>NC_046630.1:18464296-19091796 GCF_900324465.2 Anabas testudineus
GCTATTAAGTCAGCCTAAAAGGTAAACCTGTGCATGCAGAGCTGGGTTTTTAAATCAACATCCGCATCAGTCGCCTCTCTGTATCGCTGAAGGAGGTCAAAATAATCGGATGGGGTTTTTTTTTTTTTTTATATTAATACTTAAATAAATGTACAAAATATGATGTCAGGGTTAGATGAACATCTATTCTGCTGCCTAACATATAAATAGGTCAAGCTATGGATAAAAAAAAGGACAATTTGACATGATACTGTACTGTTATGTAGTTATTTAAAAAATTATCAGTCAACTCCTGTGCATTGATGGTTATTTCTGAAGTTGTATTCATAATAAAATCACAGACGATAAACCTCTTACTAATGACGTCAATGTTTAATGTTAACAGACTGATTTGTAATTTACATAGAAACACAAGATGAATATTATTAAGGACGCCAGCAGACAAAATTCTTATCAACGCTATTTATTTATCTATTGGCTTTGACTATATATCTAGTCTATTAAATGTCAAAAATACAATTTTGAAAAGGGATCAAAAGCAGCAATAGGAACAAAGTGTCACATTGGAAATGTTGACTAATAACAATTTTACTCACAGCTGGATTTCACACGGTGAATCCATAAACAGACAATCCACAGAGACACCAGCTGCTGCCTCAGCCACACACATTGCCAGGGCCCCTGAGCAAGATACTAGAACCTCACCTGGAGGACAGGCTGGTGCAAAAGCCACGGTCGTCCTCTTTGAGTTTAGCAGCAATCATGGTAAATCACATCTTCATTTATGAAGTGAAAACCTGCAGTCCTCCAACAACAAATGCACACGCACTCAAACATCGTTCCCTATATAGTCAAATTCAATTTGCCTCCTAATTTGCCTATTTTGACTTGCAGTGAACATGAGTGACGACTGACACTTCGGCATGGTCCAGAACAAATTCAAAAGTGCCTTGTGCACTTTTTTTCACAATTGTACTATAAAACAACTGGATCTATGTTCTGTTTCTACCGTAAAGCATCTCTGGTGAACCTTAATGTTGTCCTGAAACACTCCAAACCCTGAAATCTAGTCAGAGACCATTAGTTTGAAAAGTCAAAAAGCTGAAAAACCCTTATTCAAGTGTCCTCTGATCCACAATGCTACAGAGCGTAAACTACAACATAGCATGTAGCAGCATGCATACATTCTTGGGGACTCTTAGCATGTTAATACCCCAGGGCAAGTATTTCTGTTTCACTAGGTGCCACTAAGGAAGTTTGTTAGTTACAGCTGCTCACAGTTCAGACGGAAGGAAAAACACCCCAAACAGAAAACATCCGCACCAACAGGAGTACAAAATAACATCAATACAAACAAGTCAATGTACACACAGAATATCTGACGACAGATGAGATAGAGATCAATGATAATGGGGTGAATGATAACAGAAATATGACAAAAACAATGATTGTGATGAGAGTCAGTTCCCCCTGCCTAGATTTTGATACAAGGGTTATAATATAGGGCCCTATAAGCTAAGTGTCCATAGGAAGCCTGACAGGACATCTGTATGGAAAAACATTCATAAGATTTAAAACAGCTGCCGTGACCGCATTCACCTGAACTAAATCTTGAGTCTTCATTTGCTTCTCAATGGCGATTCAAATTCTCAGTCCCTTCTTTTAAGGTCAACCATTTCCATAAGGAGAGAAACATTTTCCTAATCAAAGGACCCTAACTTGCTCTGTCTGCATAAGGAGATATCCATTGCTTGTTTATGGAAAAACAGCCACACTGGTTGGACATGTGTGTCCTGCAGTTTCCACTGTGTTCAGATACAACAGACTGTTTCAGGACCCTACAGGAAGTTTTACAGGTTTCTGTTTTCTCATATTTCCATTTTGTGACACAGGAAGTAGATACTGCACCATTCACGTCCTGTAGGTCCAGGAGGTGGCAGTAAAACAGTATTTTAACTGTTCAACTAGACAGAAAGAAAAAAGAAATCACATGTATACTAAGACCCAAAGGGGACTTGGATAAATTCTACAGGGGAAGAAAATTCTCATTGCAACTATTTTTAAAAATTAGTATTAGTAAGTATTAGTATTTAAGTATTAGTATTAATAATAATGTACAACATACCATCACTGTAGCAATAGCTCCAAACCTTTATGGCTTATTAAGCAATGTCTACAACCACATGTTGATCACTTCAAATTTGATCAAATGATCACATTTTAATTTCATCATTCAATTTAAAATTGAATAATTATGAGGCATAATAATTCACAGGAGTAAGAAAAAGACTGAGCCGACCAAGTGTAAAACACTACACATGAATGTATTTGAATCAACATCAGCTTTTCTTGTTAACTTCAAGTGAATATCTAAGTTTTACTCATTTCAAGTTACTGAACTTAAGTTTTAATTTTTAGATTCCTTTAAAATTAGAACGACAACTCAGAAAATAGCTGTCGAAAATGAATAAAGCTAGCAGACTTCCCACCATGTATTGACTCTTCTTTGTTGTCACTTGAACAAAGCATTCATGATGAATATTTTATGCATGTCTCTAATGAATGAAAGTTTCCTTCCATTTAGACAGTTGGTTTTACATTTTCAAAACTGAAAAATGGACACTGAACCAACTATTATATTTATGTTCAGTGAAATTGAGTTTTCAAGGCAGCAGGAGAACTTTCATTTCTAAGTTCAATAAATTTTAAACAAATTACCGTGTATAGCAGAAATTAATTTTTACTGTGCATCCTGTTCCATCCATCGCTGACTTAAAATGGCTAATTCTGATTAGCTATTTGCCCAATTTAAATACTCTGTTCAATTTCACGAGGCCTTTATTTTAAAGGATTGGAATAAAAGCTAAATATTTCCTGGGAAAACAATTCTTTCTTTAGGTCTGCTAACTTTTTTCAAAGTATTTTCCTCCAATGTTTTCCTACAGTCAGTATCACGCAGCAATCAAACCAAAACAATGACTTTCTTCCATCCATCAAAACTATGCTGGTGTTCACTATTTTTTGTCACGATATCTCTTCCTTAGTCATGATAGTGAGATTATGAGACGATTGTTATGGAAAGACTCCCAAAAACCCTGGACAGTTTATTAATTAAATAATGTTCATTTCATGTGCCTATAAAATATCTCCATGTGAGTACTCACAATAAAACAACACTTATAATAAAATAATATTTTTTTCTGACGTGATTCATTCTCATTTGATGTTAAATTGTGGCGTTTCTTCAGACTTTATGATCAACGAGCCCTTCGGCAAAGACAGAAAAATGTTGCTGGTAGATTTTTGTTCAAACCGGTTTCTCAAAAGGTCACGTTACAACAAAATCTATTATTAATGTCACACAAACTCAAAGTGGTGAGAAATGGAGAGGAGCAAGAGAAAACAGTGGCTTGTGTCACACTGTATGCCACTTCTTCTTCACTTCTTCCATGTAGTCACAGTTACCTATTAACCAAACTTTTCTCAATCTAAAGCCAACAAAACCCTGCTGACGAATAACCATTAGTGTAGATTTAATCTGTTTTAGACAGTTTAAGACTTTATGACCATTTTAGAGGAGTGCTTCAAACATTTAGGTTGTTTATAAAAGAATAAAAGAAAAATCTATCCAATAAGAAAAAACCCAGTTTCTAAATTGTTTTCATAATTTTATAGCATCATGTTTTTATTTCATATAATATTCTTCTTTTCCTCCTTCTAGAGCGTCTGTTTGCTCAGTGGTGGTTGCTTTTCTTATAGGCTTAAGACAAACCTCACAGATGTCCAGGAGATCTTAAAGTCCTAAAACTAGTCACTTGAGGAAAAGTCCATAAAAGAGCCAGACTCAGACAGGAAGAGAGAAAAAAAATTTATATACCTGCAAATATAACCGAAAACTGTAAATGAACTGCACAGAAACCAGTGTCATCTGAAACAAGGTTTCACCTGTAGTGAGACGGAGGAAAGGTGAGTGGAGCACCGCCCAGGTGAAGTCGTCTCTCACTTCTATTCCCTCCAAACTCAGCTAATGAGTCAAACGCCAAAAAGAAACGTTCACATGTGAACCTAGACTCACCTCGCGTTGCCTTCGTAGTTTAGTTTCAAACTGTGAGTCCTGTTCTCAGTCGGTGTCCGGGAGGGAGTGTTGTCACCGCACCATGTTCTGCTCCTCTTCCGGCTTGTAGAGAGCTGCTGCCCCTGCTCCTGCTGCTCCTGCTGCTCCTGCTGCTGCTGCTGAGTGCCGAGGCGGCTCCCCGCCCTTCTTCCCCTCGGCTGCCTCACCTGCGTTGCCCCCACTCAGCCCTGCAGGACCGGTCCGACCCGTTCACCGCTTGAAACAACAGTCTACTAACAGTCGGTTCAAAACAACGCGTGGCATCTAGAGGGGGGCAGGTGCGGAAGTGGGCGCGGAGGTGTTTCAGTCACGTGACTTACAGGTAAAGGCCTGTAATTGAAATGCTAATTAAACCAGGTGGTCGCTAGCTTTAAGCGCTTTAAGTGTTCATAACACTTCACCAGAGGTGAAAACAAATGGAGTACATGTACTGAAATACTCAGAGGTGGTAGAAGTTCACAAAGTGAAAGTACCTGACAAAAAAAAAACTTGTACTGCAAGTACAAGTACTGCTTGAAATTATTTAATCAAGCTGAAGTACTACATACAGGCTTTAAAACGTGCTCCAATAAGTATTTTTTTTATTGCTATGATCAGTCCAGTCAGTAAACTCTCAAAGACAAGATGGCAAGCTAAATTTATACACATAAGAACATATATAACACAGAAGATTTGAACCACTTTATGTACTGCAAGATGGTTATCATCATTTATTAGGTCATATATATATATATATTATGTACTTTTTGTTTAACAATAATGCTACTCTGCAAAAGTAACTAGTAACTAAAGCTGTATTTCACACTGAATTGTAGTGGAGTTAAAAAAAAAAAAAAAAGTAGTATAAAATGGAGATACCAAGTAAAAAGTAAAGTACTCAAAGATGCTACTCACTTTCTATGGCAGTAGTTTCGGGGGTACCTGTAGATGAGTGGTATTAAGTATCACTCTGTCTCTTTTCACATACTATGGAGGTTGTAGTTTGGGTCAGCCTACCTGCCCCCAAAACACCTTCAGATGACATCAACTTAACTGACATCTTGTCATCTGAAGGAGATTATCTAGATGAACGCAGAGAAATATTTTATTATAGAGAAGGCAGAATGAAGTATAATACCTTTTAATGAACTGAATATTTAAGATGTTTTTTATGTTTGAAATGTAGCAGCAATAATAAAAGCATGTGCAATCCTTATGATTAATAATACATACAGACTTATTAATAAATAGCCCTTGTAAGAAAACTGTACAGCGTCCTGGTAAAGTTATTTAGTGTTAATAACAATGACTTGTCACAATAAGTGGCTTGGCAGTCAAATCAGGATTGCATTTGGTTTTTACTTTGTTTTGTCTGTTTTCACAAGGTGTGGTCGGGCAGCACAAATTTTTCCTCTCTGATGCTTTCTGGTTGAGAGCAAGTGCAGCCACTTGGATCTGTGCTCTCTTTTCTTAAGACAGAATTGTTAGAGCTTATATCTTGCTGGTGTCATTTGTTATTTTTCTACCTGACAGCAATTAATTGACCAACAGTGCCACCTAATGAGAATCCTACTCAACAAACTGTGAAACATCAGAGAGTATAGAGGTAGTATCAGAGATACTGTAGACCTGACACAATCCTGATGAAACTGAGTGGTAGATGGATAAGTTGCATTATATTTTGAAAACGCTATTGGTGTGAAACAGTTATAACTTTATTGTTGTCACAGGACAATTATTTGTGTATGAAGTTCTATTTGTGGCCACAAGGTGAAGTAAAAATGTGTGACGGTGCATACATTTGTGGGGATTTTCTGAGTGGACTAAAAGATTTTATGGAGCTGCATTATGGGAAATGTAGTTTGTGTTCCAGTGTTTTTGGCATTTGACTGATTGTTACACTACCAGGGACTGAAAGCCACATGACATCTTTAACTTTGTTGCTCCATGTTTGACCACTCTTTTTTTTTTGTTTATCTGTCTATTGTTATTCCCCCTTCCTTACGGAAGCGCAATAATATGAAGTACTATAAAGGCCAGGGTACAGTGACCTAGAGAGACCAATGCACTACAACTTAAAAAGCACAAGCAAATTAAGAAAATGACATTGTCAACTTCACAACACTGGCGCAGTGTTTAGAAAAACACTGCAAATACAGAAAACAGACAGTCAAATGCAAATATTTGTTTTTATTGTGCCTGTGTTGACACAGTGGTGAAGTTGTTTTCTTAAATTGTCTTTTTGCATGTGTTTTCTTAAACTGCAATGTATTAACTTCTCCTCAGCCACCTGTAGTCAAGTCAAGTTTTATTTACAGTATATAGCACGTTTCCTACACAACAGCAATTCAAAGTGCTTCACGTCCACTTAAAAGCAAAGTCAATCGAATTCAAAAAGTCAAATGTGAACTCTGCCCACTTTAGAACAATTACTAGACCTGTGTAAGAGGATCTAATTGAATGTACTGGTTAATGCAATCAGATGATACTAAACAGACAGAAGTGCATTAAAATAATTAGAAATCATTTGAGATCATTACAGTAGTCCAGTCTGCTGGCCGCATCTTAGCAATATTTTTAAGATGTTAAAAAGCATATTTGGTTGCCAGACATGAACCTGAATTTCTGAGTCAAAGATGATACCAAGGTATCTGGTGTGATGGCTCAAGGTCCTGGAGAATTTAATTCATTAATTTAAGTTTGCAGTCAATTTGTCTCTCTTAAACTCTGGTTCAGTGACTAAAATCTGAGTTTTGTCCTGATTGAGCTATGAAAAAAATCTGTTTAGTGTCTAAAATACATTTAAAGAGAGCACAGATTGGTGTCATCAGGAGACACCGCCACATAAAGCTGAGTCCCATCAGCATGGCTGTAAAAAGAACATGACATCACCCAGGTGGCATTCATAGATATGTACATGTAGCTGATGCATTGGGGCTTCTGAAATGCATCTGTCGTGGAGCCATAACTGATCTATCCTGTACTGAGCTGGAGGCTAATACAAAAACAACAAACTTTGGTGCTGGCTTTGGATGCTCTAAATAAAATGGCAAAGCCAAGCAATAGGGAATATTATTTCACATGTGAAAATATATATTAGTATATTGTGCTGTTATGAATGTGTTGGATTTAAAATACAGTGTCTAAATAAGAAATCGTTCTCAAAAGCTATCATTAAGTGACAGTGAATATAAGGATGTAAGTTGTACATCTTAACTTAGTTGGGAGCAGTTAGGTCGAGGTGTCTGAAGGTGGCAGTGAAACGCAAAAAGCCAAACACCAGAGAAGAAGAAGAAGAAAAACCCGCCCTTCCTGTGTCTCTGCTGACCAATCAGGAGTCAGTGTTCTGAGGCGACTCACTGTAGCCATAGAGTGTGCTTTAGAAGCGCTCAGCTAGTTAGCTAATATACTGACAGAAAGCTAAAAACACAACACTATTATTTATTGGGTTCGTCGGTTTTCTGCCCTGAACACCACCTGGATAACCAGTTCTTACCACAGCCGTAAACGGTACCATGGTCGGTGTTAAAGTCATCGGGAACGACCCGGACTTCCAGCCGGAGCTAGCGGCCGCCGGCTCCAGGCTCGCCGTGGTGAAGTTCACAATGGCTGGGTAAGCTTAGCTGCCAAACTGGCTTCAAGGACTGGCTCTTAACCGGGCTTAGTCTTTCCCTACAGCTGAAGACTTGTAAACAGCTGGAGCTTGGTATTTATCTGTTTTGGAGAGCTGTCATGAGCCGGATAGCTACGTCAATGTTCTTTGACAGGAGTAGCTTTTATTGCTAGGAGAGCTAGGTTAACATGCTACAGTTAGCAGGCGTAGCTAACTAGCTAGCTGTGTTGCTTACAATGACATAGCAGTATTACAGAGTGAGGTGTTGTAAGATCTCATGGTATACTGGCTTTAAAACGGAGGCTGTAAAGGAAAAGCTGCAACTTTACTTTACCATCATTCAAAATGACGATGTATTACTTTCAGAAGCCAGTCTCTGTAATGTAAACGTGTGTTTTCCACTTTGATTGCACTTGTGACGAGGTTTTGATCTCCAGTGTCAGCTGAACGGTATGCCTGTCACGTTGGATGAAATAACAGAAGTTGCATTCAGTGGAAGAAAAATAATTATTAATTAATTTAATTAATTATAAGCTCGCGTGTCACGCTAGCAAAATTGCATGTGGCTGATATACGACAGTGGGAATAGTATCGCCAAGACATACTGGAGCAGCTGTCATAGTACAACACTGGGTCGTGGGAGGTTCCGTGATTGATGTCTGTGTTGTGTCAACGAACTTGTCAGCTGTTCATAAAATGTGTCAGCAAAGAAATTATATGCCAAAAATGTCTAGTTTGGAAGGTGTCTGCCTTGCATAGTCTGGCCACCAGAAAGAACTGTCAAATTTGTTTTTCGACTTTAAAATATTTTATTTTCTCCATGTATCTTGGTAACAATACAAGAATTTAAAGGTTTCCTTGTTATAATGTTTGTAGGTTCTGTGTTGATCAGGTCAGAGCCATTAAAAATCTGGTATCAGTATAGTTATAATCAGTGCTGTGTGTGTAATGACTATATCATGCACGAGTTCTGGAGACACGTCAGGTTCCAAATTGTTGAGTGACGTTATTTACAACATACATTTTTCATTAATGTTATTTATTTACCACTTGACATACACCAAGTCAAGAGTACTGAAACCCCACATTTCTCTGTTAATGATTGATTACTGGATGATTATACATTGTCAAGAAGAATACACTCACATTAAGAGGTGGCAGCCAACAAAAGTTTTGCATTCACTTGATAAATAACTCAAACAAATTATTGATTATTAAAATAGCAGATCCCTAACATACAATCCCTTTTATCCTCAGGTGTAGGCCCTGTGTCAGAATAGCTCCGGCTTTCAACATGTTGAGTAACAAGTACCCACAGGTTGTCTTCCTTGAAGTTGATGTCCATGTGTGTCAGGTAAGTCCAAGCTCCCAGGCTGTCACGTCAATCGCAAATTTTTTATCCAACAGAGTTATTGTATTATGATTTTATGACTATTTAAGCAGCATCAGATCTAACCGTCTTTCTTTTCTTTATATTTTTTTATGACTCAAACCTCTCTCTGCCTCTGTAATCACATTACACTACATTATCTGATTAGTGCCTTTTTTTTAATGCCGCCTGAGAGCAAAACGTCTGTTTTTTAGCCTTGTCCCTTAAATTTTCTAAAATAAAATTTCCAATCAGCAAGTCTCCCTCCATCCTTACTTCTGTAAGATTCATGAAAATCACCTGTTGCCAATAAACTTATTAGTGGTGCAATGTTCCTCTGGGTGCTTCTAACATTACAGAACTTTCCCAGTCTTTTATCCCAGTTTCCAGTTGGCGTGGAAAAAATATTGTGCCCTGAAAATTTGCTGTATCATAACAGGCATAAATATTCACGTTGATATATTGATTCAAATTAAACACGTTACCAGAGAGATACTGGCAAAGAACCAGAATTATTTAAGATGTTCCTTTTATAGAATAAATCAATAAAGGATACGATTTTTTTTACAAAACTCTTTGTCTTTGCCTCAGGCGACAGCAGCAGCCAACAACATCTCAGCCACACCAACGTTCTTGTTCTTCAGGAACAGAGTTAGAGTAGATCAATATCAGGGGGCAGACGCCGCAGGTCTGGAGGAGAAGATCAAACAGCACACAGAGAACGACCCAGGAAACAGCGAGGACTCCGACATTCCAAAGGGATATGTGAGTTGTTGATGTTTCTTATAACCTTCAGCATTGCTGCTGTAGAATTTAGTGTCAGGCTAACTGTCAGTATCTTTTAATTAGTCCCCACTCTTCTGCAGTTTTTAAACATATTTGGTAGCAGCAGAAGGTTTTTAGCCACAGGGAGAGTAAGAAATTACATTTGAGAGACCATAGGAAAAGGAGAACATGCAGTATGTATCGGGAAAGTGGACACAGAAGTATTAGTGTGAACCAGGTACTTGCTTCAAAATGTGAATGTTACAAAGTGAAATAGAACCAGAAGCTGAGTGTTTCCTCTCTGCTTTGTTTTCAGATGGACCTCATGCCTTTTGTCAACAAGGCCGGCTGTGAGTGCCTCAACGAGAGCGACGACTGCGGCTTTGACAACTGCCTAATCAAAGACTCCTCTTACCTGGAGTCTGACTGTGATGAACAGGTATGAGCTAACAGTTCATCTTTTATTTGAAGTTCTCCTATTTGTGTAAAGAAAAAAAAAACAACAGATTGTAAGAACGCCTGCAATGTTTCAGTCCCAGAACCATGACCCTGCATTCCCACGCACCTGTATCCAGGGTTTTCCTGTGTGTGTGCACGCATGTGTGCAGTTGAGCTGTGCTGGAACACTTGTTGGCACCTTATTGATGTGTTGGAAGTGTATGATACACAAGCCACATTAAGGGCCCGTCCCTCGCTGTGGCTGTCTGTCAGATGTTTGAAAATTTCCCCTTGTAATATTTAAAACATGTCTGCTGACCAAGCAGTACATCACTTGAAAAATTATAATGCAAACAACAACAACAGTAAATCTTTGGTTTGCATCACTAGCAACTTCACGCAGTTGTGATACAACAGAACGGGATCAGCATTCAAACATTCAGTATGTTTACATGCACTTAAACAACCCAATTACATTCAGCTGAGAAACCTAGTTGCTATAGTCAGGTTAGAGGATCAGAGAGACTTAATTTCCTCTGGGTTATGCAGATTTGTTTGCCATATAATCTGCTTTTTACAAAGACACAAGTGCAGGACAAAAGGCGGCAGAGAGAGCACAGGGAGATGCCTCCTTGTATTTAAATGAAACTCTGAGTGAAACTGAAACTAGCATAAAGTGGCCTGTAGGAGTCTGAATAAGTCACTTTCCACCATGTATTTGCTTTTAATTCAGACAGTTTGTGCAGTTAAAAGGAACTCTGTTCCTTCACTGGTCTGTTAGTCTGTTTGAAAAGTTAGGAAGCAGCATCTTCTGTCAGTATATAGTTAAAATCTCTCAGCTATGCTTCCAAAGTAAGGGAAACTACTTGTCCCCTGGTTACATTTTATCAGAAGTGACTTACAAGTGAGGTACAAGCCAAGGAAAATATCTAAGCCTAAGAGAAAACATTAAAGTAAAGTGCTTTTTTTAACATTTAAGTGCAGATTTTTGAAAATTGGGACTGAGGTTTCTGAGGGTGCAGAGGTTGGTAGCTCATTCCACCATCATGGAACTGCTAAGAAGAATAGGACAGGGATTGTAAACCTGGATGAGGGAGTTCAGGTAGGCAGGTACTATTTAGTCGACCGCTCTGTAGGCAAGAGTCAGGGCTTTGAACCTGATGTGGACAGCTACAGGAATCCAGTGCAGAGATCTGAAGAGTGGTGTAACGTTTTCTTTTTGGCTGTTTAAAAATGAGACGTGCTGCTGCATTTTGGATCAGCTGGAGGGGTTTGATAGTGCAGCTGCTAACCCTGTCAGTAAGTCATTGCAATAGTTAAGCCGATATATGACCAGAGCTTGCACAATGAGTTGTGTTGTAAAGTCTGAAAGGTAGGGTTTGAGCTTTCTGATGTTGAAAAGGGCAAATCTGCATACTCTTGAGACAGAGGACATGTGGTCAGTAACGTTACCTGCGTTACCTGATTTCTCTGTGTAGCCCGTTTACTTCAGTGCATGTAAACGCAATGAGCATGATACCAGAGAGACATAGCTACCACTGGAGAGCTAGTCATGAGGAGCAGGTCCAGTACCGATCTTGTGTTCGCCTTCTTTGCTTGTTCTGTCAAACCATCACTGCAGTTGAGGTGCTCCCATTAATGAAATGTCATCAGGTAAATTAAAAGCACCACTCTTTCCACTGACATTCGCTCCACGACTGAACATTTGTCCTGTTGCGGTTTGTTTAATGGAAAAATATCCAAAACTCTCCAGTTAATAAGACACAGTGAAAACAAGAGGAATAACCTAGAACCAGGTCCTTATGAATTCTTAAAGTTATCATGAGCTCCAGGTTATAGTGGGGAAAAAAAGCAAAATGTCACATAAACTTGTTTAATATGTTCCTGTGTTGTTGTTTTTTTGTTGTGTCCAGTTGCTGATAACTATCGCCTTCAACCAGCCGGTGAAGCTCTTCTCTATGAAGCTTCAGTCCTCAGACTTTAGTGAGTTTCATTCTGCTGCTGTCACAAATCTCACAAGTCTTTGCTCTGGATGTGTGCTGTGACATTAATTCCCTGTCTTCTCTCCCTCTACCTTTTCCTTTGCCCGTCCTTCTACCAGCCCAAGCCCCTAAGGTGGTGAAGGTGTTCATCAATCTCCCCAGGTCGATGGGTTTTGATGATGCCGAGCGGAGCGAAGCCACTCAGACTCTCGAGCTGACAGAGGAGGACTACAAGGAAGACGGCTTGATTCCCCTGCGCTACGTCAAGTTTCAGAACGTTCAGAGTGTTACGGTAAGGACAGATTAGATACACAGTAGTCATTGTTTCAGCATGTGCACAGAAATGTGTGTACAACACTTATGCGTTTTGTTTGTTTGTTTTACCAGATGTTTGTCAAGTCGAACCAAGGAGACGAAGAGACAACAAAAATCAACTACCTGACATTCATAGGCACTCCAGTACAGGCCACCAACATGAACGACTTCAAGAGGGTATGGAGCAGTTACAGCAGCCTGAGATTGTGTTGTACGTACGGCTCATCACTTTCATTTTGTTGGCCTGCAGGTTGTGGGGAAGAAAGGAGAGAGTCACTGAATGGGGGGGAAAACAAAGGGAGGAAGAAGAGCAGAAGAGGAGGAGTCTACAGATACATCCATGGACTTTCCCTCTGCCAAAGCTGCAACAGAATCTGCTGTGTCACACACACACACACACAACCTAAAGCTATCCTCCTCAAGCTCTTGAATGATTTCTCCATCTGTGGAGACTCAGTCTATTAATCATTTGTATTGTAATTCTGATGAAAACCACTGTAAATAAAACACAGTCCTTTTTCAAAGGCACGTGCGTCAGGTCTGCTTCTTGGAGAAAAGAGAGGTGAAGTAAGTGAAGTTTGGAGTATTTTAGCTTTTTGTTACTCCTCTACAATTCAGAGGAAAATACTGTACTTTCATACTTCACTATATTTACTGTTCAGTTTTAGTTACTTTACAGATGCAGATTCCTAAAGCTAAATACAATCAACTGGATAACTGGACGAGGCACATCCTGTTAAACTTAGCTCCACATTGACCAGCTGTAACATTAGTAATGTTGACACATTTGTGCATCAGTGATTGTAAATCATCTAGTAACTGATTCTCAGAGAAATGATTTTCTTAGTGCAGTACTTGGCCTTTAGTACTTCAACAATGGTACCACTTGTAATGTTAATACACTTTTTTCTCTTTTTTATTAAGCACTTTCACACAGTATTGACTTTGTGTGTATTACTTATGCCACTTCTAATATTTAAAATGTCAAATTTGCTCATGCTGAGATCTTTCTTGTAACATTTACTTAAGTTTTATTTAAGCACTTACTTGCAGTTTTGAGGGATTTCTACTTTGAGTATTTCTATTCTCTGCTCATTCGTACTTTGACTTTAGTGGCAAACTTTTAATTCCCCTACATTTGGTAATAACTATCAGATTCAGATTAATCAAACAAAATTCAATATGATCATAAGACTATTTAATGGGCTGTACTTATTGATTCACTAATGTGGTCTTCGCTTTAATGTTAATGTGACTTATTTTAATGACCTTAGATTCTGTTTTGAATGTAATCATTTGAATTTATTTGCCTACAACTGTGCTGCTCTGGAATTTCATACAAGGGTCATTAATATTATATTTATTGTAATGAAATAAGCCTAAAGAGTTCAAATCTGACATGTGACTATTCTCTGTGACAGTTTAATATAGCAGCATATATTTTGCACCTTTAGGTTCTTTTCATCAGTAAGAGGCCTGAAAAGCACCATCTGCTCTGAGATCCTGTTTTGGAGAAATCCAAGCATGCTTGCATGTTTCCTGTTTTCTGCCCCCCTCACAGTGTTTAACTGTAGTAGTAACTGTGGCCCTGTGAAACTGGACGTTGTTACTGTGAAGTGGAACAGACGTTTCAGTAGGAGTCACAGACAAGAATATTACGACAACAAAAAGTAAAGTGAACGTCTCGGACGTTACAGTGCAAAACCCTCTCTCTCTCTCTCTCTCTCTCTCTCTCTCTCTCTCTCTCTCTCTCTCTCTCTCTCTCTCTCTCTCTCTCTCTCTCTCTCTCTCTCTCTCTCTCTCTCTTGATCATAGATCCTCTGAAAGCTCCTTTTGGTGAGGCATGGCTCACATAAGCATATTCTTCTTGTGCAGAAAAAAAAGGTTAGTGTTTTTTTTAGCTCTAGTCCACACCCACAAAATAATTATCTTCCAGGTATGCTAATGCCTGACTCCAATAAGTCATTATTCCAATTGTTCACACACTTTTTCCACTAGCACTATGAGGTTTTTATGGTTGTTCTCAATAAAGACATGAAAAATGAACTTTTTTGTGTTATTATTTTAGGCACATTACATTTGTTAATACTCTTGACTTAGATGAAGGTCAGATCACATTTTATGACAAATTAATGCAGAAAACCATGAAATTCCAATAGGTTTAGATACTTTTTCTTGTTACTGTATATATAGGAGTTGGCTAAGTTGTGAGCATGGTGTTTATGTTTGTTGTGTTATGTTTATCAAAAAGACTTTTATTTCTATGAACTCTGTCACAGCTGCTGAGAGAGAGGTGAAACATGCAGCAAAGGTCCACTAGCCAGGTCTCAAACTGTGGATGTTGTGGTTGTAGTTATGTGCTACTGGACTGTTACTACCACATGACCTGTTTTTATTTTTAATGTGTCAGGTCTGGTATTTGATTGGAATCTGTTCTTTAACTTGGTAGTTTAAGGTGGTAGTTTCTTAATTTGAACAGCAGGTGGAGCTGTCGCATGAAACAATGGGTTGAGACATGCAACACAAATATCCTTCATGCAGGGTTTAACTGATACTAAAATGCATCATAGTGAGAATGTACTTCAGACTAGAAGAAGACAGGACTCCAGGATGCTCCAGCTGATCACTGCTATGCTGGACCTGAAGATGTGTCCTGTGATGTTTGCACTGGTAGAAAGCTGAAAGCCATCAAGTCCTGACTTCAGTGTCTGGTCTCTTACTGTGACCAACACATCCAGCCTCACTATAAGTCTCCCACTTCTGACAAACACAAGCTGGTTGATCCAGCTTAAGAAGTATCAGGAGAACATCTGTACAAGACAGTGCTACTGGGAGGTGAAGTGGAAGAGCCCGACGTTTTCATAGAAGTTGTATATAAGTGTATGAGCAGAGCAGGCAGAGAGATTGCATTTAGAATCAATGAGCAGTTTTGGGTGGTCATGAATTCAGACATAACAACATTAGAACTTCCATCTCAGGATTTCAGGATTCCACAAAAGGAGTGTTTTTGAATTATACCGCAGTTATTCTATCTTTCTATGCTGGTTCTGAGACATGCAGACATGCAGATCCACTTTACACAGTTCAGAAATCATGTGCTCACCCACTCTGTCCTGGATTTGGAATGTTTTATGACGTAGTCTCTGTTGAAATCTCTAGTGTTCAAACATGAAAGGCTGAAATAAAACACATGACAGCTTATTTACAGTGGCAAGAAAAACTTTGTGAACCTTTGTGAACACAAACATATATTGTTTGTGTACTATTATTTTAAGCAGACTGTGTTTTACTATTGTTGTGAGTTAGATGAAGATCAGAGCACATTTTATGACCAATTCATGCAGAAAACCATGAAATTCCAAAAGGTTCACAAAGTTTTTCTTGGCAGTGTAGAGTGTTTTGATGTGGTGCTGTCTGTCATTCCATCTTTGAAAATCATTTTAATAGTTATTATTTTGACTACTTAGTGTACTATAATATTACTCTATGTGTAACAGTTGAGAGATAAATTACATACCCAAAAGGAAAATGTTAAAAAAACAAATCAAGTTGTGTGATGTAAATTTGAAACAGTTAAAACAAAAACGTTAGGAATATGCTGGTGTAATGTTTCCATTTTATTTCCATCTATTTATTAAAATCTTTTTTACTAACTGTGCCATTTTAATAAATACAATTAAATAAATCAATATGTGTGCTATTATTTACCCTCCCTACCATCGTCTTTTATGCCTTTTCATATTAATTTTTATTTGGGATTTATTCTAGTATCACTCTTTCTTTTTATCCTTTCACTCTAAATGTGTTTCCTACGCTCGTTGACCTAATTGAGCATGTCGCAATTGAGTTGAAGTTAATTGACACGACACCGCACCAATCGGATTTATTGTTGTGGTCGTGACGTGTCCACGCTCACCAATCAGCGCTGGTGAAATGTCCCGAAAGGAAAAAGGCCGGCGGTCCAGTCACCGCCTCCTCTGTCGACTACTGCGGCACCGCTGACGTAAAGTTGCACGTCCGCGTTTAATAGGAGCCACTCGCCGACAGTAACGACTGGCTTTCATTTTATTTTTCTGAATAAATATTATAGAGGTTCCCCCTCCAAGTGGACTGTCGTAGCATCTGGGTTGACATGGCGGCAGAGATAACGAAAGGTGTGGATCAAATCTCAGTAGGTAAGGTGATAATAGCTTAGCCGGAGCTAGCTATCTGCGTTAGCTTGCAGAGACATGTGTGTCTTGCCTATTGCATCAGGTTCAGTGGTGTTAGCAGTTAGCATCAAGCTAACGCCGGTTTCTGATTTTGCAGGTCTGGTTCGATGTTATCTACACATTAGTAGCAGGTTTACCAGAGATCTTAAAGACTGTAGAATGAATGAAAGCCAAAGATAAAGACTGTGTGAGGCAGCTGTAGGCTAATATTTTGCCTTGACAGCTGTCAGTTTACAATGCAGCAGCTGAAGGGCTGTGTCACTTAGCCAGTTTGAGATATTCAGCAGGCTTTGTGATATATGTTTTTGTCTTATCAGCTGCTTCAGCACTGGATGTGCTTTGGATTTTGTCTACAAACCTGTCACCGTATGCAGGAGTAAGACACATTTGGGAGGTGTCGAGTTAGGTCCATATTAAATTCTTAAGTCATTGCATGTTTGGTTGGTGTGACGAGCTTTAAGGTGTCCTCACCTCAGAAAATCAAGTTAGTTTGTTACTGTTAATGCTGGTGGAGTTGTGAGAAAAAAGATTGGTGTGACCCTAACGTTGTATCAAACTCTGTGGCTAAGTGTAGTGAAGTAATCTCTCACTTTTGATCAGTAGATCCTTCTTATGGTTTGGGCTTATTGATTCTGGATCTACTCATTTGTTAGTTTTAAAACAGACATGGCATATGTAACATAGCTGACTGACTGTAAAGCTACAGATAACTAAGTTCCTTGAAGCATTTGTCCAGATTTAAAGTTGCTTCAAGAGGCGAATTTCTCAAATCTGACTCATCCATTAACAAGGAAAATAGACATTCCTGTATTTTTAAAGAATACTTTATTGATCCCCTTGGGGAAATTACTGGGGGGATCAGTTCTTGTTTCCTCAGCACTTCACACATCAGGAGTACAAATCAACCATAACTTTGATTTTGTTTAAAAAAAGGAAACAACTAAAGGCAAGGATGTTCTGACATTCTGTATTTGTTTTGTTGTCAGTATATTGTATGCCAGTCTGTTGGGTAATGTTTCAGTACTTCTTCTTTAAAAACAAGTACAATTATTTCCTTACACAGCTGGGAGCTGTAGTTTTATTATTCATTGTTCTCTCCTGTTTTTCAGGTGAGCTGTATGTGTCAGACAAATGTGGCAGCGACCAGGATGGAGACGGCACCGAGCAGAAACCCTTCAAGACTCCTCTCAAAGTAAGCACAGACCACTGTTGTTGACTGGGTACTGGCTGACTGTTGGTATTTTAGCACGAATGTCACTCTGCTGTTTATCTAGCCTTAGAAATCCAAAACTATTTCAAATTCCCAGTGTTTTGTGACCTTTCTCTGACACAGTTCTTTGTCTCATGTCTACTACTTTACTCATTCTCCAATAAGCTGTGTTTTCTGTGTCAGTTACATAACCCAGTTGCAGTCGTCTTGGTCTAGTAGGATGACTGATCTGCAGAGTTGATCCAGATGCTGAACAGATGAATGTGTCACTTGAAAGTTACTATTATTGATATTAGCTACATCAGTGTTTCTGGTCAAATCCTCACAGGCCCTGCAGTTTGCTGGGAAAGAGCCGTTCCCAACCATCTACGTAGAATCCCAGAAGGAAGGAGAGGTCAGTTGGGAAAAAAGTCACCTGTAACAATCCACTATCTCTGGATCTCTGAGCAACATTAATTTACTGTATTGCGTTTCCCATCCCTCTCAGCGTTGGGCAGTGATCTCTAAAACCCAGATGAAGAACGCAAAGAAGGCCTTTAACCGTGAGCAGATGAAGAGCGATGCCAAAGAAAAGAAAGAGGTGTGTGTTTCACTGTGTTCTTTACATCAGCGTCTGCTAGAAGAACATATTCTAATCAATGTTTTTTCCTACCGTCAGTGAGTTCTGTCAAAATGCTTTTCTCTTCGTGTGCAGTTTTACAGCACTCAAACTCAAATTCTTCTGTGTGTACGACCAAGAAGCAGCTGGCGTGTCTTTAAAGGTTTGCTAAATGTTTGTTGTGCAGGCAGAGGACAACGATAGAAGAGAAAAGAACTTAGAAGAAGCCAAGAAGATCACTATTGAGAAGGACCCCAGCCTGCCTGAGCCTGAGGGGGTCAGTCTTTTTATTTCGCACAGTCTCTGCTATTAAATGAGTCTTAATGTTCACATTAATGTTTAATGTTATTGAAAATAACTGCTTTAACATTTTCATATAATATATATTTGTTGTGTATCGTCATCATTTTTAAAGTAGTTTTCTACTTTATATTCAGTATATAAACACTGATTAAATGGTTTATATTACATTATAAATGGATATAAACATTTCAAGTTGGGGTGTAATGATTCTCCAAATATATGGTTTGGTTCAGACCTCAGATCAGTTTTTGTTTTTGTATTTTGGTGAGTTGGGGCCTCACAAAGCAAACAAACAAATCTCAGAATGCTTTGGGTTATGTTATTGTTATAGATAATTATATAGTTGACTTGGCTGACCGACTAGCAAAGCCTGTTAGCATCCTGTCACAAGTTAAATTACCACTAAAAGAGCTGACTGACAAGACAGGTGTGTCAGGAAAACTGTTCAACAGAAACATGAAAGACTTGCAAACTGTCTGTTTTATTAATTCTATGTTAATAGTGTAATAATTTAAAATGTTTGATTTTCAGTTAAATTGTCAGAATCGTGTCAGTTTTAAGTTCTAGAAACTCCTAGTTTCTTTTTAAAGCCTTTTTCCAAAGTTAATGAGTAGCTGTGTGACATAATACTGCTCTCAGTATTGAACTAAATAATCATGATTATGAACGTTGCCATAGTTGACCAGCCCACTTATAACTACTTGCTGTGCATTATATTGTATTATATTTATTAAAGTATTCTAACACTAAAACCCTCCTACCTGCAACTGGAAAACCTAGCAAATAAGACATAAGCGGTGCTGACTGAGGAGACAGAAATGAGAGCGGTATTGATCTTCTGATCTAATAAAACAAAGCAAAGGTCTAGTTTAACTATTAAACTCTTTTCCCAAACTAAATATTTAGTTAGATTTGAAGTGGGGAGTGAATATTTTTGCGATCTAAAGCGGAGCGATGACTGTGTTGTGCAGGTTAAAATCCACCTCCTGGAGTCAAAGAGAGGTCAAAGAGTCAAGGTGTTTGGATGGGTGCACCGTCTCAGGAGACAAGGTGAGAAGCATCAAAATGATGCTGTTTGTCTGTTATAAGGATGCAACCATTTTATAAAGGAATCAAACTGCTGAGTGTGAAGTTGTTTCAGTCATATCTGAATTCAGAGGGCACTTTAATTCTAAATAGCTGTTGAGATGAGTTTTTGTTGTTTTGTCTCCTACAGGGAAGAACCTGATGTTTATTGTTCTAAGGGATGGAACCGGTTTCCTCCAGTGTGTCCTGTCTGATAAACTGGTACAGCTTTATACATAACATCTCATTTTTAACATAGTTTACTTCAAATAGTTTAAGGCTTCGTACATAAAAAACTATATTCATCTCTAGCTGAGGTTTTATCTACCACTCAGTATTACTAACTCTGTTTTCTTCTTGTCTTCAGTGCCAGTGCTACAACGGGTTGGTGTTGTCCACAGAGAGTACTGTGGCTCTGTACGGGACTGTCACTCCAGTTCCTGAGGGGAAACAGGTAAACACCCTGCTGCAACAGTTAACACTTGCAGTACCTGTGGTTTGTGCATGGAAGCAAAGGAAGCCAGAACATCCTGAGAAATCTAGTTAAACATGAAATCAGCTATGTTTACAGTTAATCAGTGTTCGTTCTACTTTCAGTTTCAGTTGATGTTTGATTAAGGTCTTCACTGAGCTCTTGTCTTCCTCTCCCAGGCACCTGGAGGCCACGAGCTGCACTGCGACTTCTGGGAGTTGATCGGCTTGGCTCCGGCAGGCGGCGCCGACAACCTGCTGAATGAAGAGTCGGACGTGGACGTCCAGCTGAACAACAGACACATGCTGATCAGAGGGGAGAACGTCTCCAAGATCCTGCGAGTGCGATCCACTGTGACGCAGTGCTTCAGGGACCACTTCTTCAGCCGCGGATACTACGAGGTGAGACACACAGATTTTCAGCTTTGTTATTTTTCATGTCTGAATGGGAGAAAGATGTTTGTTTTGTGTTCCATTCAGTTTGATGTCGACAGAATAATCAGACTAGCTCCAGTCTTGGAACTTGGCTTCAGCATTTTTTAAATAAGCACCAGATCTGCTTATCAAATCACTTATTGAATATGTTGAAAGTAAGTTTTAAGTTTGTAAGATTTGTAAGTGTGTTGTAAACACGATAGCAAACAGTTGCTGAGCAGGTACTTTGTAGCAACACCTTCTAATTATTTTAATTAAAAAGAGAGGCATAAAGATGTGCTTTCCCAATTGAATGTTTTTAGTATGAAGCAGCAGAAGATAATGTTTACTTGGATTAGTGGACACTTGATACAGCTCTGTGAGCAATGCACACAATGTTGTTGGTGAGATAAAATTACAAAGAGTAACTATGAGCCTATATGAATCCCTTATCCATTAGAAATCACACTACAGTATAGTGAGGTAATTACAGAATGTGATGAAGAACATCACAGCTTTTGAAGTGTGATGCACTGAGGACTTAATATTTAACAACAAAAATACAGCTATTTCTATTCAAATCAAATTTTGTATCATTAAAACAGTTCTTTGGGTTTTGGACAATAGACAAAGAGCAGTCAGACATGTTTGTTCCTTTTGGCCGTGCATAAAGAAATCCACAATATTTATTGTGTAAAGCTGAAGTAGTCAATTAGAAATAAGGACCCTGCTGTCTCAGTGTTTTTGTGCTGGTCTGTGCAATTCAGCAGGCAGGTCTAAAAGATTCAGTGAATGGCTGACAGTTTTGTGTGTTTGATTTTTCCTGGTCTAGATCACTCCTCCCACACTGGTGCAGACTCAGGTGGAGGGTGGCTCCACGCTTTTTAACCTCAACTACTTTGGCGAGCAGGCGTATCTCACGCAGTCCTCCCAGCTCTACCTGGAGACCTGCATACCTGCACTGGGCGACACATTCTGCATCGCCCAGTCGTACCGGGCCGAGCAGTCCCGCACCCGCAGACACCTGTCCGAGTGAGTGCGCTGTCCAACATGTTCGCAAATCAAAATCCCAATCGTAATCAAAGTACACCAAGTGGAAATCTGTGTAGGAACTGAAACAAGGTGTCAGAGAAAAGTCAATTAGTAAAGGGATGACATTTATAGACATGTACTCCAGGTTTAAAATCAGCATAGTTGTCCTTAAAGTTTAGTATTTACTGACGGTCAGGGTTATTTCTTTATTTCCATATTCTGAAATATATATTTTATTTATAACATATTCATCTCTTTATTGTGTTACTGCAACAACATGGTACGTTAGGGCATGTTATCAGAGATGGACAACAACATACCATCAATATCAATGTGTAGCATTCTAGAGTGATAAATGATATTATTTCATACTATGACTACATCACAGCCACTGACTTTAGAGTTTGAATTGTAATCCACCTGCCTTCAGATTGATTGTGTTATGTGTAAATATTATGAAATATCATTTGTTTTCTGTTGTCAGGTACACTCACATCGAAGCCGAGTGTCCCTTCCTAACATTCGAGGATCTGCTGAACAGGCTGGAGGACCTGGTGTGTGATGTGGTGGACCGAGTGCTGAAATCGCCCGCCGCTCAGCTGCTCTACGACATCAACCCGGTACATCACGGTTTATTAGTTCATGGGACAGACTGCTTTAGTGTTTTTAGTCACACTTTATTTCCTAATAACAGTGATCTTCATCAGCACAGTTGACAACTAATACCTTGATATTAATACTGATTTTCCTCCAGAACTTCAAACCACCCAAGAGGCCGTTTAAGAGGATGAACTACACTGAAGCTATTGAGTGGCTCAGAGAGCATGACGTCAGAAAGGACGATGGCTCCTACTACGAATTTGGAGAGGTATAAGAACTGAACACACACACACACACACATCAAATAGATTCATCATGTTATCAAATTGAACATAAAAAATGTAGAAAAATAAATGGTTGCTGGCTGCTGAACTCCTGTGTCTTTAGACTCGGCATGCTTTCTGTTATAGGTGTGTTTCTCCAAGCACATGATTCACTTCCACAGGCTGTTTTCTCAGATCTTTCAGATCCACAAGACAATATAGAAATGTAACAGATGTATAATGTCCAGACTGTTTGTGTCGCCACATTGACTATTAGACTGCAAAGCATGGTGGGTAAAGGTTTGCGTCACTGTGGGTTTTTAGCAATAAAGAGAAATATTCGTTTTTGAAATAGTTGATGTTTTGTCATGGTGACCTCAGTATGGTTATTGATTTTATGTTTGGACTAATCTGTCTCTCTCTTTGTCATTTCTGTCAGGACATCCCTGAGGCTCCAGAGAGGTTGATGACAGACACCATCAACGAGACCATTCTCCTCTGTCGCTTCCCGGCTGAGATCAAATCCTTCTACATGCAGCGCTGCGCTGAGGACAAGCGCCTGACTGAGTCGGTACGAACCTCAGCTTTCACTGATGATTAACCCTGTGTGTCTGGCATTCATAGTGAAGAGAGTGTGTGACATGCAACATATGTCCCCTGCTGGACGTGAACTTACATGGCATTTGCAAAAACTAATCAATTTCTCATTTTGATATTCGCAAAAGAGCTTAAAGTCACAGTGCCTGCAAACTCAGACAGCTGGTCACGGACAGAACCGAGGATATAGTTGCTTACGCCTAATACTCCGTTGTAGATGTTAAATAAAGTTTAAAGCTATGACGTAAAAGCTGTGTAGGACACTCTGAAGTCATCCACTGCCAATATGCCTCGTTGTGCCTGATGTCCGCTAACAAACTGTTTAATATGGCAGGTCGACGTATTGATGCCAAATGTTGGTGAGATTGTCGGAGGCTCGATGCGTATCTGGGACGCAGAGGAGCTGCTGGAGGGATACAAGAGGGAGGGAATCGACCCGACCCCATACTACTGGTACACTGACCAGGTAAAGGGAAAAGAAAGTGCACTGTTTTTTTTGTCCCCTGTTGAAAATGTAGCGGTGCTGATGTGGATTCTGTAAATCTGTCAAGACGTCCCCTGGTTGTTTAGCGAGCTCTTGACTTGCTGTTTTATTGTGCTTGTTTCAGTAACTGTGTGTAATAACAAGCTGCTGTGTGGGTGTGTTTCAGAGGAAGTACGGCACGTGTCCTCACGGCGGTTACGGTCTGGGTCTGGAGCGTTTCCTCACCTGGCTGCTGAACAGACATCACATCAGAGACGTCTGCCTGTACCCACGATTCATCCAGCGCTGCCGACCTTGAACACACACTGACACACATTCTTAGTGTGAGTGTTTCTGGACCTGGCATGTGGCAGCGCTTCATGAGCCATAAAATGTGTTGTTAAATCAAATTAGAAAGAATTTGATGTTTCGTCCCTGCAGCTCTTTTACTTTCTGACAATGACAGAAATGCTTCTCTCATTAGCTCTGAATCAAATCCTGTGATGATGCTCGGTGGCTGATTATTTAACCTGCAACAAACACTGTAGTTTCATGTGATTGCACAGCGAGTGTGCAAGACCTGGAAAAACATCACATAAGGTCTTGGATGCTGCTTGTCAGCCTTCTCCACCTTAAATTCAGCGTTTCTTTTTCAACTTACTCGTTTGTTTTACAAACATTATCCACAAGGATGTGTAAAAATGAAAAATGAATTTAAAACATTACAAATATATTTGCAAGTCCTGTGGAAATGTGTAATGGCATTAACTGTAAGTTGAACTTTAAAGCCTTTAACATTTTATGTTACTCTAATCAACATCCAAACAGTTTTTTTTCTTTAATTAGCTGATATTTATCTACTCTCATCACTCAACTTAATTTCAAAATAAATGTTAGATTGAGGAGTCAGTTACTGTATTTAGTTAAACTGCCTTTGTTATTGATCTCAAACCTTAGAATAAATAGAATTATTACATCACCTGGAATCACAAACTGCATTCCCACACACACACACACACACACACACACAGCTGCTCCCATCATGACAGTACTGCATCATCAGTCTGGCTCTTTGGTGGTTTTGAGGTCAAATTTAAATGACAAACGCAACAGCAACGGTTTTGTGTCTTTTTCATGCACTTGGGGAACATTTTACTTCTGTATAAAAAGAATCAGCCGGGTCCTGAAAAACACTGCTGGTGTGGAAATGTGACAAAGGAGAGAGTCGGCCTCAGGGGGTCTCATCATGTTCGTTCTGTCTTCATCACAAAATACTCATCAACGTAATAAACTGCACTTAAATAAAATGTAATTCCAACGGTGGTTGTAGGCTGTTTCTTCAGTTTAGATGGTTGAGCTGTACACCTTTACTTTATTTTAAACATGATCACTACACCTTTTTATACAAACTGTTTTCAAGTCTTATATTTAAGAATTCAAAGTGTACCGAAGGTGTTGTAAACTGAAAATGCAAATAATTACATGTTAGAAAAGACTGTGACTGTCTTCATGTCTGTATGTTCAACATACAGAAAGATGGAGAAAATTGTCGGTACAGAAAAACCCACTAAGTTCACGGAAATAACTTGAAACTAATAGATAATAGATACAAATTTACAAAAAATTACTCGTGAAAATCAGACACTGATTTTGAGTTTGGGCTCAAATAAAAACAAACTAATGAAACTGGCCTGGACAAAAATGATGGACTAACTTCATATTTTGTTGCACAACCTTTTGAAGCTGCTCACTGCAATCAAGCAATTTCTGTAACTGTCAATGAGACTTCTGCACCTGTCCACAGGTATTTTATATCCACTCCTCACTAAAGGAAACTGCTCCTGCTGTCTCGCATTTAAACTGTTTCAGCTCTTTCCACAGATGTTTAATAGAGTTTACATATTGCTTTTGTCTTCTTGAACATAGCCAAGCATCCTTTATGTGTCGCAGTAGGTACAGTGTTCTTTTCTTAGCTTCATTTCTGCTTCTGCTGATGTGACTTGTCAAAAAGTTTCAGTTTTGTCTCATCTCATCATTCTCCCAGAAGCTTTGAGGCTTTGTGGAATCCTCCTCAGTCGTCTTCTATTAAGTTCACTTTAGCTCAGTCAGTGACTGATGGTGTGATCTGACTTCGATGTACCTTGACCTTGGATTTCACCTCTAATCTCTATGGAAGTTATTCTGGGTTCTTTAGTTACCATTTGTATTTTCTGTCTCTTCAATTGGTCATCAATTTTCCTCTTATGGCCACATCATGGGAGGTTGGTTACAGTGGATCTTAAACTTCTGAATATGTACAACTGTAGTCACAGGAACATCAAGCTGCTTGGAGATGCTCTTACAGCCTTTAGCTTTAACATGTTGGTCTAATATTTTTTCTAATCTCATGAGACAACTCACTCTTTAGCTTTCTGTCAACACAACAGAAGAATATACCGTAAACATGAATTTATTTTGACACAGACTACAATGTATATCAATACACTTTAAGTGTGTTATTAACTACATTGTCAAATTTTGAAATGGAATTTTGAAATAGAATTTTTCCATCGGTTTATACACAATAACCCACAATTCCTTATTTAAAAAAAAACATTGCAAATTATTTGGAAATAAGCAGAAATCTTGTAAGTTTTCAGTTTGCTCCACCTGTGGCAGAATGAACTGACTGGACAACAAACCTAAAACTTAAACCCATCAAACTACTGAGTAAAATGTACAATTTCATGTAATATTAGTAAAAATGTACTTATTCCAACCAATCAGCAGCTGAGCATATTCACTTTTCCACAAATGAAAATCCAAACAGACAAAGTGCAGCAACATTGTCTGTGCAGTGAAGACAAGCAGACACACAATATGTATGCATGAGGACACTCCGTGTACCGTGTACAATGTCTGTTTAGCTACTGTCGGTGTTTCCTCTTTGGTTTTGTTACTCAACTCACAAAGTGATTTTAAACAGGAACAAGGAAACTGCAGCTCTTACAGTAGTTCGTAAAAACCTGGAAGGTGAAAAGGAATCTGATCAGGTTACAAACAGCATGGTTGTTTGTTAACATTATATCGGCCCCTAGAGAATTTTCTTTTCTTTTCAGTTTTATGTATCAGTATTGCTTTTTTACGACACGGGTTTGTAGTGATTTCAGATACATAGCTGACCAGTTCATTCAGAACTTTTATCATTTAAAGCCTATTGAAGAGGAGTAATCTGGTTAATCAGTCAGCAGATTGGAAAGTATTTTCACAAATGGAGAACACTCAGCACCGTTGTTACCCTCCCCAGGAGTGGTCAACCAACAAAGATCCCACCAAGAGCAACCTGATAAACCAGAAAGATGCTGACAGTATGTTTTGTTGACTGATGAGACCCAAAATAGAACTCATTGGCTCAAATGTGAATTATGTTTGGCGACAAGCAAACTCTGCATTTCAACATACGAGCTGATCCCATGAGTGAAACACGGTGGTGGCAGTGTCATGATCTGGGCCTGCTTTGCTGCCTCTGGACCAGAATGCTTATCATCATTGATGGAGCTATGTGAGTTCTGAGTTGTACAAACAAATTCTAATGGAAAATGTCACAGTATCCATTTGTGAAAATAAATGGATCATGCAGCAAGACAAAAACCCTAAACATACAAGTCTTTCTACCAAAAAATGGTTAAAGCAGAAGAAATGTAATGTTTTGGAATGGACAAGCATATATAAATATTGCAGAAGGAGCTGAAGCAGACAGTTCATGTAGGAAGCAAACAAACATCCCTGAGTTGAAGGTGTCCTAAGCCGATGTGCAGAGCTGATATACATTTACTGGAAATGTTCTGGAGCGGCTGTGACTCAGGAGGTGGAACCATTGTCTACCATTAATTGAATGGATGCCATTCCCGGCATCCTCCTGTCACCTGTCATGTGTCTTGTCTTGCAACATACAGATTTATAGTGAGTCAGGTCAGCTGAAGCGCTAAACTCTAAAGGGTTCTTAAACTTTTTGACCACATAGCGACCACCTGACAGTTTTACAGGTCTTTATATGATAATCTTAATTTTACAGGGAGTCACCCTTTCTCTCCTTTGTCTCTTTCCTCCTTCCTTACTGGACCTGATGTCTGTGCGCTGACTGATTAACTATCTCTTTGAACACACACACACACACACACACACACACACACACACACACACACACACACACACACACACACACACACACGATTCTCTGTGGGCGTGACCGGCCAGATCATGGGCGGGGTTATCTTGTAATGTAGACGAACGTTGATGTGACGCCACACTAAGATAACACTGTGCGTCAAGTTAACCAGCGTAAACGAGCGCGTCACCGGAAATGTGTTACAATTGCCTTAATAATAAAACATTAAAAGACAGACGTAAGTTATAAAACCAGAGAGTACGTAAAGATTAAATATAGATATTCAACACTGGCATTACATTAAATGTATACTGTAAATGTCTACTATATATAAAACAAGGCTTTTAGACACGTTAGGGTTAGCATGTTTAGAGACACAGGCCTATTTTATTTAAGTGTTATATTTATCTGCTATTTTATTCTAAAATTATCTATTATTATTTAATTTTATTATTTCATTTCCTACAGTAATATAGTCATCATCAAGTCAGACTTTTTTGTATTTTTAAAATATTGACATCTTCATATTTCCTTTATATTATACAGTTTTTACTTGCATATTTGTATTTTTATTAAGTGTGTGTAGTTGACCTATTATCTTTTTTCTGTCATTATTATTCAACCTCGTTTTTTGTAAAACAACAAAGCAGTTATTTTTTTCTTTTTTGTTCTATTATTATCATTTTACTTCTTCATTGTTTTATTAAATAAATCGAAATGAGTAAAATCAGTAGCTATGCTACAAATCAATGGGATAATTGTCCAGCTCGCATCTAAAATGTTGCATCATCCTACGTTCGTCGACAGTGGTTTTATTTTGAAAGAGAAGAACGGAAATACTAAAGTTGTCGCTCAGGCTTGACAGGAGTCCTTCCGACCAGCCGGTGGTAGCTGAAGGAATCTGGTTGAGACACCGGACTGTCCAGCGACTCACTTACAGGGGTAGAGCTGCTGAGAGCCGACATAGAGAGCCTTCATTTCAGCGGCAGGACGGACTTTTCTCTGCAGTGCTAACAGGAAACAAGTACGATGGCAGTCCTGGGCAGCGCCGGTCGCTTGATTCAATGTGAGTGTGGCTAAGTTAGCCTGATGAGAGGTGTGCGGGGAAAGCCTCAAGTTCAATGATGTCGGTCTGAATGTAGTGTGACGGAGTAAAGTGGGCCAGTGGCCCTGTGGAGCAGTTTAAATCCAGTTTCAAGTGTCAGAGTGGTGTAGTTTGGTGGAGCGTGGTGAAACTCTATAACATGCCTCTGACATTGGCGTCAACATTTCGTAAAGTTAGAAAGGAGATGGAAACTTCACTTCCTGCCAGGACTTTCACAGTTTGACTATTGTTGTAACGCAGCATCTGTGACTTACATTTTTGCCTTTTAATATTATTAACATGTCTTTAGACACACTTTACTAACTCCCTCATTGGGATTCGTGCATGTTTGCCATTTGGAAGGTGCAGAATCATAGTATTTGCAGACTTTTGACCTCCGATATGCCTTTATTCTACAAACAAATGACAGTGTTTCCGGTTAGTCAGCCGCTAACGGGCGGTGTTTTGACGCAGCCCAACATTACTGTAGATTACTGTTAAATGTTAATGTTATATAATGGACTTATCCCGTACTTGTGCTGCATTTAGTAACATCCAGAGGATCCATAAATACTACACGTGGCCGTCAACGCTCAGTGTATTTACAAGTAACAATGAGCTGAACATTTTGACGGAGTTACACAATTCCAGCGTTGTGAACTTGCATAATATCAGCAGGCCTCCTGGCGGCGCGTCGTGGTACTGCAGCCCGCGTTATGAAAGTGAGTGTCATTGCACAGTAAAGAGCTGCATGTGGATAATCACATACAGAGGAAGACTTTGAGGTCTGTGTGTCCACTGGATCACTCTTTTGTTATTTCACACACTGCTGTTGATCACAGTGATGCTAATTATTACAGTGTGTTCTGGGTCTCTTACAGTGACCTCATACGAAAGGTCATTGAAGATCAACCCTGTCTTCACTCTCTGAGCTGTAAACATAACTTATACACACAATCGAGTAAAAGAATGATTAGGTAGATCTGTGAGAAATGAAAGAGCGAATAACCTTTTTCTCTTTTTGTCCATTAGTTGCCAGGAGCAGCGTCAGTCTGAGTGTGAGGAGACGCTCCACCGCTGCTGCTTTAGCCCAGACTGCGAGTCCAGAAACACAAGAGAACAGGTGACACACACACACACACTCAAACACATGCTGTTAGACGTCCGTGCGTCTGTGGCTGACAGTCACTGACTGTCTGCTTGGTAACGCTGCTGTTAGTTGGCATTCATGAGCTCAACTGACACCTTTACCTGTGTGTTTCTGCCACAAGCAGAGCATCTCGGCGTGAGAGCAGAGCATTACAGAGGTGGGGTGATGTGAAAATGGTTTGATGAGGAGAAATCAACAGGAAATTATAATAGCATGATTTCACCTAGCAACATCAGTGGTTAGATTTGGTCACGTATATCAGAAATGGCTGATCTGGTTCACGAGTGCTGGCTTTTTCCTTAAACGTGTATGGTTATTGTTTTACACTGGAGAGAAAAAGTCCTGATTTCATGCATATATTGGTTTTGAAATATGTTATGATCTTCACCAAAGACTTGTATAACTGTCAGCAAGCTCTACACAACATCCAGTAGGAACTTTGGACCATTCTTCCTCACAGAACTGCTTCAGCTGAGACATATTTTCAGTACTTCAGCTTGCACACAGACACCCTGACAATATTCTGGAGGTTATCTTTATAAGCCTGGGAATTCATATTCCCCTACACAAGTCCAGATGTAGCAAAACAGCTCCAACCGTGACACTTCACCTTCACCTACTTTTCATGTTGGGTGGCTGTTAAAAGTCAATCCACAATATTTTTCTCAGTAGCGTTATCAAGGGTCACAGTGCTCTTTGGCAAGAATTACCACCTCAGGGTTGGATGCCTCCACCACACGGTGAACTCACAGCTTACACGATTCATATTCTTAGTGGACATTGCTGAAATAGATGTTTACAAGCTGACATAAGCTAATGTGAAGGACTTGAGTTAGCATTCACAACACAAGCTAACATTAGTTGGTTGAGGTAACAGGTCCAGGTTGGTGGGACAAGCTAACATTAGCAGCTGACAGTCGGATCACATTTAGGGCTTTTAAATCAAGTGTAACATTTTCATAAGATGTCTTTGAAACTGACTGAAAGCTGTGTTTATTAGCAATAAACCTTATTTAGGACCTGGATTTTGATGCAGCATAATAATCAAGACATAAGCAATCCATAATCCACAATACCCTGCGCTGCACTAAGATTGTAGCAATTATTCTTTAATTAATTAATTAATTAATTAATACACAGTAATAGATATTGATCATTAATAAGCTGGACGTCATCTTTGCGGGGACTCAAGTTATTGTTGGATATGAATTACTGAAGATCAATGTCTTGCATCTGCAGGAAACCTAAGACCGGCATCCTGATGCTGAACATGGGAGGACCCGAGAAACTAGAAGATGTTCACGACTTCCTGCTGCGGCTCTTCATGGACACAGACCTGATGAAGCTCCCTGTACAGAAGTATGTTCCATAAACACACACACAAACACACACACACATACAATAGCCAGGGACTTTTACAGCTAAAAATATCATTGCAAAATGATAGCTGACAAAATGTGATCCTTGTAATCACCGGAGGACACACACTCTGTTCAAACAATGTGTAAACATGTGTTAGTGCATCTTGGACGAAGCACATGCTGAATGTGTATATGTTTATATGTTTTTACTACATATTAAACTGAGCAGAACAGATAGGGAAGTTGGTTGGGTCACAGCTCTGAGCTGTGTCTCTGTTTCATAATAAGTGAAGGTGAACCAACACAGTGCTGTTTCTGAGGACAGCTCTCTGAACCAGATAAAAGCAGCTGCTCTGAACTCCATAAATAAAGAACATGAACCCATGCGTAGCAGACTGGATATGAACAGTGTTAACAATCAATCATTTTATGACCCCTCACATTTATTTTGGGACCCTTTGAGGGTTTTTAAGTTTTACATTGAACAGTTTTTAGGCACGTGAGACCCTGCCTGCAGCTCATTTAAAACATTAAGATTCAAAATAGCGATAAGATCACAGTACATCTGATGTTATTTGTGACTTTAAACTGAAAGAGTGCATTGTTTATAGTTTAGTTTGTTTGTCTCGTTGCTTTTTTTTTTTTTTTGAGACTGTTACAGGAATCTATTTATGTGCATAACTCTCCTGTGGAGCTGACACCACCCGTACACAAACGTGATGGTTCTCTCTCAGTCAGCATGTGTGAATATTAAATAGTGGGAAAATAAAATAATTACATGTGCTGTATTAGCATGCTAACTTGCCAAACACACTGTCAACATTGCCTATTGTAACATCAGCATGTCAGAAATGCTTTTTGTGAGCGTGTTAGCATGCTGATGTGTAGCATTTAGCTCGAAGCAGCTTTGTACCTAAGTGCAGCCTAAGTGTAGCTCAGAGTAGCTACTGTAGAATTTCTGTTTCCTGTTCAGTTGTTTCAGGTCAGATTTTCCTGCTGATGTTGTTAATTTGACCTTTGTCTGTTCATGTGCTGTAATTAAATCAAAGAGCGCTATAACATTTCTAACCTGTCCTCTCCACCGCAGTAAGCTTGGTCCGTTCATAGCCAAGCGGCGCACGCCAAAGATCCAGGAGCAGTACAGCAAGATCGGAGGGGGCTCGCCTATAAAACACTGGACTTCTATGCAGGGAGAGGGCATGGTGAAGCTGCTGGATGAGATGAGTCCTCGGACAGGTGAGACAGAGGGAGGATCTTCCTGCCTGTCAGAAGCCTCAATCCTCCTAAACCCATGTCATGGACAGTTTGTTGTTCATGTTCTTGTTCTGATTTGGGAACTTGTATTATTTTAAATTAGAAAACTAAGCTGAGCTGCTGGTGCTGCTAGCAGCAAATTGTGTGTGTGAGGTAGAGATAGTGAAACAGTGAAGGAGTGTCATCACACGCCGGCAGCACAACCTCACTGATAAGGACAGGAACAGTCCAACTGACCAGATGAATTGGTTCACTCATTCAGACAGTGAATGACATGTTCAACAGTCTCTGCAGTACCTCGCCTTCATTATCCTCACAGCATTCATTTGATGATTCAGCTATTCACATAAACCTGTAAACACCAGAAGAATGGTTTTTGTAGCCACATTTAGTCGAGCATTAAAACCATTATTAACAAGTGGCTGATGTTTACTGATTTTCTGTCTCATCAGCTCCTCACAAGTTCTACATCGGTTTCCGGTACGTTCACCCGCTGACGGAGGAGGCCATCGAAGAAATGGAGAAAGATGGAGTGGAGAGAGCTGTGGCCTTCACACAGTATCCTCAGTACAGCTGCTCCACCACAGGTGACTGTCAGATAACAGGGTTTTTCAGTGCTGCTGCTAATGATGAAAATGACCACTGGTCATAATCCACATCCTACAATTTAAGTCACATGTTCCCAATGATCACATGACCTGTAGTGACTGAAAGAAAAACACAAATGGAAATAAGTTGCAAAAGACATTTGTGTCTGTTAAAGTCGCCACACCCGCGGCGTTGTCTGCCCTGTTTGTCTACGATAAGGACCCAATCTCCCTGTTGCCAGATGGTCTTGTTGGATGGAGAGACTTTTGAATTATGGAAGTTCATCCAAGAAGCTTCCATGTAAATGAGCATTAGTTAAATGTTCATGTTTCAGGTTTCACTGTAGTTATCAAGCATGTTTAGCAGAAGTTGCCGATCACATTAGTGTTTCAGAAAAAGCACTTTAAGACAGACCACATGGTCAGCAGTGTACATTTCTATTCCCTGGAATAGAATAGAATAGTCATTTCATGACTCAGGGCCCTGCAAGACTTGACAGGATGGCAGATGTTACAGGGGCAGGCTTTTTTCCCCAGATACTAGATATGTTGCGTAAAACATGTCCAACTGCTTAATACATATAATATACAATTTAAACATTATGAGCACCCCCCTGCCTTTTTACCTCTGCAGATCTGACTACCTCCACCACAACCCCAGCACACTGTTCAGATGGTGTTTCCCACCTTTACAGTTGTGTTTCCAATAGTGAATCCCTCCATGGTTGGGGATTGGGCTTACATTAGGTGAACGTGTAGTAGAGTTAGCTGGATGGAGTTAAAGTAAGGGTGGGGGTCTTGTTGAACAAATAGGCTGGTAATGTTTTATTTTTTTTAATATTGTTGTTGGGGTGTTCCTTCTCTAGTGTTTTGACCCTGATCCTGATCCAGATTCTTTAATATTTGGTGTCTGCTAATGCTGAGTCGGACTCTTTACTTATTTACCTACATGCAGAGGTTCACAATCGTGCTCCTCAAAACCCACTGTCCACCCTGTTTTCCATCTAACCCTGCCCTACTCACTGCTGAGAGTTCAATAAAAGCAGGACAGGATATTGATGGACTTTATTTTAGCTGATGCAGATCCTGATCATTTCCTTGGTTGTTGTGTGAACAGGCAGCAGTCTCAACGCCATCTACCGTTACTACAGCAACAGAGGCGACAGGCCAAAAATGCGCTGGAGCGTCATTGACCGGTGGCCCACACACCCTCTGCTGGTGGAGGTTAGACACACACACACACACACTCACACATACACACACAAACACACAAAGTGAAGCTAGTCCCCACTAGGCTCATCTTCCTCTAAACTAAAAAGTCAAACGTTGTGGGGGGGGTATCAACTTGGCTGGTAACCATAGTAACGAACAAGCATGACTGTACAGTATGTCAGCATGTTAAGTATGTCACTTTTTTATTTTAGTTGAACAAAATGATATTTTATCTCTTTAGTCAGCTTTTTAGAAATATTAGACATAATGCAAATGTGTGTCTGTGTGTTTGTGTGTGTGTGTGTGTGGGTGTGTTTAGTGTTTCGCAGAACACGTCAATAATGAGCTGATGAAGTTCCCAGAAGAGAAGAGAGACGATGTTGTCATCTTGTTCTCAGCACACTCACTGCCTCTGGCTGTAAGTACAAACTGCTACTGCTGATACCGATACTACTACTGCTACTGCTACTACTACTACTACTACTACTACTACTACTACTACTACTGCTGCTGCTGCTAATAGTACTATTGATGCATTGTACTGATAAAATGTGACTGTCCTGATACACATAATGATAATAATAAGAGATCTAGCACCAAATTCCTTCAAATAGTCTATTTCATCTGTTCACTTTAAATAAAACCTGCATGCAAGTTTTTCACAGCTAGTGTAGAACTGATTCTGGCTAGAACCAGGTTTACCTGAGTGTTTTCTGTGTGTGTGTGTGTGTGTGTGCAGGTTGTAAACAGAGGTGACCCGTACCCTCAGGAAGTGGGAGCCACAGTTCAGAGAGTCATGGAGAGACTGGGACACTGTAATCCCTTCAGACTGGTGTGGCAGTCCAGGGTGAGAATACACGTACACACAATCAACACACAACACATGTGTAGTAAAGTTACATTATAACTCATATGGTATTAATGGTAGATTATTCTTATTTGGTACAGTGTAATTTCATTGTTAGGTTGGGTAATAACCAACCTGTCTGATAATGACATTTCTGCAAGACTCTTTTTAGCTCGGTGTTTCTTTACAACAATGTTTTAATGTCACCACAAGATGGAGCTACGTGACTGTCTAAAACTGTAGTGAACCTCATTATAACAAGGCGACGACACATTACGACATTCACGCGGCTCAGTAAGGGTTTATGTGGAATAGAAGTGGTCTGGGAAGTTGTTGGCTACACGTAGAGCATTCTGATTAAGCATCTGGATCTTATATTTATTGCACAGCTCAGTGGAGTGCAGATGATTTTGTTTCTAACAGGTTTGTCGACGCTCTTCCATTTTAACCAAAGTAGAAGCTGGCATGCGCTGGTCTGCAGAAAGTTTCATCCCTTATCTAGGAATTGTTGACATAGGTATTTCCAAGGCATATACCTAGTTAAGCATAGAATGCAGTTTTATAGGTTATTTATACTTCTTGAATAGAGTCTCATATAGTTTTTAAAAAACTCCTTTTTCACCTCTTTGAAAAAAAAGAGAAAGCTCTGTGGTCCCATAAAATATAGTTTGTCCTCAGTGTGGCATCAAGAGTCATTATTCTCTCTGCAAACATTTACAAGAATTATGGAAACACGAGGAGTATTTGCTTATATTTTGTCTGTATCCCAGTATTCTCTCATCACGTGTTGTCTCTCAGGTGGGGCCCATGCCGTGGCTCGGCCCACAGACAGACGAAGTCATCAAAGGTCTTTGTGAACGGGGGAAGAAGAACATCCTGCTGGTGCCGATAGCCTTCACTTCGGACCACATAGAGACCTTACATGAACTTGACATCGAGTATGGACAGGTGCTGGGGGAGGAGGTAAGGACGTTCATTTTACCACCATTATCAGGTAGTTCCCTCAGACTTGTCAGCTTCTATCTGTACAGTTTATTACAGAAAGTGTCCTGTAGTTGTCCTGATAGGACAGGATGAAAGTTATGAAATTAAATGTTTCAGACTTCAAAGGACAATTCAGGTATTTATCTGACAGAGGTAGAAGAAGTACTCTCTAAGTAAAAAATAGCAATACCACAGTGTACAAATACAGGAAGACCTATGAAGAGGAGACCTACAGTAAATCTCACAATGACAGAAACACAAGAGGAAAACCTGGACACTGGTGACTTGTTGATCACAATGTTGTAAGACTGATTTAGAATTAGGACTAAGATTAGAATTTGTGTTAGGATCAACAAACTGTAGTTGGAGTGTTTGAGAAAGAACGTGTGTGTGTGTGTGTGTGTGTGTGTGTGTGTATGTGTATGTGTGTGTGTGTGTGTGTGTGTGTGTGTGTGTGTGTGTGTGTGTGTATAAAGGCACCAGTGAGATGACCAACAATCAATCTGGCTGGTGCCATGAAGACACACAGACCTTTTTGTACTTCTTTACTTGTGAGAGACATGTCCTGAGTTATCCAGAGGTCCTCACTATACAAACATGTCATCACCGTCCAAGCATGTCCTCATTGTTCATAACTGTTCTCATTATCCGAACATGTCCTTCGTGTGCAAACATGTTATTTTCTAAACATTTCCTTATTGTCCTGATTTTGTAAACATGTGCTCGCTGTCCATACATTTTTTCACTGTATAAATACACTGCCCATCCAAAAAAGAAAGTCACACACACCTTTGTGTGTTGAACCACCTTTAGCTTTGATTACAGCGTGCATTCACCGTGGCATCGTTTCAATAAGCTTCTACAGTGTAACAACATTTATTTCCGTCCAGAGTTGCATTAATTTTTCTCAATTGGGTTAAGGTCTGAACTCTGTTGTGGCCAATCCATGTTTGAAAATTATGTGTCATGCTCCCTGAACCACTCTTTAACAATTTGAGCACGATAAATCCTGACATTTGTCATCTTGGGATATGCCCGTGGCATCAGGGAAGAAAAAATCCATTGATGGAATAACCTGGTCATTCAGTATATTCAGGTAGTCAGCTGACCTCATAACGTCGCTGAACCTCGACCTGACCAACTGCAGCAACCCCAGATCATAGCACTGCCCCCACAGGCTTGTACAGTAGACACTAGACATGATGGGTGCATCACTTCACCTGCCTCTCTTCTTACTCTGATGCGTCCATCACTCTGGAACAGGGTAAATCTGGACTCATCAGACCACATGATCTTCTTCCATTGACAGTTCTTAAACTAGTTTTAGTTGTTTCAGCAGTCTCCTTAGATGATTTCTTTACTTGATGTCAATAATTTAACTCTTCTGAAACATCTTTTTCACAACCACAGGATGTGTCTTCAGACATGGTTGTTTAAGAAATGAGAAGCTATTCACTGCATCAGTTAGGGTTAAATAACTTGTTGGCAGCTGAAATATAATCATCCATGCAGTAATTATCTATTGAGAGGCTTTTACCTGTTTGTTTAGTTAAAACCAGATGTCCCCACATGTCCTCAGTGTCCAAATGTGTCCTTACTTTTCACGCATTTCCTTTTTGTCCTGATTTTTTTCCATAAATGTTCTCACAATCCAAACAACATTCAAACATTTACTCATTGTTCAACATTGTTCTCGCCGTCCATAAATATTACTATTATGCTGTCCAAACATGTCTTCAGTCTACAGACATTTTTTAAATTTCCAATTGTATTCCCTGTGTCTGAAGCTGACTAATTTGTCCAATTATTTTCTCATTATCCTCGCTTTGCAAAAATGTCTTAACTGTCCATAGATGTCCCATCTTTTCCAAAATGTGACGATTGCTCATGCTCATGCCCTACTTGTCTAGAAATGTTCTCACTTTTAAACTCATAAAGGCAGAAGTCCTCACACACACACATACACACACACACACACACACACACACACACACACACACACACACACACACATACACACACACACACACACAGGCACACAGACTGCCTGGACCTCTTCAGTGTGTCCAGAGTGGAGAAAAGTTTCACTCCAAAATAAAAGCTGCTGTTAGAAATGATTGGAAACAGAGAACAAAATGAAAACGCTTTTTACCACACGTCAAACGTTATTTAATGACATTTTTTTGTAGAAGCTGTCTGTAATGGTACATTTACTTTTATTTGAAGTGGTTCTTGTGAAATATGCTGACTTTGTATGCTTTGGTTAGTCGCAGAAACTAGTGTGACCGCTTGTTCTTTCTTCCTGTTGTCAGTGCGGAGTGGAGAACATCAGGAGAGCAGAGTCGCTGAATGGGAACCCCCTCTTTATGAAGGTACATTTTCACACTGTCTACTAATGCATACATTTACACAAATACTCTGGGTAACTATGACAACATTTAAATGGAGTCATCACATTTTATGAGAAATATGTGGTTTACAGGAGTGAAAGAAAGAATAAATAAAAGTAGGGAACACAGTAGGAAGACAGGCAGGGCTCTAATAATAGAAAAGGAGACAGCAGCAGAAGGTTGTGTGAAGTAAGTGAACTCTAGGCAGGAGATGGTCAATAAATGGATTCCTCCCTCCTTCCTTTTCCCTTCCCCCATTCTGTCCCTTGTCTCCTCTCTTCTTTACATCCCGTCTTCCTTTCCCGTCTCTCCTCCCTCCTTCGCTCCATCCTCAACCCTGCAACCTTTCTCACAACAGGCAACTCCTCCAGCTGTAACAGCCCTGTATGCGTGTGTGTGCATGTGTGTGTGTGCACACAAGGTTTATTAAAGGAAGGGTGCAGATCAATGGGAACCTTTAGAGCTGACTACAGTAGAACTGAACCGCCCGGCTGGCTGGCTGGTCAAACCCGCCACGCTCAGAGACCCCTCGCCAAGTCTCTGAGTGCATGTGTGTGTGAGAGTGTATAAATCAATATCCAGAGGATGATTAGTTGGTAGTTACTGAAGGATGGTTTCCTCGGTGTGGTTTTAGTTTCTCAGTGAGCTGCATCAGTGTGCTGCCTTCTGCAAGCAGCAGCCACCGGAAAATAAAGAAAAATACATTTATCACAATTTTCACTGCAGAGCCTGGCTGTTCATTTTTGATTAACCCTCCCTCAGATTGCTAACTTGTATGGTTTACTGTGGTTTATTCATTTCAGTCTACAATTTCAACATTCTTACACTTGAATTTTCACAAATGTATTTATATTATATTTGTAATGAAGCCAAGCTAGCTTTGTAAATCAGTTTCTTGTCTGCATGCTAAGCTAAGCTAAAAAGATTCTTGTGGTAGTGGAGAGTTTTTGGCCAGAGGTGAAAACCACTGTCCTACTTGTTTTCAAACCATCGCCTCACTTAAAACCTCTGATCCAGGTAATCAGCAGTGGGTAGGGCACTGATAGTTGGAAAACAAGCAGGGCAGTGGCTCTCAAGGACCTGGATTATTAACCCCTTTACATCTTGAGGGCCAAACATATTCTTACTTTCCAAAAATGTCTTCACTACTGCACGTCTGCAGTACTCTGAGAAGGCGCTGTGTGGGTTGTTTTAGTTTGAATCAAGCTGTGAACAATGAGCAATTAATGAAGGAAACATGATGCTTCTGCGTTGTTGCTGTAATTAAACTTTTATTTCACTGACAGAAACAACACCAGCTGGTCACAGTGCTGAAGAAGAGAAAAACATTTCTGTATCTCTCTCTCTCTTTCTCAATATTGAGTGTATATTGTTTGTCCTGTCCAGGCTCTGGCAGATTTGGTACATTCCCACCTGAAGTCCAACGAGCCATGCTCCCGTCAGCTGACCCTTCGCTGCCCGCTGTGTACTAACCCCACCTGTGGAGAGACCAAGGCCTTTTTTGCCAACCAGAAACTGTCATAGAGATGAAACGCACACACTCTGCCCTGATACTTTGAATCCTGCAGCAGAGCTATCTGTGAAGAAACCCAAGGCCTTGTTAATTCAGCAGAAGCTTCATACACGCACAGAAAGCAACCACTGTTTCCCCAGCAAGAGTGTCAGTTCCAGAGGACATGTAATATAAGGAAATGGTTTCTGCAAATCCACTTTGTCCATTGTTTGATTGCACCTGTTGTTGCAGCTAGTTGGATAGAAGGCGTTTTGGTCTTTTCGTGGGATTTGTGGACACAATGAATATCACAAGATTTATTCTTTAAATGGGCCAAAGGAAACCCAATACTGGTCAGTCATAATGTTGAGTATTCCTTAATGTGTACATTGTAAAGGTTAAGCTCAAATTGGTTATCAAATGAAAACCTCACACCACTCAGATGAAAACAAATGTCCTCATAAGGATTTGCAGATACTATTTAATGACAATTTGTGTAGATGAAAGTCCTGATGCTGACACTCTGATATGCTCTTACTGCTCATCGTCACATCAAAGCTACAGGAAAAAGCCTTCTTGAACTATTTTTATCATTTTTTTATTGCAGTTCCCTTGCTAACATTCCATTTGCTTAACTTCTACAAACCCCCATCAGAGACCCCGTTTCTCTTCTTGCTGGTGCTGCATGAAATTGGCCACAAAGAAGATCTGATTGGTCAGCTGTGTTTTCACGGCTCGCTGTCCCACCTATCACTTCATGCCGCTATACCTGCCAGACAGCAATCCCCGCCCAATTCTGCTGCAAACCCTTCAATGTGATTGGTGGAGGCGGGTCCTGCTCTAAATGCTGCTGCCTGATGGGTGGATACCAGTGCTGCTTCAGGAGATCAAGAGATTACCTTTTTGCTGTAGAAGTCACAACGGGAAGGGGAATGATAGTGTATGTTGGTGATATGCAGAGAAAAGGGGGCTTCAAAAGAACACCACCTGATTTCTACGGTAAACCAGAATGCAGCTGTAGCCCAGTTAAAATAAAAAAAAAACAAAAACATTAAGCGTCACAAGTCAGGACCTCTCAGGGTGTCATGAAATAAAATTGCCTCTCTGCGTCCGTGGATCACAACGCAATTAAGGAAAATTAAAAAAAGATTTTGTCACATATTCAGCATTTAGTTAAAGAAGGTTTTTCTGTTCCGTTACTGTGAACACTCTGATCAGCCAACTGCAGTAAAAGCATAGTCACAAATACTACATTATTGACACTGGAATTGGCCTTCAGTTACGAAATGCAGTACGTTAGAAGAAGTAGCATTAATGTGTCTAACATTACGTATGTCCAGTGCAGGATGAGACTTTAGTTTCAATGTTGATTAAATTGCCTGCTGAAGCCTCAATGCAGTTTTATTATTTTACTGCTGCAGCTAGAGGAAATGTCTTGAAGGGCGCTGGTTTGATCCCATCTGCTGCCCCGTTCGCTCGGGATGAGTCTCCCTAATAATGTGTAAATGTCAAAAGTGATACCTTATACTTTGTGAGGGTTCCAACTTGGTCTTTGACCTCTGACCATGTTCTCCCTGTACTGTTTTTGTCCTGTTTTACCATGATAATGTGCCTTTTACACTGGCTAACTAGAAATACTGGACTTTATGTGCTTTATGTAAATTTTACATGTGCTTAACCAAAATGCTGAATGGAAAAATCCACCCTGAAGTCAGATTTTTACATATTTCTGCTGTGATATGGGCCATTGACAGCTGTGTTGTCTTTCCTTCATCGTATAGATGACGAGCTTCATGTTGTACGTAATTTCAGGCTGCACACCACCGCTCTATTGATAGGAAGAATTTATCAGTGCAAATTTCTGATAGCTATGCTAACTTCCACCTGATTAAAGAAAACGAGTGATTAAAGCTGTAGCCTCCAGTACTGGCAGCTACATCTAAATAAAATTTAAGTGCCAGTTAGATTTTTTTCTTTAGATTTATATAAAAGTGCACAGCTTGTTTACTGTATAACACAGCTAATCAAATGAGTGTCTGTACACTTTAGCTATTTTATAAGTTAATGCTAACTAATAACTGCTCCAAATATGTACCACGGTAAACATGGCTAATGTTGGTTATTTGTATGCTGTTACTACTAGTCTCACAATGGCGCTGACTATTTTGGGATAACGTGCAACCACTTCTGATTAATGTGAGCTTTTCTTGTTCTACTGCGTACAACAGTAAATACGAGCAGTGTTAGCTGGTTAGTGCAGCTGTGTCTAACTAGTGAGCTAATTAGCTCACTAGCTAACTTGTGTAAGTGACATGAAAATCTTTCTGAACTGCAAAGATATTTGAATCTTTTCATTACGCAGTGAACTTGTCCATTTACACTTGATCAGGTGTTGGCTTTGCTGTAGTCTGGGAAAGCCTTTTGCTCAAACCTTCACAGTTTCACTACCAGTCTTTTTCCAGTCAGTACAGACCACGTACACGACATCAGTGGCTAAACATTGGTGCTAATGGACATGGTTACCATTGATTAGCAATGATGAAATGATAGGATGTTGGAAAATGTTAACATTTATAAAACCTTTTTCATTTGACTATTTAACGATCATTAAAAGGTCCAGTTTTATATTTTATTGGTCATCCAACATGGTAGACAACCACCAACAAAGGTTGCGTTCATTGAAACCAGTTGTATCAGTCAGTACGTTTCTGCTTCCACTGTGTAATACGTACAGAAGTGCACTTTAAAACTGTGTATTATCCACTCAGTACAGAGTTAATTTGTGCTTTCAGTGCTCTTCCACAAGTCTGAGAAAAAAAAATGGTTTGATTTTCAGAGAAAAACTTTACCCGGAGTTAGACAAACATAAACTCTTCTATATTTGATGTCTGCATGCAGAACTAAAGTTCATTTTGAAGGTTGTTAAATGATATTAGCACAAAACCTTTTTGCACTAGAAGTCTTTTTTGTTTGGTGCAGCACTGCTAAGTCATGAAACACACAGCATGTCAATACGTTAGACAAAGTATTTCTCTAAAAACCGAGCCATCACTTCAGTACGACTGTCGACTGGAAAAAGTCCAATTTGTGCAAAAATTGTAAAAAGGTCAGGTCACAGCAAGAAGACACGCTAATGCCTGTGATGGGGTGGGTTTTTCCTGCACGAACATGTTTTCTAATTTATTTGTTTTTTATCAACCTCTTTGTGTTGATTCTGACTTTTTCTCTATGTTTAGCGGAAAATTGCATCGTGCTGAGCCTGCGTTGCACAAACAACCAAGACGCTGCAATGTATTGCTTGTTTTTTTGGATTTATTTATTTTTATTTTTTTTATGTGTTTGAGAGACATGGTATTAACAGTGTGATCACACATAACGATAAGTCTTCCTTCGAAATAAAATACAGAATAAAAAAATCCAACTTGCTACTGCTGTAAGATTCAAAGGTGTTTGTGTTGCTTCTTCACGTAAGTAAGTAAAGAGCTAGTGCAATGCAGAGTTTCAAAAGTTGAGAAGCCGGTGTGACAGTGCACTGCTTACTGCTTTCCTGGATGGTTTCAGGGGAAGTTCAAACTGTCAATATCAGTGACCACAGATTTTTTGTGGAGACCTCAAACATTTGTTTTAATGCTGAGCACATGGGGACCTCTACTGTCTTAAACCTGCGCCCACGTCGTGTGTGTTGGTACGGTTGTAACCTTCATGGTTCCCTGATAATGAAATCTCCCTCACCACGCCTGATTTTGGTCTTAATAAGCGTTTGTTTGCTAACATGTTAAACTAATGTGCTGAATATCATGGTGAACATTCATTCAGGTCTTTCTCCATCATTCTTTCGCCCATTTTCTCCTCCTGTTGTACCATCATTTTCTCTTCTCTCCTTTATCCTTTCTTCTTTCTCCATCCTCCTCATCTTTCCTACCCTAACATTCCTCCCTCCTATTTTTCCGCCTCGTTCCCTTCTCCATCCTTCACCCCCAATTTTCCCCCTTTTCCAATTTTTCCTCATCTTCCAGCCCCCCTCCCCCCAACTCTCCTCACACAAACACCTCCCCATTCATTTCTGGCTTTCTCCCCCAACCCCCTCCTCCTCCTCTTTTTTTCCCAGCAGTCCCCTGTGGTGTTGCAATCACCTCTGCTGCTGTTGATTAAGCTGAGAGAGATTGGCTGTCCACGACCCAATAACCCCTGAGGGTGTCGCACCCCCCACCCCCCGCTCATCTGAGCCAGCTACACTCTCTCCTTTCACTTCAGCTCTTTTTTCACTTCACCTTTTCTCCTGTCGTCCTCTCTGACTTCTCTTTTCCCTTTTCATCTCTCCTCCCTTTACACATGTCTCCTCTCTTTTTCCCGTCTGTCTTCGTCTGACATATGTCATCTTCTCTTACCTTTCCTCTTTTTGTCTCCTTCCTGTTCTCTTTTCTGTTCCACTCTTGGATTCTCTTCTGGTCTGTCCTTATTTTCCATCCTCTCTCAGCTCCTCTTCTCACTCAGTGCCTTATTTGTCTTTTCTCCTCCCCTCTAGCTACCTTGCATGCGTTTTACTTGCACAATCCCTCTCTCCTCGCCTTGTCTCCTTATTTTCTTTCCTTTGCTGAACCAAAATGCATGCTAGGATAGTTGTCACTTCCAAGGCATGTGTTGTTTCACTCCTTAGTCATCAAAGCTTAGGTAGGAGGAAAGGCAATGAGAACCATTGCTGTTCAGGACTAAAGGTGTGTGTGTGTGTGTGTGTGTGTGTGTGTGTGTGTGTGTGTGTGTGTGTGTGTGTGTGTGTGTGTGTGTGTGTGTGTGTGTGTGTGTGTGTGCTGTGGTAACTGCAGACTGCCAGTAATTGAAAAGCCGGGACGCCAGCGCCTGCAACCCCGTGACCTCCTATTGAGAGAACGACCATTGATTTCTACTGAGAAATAAAGAGAGAGAGAAAGAGAGGGATAAAGTGAAAGAGAAATTAGAACAAACCTGGGAAACAGGAGGGAGAGAGAGGAGGATGACAGACGAGTGCAGATGGAGAGGGAAGGAATTGGAGGAGGAATGTAGCAAAGGTTGACTGGGAAGGATGGAGGAGGCAGACAAACGGAGCGAATAAAGAATAAATAATGAAGGGACGAAGAATTAGAAAATGTAAAAACGAGAAACAAGAGAGGTGAAGAAAATGTGAAAGAAGAGAAAGAAATAGAGCCAAAGTCAATGCTTCCCCTCTGGACTGGCCTGCGTTCCATCAGCAACTAAAAGCAATGCCCCCAAACACAGTTTTTTTTGTTTTTGTTTTAAAAAAAATTAAAAATAAAATAAAAAATTGACGTCACCAGAACGAGGATTCGTCCAAATCTGCTGTTGCAGAATTTAGACAGTTGTCATCAGAGTCTCTCTCCTGGGAAATTGAATTTCTTTTAAAGCAGCTGAAAACTAAAATATTGGATAAACAATGATTTTAGAACATTTTTCAAAAGACGCTGACTCAGGGAGATTCTCTGTGGGGTCAGCAGCTAGACAAGTGATCACCTCTCAGACTTGGCTAGACTTGATCCTGCAGCAGGTTTTTAAGTGAAAAAAGAAAAGCTTATTTACCATTCAATCGTTTGCACGTGAAAAGTCAAGGCGTGGTTTAATTCCAGTTAATTCCAATCTGAAATGAAATCACAGAGAGTGAATATTGTACGTCTATTACAGGTCGGCCATGCTGGTTTAGCTTGTTTTAAATTCCCAGTGATTTTGAATTAATGTAGGCAGAATAGTGAGAATAACAATTCAGGTCGTGCATTTCACAAATGCTTAAAGTCAGTTGTTCTATGCTTTCCCACACTTTGTCGTCCTTATCAGTAATCTGACCCACAGGTAATAGAAAGACAATGTCACTAGATTAACAGCTAGAGAATGGACCACCGTTTCCCTGGCAACAGAGAGAGCAAGAGGAGCAGGAGAACGGGATAGAGTGATTAAAAGGGAGGAGGAGGGGGAGGAGGAGGGGGACTTCAGAAGTGCTGAGGTAGATTGATGAAAGGAGATGAATGCTGGGATGATTACACAGAGACAAAACAGAGACAGAAGAGTGACACAGAGAGAAGAAAAGAATGAAGGGAGGAGAGATGTAGAAGGAGAGAAGGTGATAGAGTCATTAAAGACGTAGGAAGAGAAAAACAGACGGACTGATGGATGGATGGATGGGGTAGTTTAAAACGAATGCTGGGAAAATAAAAAGGTGAAAGGAAAAGCGTTAAATGGCCCATGTGAAAATGAGACATCAGATGAAAATTTAAACGTCTCTGTAGGGAAATTAGTTTGACACAGTAAATCAGAGGGAAACATGGAGAAGCAGAGAATAAGGAGACATGTTGAGAAATGACGGGGTGGTAACTCGACTGAGTGAGCCAAGCCAGCTAGTTTGCTATCCTGCTACTGTCAGGCCTGGATCATGGAGACGACAGTGATAGTAGAATGACTGAATCCCATTGTGATAAATGTTTGTGAGAGAATGATCCGTAGCTACCTTACAGAACAATGTTGGGTGGGCTGCTCTCAACTAAATGTTGTTCTATGATTTAATAAATATAGTAGTTCGGCATGTTACTGTATTTTTATTAATACATTTCTGGGAGAAACAATGTATTTTTACTGCAAAAGTTTCCATTAAACCCACCAAATACGAAATTAGTGCATATGAACCAGAAGTCGTGTTCAACTTCAGTGCATATTTATTAAAGAAACAAATAACAGGAGGACCTGCTGTACATGGTTAAGACCATTGTGATTTCTTTATTGATTTTTTTTCTTCTTTTGTACATAGAGTGGAACAACATTAAATCTCCAAATCTCCTTCATGTTTGATCATCGTTTTATTCCACACCACAAGTTTTCAGTCACTTCTCTTTTTCTGTTCCAAACAAATGTAAAAAATAAACTGTTCACTTAATAAACTGTTACTGTTTGACAACAATGAAAGAAAATGGTAAAAAAAAAAAAAAAAAAAAAAAAAAACATATTAAAAAAGAAAGAAAAGCAAACAGAAAAGGATGCAATACTGGGTTAGATGAGGTTCTGGCAGGAGAGAGTTTGTGATTTGGTTTGAATAATGCAGTGAACTCCTATGTTTGGAAAGGGCTTAGCTCAAGAGCCTGCGGTGAAGCCTTTAGATGCCTGCAGTAAATTAAAAAGCGGACTAATTATGAGTTGTTGCTGTCACTTTGACCTTTGACCCCTCACTGTTGATGATGCTGGAATCAACATTGGAATTTAATAGAATGTAGTGTTAATAGAGGAGCCTAAAAGATGACAAGTTCAGTCTCAAATTATTCTAATGATCTTTTTGTAAAATGTATTGTTTTGTTTGGGTAAGCTATTGATCTTTGTGGAAGACTGGTGCTACTGAAAGTGCTCTGTTGTCCATTAGTTCACACTGTATGAACTTTAATACAGACAAAAAATACTGAGGGATTTATTTTGGCTTTTATTTTTTCGTCAAAACTTGACTAAAGTAACTCACTGAAGCAAAAGCAGTAAAATAAGTAAGTCTCTTTTTGCGGTTTTCCTTTAATAAAAATAAAAACATTTGAGTTCTTCTTTACTTTCATTTTGTTCACTGGCCCATTTGTTCTCAAATTATTTCAGCTTTACACTATTCATCTAGTAAATTATTCCTCAGGTAACAACTACACTCTACTCTTATTAAGAGTACAAACTTTTTTTCATGGGCAGCTTAAAATCATATTAATCCTGTAATTTTGTTGCTACTATTTTGCCACTAGAAGACATGAAATCTATAATAAGAAATGAATGAAACCTTAATGTTTGCTATTTTCAGATTGACCAGATTAGCAGGTCAGTGTTGTGAGTCTTACTAAATAAAGAAAGGGATCATGAAAAAATAAGTGTGCCACGCGAGCACTCGCTGTCACTTTCAGATGTCAGCTAACAATTTTATACCTTCTCACTTTGATTTTAGTCAAAATTGTCCCTCGCATCATGTTGCATTTATCTGTCACCATCACAGGAATGCCTGGTGTCCATATTAGCTGGATAATTTACTAGCTATGTGCAGCTTAGGGGAAAACATGAGCCCTTCTCAAACAGATGCTTCTTCCTCCAAAACAGATTTTAACTGAAGCAAGTTAGCAGGTTTTGTGTCCGCAGGTCAAAGGTCATAATAATGTCAGATGCAAAGCAAGGTTCTGTGGTATAGCATACAGAATGTAAAATGAAATGAGAGCATAATAATAATAAAGTTATTAATCACAATGCATTACACAGCTAGCTAATTGTAAATATACTCATGCATAAAATTTGGCCTATAGCGCGGCTGTGGATAATGTAGCAGTGATGCTAGCAAACAGGAAATGAAGGACATCAAAATATGAGTTTAAAAAATTATGCCTGACAATAAAAGGAAATATGGTTGGATTTAAAACATGAAGAAAGAAGCTGGTATTATTTTGGACTGAAACAAATATATTCTGGCATCATTCCAACAATGTTCCCAATCCCAAAACTAGCCACATGATGACCCCATTAAAAGAACCAGAGCCAAAAAACAAAACGAAACAAAACAAAACAAAAAAGCCCTCAGTCCTTGGCAGATTAAATTGAGAGAAAACAGTAATACATCAACAAGAAAGAGCATAGAAGACAAGCATTTTTCATTTTTGGTTTAAGCGCACCTTTTTAACTGTTACCAAAAAACAAAAGAAAAGAAAATCACAACTCAAAAATGTATAAAGCTTTCCCCCCACATTTGTTTCAGTTTAAAGTCACAGTTACAAAAAAAGGTTAGAAGAGCAAGTGAATAATTTATGACATACGCTATTATAACATTGTCCTACCACTAGTGTCTATGAGGTATATCTGCAACAGTTTGGTAGAGAGCACGGTCTGCGCACAACGCTCACAACTATGTCTCCATGTTCTTTCATTATTTAAAGCTTTGTGATCGTTCAAAGAAAGAGGAGAAACGGGGTGGCAAAAGGGAATGAGCTGCATTTCCACCAGACGTGGTCCACAATTGAGTTATTTTACTTGAAATACTTGATGTTTGTTTGTTTTTCAGTACCAGAAAAAAATATCATATTGTAAACCCAAGATTGCATAATTATTAATGCTTTTTTTTTTTGTAAAAACGTATTCCATGATGTACATTTTTGTAAACTCAACTAAACAAATCAACCCAGAATCCCAAGAAAGAATTCTAATGTTGACATCATAAAATAGTTATCAATAGTAACGACAGTCAAGACAACATATACCAGGTGGCTTGTATGGGTATAAGATCAAAACATAATTCATTACTAAGAGGTAATACTAATTATTGAATACAAACAGGTTATGCAAAAATAGGTTAATAGAATTCTTAATAACTATTTGATTTTTGACGCTTCGACTTTCTGTATGCACAGGCCAGAGTAAAAATGTTGAATTCATATGCTGACTGCGGCTGATCAGCTGCTCAGACCTTCAAACAAACATGAGAGTATTCAAATTAAATTTAAGTCAATTTCAGCAACTCAACTAGATTTTTCAGTCATTGAAGCTGCAGTGCCATCATCTTAGAACTGATGATTACAACTGGGCCACGACGTGCTGAAAAAGTAGACCTTTTGAGTGGAAACTAGGCTCAGGTAAAAAGAAAAGGACAGTTAAAGAGGAAGGTCAAACTGAACAGGAAGCCTTTGGTATTTACTCTGGGTTTCTTTGCGATGATTGTTTCGCAAAGCACCGAGAGCAGAGAGGAAACTCAGGCGCCTGATGCAAGTGACAGCGGCACTGGCGCTGAGGTATTTCTTTTTTTACAGGAATACAAAGTTTATAGCACAACAGAGAGGTCTAGACTTCGCTTTGGTTCAAGCAAGGCACTCATCCATGGTTATCTCATACTTTGCAACAAAAGCGCTATCTGTATCTTTGTTTTTGAAGTGGCCCCGTTTGGAAAACCCTAACCCAAAGTGTGAAAGGTCTGAAAATTGGCTCTAAGCAGAACAAGCCAACGTTCCCTTTAAATTTGGCTTCTTCGGTTGATTTGTAAACCAAATGACGAAAGCAAGCTCAAGGGCACAGTTGGATGTATACGTCCCAGATACTTAATCCTATAGATGCAAAATGCTGCTGTTATGAAAATGTTGCTGTTTAATTAACTCTATCAAATGACTACACAGACGGGTTCTGTTATTTATATTGTGGGTATATTTTGCACTGAAACACACAGTGAGGACTGATGTGATCTATGATGACCTGTAAGGTTATCTTATTTCTCCTATTTCTCTTGGACATAGGATTAAATAGATTTAACAGATATTTTTTTTAGCCACACTTGTACAGTGTCTCTATAGATGTCAGTTGGTCCATTGGTTGGTGGGCCCATCACTTTGGTCTAGAATAAAGCATTTAAAGACCGTCCCAACAATTAAGGGTGTCCAGGCTCTCCACTTTTAGTAAGTTTGGTGATTCCATGACTTTTAATGTATAGGTTCATCATTAGGCCACTTCTGTGGATTGACCTAAACTAAACTAATGACATTCACATCAGCCTCAGCTAGACTTTATGTTACTTTAAGGGCAGTGTTACATTATTCCAGTTGCTATGCAGCACAAAGTTGGTATCAACTAGCCATCTAATTACTGTCAACATGATCAAAATGTTGGAATGTTGTTGGAAATAAAAATAGCCCAGAGAAAGCTTGAGTCTGAACAGAACACTACTATCAACCTTTACTTATCTAACTGTTAAGTTAGTTCAACTTAACTGAATTATGTTCAATGTACATAACATATGTAAGTTATATACAACCTTCTGTTAGTTTTTTTTCCGCTAAAAGACCCAAATAGTAGTTTTTTGGTGTCTTCTGATTTGTTCTCCACCTACCAATGAGACTTCATCAATCAACAACTTTCATATTTCAGTGCAAAACAGGATTTTAACTAGAAGGTCTCGTTATGCTTCACTACTTCATAGTTCGTTTGAAGCATATTACAACCTTGCAGGTGTATTAGAAAAGTTGATTAAGCAATCACTACAAGGTTTACGTCTATACTATTGATTAAACACTCTAGATACATTTCTATTCTATGTGGTCTATGTGTTTTTATGGTATCCAACACCCACCCCATGCTACACCTGCCTCTTTTTTTCTTCACACTTCTTTCGTTGAGCAGAAAAGACAAGGCCAGGCCAAAAGATACTGAGAGGGAGTTGAACGAAGAGAGAGAAAGGACAAAATCAAAAAAAGAGGGTAAATGTGGCATCGTCATTAAGAAGAGAAGTTACAGGAGCATGGAGCTGAGCGCAGACCGTACCGAAGAGAAAAAAAATCTTTGGTTTCTTTGGTTTCATCAACACGATTAAAAGGACAAATGGAAAGTCAGTGAGGTAGCCTCTCTGGTTCTCACTATTGACATAGAAAGTTTCTTCTTTTTACACACACACACACAAAGTCAGTCTTGGAAGCAGCTAGCTCTAAGGGACTCCTCAATTTTCCTTCCTAGCGAGTGAAACAAGTCGGTGTGTTTGCATTCACGCAGTCACATTCACTGAAATCCTGCTAACAAATGGACAACACAGCATTTAACAGTAGAGGTGGTGCACGTTAACATCACCTCCTGTTTACAAAAACCTGGGTAAACTCTTCTCATCACAATGAGAATCATAGGAAAAGTTGGAACATCACATCTTTATATTCAGCCCAATGTTTTTCCACAATCATTAAGAGAAAATGATTAAGAGTAGGTTTTACCAAAAAATAATATAATGGGCAACTTATACTAAGCTAATAAAATATATATATATATTTTTGATCATCATCCAAATATCTTTGATAACTTGTTGGGCTGTTTGAAGTCTATTAACTTTGCAATGAAGTTGTGATAAAATGGAACTAGGATTTAAAAGAGATATATAAGTGTACATGTACTTTAATAACTCTGTTAATACAGTATGTTATTTTACCCATGACCTCATTGGCTTTCTGTATATGCTGTAAGAGCATTTTTGATCTTGTCTGATGTTTGAGACATTCAAGCAATAATCTTGAGAGAGTTGGTGTTGATGATGTTGATGCCCCCCAAAAAATCACATTACTAACAAACCACAGAGAGCTAGCTTTACACACAGTGATCTTTTGAGGGCAGAAACTAGTGCTATCTCACGTGTGTATACTGTGTCTAATTTTGCAGTGTAAATGTATGAATAAGACTTTAACCAGGGTCTAAGCTGCGTGGATGTAAACACACACAGTTTATTGGCCTCTCAAGGATTCCAGTTATCTTTGGTGAGTCAGTTTATATCAACGTGTGGCCCTTACTTCACCTGATCAAGTGTTACTAGAACATCAGTCTGAAATTCATTGCTTGTTCAACAATGGTCAGTTGGATGCAAAAAAAAAAAAAAAGAAACAAAAGAAAAAGTAGCCATTAAAATCACAAGAAGTAAAAGAAAAACAGATGCAGTGCTCACCATTCAGTTGGCTATTATTTGTCATAAAGATTGATCTTAGCGGGACAAAAAACTTGATTAACAAGAGAGTGAGAGCAAGTGTTGACATTCAGTAGTACACAATTCTAATCTGACATTCCTACATTGTTCTTCCATTAAGTCTAAACATTCATAAAACATTTCATTTGCTTTTTAAAGTAAAGCTAACTAAGAATAAATTAACAAGCCTGGCATAAGCACTGCATCTTTGATGCAACTAACATTCTTAAATACTCATAAATATTCATCGAAAACAATTACTTCTAATTAAATAACAAATTATTATTAAGTACAAAACTAGTGTGTTCTAAAACACCTCATAAATAAATACAGCATAGAACAGAAAGAAAAGGAAACATACAATGTAAACTTTGGCAAAGCTAATCAATCATCAAGGGAAAGGGTTCAGAGGGAGATTTGGCAACAAAATTTGTTCGCTTAATTTAATTCACAATTAAAAGAAAAACATAAATTACATTAAATTAAAAAAAAAAATCACATATTGCAAAAACCTAGGAAGGAACATAGCGATAGTAGTAGTAGACACATACGTATCTGCAAATAAGTTTTAAGTACTTAAAAACAAACAAGCAATGAAAACCTCTTTGTGGTGGTTTTTGGCTTCATAACCTTGTGTTTTGTTGTTGTTTTGTTGTTGTTTTGTTGTTGTTTTGATTTGGCAGGTTTAGCCTGTGTTACCTCCAGACACAACTGCAAGTGGGAATGGAAAATGGCCGCCGCCCCCTGAGCCAGAAGCCACGCCCCTCCTTTGGGCGCAGGGTCAGGCGGGCGGAGGGGTTCTTTGGACTAGAAGCTTTACATACAGAAAGACAGAGAGAAAACTAAGGATAAAGCTATTTGACCGATATTTGAGCAGTTTCTCTCAGCGGGTGTTGACTTTGTGTTTTTTTGGTTTGGTTTCATTTATTGTTGTTGTATGGAGCAGCAGCATAGCTCCTCCCCCCTAAAGACCAGACTAATGTGGACCAGCTATGGACAGCATGGATCTCTGTTGGGTGCATCCCTCCAGCATGGCTTTAATAAACTGTGGCGTAATGAGGCAAATGTAGCTAAAACTCATCTGAGCAGACTTTGTGGACTGGAATTAGTTTCCCTGTTGTCATATTCACATCATTAAGTCTCAAGACAATAAAAGCGAGGAGGCCTGTTTTCTATTTTGTCACCCTTCACTTGTGGAATAACATTGCTTTAAGTATATTTTTCCACTTAGTATTTTTTTTATTACTGTATACTAAAGACTAAAGACTTCAAATGAAACACGATGTCTGTCTGCTTCAGCTGGTTCATACTACGCTGGGCGCTAAGAACAGTAAAGACTCGGACATGATGAGTTAAGCAACACTATGAGTGCCCTAATGGATGGATCAATGCAGATCGCAGATCCACAATTAAATGGGCATGGAGAAAAGGAAATGTGTCAGTGTGCTACTGTTTGTACAGCAGAAAATCTTTGGTATGTTCTGTACGTTTCATATAGCATTACATTGTCACTCTCTCCGCAGTAGGAAGCTCGCCAGACGACAGCAAACCGTGAAGAGGTGGCTGCTCTGTGCTGGGTTGAAGCGAAGACAGCTTATTTCACCACTGCACTGTAGTCTGGCAGCTTGTGTTACTACTGCCGGAGATTGTCGGAGGTAGACTTTGTCCTGTGGAGCAGGTCATGACTTACAGTGAAAAATGAAAAACAAAACAAACACAGAGGTTCCAGGAAACATGGTCGTAGTCACCTCTGTGGGTGTTAGTGATTTACTAGGATGGTTCCATGTGTTGATGCCACGCTGGAGGAACAACCACAATACTGTTTTTGTTAGTTGAACTAGTACTGTAGAGGAAAGTTACGCTAGACACACAGCGTGATTAGCTTATATGCTAACTTAGAGAGAGTTTAACTGATGTAGTGGAATAATATTATAAAATAATAGCTCACCATTCCCAACAGAGGTTCACATCATGCTGCAACTATGTACATTTTCCCATGTAGTGAAAATTTCGATTTCTTTTTAGGGGGGAGGAAAACTGCTACTGGAGTTAACGGTGAATCTTTGGTTTGTTAGCTGATGAGGTTTCTGTTGTTCTTTAAACCATTTTTTTACTTTGAAAAACTGCATAGGCACACGTTAAAGACACTCTTCAACTGTGAGAGACACATTACTGTTTTGCCTTTTTGGGGGTCGGAGGAAAGAAAATGGTCGACAACACCTTCCATTCCTTCCTTCCCTCCTTCCCGTGTGGTTTTACCCATTTCAGTCCCCAACTTGCTTCCCCTTAAAGATGGCCTGACGCAACATCAGGCAGAACAAAGCTACTTCTCCGCTCCCATGATGTCATCCATCCTTCTATCCTCCCTTCTTCTCCTCTTCGTCGTCATCCTCCGTTATCGCCGCCACTCTTTTTTTTTTTTTTGTTTGTTTTTTGGTTATTTTTTGGTAATAATCTTCCATCTTCAGTTATTTTTTTCCGTTTGTTGGAACAGTTAGGTGCAGAAAAAGTTTTTCTTTGGTTTCGATTTGTCAATAAATAGAAAAAGTCTCAAGTGTCCATTTTTTATTTTAAATCGTTCTCAAAGCCTTTGGCTTGCCTCTAACCAGGCCGAGACTCAGCCTGGGTTTTCTAAAGAGCAGGGGCTGCTGACTGACGCCTTTCCTTTGGTTTTCTTTCTTTTTTTTTTGGTTTGATAGCTCGAGTGAGAAATGAATGATGAGGTGCTGAAGATACAGGACGGTAAAACTAAGTAGGAGGTGGTGGCGGTTGAGGTTTTGTGAGTGTGTTGGTATTTACATCATGTGTAAAGGCTGTACAGTGTGAAAGTATCAATCTAAAATCACTAGGACTTGGTAGTGAAGATGCTTGGCAAAGTTTATATGGATGCAAAGACAGTCTGAGAGATCTGTGTCTTCTGCCCATCCTTTTTACTAAGCATACAATTTTTCTTATGCTGCAAACAAATTCCACCTGGACGTTTGTCTTCAAAATCAGACTGATCTCTCCACTCAGTGTTTGTTTGCAGCATCAGGACATGTCCTCTTGTTTGCCAGGCCACTGACCATATGGAAGAGACAAACCAACCAGGCATCGTCTTTAGATTGTCCTCTTTAACTATTACAAAGGCCCTGATCCGCCTGGACAGTTTGTTCCCCACATGTTCAGATGGTTAACTGGTTCCACAGTTGTATTTTAAGATGACCTTAGAGAAGATTGCGGTTTGTGTTTTGGGATATATTTAAGAGTAAGTGGACGCCTCCAGAAAGCACCTTAGATCTACACCTGGATTTACACCAATAGGTGAGGTGAGCAGGTTCTAACTAAGAACGACTTCAGGGCTCAGAGTATTTGTGAAATAAGCACGAACTCTAGAAGAGATTGTTGATGCTTGATACTGTTTTGGTTAAGGTAAGGTAAGGTATTTTGGTTTTCATTACACTGACCAAATACTTTAAACTGAACTTTCTTTCCAACACTGCAATAAAGGACAATACTGGTGTCTTTCCAAAACTAACAATCCGACACTCATATCTGTTTTACACAGTGATTGGCCAGGTGTGCTTAGATGTAAAAGTAGGTGGGCTGGGACTTCCATCACTTTACGTTTGTAGTCCAACAGGTAAACCTTTGAGGAGAGACTGTCAAGTATTGTGCACCATTGTCACACACGATTCATCAAACCTCTTCGAAAAGGTGATGGGGCAATTTGGAAGAGAAATAAACACGTTTGCTTTGATGCAATTTAACAACACGTTTGAAGCTTATTGAGGTTTTAAGTGTCAAACTGGATCTTGCTTTGTGCTTTTCGTGCTCATTTCACAGCAGCTTGGTAGAAAAAATAATATCTTGAAAGCCCAGCAAGCCCCAAACAAATATTGGGCAGATGATACAGATAAAATCTTTGTTTTTGTGTAAATCCAGGCTGCCATTGGTGCTTTGTTGCTCAAAGAGAGCTGATCTTATAGAAACATTTTGTAATCTACCTTTCACCTTGTGGACCACAGATTTAGCTGAAATTGTTAAAAAGAAAAAATCAGGTCCAGCTCTCATCAACAAACAGCACCAGTTTTCAGCAGTGTAAATAGCTTCTGAGTTCCTATTGAGAACAAAGATTGTGCTAATGCTAAAATGCTAGGTGGAAAGCGCACTCCTGATGGGTGAGTTAAAGGTAATGATGGGTAGGTGAAGCAAGGGTAAACTGGAGCTTAGCTTTGGTTTCGCTGACAACAATTGGATCAGGGTGGGAATTCTGGGCAACGTTCCCGAAATGACTCTTTAAAGTTGTGTGTGTTTTTCTGTAAAGCATGTATGTTTGCTACGTGTGTGTTTGTACCTCTGTACATTATGGTGGGTAGCGAATGCCGAATGGCTTTCAGCCACTGTTTAGAAAAAAATGGCATCCTGAGTTTTCTAAAATGTGAAGACCACTCGGCTTGGCAGAGAGCCCCGGTTCTATTGCAAAGAAAATGTGCTTCAAGATTGTGCTCACATACATTTATATATTCATATTTTAACACTCCACAGACATGTTGAGTAAGCTTGTAGTTCTACATGTTGGCTCAAATTATGAGGAAGGTTGCATGTGCCATGATGGATGTTTGTATATGTGTGTAGGTGTGTGTGTTTGTGCTTGCATATTTTGCCATTTCCTACCTTTACAAATCCTCACCGCCCACTTTAAAGAGTCAAAATTGTATATGTTGCTTTTGTTCTTTGGTAAAATTGAAGAGAAATCTCATAATTTTGTGAATGAATGTTGATTAAATGTTGTTTTTGTTTAAGAAAATAATAATATCTACCACCTGTATCTAATACACAGCTATATATGCCAGATATTAACTTCAGGTATATATTTCCTTTGTGAAAATGATTTACAGTTTAAGCGTCAGGGCCTTTCTGATCTGAGGTTTACCATCAGGTTTGTAAACCTGGGTAGATGGATACTGCACAGCCAAATTCTCATCTTGCCATTAATGTGCCAGTGTTTAAATGGAAAGTTTTGTTCAAGTTGGATACAGTTTCTCTTGGCTGTCTTTGGTTTGTTTAAAATAAGATTTAATCTACAATCACTCTTTGCTACAGAAACAGATCTCCAATTCAATTTGGTAACAGCAGCTTTTTAAATTTGGCTGTGAAATCCTCGAAATCCAACTTCTCAGTCTGAAAGTCTTTGACCCTAACCCCAACTGGCGCATCATTGCTATCTTTGGATATTTGAGGGTCAAGATGCCTTAAAAATCTGCAGAGATTTTAATCTTATCCCAGAGTTTGTAGCACATTCTGCAGTCATAAAGCCTTCAATGCTTTCTTGTTTAGTCGGTTCCAAGTGTATATTGCATAATAGAAAACATATAACGTCTTCTAGTCTTTGGTATTTGGGCTTGTGTGTCAGCTTATGTTCTACAGGAGACATCAGCAGTTAAAGTCTATGATTCAAAGATTTCTTCCCCAAGTAAGGTTTTCTAGGTGAGTTTACCCTTAAGCTTTTTTATGGATTTATGTTGAATTTGAAAAAGTCGGTGTGGCTAAAATCGAGTCCTTGCAGTGAGCAGCCCCTCTCTCTCTTTGTCACCCTTAACAAAAACAAAAAAAAAAAAGTAAAAAGTTTGGTTTTCCTCCTTGTTTCGACCGGACGAAACCTCGACCCGCACCCTCAACCCCTCCATCCCTCCCCGTATCTTTACCACCCACGCCCCACCCAAGACCCTTCCCTGCCATCCCCCCCTCCCATGCCCTCTTCGCTATATATTATCACGCTTTGGTACAAGTGCTGGACGCTGAAGATTGGGCGCCAGGGCTGGCTCCATCGTCTGTCCATTTGTCCAGGCTCCGGCGGCGGGCGTTCATGAAGAAGTTGCTGACAGTGGAGAGTTCGAGGCCCAGCTGTTGCGAGATAGTGAGCTGCATCTCCTTGGAAGGCCGCTTATTCTCCTTGAAGATGGCGAGCAGGGTACGCCGCTGCAAGTCAGTGAAGACCAGCCGCGACTTCTTTGGTGTGTTGTTGCGCTCTTTCGCAGTGTCTTGCTCCTTTCGTTTGCACGCTGTGCGGAAAGAGGGAGGAATGAGAGGGGAGATGAGGGGAATGGATAGACATGACAGCAAAGGATGAGGAAGTGGGAAAGAGAGAGAAGACAGAGAAAAAAGTTAGTGTTTGCATTTGAACAACAGTGAAGAGCAGTGTCAGAGCAGCCTAATTGTTTTTTTGTCAGCTCTGATTGTTCTGGGTCCATCAGTGTTCTTCTTCTTCCTAAGCTGCTCAGGTCGAGGTGGAGGAGGTCTCCAAATAATAACTTTTTCTTATCATTGTTCCTTATATTTCCAAAAACCAATACCAGTATCCAGACTCATCAATTAAAACATGTCTCTAATTGTGTTTGGCAGCATGTCTGTCTGTCTATATGGATATATTCTATAATATGTTTTATTTACTGTGTTTGACATTCCCTCATGGTAGAAAACACAGGTAATAAACATTAAACTTAATTAAAAATCTTAAATACTTTGAATAAATAATATTAATAATACAAAATTAAAAAAAAAAAAAGATTAACATACTGGTGTCAGACCTAGTTACTTAATAAACTGTATATTAGGTGGTTACATAGACAGATCTGTCTTTATCTGATTTTTACTGCTATAGTGTCACTGATGATAAATAATACAGTTTACAATGCAAAAATATACAGTTCATGATAAAGTTGTTCTGAACAAAGCTGTGATTATGTGGTCATAAATATACAGACTGACCCTTTAAAATGCACAAATCTCTTTAAAGTGACTTTGTTATCATCAAAAAAAAAAACACATATCAAAAAACAATCAAAACACTTCCTGTAATGTGTCTGCTGCTCTGTCCCTGTCAGTCAGTGAGCAGGAGGAGGAGGAGGAGGAGGAGGAGGTCTTGGTGTGTTTGATTTGATTACCTCTCTGAATTAAGTATGCACGAGTCAGAGCCTGGCTGATCAATACAAATCAGGTTAAAGACTCAATTCAGTAACAAAACTATTATGTAAGGGGAAGCTATCTCCGCTGTAAACACACACACACACACACACACACACACACACACACACACACACCCACACACACACACAACCAGAGGGCTTCCTCCTCCCTCTAAGCATCTTATCACAGCCTTTAACAACCCGACGACAGAAGCAAATTATGGAATTCAGTTTCGCTGTCTTCTATCTTGGTCCTGTAGCTTTTGAAGCGTTCATGGTGACAACAGCTACAGTACAAGACGTTTACACTGAGATGGAAATATTCTAAATTCTAAATTCATTTCAGACACATTTCATATGTGGTATGTTAAGAAATCTTGGTGTCCCTACTGAAATGTTAAATAAATGTCTCTTTTACCACAGCTGGCACTGTGAAGACGTGCTGATTGAGTCAGATAAGAGCACAAATAAAATGACTCAAATATAAATCCACTTATTTCCTTTTTATTAATCACAAACAAAGCCATCTTCTGTAACTGACATGCAGTGTTAGTGAAGTGAAGTGAATATCACAGAGTCAGGAGTCAAACTGTTGTAATACAATACGCTACTGACAGGTGGCACTATTGATCTCTGAACATGGACCACAAACACTACTTTGTGTGTTTGGAGTGCCACGGTCTGTACGAGAGAAAGAGAGACACTTTGAATCATCTCAACCACCAGAGAACAGAGAAATTAAATTTGTCTGAGCCCAAACTGTCAGTAAGACAGTGGCAGACGGAGCCTCACATTAAATCCCACTTCATTTAAATGCACATTCTCCGTTTCACCTGTTTTTATCCAACCAATTCCATTTTGCTGTATCATATCTGTATCTTTTATTATTTACTTTGTATTAATTTCATTGCTGCATTTGAATGTGCTGTTCAGCTTCCAGTTATTATTAATGCTGTTACATTAGACAGATACAAACATGAGCTCAGGAATGTGTTTTCTGTTTATTTAAAGTCTAAACTAGACTAATCCTGGACTTTGGACTTGACTATTTACTGGAAGATTTATCTTTGCGATAAAACATCTGACTTTGAGCTAACACACATTTGGACTTTCATACATTCATAAATAAATATTATTAAATCAATTATCTTTAAATAATCAGTCTTACTAACAGACAACCTAAATATGTCCATGATGACTGTAATTGTGTTAACCCTTTACTTACAAATTCAAATGCTTTCTGAAAAAATAGACAAATAGTTCAGCTGCATTTCCAGTGAGAATTACTTTAACTACTGCTGCTGCAACTGGTCAAATACTACTGCTACTGTCACAACTACATGTACTAATACTACTGCTACTGCTATACCTGCTTGACTACAGGTATGTAGGAACAAGCTGCCTTTTGCATCTCTTAGAATACGACTGTATTTTTGCAACTACCACAACTTTTTTTTTTTACTTAAAAGTCTTTACTGAGGCTCCATAGTGCCGGACTTTTACTTTGTGTTTTGACATTTGTCAAACAATAATTAGATTATAAGGATAATAATAAAATAACACATTAAACATTAGAATAACAATAAGTGAAAAGGGAAATCCAAACCAAAGAAATGAATGTAATATGTTTTTAGTTAGTTTTAAAAAAGGGTTTATATTTCTAAAAGAACAGTGTTTTAAAAAGGTCAAACAGTAACTAGTTCAAAATTTTATTTAAACCACTTTTATTTGGACATGACTGCTGCCGATTTTATAATATAAGTGCTGCACAGACTGACAATGCGACATTCAGCTGGGACTGATTTACACCAATTTGCTCACATTTTGTACATAAAGCCTTTTGATGGACGTTCATAGTGTCAGTGAAGCAAATATCTAAAATAATGATATATAGATTATAATTTAGGTGGGTAGTGCTGAATCTCAGTGACAACATTTTGAAAAAACGTGTTTAACAGGTCAACAAATAGGTTGACCCCCCCCCCACCCCCACCCACACACACACACACACCACACCCACCCATCATCTCCTGTTTTCTGCTTACTGTAGCTTGATGAAAAGCAGCTCAGCAGCAGTTCACCTCAGATTTATAAAGTGCAGACACATCTGCGTGTAAAAAGAGAGCAATCAAAATCACCCACGTACACAAACACACACATTCTGCCATCAATGGAGAAAGAGCACGTTTGAGTGATTCAATCAGACGTTTTCCCTCCGGTTGAGGTTACAGTGAACGGCAGATACGCAATTATCTTATTTAAAGGGGCTTACCGGTTTGAGGGAGGGTGAGAGTAAGGGAGGTGAAAGTAAGAAAGGGGGAGGGGTGGGTATTCTTTAAAGGTAAGGGGTGAATCAATAGGATCAATAAGGCAGGGTTCCTCCGTCTTTTATCAGCTCTCTCAGTCTCTCCAAGACATCAGTGTGTTGCTAAATGTGTCTCTAACTGCAAACGAGATCAGCAGAAAAATCCAGCGAATCACTCGCCTTCCCTCCTGCTTTTTTTCCCTCACGGGTTTCCCATAATCACAGCTCTGTGATTCATGGTGCACTGTCACAGTTTTCATCTGTTATGACACAAGATACGATCATAGTGAAAAACCATCATCATTATTCAGCCATCATTACAACATCAGTACCTGGATAACCATTAGTGAAAACTTCAGATGTGTTCAGCATCTTCCTTTAGTGTTAAAAATCAAGTAGCCGTTGAATCTGTGGTTAGATGTATAATCTTTTTTGTCTATGTTCCATCTCCTCACCTATAGTTATGAGCTCAATAGCGTCACAAATACATGTGGACAAAATGAGTTTTCTCTGCAGGGTGGCCATGCTTGGCCTTAGGGCTATGACTCATCAAGCCATAAGTCAGCATCACTATTGTTTTTGTAAGGGGTTTTGCACTGTTGGCACTCGGACTCTGCCACCTACTGGTATAGAAAGGTATTTGATAGGTTTACTTTTTTGCGCTGATAAATGCAACGTACAGTGACACAACAGACGGTCTATACGACTGTACTTGTCAGCTTGGTGTGTCACGGCCATTGACAGCTTCAAAATCCCCCTCCACCCTAGTCTTACTCATCAAAGGGGAAGTCTCAGTTAACTTCACAATGTTGTTTATTAGTATGCCAACTATTTTAACACACTTAAAGAATCTGTCCCATCATTGTCATTATTTATTCTGCTCATTTATCTCACTGATCCATCAACCTGGCCAGCAGTCGCCAGTTCTCAACCCAGTCCTGATCATGATCAGTCTTCAATGCAGGCATCATCAACCATCCAATCTACCTTCACAATCAGCCATGTCAGGAAAATACAGTCCTCTCATTTTCACCGTTACCATTATCAACACTGTAAGTATGCTTATTGCTGTCATTATCATCCTGATCTCCATCACAGTTATACGGGTGTAGTTACTCTAAGACTTTCATATACATGCACATAGCTTTCAGTTTCCCAGTCATACTTACAACTTAAATGTTAAAAGGAAGGGAATAATTGGGAAGTCTATGATAAAATTCTCGCAGATCCATCACTTAGATGAAGCATTTGAATCAAACAAGACACTGTACGTGGACTATACAGGCTATTTTATTATCGCTTTTGCTCTTCAGTACTTTGGGTGTATTTAAATGTACAGTTCATTTCTAAGTAAGAACTAATTGGCAGATCAGCCTGTCTTAACTGAGTGATATGTACAATGACAACAAGGCTAAGTTTGCCCTTAGTAACAGCTTGTGTAGCCAAACGCTGACCTGTTAACATCATTTGAGGATGATGGACTGGTTTATGTGTCTGAACATAGATCAGATGCAGAAATTAACCACATCTATTGAGAAGTACACAATGAGTATTTCAAAACACAATCAGCTGTTCACAACCACTGCTGACCAAAAGGTCAAGTTTTCGACTACGCTAGCTGAGAGGCATAATTCCACCTTTTAAAGCCCATCCTCTCTTCACTTCATTCATTGATGGTTGATTGAGGTGCCGAGTCTCAAGAGCTGCCACTGCAACTCTCTGCAAACTATACTGCACAGAGGTTTAATGAGTCAAGGGCTGCTGAGCATCAATACTAAAATCAACATAATGACTTAATGAAGCCCTTTGTTATAATCTTTTGAAGTGAATACCAAGAAAGTCAGAGACCAAACAGAGTAAAGCTGTTAGGGAGAGAGAATTGAAATGCAGAGAAAGACATTTAATAGAAGAGAAAAGAAGAATGGAAAGCAAACAGGGAGGAGCACATGGCCACTATAGTTAAAGTTAATCTACAGAGGCATGAAAATGTGAACCTTTTGGAATTTCAAAGACGTATGGAAATTCACCAGTCTACAGTGAGACAAACAATCTACAAATGGAGAGACTTTGGGATTGTGGCTACTCTACCAAGACGTGGGCAGCCAGTCCAAATGGCCCCAAGAGCACAACAAGCACTTGTCAATGAGGAGAAGAAATAACCCAGAGTGACAGTCAAAGATTTGAAGGCATTATTGGAACTGGCTAACATCTGTGTTCAGTAGATAAAACATTGAACTAGCAGGGTGTCTATGGAAGGACACCATGAAGGAAGCAGCTACTTACTAAAAAGGACATTGCTGCACACCTGAAGTTTGCCAAAGAGCACGTTGACACACCACAGAGGTGTTGACAAAATGTTATGTGGACCGATGAAACTAACATTAAACTATTTGGAAAGAACACACAGCACTACATCTGGCTTAAATAGGTTACTGCATATCATCATGAAAACATCATCCCAGTCGTAAAGTATGGTGGAGGAAACATCATGATTTGGGCCTGCTTTCCTGCATTTCCCTGGTCAGCTTGCAGTGATCGAGGGGAAGATGAATTCCGAATTGTATCAAAAAAATTTCAGAGTAATGTGAGAAAATATGTCAGCTGAAACTCTGAAACACACAACAGACCGGCTTTAGAAAAAGTCGGAGCCTAGACCTCAACCTAATAGAGATGCTATAGAATGACTTGAAGAGAGCCACAGAAGGGACGTCCAAAGAATATGACAGAGCTAAAGCAGTTCTGCAGGAATGGACTAACATTCCTCCTGAACAATCTGCAATCTGATCCACAGCTACAGGAGGTGCCTGGTTGAGTTTATTGCTGCCAAGGAGCAGTCAACCAGTAGTCTGATATTAATTAATTTATGGGTTCACATACTTTTTCCACCATCACTATGAGGTTTTTATGGTTGTTCTCAATAAAGACATGAAAAATGAACTTTTTTGTGTTATTATTTTAGGCACATTATATTTGTTAATACTCTTGACTTAGATGAAGACCAGGTCACATTTTATGACAAATAAATGTAGAAAACAACAAAATTCCAAAAGGTTCACATACTTTTTCTTGCCGCTGTAGATTTAATGCAGCAAAACCAATATCCCAAAATACTGTAATTAAAAATAAAATATGAGATCTCATGAGGCCAGGTTTTTAAAAAATTTTCATTCACATATATGGGAAACATTTTCCATGTGATGAAGATTGTTTATTTAACGTAAAAGTTTAAAGAGAGGAAGTGATTAGCTGGAAGGCTCTGGTTTTATTTTACAGACAGAGAGAAGGAGAGAGACAGGAGAAAGTGGAGCCCTGCACAGTCATTACTGTCTTCACCACGCCACAAGGATAGATCACAGCCTGCGAGCTTTACCATGACGGCTTCAGTCTCCATAGAGACATGCATGTGTCCTCCTGCTGTTAGACATTTACTGTGGTCCAAAAATGTGACGTGTAACATAGGTGGAGATAACAAAATTAGGTGAGACTTCAGAAAAGCTGTCACCTAATTCTACATGCAGCATGAGGCCTCCCTACTCCCTCTGAAGGAGAAACGCTTAATAAAAACAATACATGATGTCACTTCATGTCTAGTCACTAATCGAAGAGGTTCCGTGAAGTTTTTCCACCCTAACAGGTTCTCCCTTATGAGGTATGTCCACCTTTTAGTGTTTTCTTATTAGCTGTGATTTCTGCTCTCCAGTAAGCATCTACTGAATGTGGTTTCCCACTCAACTGAGCCCAGTCGGTCACGTTGTGAGAATTATAGAATGAACGATCTATCTCTGATATGTTAAATACATACATATACTGTTTGTTTGTTGTATGTTATTATATAGATATCAGATATACAACACGAAGCAGGGTTGTTGGAGGACAGCTATGGACAGTTTTAAACTTTTCAAAAGCCATACTCAGACCAGAAACGCCTGCTAGTAGCCATGAAGTGAAAAGCAAAGTAAGTAACTCTGTCATTATATTAATGTAATTTTCTTTAGACATTAAGAGTCCATGTATAAAGTATCATTAGTCTGTCCTGTTTACCTGCTCCACACTGAATGCAGAGACTGCCCATTCTGGATATGTACAGATGTGGGATATTAAACATTTTGCTCTTTTACATTTTCTCTTTGTCTGTGTGTGTGTGTGTGTGTGTGTGTGTGTGTGTGTGTGTGATGGATGGGCCGACGCAGACGAAGGTAAAAGGAGGAGACTGAGATGAAGAGGTATGGATCGAGACGTAAAGGCAGAGCGATATAGGGAGAGATTTAACATAAAAAGAAGAGAGAGCGAGAGAGTTTGGGGATCAATCTGGCTGAATATCAAGCCGCAGACGTCTGTCAGGACTCTACACAGAGGAACCTACAGAGTCAGAGAGACAAGCTTTATTCTGCAAGACAAAAAGGTTTAAAGCACAAAGATCGGACTTCCAGTGGAGAGCTCAGCTATCTCTTTATGGACTGCTGACGTCTCACACTTTCTTTGTTGGTCATTTTGTATTTGCCGTCTACCTTCTTCTCGTCTTTTGTTACTTTTTCATTTATCATCTTCCTTTCTTCTCCTTCTTCCTTTGTCTCTCTGCTCTGTCATTTTTCCTCTCTTTTTACCTCAGTCACCATCCATCTTTGGCCTCTTCCTCATTTTCTCTTTCACCTCTCTCTTTTGTCTCCATTATCTCTGACGCTCGCCTCTGTTTGTCTTTAGCTTCCTCGCTCATTCTTCTCTGCCATATTTTCTTCCTTCCTGTCTCCTTCCTCTGCTGCTCTTTCATCTTCCCTCCCCTCCTACCTTTCTGTCTCTTTCTCCATGTCTCCCCTCTTCTTTCTCTCTATCTTTTTTTATTACACCATTACCACTTAAGCCTTGGTATCCATTACACTGAGGGCATATAAGTGCAGGGTAAGTAGTAAAGTCGCCCTTCAAAGCTTCAGAGCTTGTGTGTGGCGCCACATTTAGATGCTTCGACACTCTGACATGAGCCGCCAGGGCTGAGCGATGTTTGGATTCAACCGTTAATCAGCTGTGACATCTGTTAATGTGTGTGATGTCGTTGTGATGTCATAGGTGACTTTTCCGCCCCAAATAATCACAGCTGTTAAATGTCATTTAATCTGCTGTCTCTGGCTCTGAGCAGTACAGTAGTCTAGAGGTCTTGACAGTAGGTCAGGTGGGGCAGAGGATCTCTCCAGAATTTCACATATCCACAAAGTGAAATGTGAATTTCATTATGAGACAAGAATCCCCTTTAATATATCAGCTTCGTCTATAGAGTTCTCCTAAAAACATGATACAACAACGAAGATCATTTATTTCCAGTTTGAAAAGTCCAAACCCAAAACTGATCTCAATTAGAAAAGCCATAAATTAATCAGGCTTTAATAGGTGCATGACCTTCTGATTCATTTACACAGTCATAAAGTAGGTAGGTTTACTTTGCATGGATTGCACTGTAGTTTTTGAAGTGTCATCATCAGTACTATTGTTTGTTTATTTATAAACGACTGCATAAACTCTCAGCAGCAGATTTAACTCCTAAAGTTGAAACACGTTAAAACAACTCATGCTTATACAGGAGTCTGGTGTGAACAATTTGTAATAAAGTCCCAAAACACCATATATTATATATACTAGGATTATTGCAGTATAGACAAGGTCTGCAGGCTTCATGACATACTGATGCTAAGCATGGCAGCCTGGCAAACACACTTGATGCATCATATCTCAGCACTTAAAACCACGCACACAGAGTATATAGACAGACACAGCATTGCACTTAGCAATCAGCGTGCCACTATGAGCTTGTGTGTGTGTGTGTGTGTCTGTGTCTGTGTGTGGTTATGCTTAATGCACCACGATGCTTTCCTCCTTGCTTTGTGAGAAGATTACCGGAAATGGAACAACAGACTAAAGACACTCTGATTTGTCTCTGTGTCTCTCTCTATCACACACACACACACACACACACACACACACACACACACACACACACACACACACACACACACACACACACACACACAAACAGTACAGTAGGAACTGAGAACATAAATGAGTGAGGATATTCATCCTTCAGTTTCTTTTTTATATATATATTTTTTATGTCATTTGTGTGTAAACTTTCAAAAATCTATGTATTTAAATACAGTGGCAAGATAAAGTATATCAACCTTTTGGAATGTTGTGGTGTGCATTCATTTGTCATAAAACATGATCTGATCTTCATCTAAGTATTAACAAATATAATGTGCCTAAAATAATAATAAAGCCATCCGGGAACAACCATAAAAACCTCATAGTGCTAGTGACTTGGCAGCAACAAACTCAGCCAGATGCTTCTCGTACTTGTGGATCAGACCTGCACATTGTTCAGGAGGAATTTTAGCTCATTCTTCCTGCAGAACTGCTTTAGCTCTGTCATTTACTTTGGACGTCTCGTGTGGTTCCCTTCAAGTCGTTCTATAGCAGCTCTATTGGGTTGCAGTCTGGGTTCTGACTTGGACACTCTAAAAGGTGGATTTTGTTTTTCTAAAGCCATTCTGTTGTGGACCTGCTGTGGTGTTTTGGGTCAATGTGCTGTACAGACCTTTTCACATATGCATTAAAAGATTTTTAAACACTTAGATTCATCTTCCCCTCAGTCACTGCTGGCCAGGCCATGATGCAGCAAAGCAGGACCAAATCATGATGTTTCCTCCACCATACTTTATGGTTGGGATGATGTTGTCATGATGAATTGAAATGCCCTATTTATGCCAGAGGTAGTGCTGTGTGTTTTGGTGAAACTAAGGCGTGCAGCAATGTTCTTTTTAGAAAGCAGAAAGTTTCTTCATGGTGTCATAGACACGCTGCTTGTTCAGTGTTTTACCTACTGTAGACTCATGAACACAGATGTTAGCCAGTGCCAATGATGTCTCATTGATTGTTAAATCTTTGACTGTCTCTCAGGGTGTTTCTTTACCTCATTAATGAGTATTCATTGTGCTCTTGGGGTCATTTTGACTGGCCGTCCACTTCTTAGTAGTGTAGCCACAGTCCCAAAGTGTCTCCATTTGTAGATCGTTTGTCTAACTGTAGAATTGTAAAGTCTTTGACATCATTTAATAACCCTTTCCAGCTTTATGTAAATCAACTATTCTTGATCGTAGATCCTCTGAAAGCCCCTCTTGGTGAGGCTCACAAAAGTGTATTCTTTTTGTGAGGTGCAAACTCAAAAAGTTAGAGTGTTTGTTGTTAGTGAAAGTAGCTCTAGTCTACACCCTGAAAATAATCATGTAGGGCAAAGGCAAAGGGTATTAATTAATTAAAAATTAATGCAGAAACAATACAATTCCAAAAGGTTCACATTCCTGCCACTGTACATGTTGCACTGGGTAAAATGCGTGTTCGCTATCATGAACACACGCCTAGTAGTTGCTTTTAGTCAATTTACATGAACTATTCTGCTTTTGTGACTTCACATGCAACCTATTGATCTGCTAATGAGAATAATTTCCAATAAATGCAATATTTCATCTTGTCTGAGTAATGTTTGATAAATACTGTTTTGCCCTGATGTTTGTGATTACTGAGCCTTTTTAAATTAATACAACTATGTATATGCTAACATCATAAGCGACTTTGGTCTGTGTGTGATCTGACTCAGTGTTTTACAGTGTAAAATCAAAGGTTTCTGTGTGTGGACCTAGTGCTACAACTACAATCAATACATCTGTTTCTTTAACTGGTTGTACTGAGAGAGTGTGTGTCAGTGCATCTATGGGTGTGTGTGTGTGTGTGTGTGTGTGTGTGTGTGTGTGCAAAGAGATGGTTTATCAGTGCATAATCTGTATGTCCACAAGGTCTGTGATGACATCACCGGACAAAGGTCTCTGTGCCCACTTACACACACACATAGTGTGATACGCTGTAATGTATCTCCACTTGTTCACCAGGAGAAACCAGCTGACCAATCACAGCTTTGGGTGGCTCAGTGATGTCATTGAGCTAATGAGGAAATGGCCTCAGTGGAGTTTGATGTCATCCACCTCTCTGTCTATGTCTTGTTTTACATCGTCTCAATCGAATCTTTAGTTTTCATCTCTTCAGTTTCTGAAGGCACTAAACAAACATGTATTAATATTATTGTAATGTTAGAATTATTTTCTTTCAAAAGAGTATTTGTGTTTGTGAAACACTTTTTGGACACAGGGATATAATTATAATAGATACTTTATTAATTCCCTTGGGGAAATTCTTTGTTGACAGGCTGCCCACTTGAGGTGCCAAGGGTTTGGGGTTCAGTGTCCTGTCCAAGGACACTTCGACACGTGACCAGGAATCGGGGGGGAATCAGACCACCAACCCTGGGGTTTGTAGACTACCAACTGAGCAACAGATACTGTATGATACTTATATCAACATGGTGCCTATATCCCCGAAACACTGCTATCCACACACTCTATGTGTGATATAATTTAGTTCTTGTTCCCTCTCTCTAGTTTCCTGCTGATATCCTCGGTCTCGGCCTTTCCAGTGTGCAATCACATGTCCTACCAACCTGCCCAGTGTTGTTGTTATTCTGTTGTTGCCTGCTGTACTTTTCTGTGTCCTCTTTCCACTCATCCTAACAGGTCGAGGCAAATGGCCGACCCACCCTGAGCCCGCTGAGTTCTGCTGAGGGTTTCCTCTGTTAAAGGGACTTTAGTTTGGCCAAACGGATGAATCAGGCTTGTGAAAGTTGTGTGAGTTCTGCCTGCAGCAAAGGCCAAAACTTCTCTGGATTTAAGTTACACCAAATATTAGGGTGTAATTAAAAATCCAACAGAGTTTGTATGTTGAATGGCTGTGAACATACAGGTAGAAAAGCAACGCAACTTCAATTGATCCTAGAACATGATAGTGTGTAACACAAGTTCCAAGGAGAAATGAAATAAACGTTTGATATCAAAGTGAACGTTTCTGGAGCAAAAGTTTGGAAAAGCTGCAGAGAAAACATTCACTAACCTTTAACCTGCTGAATGTTGACTCAGAGGGAAGCTTGCACATCACACACACACACACAGAATAATAGATGATGAGTTAACTGGCCTCTCAGTAACTTTTCTTATCAGCAATGTTTTTTGGTGGCCTGGAGCAGTCAACGCTCTGTCTCACTGCACACAGCTTCAACAGAGAACAAACACAGGCAGAAAGATAATATTCTCTGATCAATAGGCTGTATTGTAATCAGTGATTGATCAAAAGGAGGTTGGGCAGCTATAAACGGAGACAAACCGCTCACTGCGATGATCAGGGGCAAGTAACATGAGTTGATCAGGTTTCCTGCTCTAACAGATGAAAAGTAGCTCAGAAAGGAAAGCTCTGAAGAGATGCAAACACAACTTAAAGGGAGGTGTGTCTAGACAATACTTTGTGTGTTATGTGTTGTCTTTTATTTATTTTTACCTCTATTTTCTGTTTTTTACTTCTCTTTTTTCTCTGACATGCTCCTGCCTACTCGCTCCTGCTAAACCTGTCTCCATTAAAGGCTGTAATATCTGCAATTGGATCTCATCCATCCAATATGAAACATAATCCAATAACAGACAGATTCACCTTAATGAATCAGGTTATGTGGCCCAATCAAATAGAAGTGGATTCCCTTCAAACCCATCTGTGTGATACACATCAAACTGGCTGCTTTAATGCTTTTACCGCCAAATCTGCAGGGGTTGCACGCAGTGAACAATACAAATCTGACCTTTCAAAATTGGTGTTTTCTTGGAAAATTTGGTTTTTTTTTTTTTTTTACTATAACAGCACAAACAGCACAAGCAAAATAATTCCAGTGGTTGAGATAAAGAAATCCATACACACGTCAAACACAGAAGAGTAGGAATTTGGAGAAAGAAAATTTCAACACAAGAGGATCCTCCAGCTCATTAGTATTTAAAACAGCTGCATTTCCAATGAAATCAGGTCGTTTCAGTGAAAATCACTGCACACACAGTTAATCTTTGCACCAAATGTAACTGTTTCTATTGAGCCCCAAACAGTGGAGTATATCACATTAGTTGTATTGCACCACAAAAGAAAATTAGCATAGGACCTTGTTAGTTACCAAACTAGCAGCCACTGTTTGGCAAACACTTTTATCCAAGTGAGGAATACCCACACACACACACACACACACACACACACACACACACACACACGAGGAGCCCCTTTAGGCCAGTTCATACTCTCTGTATCTGTGATGCAAATTTGATCACTTCTCAGGTAACATTCCTGTACATATTTAGAGTATGTGTAAGTCTGACAAATTGTCCTTAAAATTTCAACATCAATTTCCTGTTCAGTTCAGTTGGGTAAGGCAGGAGTCAAATCACCAACACTGCAAATAGTGGTCAACCTGCTTCTCCTCCGGACTCACAGCCAGGGAAGCTACTGCGAGCTCATGTAACTCTCTAGCACCAGGATGCTCCCATCTAGGAAGTATGTTGGAAGTTAGCTCACCTGCTGCGTGACCAATTAGGTCAGTGAGTAGTCACTACGTCACAAAATGTCCAGAAGACCTATGTTGTAACGACACACAGACATTTTCTTGATAATTCTTGTCGAGTGTGACTGTAATTGCACCCTGTTCACGATACACTAAAACCCTGCTACATGTAAAAATACAGCAGTTCATAGATTCATTCTCCGGAGGGAAAATTAAGACATTATTTAACCTGTACACTCAAAACTAATTTTGAGGTCACTACTAAAAAAACGGTTATGTTGAGAGTCACCACATGTTCATTGTCATTACCAGGAAGTAGTGTGTCCTAGGATGGTGGATCCTTTAAGGAAGATCAGCTCCACACCATGGTGTATGCTCAAATATTTCACTCGCCGGGTTAATAATTTGCAAATAATATTATGCATTAAACTGTGTCTGTGTTACTATTATTACTATTCTCTATGATGAGTGAATGAGAACCAGCTTCTCTCTCTCTCTCTCTCTGTTATGTGCTGTCAGCTCTCTCTCCATCTCACTGTCTACACCTCCCTCTTCTATCTCTTCCAGGAACTGGTCTGGATCAGGTTCCTGCAGATCAATGGAGATCTGGGTCCGCACCGTTTACGTTATCATTGCCAGTATTAATGCTCTTTTAATCTGCTTGGGATTACAGCCATCGATCCACATCGTCCATCCGCATGCACGGCCGAGCCCAAACTGCTGCTTCACACATACACGCGCGCAGGCACACATTCACACATGATTCAGAAAAGCAAGCTGACTTGCAGACAGACAGAGAAGCCAAACTATGAGAAAACAACAACATGAGAGAGGGATGGGATCAGGAAGGACAACAAACAGAATGTGAGTCCACTTCCTTGTTTGTGTTTGGCCTCAGTATCTGACCATCAGAGTATTGATTGGTTATAGATACACATCAGCACATTTACATAGAGCCAACTGTCAGCTGGAGCAGCAAACAGAAAAATCAGAGCCTGGACAGAAAAAAGACTTCTAATTAGGGAATATCATTTATTTAACACTCAAGTATATTATTCATTATCAGATGTACTAATTGATATGATTTTGGTGTTCATAGTTGCAAATATTTGAATAATAAAAGTAACATATTGTTTATATTGTTTATCTATTTAAAAAAACAATAGGAATTTGTACTTATAAATCTAATATTTTATATTAAGAGTGTGTATATAATTAAAATGTATGATTAATTACAATACTCTTAATTTAATATTAATAATAATATATTTTCTTTTATTTTGATGTCCATATAATAATATTATAATTAAATAAATGACTGAACATTATTAAACTTTATTCATGCCAATTTAATATAGATTTATTTTATAGTTTTGTTATGTGATCAACAATGCAGTCATACTACTACTAATATTACACATTTTGAATGTATTTGTTGTCATTCTTACACGCAAAAAAATGCTTTTGGTCATAAGAAATCTGACCTTGTGTTTATTTTCCTTGTTTTTTAACAGTGTTTCTCTGTCACCATAAACCCTGCCTGTGGCCTGATGTGTGTATGCCCCCTGACATTGTTCATTAGGCCTCCAGACAGAGCCATTTCAGCTGCGCTGTGACACCAATACTAATTAACCTGGGGGGAGCGACAGACGGCAAGAGGAAGAAGACAAAAGAGGAACGATAGGAAGAGTAAGAAATAGAATCTAGAAGGAAAAGGACACAGAAACAACAAAGAAGACACAGAAAGACAGAAATCGCACAAGACCGGCGTTTTGGGATTTTGAGGAGTGACTTCCGCTGGGCTCTGTCTATGAAGGCATCATATTAATACCAGCAAATCAATCCCACATAATGTTTGAGACACATTGTAAGAAATGATCAGTTCTCTGACTCCTAAAACCAAGACGACCCAAATTAGGTCTCAGATCTAGACTTTCTTCACCCACTTCTATTTGAGGTCAGGTCTCTGACATTTCCACGGGTCTCCAATATTGATTAAAGCTGAGGCTGAATACATGGTGGAACCTTGAACAAATTTCCCTGTTTACGAGTTATCGTGAAAGAACTGATATGATCCTATAAGCATGCACAGAATTGCATTTCTGTCCTCCCTGCTGCTCCCAGCCATTGTATGTGTGTGTAGGACTGTGTAGCTGACTGATTGTGCGGTGTGTATTCTCAAAGTGCTCTGCCTCAATGAGCTCAGAGTCCAGGTGTCACGTTTGATTTGACCGCTGCAATACAGCGGCGACAGGACCGTTTTCTCCTCTAAACCCAAGCCGCTCGGTCGACCCAGGAAACACTTCTACTGCTCCAACAACCCCAGGCGCTATAATTGGTGTGGACAGTCTTAACAAAAAATCACTAGGCTAGTCCTTTGATATTCTTATTGGGGGCACCAGTGAAGGTTGTAGAGACTCTCAACACACAGCTAATGTTTGAATGTTTGGAGTGTACAGATTTGATGACGAGGTTGATGAATAAATGTGATGTCGGAATCTGTACGTGAATGAAACAGGCAAAAATGTGCAGATGTGTCGTTCAACTCAACAACAGACAGTTCATTAAAGATTCTCTGTGTGTTATGCTAGTAGTGGCTATTGCAGCCTCCAGCATTTAGCATCAAGCAGATGTTAGCAGCAGCTGACAGAGGTTTGGTAAGCTAACCCACAGATGTTTTACATTTTCAAACTTGTAGTCTTCATCTGTAATGGTCCTGAAACAGAGTCCAGTACCTTTCAGAATTGTAACTCTGATATTTCTTGTTAGAAGAGTACCTACCACTTGTGTTTATGCTAAGAAAGAAACATTGTGTCCAGCCTATCAATAGCTGATTCAGTGCGATGCGTTCAGGGAATCCATGTTGTGATGTATTCGCGAACAGTACAAAATGTAGGTCATCTGTGTTTCAAAAGCCCCAGTCCCCCAGAAAAAACAAACAAACAAACAAACAAAAACAAATTGAAAATTGAAGTCTGAACCAAACTGTGGATTTAGAGAATCATTACACCCCTATGACCTGAGGCAATTTATCAGATTTTCCATAATTCCCTGCAGAGCCACAGATATACAGTAGCACTTCTCAGCACCTGGAAACAGACCGACATGTCTCAGCTTCCAGCCTCCAAGACAGAGATAACAGTTTCTGTCAAATCTCACGCTGACACACAAACAAACATCAAAAGTCTCCTCTGCACAGCCTGAAATCCATTATTACAGGTCGATAGCAGCCTATGTGAATATGCACGAGGCTAGAACATAAACCCTGAAAACAGACATAAACTGAGTTCACACGGCCTGACCAAATACATCACACATCTACGCACATGCGCATGCAACTGCTGTTAACTGCTGGTAATCTGTGCCATAAGGCAAGAGTACGGCTCATTAATAATGCACCGTATGTCTGCTTGCAACAGGATGTGTAAAGTGGAAAATATTTAGGTGCAGTCATTCAGATTTTCAGCACGATTTGACTCTAAGTGGACACTATAGGATTTGCCTTGTGATACCCTATATTTCCATGTTTCTTCATTCCCAGCCTCTTCCAGGAAGCATTTAATGTGAAATAACTGTAGGATGTTTTGCATTTCATTGATAGTAACATAACAGCAACTGAAAAAAACTGCAAAGCAGAAGTGATTGTCAATAAAAACAGCATTTGTGGTGAGTGTGACATGACTCTGTCGGTGGGCTTGATAATTTATGTTAGGTTTTCTTCTGCTGCAAATGGCTACTATTGAGCTTTCAGGTGAGCTGTTCTATTCTAACACTGATTTGAGCATTGTTTTCTTTTCATCCACAATTCACTGGCAGGCAATGTCCTCCGACCAAACAATGGAGTCCTCCCTTCTCTCATTCTGCTCTTTCTTTCTCCCCCCCTCCCTCCATTTTGCCTGGTTAACCCAACTGTGAGGTGAAGAAGAAGTGAAGTGAGCAGACCGAGGCGGGTCACGCCGAGATTCCCATCAATAATTCATCGGGCCGCTGCTGCCTCTGCTCTTGTGTTCAATTCCCCCGACGATCACATAATACCTCCCCCCAAAAGGGAGAGATAGATAGAGAGAGAGAGAGACGGGTCCAAAGGAGGAGAAAGAAACTGATTGAACAGAGACAAAGGTAATGCTTCAACGAGGTATTTAGACATATAAGATTTGTTTTTATTTTATTAGAGTATGACGCTGTACCATTAAGATTTCTATTTACTGGACCTACATGGAACCTGCACAGCTTGGTTGACCTTATGCTTGTCACAACTGTCCTGGCCGGTATTCTGTTGACATTTCATGCATGTAGGTAACTATCTATGTAGGAGAAGGACTGCAAAGCACTGATAGTCTCCAACAATCAATAAGCACAACAGCAAATCTATCTACATCACTTTGATATGGGTCAGACTTCAAAGGTCCAGAACTATGCTAAAGTGACAAAGTCAAAACGTTAACATCGAAAGATCAAAAGTAAAGAGAAGCAATCAAATCTGTCAGCAAATTATGAAATCAAATGTATCATATTAGAGGTAACAGTGCCAAAAAGATGCTCTGCAGAATTTTCGGGACTGTGTCTTATCCTCATTTCATTTAAAAACTTTTGGGACATTGAGCATACTGGACATCAAAATAGATAACATAACAGCAGAGTCAGCAAGAGCAAAACCTGAACTAACCTTGTCTCCCACCTCTCTCATTTCTTTCTTCCCCCTGCATGTTGCTTCTCTCGCTCTCGCTCTCTCTGCTCATCACAGGGTCAGGGGAATATTTGCTCCATCTATTGTCTCAGTGTTGCAGACCTGACCTTTGACCTCATCTCTATTGGTTGCTTGTAGCATTGTTGCTGCAGGAATTGAAGCTCACCTCTGTTTTTATGGTCATTTTAAAGTCACCGTGTACAGAAGAGTAATGGCATGACATGAGCCATGGCTTAGGATTTTAGTGCACAGCAATCAGCACAAGAAAAACTGAAATCTATATGATTGCAATTAATTAATAATATTGAAAACGTATTTATTAGGAAAATGTCTTTTTTTTTTTTACCCTAAAGAATTTTGTAGCAGCAGGTTAGCCCTGCAAGACCTCTCCCCAAATGATTCTTACTATTTATTTATGACTATTTGGAGTAAAACATTTTAGAATGTGTTTAATAAAATATAAATCATATTTATTTTGAACACTGAAGACTTTATGACATATAAAGTTATTAATACAAAGCTTATTGTGTCCAGAATTTAAATTTAACTCATTCTCCATATGCACCCTGCTTTTTTTGAATGTATGGTACAAACATTCTCAACAACTGATTGACTAGTGGCCACGTCAACAGTAATTTTTAAGATTATGACGTGTTTTTGCTTTTTTGCTTTCTGTCAACAGTCTTCTTTACAAACACGTTGTGAGATAAAGCCATAACTCAGGCTAGCTTGTTGTTTAATTAGCATACACTTAGCTTCCAGGTTGTGGCCTCTTGACTCTTCAGTTTGTAAGAAGTTTTTCAATATCTTACAGTAAACGAAAATAAAACATTACCTCAGTAACCTGATGGTTAAGGTGGATATCACATACAGTAAAAGTAATGTCATGTAATAGTTTGTCTCCTAGCTCTTTGCTGCCCGTTCTACACCTGTCTATCTCTGCAATGGCTTTAAAATACAGGCAAAAAATGTCATTTAAAAAAAAATAGCAAAAGGGTGCTATCATATTGCCCCTAGTATGACAAAATGTCAATCAATATCCAGCTCAAGTGATAATTTGAGGTTTGATCTGTGGAAACTGGACCTGTTTTTGTGTTTCTGTTATCAGAGGGAAAGCAGATGAGTGCCGCTCCATCAGACAGCAGTACTAGTATGAGGCTGTACAGTGTGCAACTGCACGCTGACATTTCACAACACACAGGGGAGTACAGCTCACATGAACGCTCCCCTGCTCTCCTCCAGCTCCACCCTCCATCCATCGTCACTCGTGTCATTTCCTATTAACCTATATCATCAAACATCGGGCCCCTTTAAAATCAAAGATCCAATGATGAAGTAACATTCAAGTCCTGCAGAGATAATCTCATCCACGTCGGAATGTGCACATATTTAAAATACAAAGGTCCGAGCTGGAGCAAACCTACCAACTGAATCCAGGGTAGTTAAATACAGACCAATCAGTCATTCTGAGAACCAGCTGTCCATGCTAAGATGTTAGAGATCGCCATTAACTGAGCTAGAGAAAAGACAACAGCACCTACTTGGATTGATCATTCTTTGTATTTGTATTCAACAAAGACTGTTCAGTCACTTAAAAGCATGTAACATTTATACCATTAATCATGCCTCTTCTGCTCCGTTTCAAAAACACCCATAATAAATCTCAGAACAAAGAACAGCACCAAACACTGTAATATCACGCAGTCACTAAAAACAGAAGCACAAACTAGAGGAGGTGACAGAGAAAAGCGTAGCAGATATTTTTAAAAATGTCTTTGCAATATGAAGCAATTTCCATAAACCTGCTATTAAAGCACCATAAACATACTGAGACATTGTGGAATAATGTAGGAATACATGTGTAAATATACTGAAGTCAAGTTGAGTTCCTAAAGTGGGTCATTTCATCACTATTATCTGAATGTACATTGTAGAATAATAATAATACAATACCTCTTCACCAAATCATACACAAAGTTCAATTTGTTTATTTATACATTTATAACTAATGGCATTTTTATACTAACAGCTAAATTATTGATATTATCATATTATTATCTAAAATTATTATAGGATCATTATTATTATGTTTATTTAAAAAACATAATATCTATTTATTTAGTAATATATCCGTAATCGCCTAATATGACACACAGTATTTTTAAACATAATAATGCCCATTATAAAAAAAAAACATTTTTACCGCATTATTTTTCGTATCATCTTGCTTTTATATATTTAGATTTTATTTTGACATTAATATTTTGTGTCAAATGTCAAACAAATGTGTGTCATAAAACACATGATAGACACGATAAAAAGACAAATTTGGACTATGTTAAGATATTGTGCCAAACTCTGCTAAAGGCATCACTTTGAATTTTTATTTACTCCTTTTAAGTGTTAGTCCTTTTTTCCTCTAAGGCCTAGAAATAGACTAAATTTCAAAAATAGATCAAAACAGTTTGTGCTAGAGGTTTACTGTTGGATGTTTTATATTGAGTATAATCAGAAGATGGAACTGATTGTTATTAATTGAAAGTATGTAAAATATCACAAGCAGAAAAACACACAATTTTAGTATTTTACTCATAATGTAAAGTCAGGATTTGCACTACAAGTGCAGTAATACACCGTCCAATAAAAAAAACCTCCACCATGAAGTTTAGCTTAAATAAGGCGTGTATGTATATATTTTCAAATACAGTGGATTTTAGTTAATTATTTTAACCAAATACCAATTACCTGAATTCACATTAGAAAACTTCAAAATCAAATAGAGTTTTAACGGAAAAGCAACATATACAATGAAAGACTTGAAAGGGAATTGTCATCATAATTTTACTCGCAGGTTTAATAGGTGTGGTTTTGCACATTGAAAGTCTGTTGTAGCTCTGCTGAGCCAAAGCCAACTGTAAACTTCAGACTACTTTACTTAATGTGGGATGAATAAAATGTGCTGGAACAAGTGAAACTACTGTTTGTTTGTCTTATAACTGGAAAATTATTTCACTGTGTTACTCTTCTAGTAGTATCTTTAATAAAAAAAATCTAATAGAGAGGCTCCAGTAACTGTATTACACTTAGATGGTCGAAACATGAAACTCAACCTCACAACATATAGATCCAAACACAGAACAAAAAAAAATCTGTTTCTCAACCAATAACAGAAGGAATATCTGGTTATTAGTTGATGAGCTGAATTTGTCCTTCTTTTAAAAACATAAACATTTTAAAATCCCAGTCAGATTTACGTGATGTCCTGTAACAGTCCTGTCAATGCTACTGCTGTTTTATTATTCTTTTAAATTTGGCTTTTGTCTGTGTCATCAAACTATTTTTGCTTCATATGATTTTTTTTTACGAATGCTAATACCCCCTTTTTCACTTGAAACCATAACATTGCACATCAAAAAATGCCTATTCAAATTAGAAATTAAAAAAACACGTCACCTCTGATAAGATCTTACTAAACTTAGCATAGACAACTTAAACCTGACATGATCTCAACGTGATCCCTATGGAAAGCCCCTAATCTGACGCTTTTTGAAATGTTGCTCCATCTCTGCAGACAATAGAGGCTTGTTGTTGGGACACGAATCAGGTTCCTCACTAGAGGGGGCACCAAACCCACTGTTGCTGCAAACCTCATCATGTTTATGTCACTCTGCCCTGTGATCACTTCAAGCTCCTCACAATCAGACACAAATCCTCCTCCAACGCTCTGAATGCTTTCTCACACCTCTGTCTCTCTCTGTCTTTGCTAATGCCCTAGGAATACAACAGGCCTTTAACAGGCCACTGGCAGTAATAACATCAGCTCAATAACACCATCCTCATAATACCAGCCTGGAATAAACTGTTTCACCCACTGATTAAGTCCAAACAACTTCACTCAATTCATAGTAAATCACTTTAATTTTCTTCAAAAGCTTTTGATTGATTTCCTGATATTTTCTGTTTGTTTTCCTAATTTTCTGAACATCTTAATTGTTTGATTTTTAAGAACAGTCTGTGTTGTCTTCATCTGGCAGAAATATAAAGAGGAACAATTCATATGCATTTATTAAAAGGGCAGGTTTTCTAACAGGAACATGAAAATAAAATCTGTGGTGCTGCACAGTGCCCAGAGAAAGAGGGATTGTTGGAGGGAAATCCCATGACCTTGTCATTTCCTATCGATCTCTTTTTGTTATTGATCAATAATGGTAATCATAGCACCAGTGATTCGAAATAAATTTCATTTATCTGAACTGGAGTGCAGTGCTGGAGCCAAAACACAGCCAGCCGAAGATGAAAAATCAAATAAGGACTGTGAGGAAGTCGTTTTGTATTTTTTATAAGCACTATTTTAATTCCTTTTCTCGCCCTGACGCACAAAGCAAAGCAAAACACCCCCAGCGTGGCCCCGCAGGTTGGGATAAGTCTGCTCCTACCTGCCAGTCTGAGGGCCGACATCCTCTGAAACTCGGGCTCCTGCAGCCACTTCCACATCCTCCTGAAGGTCTCCCGGCCTGACTTTAGTTTACTCCAGGGTTTGGGGTTCCTCAGCAGGTCCGACAGAGTCCCTTGGGAGCGGCACAGCACCCTCTGGGCGAAGATGGCCTGGGGGATGCTGTACCTCTTCAGCTCCGCCGTGATCCTCTGCGCAACCTCTTTGGTGTTGATTTCCTCCAGCTGCCCCGAGCTGTTCCCCCCCTGCGTCCCCGAGGAGGAGGGCGGTCTTTCCCGGGTGGAAGCCAACACGGGCCCGTGGGATGGAGACTGGAGGTGGGGGTGGGGGTGATGACCCGCCGCGGAGGCACCCGGGTGACCCGGGTGGTGCATCCCGTTTAGGTGCGGCATCATCCCGGCAGCCGGGCCACCCAGGCCTCGGTGCTGGTGATGGTCCCCTCTGGCCAGCATGGAGGCGGTGTGGTGGGCGTCGAAGTTCAGCATCTTGTCGTGACCTCCGTGCGCCGTCGTGCCGTAATTGTGGAGACCCTGCTGGGTGTTGTGTATGGAGCCCAGGCTGTTACCCAGCACCGGGGACAGACTCTGACCCATCCCGGACATGTGGTCCTTGTGGTAGGGGCTGTAGATGTTGTTCATGCCCGGCAGCCCCCTCTCGTCCCGCATCAGGGTGAAGCTCCCGCTGACGTTCCCGGAGAGCCGCTGGTGGTGGTGGTGGTGATGGTGATGATGGTGAAACTTGTCCGACACGGTGGAGATAGGGGGCAGCGGCTGCAGCGGGGTTAAGGTGGTGTAGGTGCCGCTCATCCCCATCCCGGGAGAGGACGTGTCGCAGGGCACGCTCATGGCGTGATGCAGCGGCAGGGACAGCTCCGGACGATACTCCCCGCTGCCGTCCAGTATCGTGGCCATGCCGGACACCATGGCCGAGCGGGATGACGCGGCGGCGGCGGCCAAGTCCTGGTGTATCCGCAGAGTGGACGCGGCCGCCGCCGCTGCCGCCGCGGCAGCTCCGTGTCCCCCTGCGGATACCGATGAGCTCCCGCGGCCGTGGTGCGGGCTGTGGCCGCTCATCAGCTCCGCATCAGGGGCCACGGAGCTCACCGCCACCCCGCCATGCAGGCTGCCAATGCCGTCCATTGTCATGTCCGTGTTCATGGCGTAAGCGTCCAGGTCCTTGGCCAGGCATCTATAGGCGTTAGTGTAGGCAGTCTTCATTCATCTGTCCTCAGTCCATCAGGTCGAGCGGAATTGGGTCTCCGTCTCCTCCTTCTCCTCCTTCTCCTCCTTTCTCTCGCCGCTTCTCCCTGATGCTCCGGGATGGGTCAGTGGCCGTATTCCCCCTTTCTCTTCACTCCCTCGGTTGTTTCCTCGTCCTCCAAAGGCCTCTCCAGCTCGGTGTCTTTGTGTACTGTCCCCGGTAAAAGCACATAAGAAGTGTTTTTATGTCGACCGTACGGGCCTGTGCGGTGGCTCCCCCATATCAAGCCTTCTCCTCCTCCTGCGTTACTCTGCTCCTCAGACGGGAGCTGTCCACGGTCCCCTAGCAGACCGCTCAACCCAACCTGCTGCGGGAGGCGGAGGGGGAGGAAGCGCGCTCGGACGGAGGGGCGTTGCCCAGCCGATTGATGGTGCAGCGGGCCAATCAGAGCAAAGAGCAGGGTTGCATAGGGCGTGGTGCGTGAAGGGGTTATCCAATCAGCTCCTTTGATGGACGCACCGAGGACTGGAGGCTGCGCTGGGTGGGATCTGAGGAAAACACATTACATGGTGTCCCTGTCAGTTTCTGTTCTTTTAATGTGACTTTGGGGACTTGTCTGTGGGACTTAAATGGTCAGTAACATGTCCATATTCTGCACTGATCTAAGGCCTTTATTTTGTCCTATAATGTGTATTATATGTGGTAGTTTAGACATTCACATAAAACGACAAATATATATTTACTCCTGTAATATTCCGTGATATTACTTTAAAACTATATGGTGTATATATGACACGAAATTAGAAAGAGTTTTCTCCCCTTTTATTCTATGCCTAGTTGGCATATTCTGCCTTAAATTTGAAAACAATCTAGTATTTCATTAATCTGAGGTTCATGGTTTATTCTTGACATGCAGACTCACCATTAAAGGATTAGGTGTTCTGGGGCATATGATTGTATCACATCTTTATCAGCAGATGGAATCGGACCAGTTATTTTTAATAACAACATAGTGCTCATAGAATGTGTAAAATTTTAAATCTACTTTTTAATAACAACTTGGAAAACTCTGTGAATGGGCTCTGTGTTTCTCAACTATTAATTTAATATCTTATACAGAAATGTAACATATCTAAGCCTTTTATTCACATTTATTAGTCTTTTGGTAAATTACCCTGAATTATTTAATGTAACCCCTTTTATAAAATACTAAAATATATATAGTAAAACAAAAGAAAACATAAGCAAACTTCAAAAATATCACTGTCACCAACAGGATATTAGTACAACAAGGTCTAATGCTGAAGGTTTTTGAAAACTGACATAAATGACTATTATTCTTCAAATTACGCTGTCAAATTACTACAGGGATTTATTTCAATGTGCTGTAATCATGCAGCAGTGTCTGTGTGGACAGTAACTGATGTACCTTTACATCCTGCAGGTATTCACATCACTGTGGCCCACTGCATGTAAAACGGCCTAAACATAAGACGCTCATTCACTCACTTAATCAGTGGATCCTTTTGTAACAAACTGAGGATGCTGCTTTTTTTCCTTTGCTGCAGCAGCAAAGCAGCAGTTTGCCCACAGGGATCATTAAAATTTGATCTCATCTCAACTCTCATCTCATCACCTACTGCCTCTGATTGTTGAGATAAAGTTAGGTGGCAGGAAACAACACATGATAAAGCCAGAACTGACTATTGATACCACTCTTTTTCTAACAAAACACCAGCCTTTAATCAAATGTCTCACATGTCTTTCCCACGTGACAGACTTTTCCCCTGGATATGAACAAGAATTATAAGGCCAGAAAATAAAACTTAGCGATCAAATCTCACTTTATAATAACCATGCAACATTATGCACATACAGTCATTTATATGACACATTTAATAATTCAGCTTTGAATATAACTCTTGGTTGTTCAGGCCAGCACCTTGCATGGCAGCTCTGCTATCAGTGTGTGTGAATGGATGAATGGGAAGCAACACTGTAAAGTGCTTTGGGTACCAATATGGAAAAGTATATGTAAGTGCAGACTGTATACAATTTACTATTGTGGGACATAACAATGACACTACCGTGATGTGACATGGCATGTGGTGACATACTGTGGCATTGCACGGTGACACTGTATGACACAACGTGTCAGGATGTGACACAGTGTGACAGGACTTAAAGGTTTGTCATGTTGTGACGTGTCATAATGTGGCCATAACACATATTGCAGTGTGACCTTATGCCGCATGTGATGACACTGTGTTGAACTCCACAATATGACATGACAAAAAAAAAAGATGCCATAACATCGTTTGAGGTGATCCAGTAAAACTCAGCACGACTTCAGTTTGAAGTGTTGTGTGTGATGCTCGGACAGATGTTTGCAACGCCGTAACTACCAGGGTTGAGTGCAGGTTGCTGTGGTGTGAGCAATGTGTTGGTGTGTGTTGGGGCGTTATTGACAGTCTCTGGGTGGAGTGGTGAGCGTGGGAGCTGCACTGAAAGAGCATTATGGCCTGTAGCCCGTTCACTCTACAATTCATTACACTTCCAAGGGCAAATGACTGCTAAATAACTGTAACTGTGTCTGCCTCTCTCTCTGATCCATCATCGTAAAATAACAGGACAACAACGAAAACAATCAGACACTATTCAATTAATGAGAATTCTACCTCCTGTGTAATGTACACAAACACACACACACACACACACACACACACACACACACAGTAATTTTAAAGCGAAATACCCTCCTCCTTTTCCATCCAACAAAGTGTATATTTTAGTTCTATATTCTGTTAATTAAATTATGGCTTTGGTTATTTTTTATTATTTTTAGTATTTGTGTGTGGTTGGTGCTTGTGTGTTTTTTGCTTGTTTGTTTTGTTTTTGGCTTGATAATGACACTAAATTACTATTTTGTTTCACTCTATGGAGCCAGCTTTTTTTGTTTAGTTTTGCCTAAACCAAACAGTAGCAGGTAATAAAAGTATCTGTCGCATTCACAAATAGTCCACAGAGGCTGTGATAATAGCAGCTAGATTAAAGCTACAATATGTTGTTTATTTATGTAGTTAGAAATATTTTGTTCCCAAACACAACTTATTATGGAGAGGTGCTGTCTATGACTCCTGTTAAGGATTTTGTAAATGTTGTAGAGCCAGACACACCCTTCTAACTAATTAGAGAATTTCAATAACATATGGTTTATTATCACGTTTTAGAGCATTGTTGTTGACCGTAATTTGAAAATAATACCTGAAGGTACGTGCAGAACATAGCACTATCTTACGTTGCATATTATATAGCAACTAAAGTTAATCTTTTGTCTAAGTCCCCGTAAAGTAACTAAAATGTCTGTTTAAAATTTAAAATTTCAACAATTTCACATTTCTAGTCTGTAAGTCTTACAGCAGCCTGTATTATATTTCTGTCTCCATGTTTGTTGTCATTTTCTGTCACAATGTTTCATGAATAGAGCTAGATAGCTGGCTAATTTAGGTAGCTAGTTATATTTATTAGTATTTGTTAGTTAACTGTTGCCTCCTTTATATCCAGTAGTTATGGAGCAACATAATCATTTTTATGAAGTTTTATGACTGATTATGTGGTATAGCATATGTAAATCCAATAGTCTTTCCCTTTTAGCTCTTGCTTTGGTCTCTACCAGCTCCTGAGGGAAATATCTGTCTCTTTAGCTGCTAAGTGCTCCACTGTTTAGTCTGTGGCTTGTTACTGAGCAGGTAGCACTTAAAAACAATGTTAAAGCAGAAATGATTAATCAGGCTATTTCATGGGAAAAAACAATGAGCTAAAACTCGCTACAAAGCTGTAAATACCCGAGCTGATTAGCAGATTCAACAGATTATTCTCTGCAGTTCATCACTAAGTGCCTTTCTCATGCTGGGACTCTGTCATTTGATATGCTATTATTGTAAATATCAGAATCAAATATCAGCACATCATTCTCTGACAACCCTGACACACACAAAAAGTTTCTGTGCAACTGAACTGCAAACACAAATACATGTTCATATGGCAAGCAGAGAAAAAAGCTGTTCTCTGATTGGTTGGAAGGGCAAGCCCACTCTGAAACGTTAAAACGGGAATATCTCAGCACTGTTTACAGTGCTATTTAGTGAGCCGGGGTTACAGAGCGCTTCTGCACATTAAGATGTGTTTTGAGCCATATATATAGAAAAAACATATATTTGAAAATAGTTACATGCTGTTGCTTTAATGAACTAAAATCACTGTCAGTTTATATTTTTCTCCCCAAATTGTAGAATTTCTTGGAAGTTACTGTTAAATTATGCACATCATGACACAGAGGCTGAGGGGATAAAGGAGAAGAGACGGTGGAGATGGGATAGGAAGAGGTGGGGAAGAGGAGGATGGGTAATTGGGCAGATGTTGCTTTGTTTAAAGACTGTTGTGTAATTAAGGACAGAAGAACAGAAGCCTGACCCAATTTCTCCTTTTGATCAGCTGTCAGAGAGACAGGCAGGGGGTCTGCCGCGGCACAACCTGTCTGTCTGTGTGTGTTTCTTCTTAAAACTTTCAGCTACTATTTTGCAATGCTCCCCAACACAGAGATAGGAGAAACAAGAAGTGATGGAGAGAGTTGGGTACAGGGGCTGAAAATGAGAAAAAGTAAGAGAAAGAGGAAAAAGATGCAGAACAGAGGTGAGAGGGGAAGATCTGGATGGTAGAAAATGCATTGCAATAGGGAGATGTGAGCGGGGCATGTTTAGGGGTTGGGGGAGGGAGACTGTAAAGGAGCAGCTGGGAGGGGAGGAACAGGGAGGACAAGGAGATAGAGAAGGAAGTGATAGAGTTTAGAGTCAATATGGTGGCGTAAAAAAAAAGTGCTGACGCTACTGCTGGCTGCTTAACTGAAGAGGACCATTTATGTCACAATTCAGAAACATATTCCTGACAAACCCATGATCATTTTCACCAGTGTCTAAGAACTACAACTCCCATAAGTCTCACAAGGTCGCAAACAAGGTTTTCCGAAAACTTTCCCAATAAAGTCACTGTAACTGTAACAGCTTTCAGTGTTGTAAAAGGGCAACTGTCCAGCTCCACAAACGCCGAGAGTCTGAGAGACACGACTGACACGCTGAAAAAAAAATCAATACACACACACACACACACACACGTGCACACACACACACACACACACACACACACACACACACACACACACACACACACACACACACACACACACACACACACACACACACATGAGTTATTACCTAAGCATATCTAATGTTTACTTACAGTGCCTTGAGATGACCTTTGTTGAGATATGACTGAAAACACTGAATTTAATTCCATTCTGTTTTAATTGTGTTTTTACCTGTTTTGAGCATTTGACTGTGGTTAACTGTGGTTACTGAATGCATTTAGTGTCAATACAATGAAAAGTGATTCACAGTTTGCTCCACGTGGACTTTGTGTGAAGAGTTTTGACTATGTGACTTGAGTTTAGATTTAAAGCACAACGTGTGTGCACACTTAGTTGTTTGCAGACATGGTAGCACAGTAGCAGATCCACTGTCACTGACGGTGTGTTGCCCTGTTCTACTCTGTCTGTGCAGACTTCTGCTGTGCTGTCACTAATGGTAAAACAATGACATTTATCATCTGGTGGCTCAACTTATATTTGTTGGATTTGTCCTTTGTTGTTTTTCTTGCAGCATGTTTCCTATAGTATTTGTACCTTTTGTGTATATTTTGGGCCGCAGTATTTTTAACCTCCCCTTGATGATGATTTCCTGTTCAGATTGTGCTAACTGTGTGTGTTTTATCTTAAAAAGACGCATACATCACTTAAATTAGGATAATTCAATTACAGCTGTTACATTTCTAAACACCACTGGTTGGTTTTAAAATGGATTCATATAGTTAAGATTTATCATTTGTATATAAATGTTTTAAATTTTGACAAATTGAAGCTCTTCTGTTTGTGCCTCTCCTAATATTGATTTGTTGATGTGATGGACAGGTATCATCAAGAAACATGTGCTATTGCAAATTAAAACAATAAAAACAAGGGCTCTTTAGAATGATTACTAGAAATAAATGAAGAGAAACATCAACGCAGAAATAGAAAGACACGCTGCAACTTGTGAAACAGTTTGATCCAGAGAAGAGAGAGAAGCAGAGGTGACAGACATGGAGCAGGTTCCTCTGCTGTGTCGTGCTGGCTCGTAGCAGCAGTGCTTCCTCCTCTCAGCACTGTCCCCTCTCTCTCTCTCTCTCTCTCTCTCTCCTGCTCTCCCGGGCCATCTGCTGTGTACAGAGCAGCAGTATTGATCTGCAGCTTTGTGCTGGAGACCACATGCTAATCTATAGCGTTAGTGACAAACACTGCTCCGCTTTGCCTCGCATATGTCCCACTGACTCTCCCTCTCTCTCTCTTTTTCTCTCAATATAACCAGTGTCATCCTCCCTCTCTCTCTCTCTCTCTCTGTGTCTCTCTCTAAATGACCGAGCAGTTTTAGGATGGGGGGTCCATCTGTCCGGCTGTAAACTCTTCTTCCTCCTCCTCCGCCTGCAGTGGTTTGCTGCCGGTGAGTCCTGTGTCAGTGTGTTTTGGTGGTTCATGGCAGACATGTTCAGTGTTCGATATAAACGACTCGATGAGCTGAGAAGAGGGATGTAGATGTACAGAGATCATTTGGTATTATTTCTGTATTGTAGTGAATGATATCCAAACTAACTAGAGCTTAACTTATATCGAGAAATGTGGAAATAAAAGTGGATATTGTAGAGTTTTAGGGGGGATACATCAAATTAATATTCCATCCAGATATATATTACACATGTATATTTATATATATGTATAGTATATGTAGAGGTATATATAAAGAAATAAATATATGTATTTACATATATGAGATTAATGTGTAAAAAAAAAAAACTAAACATAAATAATTAAGACAATTAATAACATAATATAAATGTATAGAATGAGTTAATAATAAATGTATACATATAAAGAAAAGGTACAGAGATTTGTATAAACATCTTGGGATTAATAAAGAGAAATAAAAAGACACCGAGAGATTCTGATGTTTGCTGGAAGATAGTGAAGGTATTATAATGATTTTTATTTATAGACATACTGAAATCATATATTAGTGGAGATATAGGAGAAATCGAGCTTTATGCACAGACAGAAATAGATAGAAATCTGTAGAGATACTGAACAGAAAAACTGATTTTTATAGATGTATGTCTATAATAAAGAGTCATAGACACGTATAGTTAATACAGACTCTGGAGCGAATAGAGGTGATACAGAGATGCAGACGTATGCAGAAATCCAAAGGAAGAGTATGGAAATTGTTAGAGATACATAACCACAGTAAAGATGTAGATATTTTAGAATTTGACAATTTAATGTATTTATATGTGATTTATATGTACAGTTCATATAGAACATTTGCAGGAGAGAAAACATTTATAAATACATACCTTATGTTAATGTGGGTTAATGTGGTAATATAATAACCATATTCAAGCCTATTCTTAGCCACTGAGGAAAAGAATAGAGTGAAGCACGCTTCCATCATCTTCCCTCTATTCTTCTTCCTTTAAACCCTGCCCCCTTTTCTCCTCTTCCTCCTCCTCCTCTTTCTCTTCCTCCTTTATTCTCTCCAAGTCTTTTCAAAATTTTTCGGACCTGCTGCCTCTTTTGTTGCAGTTCTGTTGGCCGTGAAATCAGCTTGTAATGGTAACACAATGGCCGCGTGCAGAGCCGACCCGCTGTATTCAAATGTGGCAGCACGCCACAGTTGCTGTTTCCAGCTCTAAAAAAACACTGATTCATTAACAGCCTTTCATCTCACGCCTGCATCAATTTGTTCTATTACTGTACATTGGTGAAGTGGTGCTATAGCCATGCTAACCAAATTACTACAATAAAAAAATTATATTATAATTGTGCTCATACAATGGTGAAGGCATGCAGCATATAGAGCAGAAGAAGACATTAGATATGTAGAACAATAATACATATACAGTAAATAATATCAAAACATTACTAACAAACAGTATTATTATAATTAAGACTTTCATGGAAATTGTCAAAACACTACTCTACAGCCTGTACTACATTAAAATGTGTTCAAAGTAGAATACATATTAAATACATATATTACAGCATAGTTTGTAGTTTTATATTTTTTATATTTTATACACACATTATTTTATCTATATGCTTCTATTGCTTATTTCATACAAAAGCTTAATTTAGAGTGTAATAATGCATATTATGGAACACCAAGTGCAATTTGTATTTGACCCTTTAAATGTTTTTTGTTTTGCTTTTGTCGTCTAAATTTGTCAGAAGATTTTTCCTCTTCCCACTTAACCATTTCCACATATTTGGACCGGACACCAAAGGAATCATTTGTATTTTTCAACTTTTGAAATTAAATATTCATTTCTACATTTTATACGTTTAAAACAAATTTATATCGAATGAGTAAAATAGTGGAAATAGACCATAAAACACCTACTATTTGAACATTTTAATTGTGAAGTTTGGTTGTTAATCACCCAAATACCCCCCCCCCCCCCCCCCCCAAAAATACAGATGACATGATTTCAATGTAGAAAAATAACAAATTGTTAATTACTGCAATTCAACATGTATGTGTGTACATCTTCAATTTAATAGCAGAAAAAATACAAAGAGGAAAAAAAACACACACATCCATTTCCACTGAGCATTGAGCGGTAGGGTTTTACTTTTGTAATTTTGTGATACAGGATTGATCAGGATGGTTTGTTATATTTTTATAATTAGGATATGTTTCATAACTCAGCCTCATCGTTTTCTCTCATTAAACTCCCTTCAGCAGCTGAGAGTTTCACACACACACACACACACACACTCGTGTTTTAACAAACATCAGAGAGAACATGGCCACGGGCAGAGGCAGCTCATGTTAATTCAGATCAATATTAGTGATACATTTCCATGTGAGCTCCGTTTCCTTTCAGTGATCTGAGGGCAGCTTCATTCTCACTGTGCACATCAGTTAACTGTGTATACAGTATAATACAGTACTACTGTAAAAATACACAACCTAAAGTTTGGATACAAAATGACCATTCTAGTACAGTGAGTAGCTACATTATTTATACTCATACTAATTTTGTTCCCCTATATAAAAACACTTCTCTAACAGTAAAAATGCATTAAAACACATTTTTCAAAGACTTATTTAAATTTAGATTCTTTACATTTAACATTACTAACACACGTTTCCAAATCCTGTTGCTTCCTTCATTGTTGACTGATAACTGACTTTAAATTGAAGGGATTTACAGATGGAGAATTATTGTTTTGTGTTTGTCAGCTGAATCTGATGAAACATTTTAAACAGCATCAGAAAAAAATGTCGGATGTATGTTTTATTCTAATTGTTATTATTATTAATAATAAGAATAACTAATAATAATTTGTAACATATTGTTTTTTTATATGTAAAGCTCATATCTTAGGGCAGGTTGTGTGTGTGTGTTTTCTTTCTTTTTTTTTTTTTATGTGTTTTTCAGATTTGAACAGACCCCAGGACTTCACACCAGCATCCAATCATAAATTTATTTTAATCCCTTATTTCTGTGAGAATTTTAACCTCATATTGTATTTGTTTGTATCTCTTTTAAAAATATATTACCTGTTCTGTGTTTCTTTACAGCAACATTGTACAGTAAACACCATCAGAACACCACATATTGTAAGTGTTTTTAAAAATAGCAAATTGTCTTAGCACATTTACAAAATAATTCCCAAACCACAGCTTCTGAGAGGAGCTGTGTGGAGCAGCAGGGCAGACAGCACAGAGTGGTCACTTATTAACTACAGGACTAAAGGAGGGGGTCCTCTTCCTCTTCCTCTTCCTCCCTGCATGATTATTTAATGTTCTCTGCCGCGCTGCTCTTTTAATCATAACATTTGATTTATTGATTTTCCTCTCGGTCCAAAAACGGTGCCGACAATCAGCGCAGCGGCTGCACACCGAGGACTGAGGGTTTCTCAGTTTTTCATGCTGCTGATCAAAGCAGAAGAGGAAGAAGAGGGCGAAGGAGAAAGAAAAGTTCCATTAATATTTCAGATGGTTCATCTGGAGACAACAGCGGATTAGCTGAGCTGATTTATGTGGCTAAATAGGTTTAGGGTTAGATTGTGACTGTGTGTTAATCACTTTACTGCTTTGGACAAAATGTGTGTTATTAAATGTAAATATCTGTCTATTTATTTAATCTATTTTGATAATTTAATGTACATTTATTAATAATACATGATCTACTTCCCTATTTGTTTTTTTTGTACTTGCTTGTACTATTTTTGTAATATTTCTACTATTTTGCACTCTTTGTGCTATTTTCCGCTCTCTGCTGCTGAATTGACCTCATTCAGGAATCAATAAAGTTTTTCTCTTATGATCCAACAGTGATGTCAAATTGTCCATTTCCTCTTATTACACCATTTGTAGTATTTTTATTTTGACTTTCTGATGCTGTGCCAACACGTATTTGTTGTATAAAAGTATTCTATTTGCTTCTCATTGATTAACTGACAGTTTGTCTCGCACAGATCAATAAAGTTTGAACGTCCCAAAGATTAACTTCAGTGTTTGATCATTAAAGTCTTGTTTTAGTTAGAAATTTAATAAAAATAATAATAAAATAAAGATCAACACCATATAACTGGATTAGGAAGGAGCTCTGTACAGTGTTATTGCAGGTTTTAAAACCTCATGTTCAGATAATCAGCTCCGAGCTCTAAGCCGTCATTTGTCCCTGTAAAATATCCATGTTTCCTCACTGTGAGTTTCCAGAGGTTTGCTTTAAATCCAGCTGTTGACTCCTGCAGAGTTTCTTTTGTTGGCAGCTGCTGAAATAAAGAAGCAGAATCGAAAGGGTCAAAGGTCAGAGGTTGGCGACCCCCAGCGCACGCCATCTGACCTCTCTCATTTACATACAAGCTGACCTACATTCTTATCACACTTTTTAATATTTTTGTTTTTCCTTTAAATTTCTTTTGAAACATACAAAGAATGGAAAGATAGTTTTTACGCAGTGATTTTATTGTAATTTAACATAACAAATAATGGATCTTGTCCTCCCTTTCGGACTATACAACACAACTCATTGTGGGGGCACTGGTCATATCTCAGCTTGATTACTGCAATGCATTACTGACAGGGTTGCCAGCATGCACCATCAAACCCCTCCAGATGATCCAAACTCCAGCAGGACCAGCTTACCTGAACTCCCTCATCCTGGTGTACAATCCCTCCAGCTCACTGCGCTCTACAAGCGCGGGGTGGCTGTGGCTCAATAGGTAGAGCAGTTGGCTGCCAATCGCAGGATTGGTGGTTCGATTCCCGGCTGCACGTCACATGCCAAAGTGTCCTTGGGCAAGATACTGAACCCCAAGTTGCCCCCGGTGAGTCAGGTCAGCTGCATAGCAGCTCTGCCATCGGTGTGTGAATGTGTGTGTGCTTGTGTGTGTGAATGGGTGAATGAGAAGCAGTGTAAAGCGCTTTGAGTACCAGCTAGGTAGAAAAGCGCTATATAAGTGCAGAACATTTACCATTTACAAGCGAACAACACCTTGTGAGCCCCTCACCTCAAAAGATCCCAGGCAAAACTTTTCAGCTCTGTGGTTCCACGATGGTGGAACGACTTGCCCACCTCTGCACGCTCAGCTGCCTCACTCTCAACTTTCAAAAACAGCACTCTTCCAAATCTTACACTAGAAAAAACAAAAAATCAAAAATGTAAAACTGAAACTGTTCTTCCTAGAGCACTTTACTTTAAAGTATTTCTCCTTGGCTTAGATATTTTGCTTTGTACCTCACTCATCTTGTAAATAACTAAATGTAAATGAAAATGCTAAAAAAAAAAACTGTAATGTGGAATTTCAATACATATTTACAACTGTATTTATTTATCATCTTTATTTTTATTTACTCAATTGTTATTTAGCATTTATGTTGTACTGGTTATATTGGTTTATATAGTCAATATAATTATAAGCATAACTGATTATTTTAGAAATAATGACATCATTCATCAGAAGGACAGTAGAAGACTGATTATTGATAATAATGTGGCACTGACACACACACACACACACACACACACACACACTCGCTTTTATTTTTATTATCAGTAGACTTTTTTCTTCATTTAAATTGGCATATTCTACTTGTGTTGCAGCATATGTATTATATGTAATATGTAATATTATCAGTGACATTTGTGTTTTATTAATTTTGTGAAGAAAATCAAAACTAATTTATTCCTATAATAAAAAAGAAAACAAAATGATCACTTTGATTGCAAAACCCACGAAAATATAGCGGTCACAAAACGACTGCTTTTAATCCTAGTGTGTCATCCTACACCTAATATTACCTAATATATGATATTAAGTGTATGGTTGAGAAGACACTCCCTGACCTTTGACCCCTGAGGTTGGACAACTCACCACGCTTCCCTCACTGAAAACCCAGCGCACAGTATCGACCTGTAGGTTGCTGCTGCCTGACATCATCTCTGTTTACATTTCAGAAAATGTGGTGCATATTGTACATATGCAGCCCCATGTGCAGTGCTTCGATTTTTGTGGGGGAGTTTTAGACCTTGAGATTGAGGAAACTGATAGAAACTGAGAACATTTTCAGAAATCAGGACATTGATTGTGGAGCTTGAGGAAAGTTAGGACTTTTTTTTTAAGAGTAAAGATATTTTAGTACAGTTTGGACTTTCTGGAAAATGAGGACATTTTTGGCAAGAGAAGAAATTTTAGCAAAATAAAGGCCTTTTTTTTTGTAAGTGAGCAGGAGTTATTTAAAAATACCACTGCAAACAATAGAAGGTGGTTAACATGAAATGGGATAGCACCAATACATACATTAAATCCATGTGTCTGAATTATTGCATGGTTGAATTGCTGTAGCTGAGCAAACTATCACATCACATTCTGTTTCAGCCTGCCCCCCTCCTCCCCCTATAGAGGTTAAAGGTCACAGAATGTCATCTGACCCTTGTGCAACGTGGACAAATCATTGAATATTGATGATAATGTGGTAATGACACACAGTCGTGACACACAAACACACACTTTTGACTTTTCTTATGCATATTTTCTTTGTCTTAATCAGATTTAACACCATAGAAACAAAACAAAAATGTCAAAAGAGAAAACATTTCAGAAGGTTTTTTGTTTAACCTTCCTTTGGGAGACATGTTGAGTGTCTTCTTGTTCAAATCATCATCATGAATTCAGGGCCTGGAAATGTGGGCCACTATAAGACGAAGTATGAACCTTAACATTATAAGAAAAGTTAAAAATTACTTTAGATCGCTATAAACAACCTAATTCACAAACGATCAGTTCGCATCCACCCAAAATAAAAACAACATTATGATACTTTATTCATTTATTTTAATGATTGAATTATTAATTAAATACAGTAGATATCTGTTTCCTTTCAAGTACTAGATGAATAAAATATATGTTTTCAATCTACAGCATACTGTTTATGAAATCTAAATGTGGTTTTATTACATATTACTGTTTATAGAGTGATCAGTCAAGATATTGATATGGATGGAGCCAGCATTCAAAATGCAAGAAATACATTCTTAAAAAATGGCAACTGATGCTTACTGACATACTAATATTACAGATATTTTTTTTTAATTTTGATGAGATTTTCTAGCACAACAATAAAAGGTGTGAAAAGAACACAAAATGAAATAGAAGTGCGTCCTAGGAACTTCATTTAGTTTAGTTTGTGATGTCAGAAACGAACACTTTTCTTAACCTTCTTAAATACCTCACCAAAATTTGATGCCAACAATCTTTTTTCAGTCCTGAAAACATCACATTGCAAGTTGCAGATTTCTCATTTTGGAAAAACTGCATAAGACTCATAAACAAATGAGAGGCAAAGTAGCTGAAATTCAGCTGCAGAATTACAAAAATAGTCTCTTGTTTCAGGTGTCTCTTTGACACGTTGAAGCTAAAAAAATATATTAAATAAACAATAGAAAGATGACACACTCCCTTGCAAAAAGCACACGAAAACACATCGAAATTCATAGTTCACATTTGAGAGTGTCTCCCCAATCACCAGGCCACATGCGTCACAAATTCCTGATTACAATATGTGGAAAAGAAATATCTATTCTTATTGAATGAGTCTACTTATTACTCAATCACTAATTACAGACGTCAAATATTATATGGATCCGCAAAACATAGCACTAAACACATCATGTTGAGAAGCAGCAAGTCGGTACACATGTAATCCTTCACAAAGAAAATAGAAAAGAAATCCAAGATTACGGAATGCCAAAAGGATCAAAAATTCTTCCCATCAAATTTATGAAAATGTAAAAGTTAATACTGGATTTTGACATGAAGTCTGAACTAAACCAGAGCTTTACCTTAGCCAAAACTTAAAGGGTCAAACTCTTCATTAGGACTTTGTAGGGGGCTCACTGTAGGTGCAGAAGGAAATGGGAATTGGTGAAGTCAAAGACAAAGATTGTGTATTTGGAAAGATACCCCACTCTGTCATACTAACATATAATTGCAAATGTGGTTCCACAAAATACAGCGGAATGATCCATCTTCACTCTAAAGGCTCCTCTCAGGTTGAAAGGTATTCTTCTAGTTATTCATTCACTGATATCATATCAATATTTTAAGCTGATAAACTTTGTGTTTTTGAACCAAGACCTCCAGGATTTGGATCTGGAAGTTCATACAAAATACAGGCAAGTGTTTGTGCTTCAGTGATTTTGGATCAATTCTATAGCAGCAAGTGTGCAGTATTAAAGAAATGATGCTGTGTAACAGGTTTTAATCAAACGCTCCCCAACCAACCGATAAGTTTAAAAGGTTGATGCATTTAAAGCCCTGCTATAAAACTACTTTACCAAACTGTTTACTGTATTTAGTTTACTACTGTTCAAACCCACATCAGACATACAGTATTTACCAAATGCACTGACACCTGAGCATGTTTCTTAAAAAGGAAGTATTTCTCCTATCCCTTACTATGTCGATCTCTGTTAACAATGTGCACGCCACACACAGTGCATGCTCTAATGCACAGAATCTCCACTCATAAGCATGTGTGTGTCACTGTAACGTGTAATGCTGGAATTTCAACAGATCTGTTTTACCTTCGGAGTCGATGCGTGATAGATTGTGTCACTGTGAGCTGGAGGGCACACAGCAGTTGTGTTCACTGTCATTGGTTGACATGAAATTACCAGCAGAACCTGGAAGAGTTCACTAAACATTTAGTATGATTTGGAGTAAGCTGAACGCTTTTGAGTGGAGAGTTTTCTTTTACAACAAACAATCATGGTGGACAAATTTCCAGTTTTCATATATTGAATGACATGATATTGCACGATTGATTTCTTCCAAACTTAATTCCTTCTATTCCTGTTTCCTTGTTTGATAAAAATTTAAATTGCTGTACCATTTAATACAAATAAAATGTGTGAGCATCAAGTGTAATTATCTACATCTTGTTATTTCTTGCCCAACTATTTTGACCATCAAACTTTACACAAAAACAGTTCAAATCAAAGTATTGGGCTTCAGCATGAGGCAAACATCTGGTGTATCTGGAGTACCTTAAAGGTCCTTAGATATACACTCATCCAAAAATGATGGACTCCTATATTTGTAGCATCATGGTTTGAAATTTCATCCCAGTATCCTTTTAAATGATGTTCATATGATAAGCCATGCTTAGCATACAAATACTGTGTGCTAAGCATAGTTTATGCCCCAAGCTAACATTCAGTACCAATGCATGAAGTAGTGCTCTTTATGTAGAATGACGAAACAGTAAGGGCGGCAGTAATATTGGTTACTTCCTGTCCCCCTTGGCCCATTCAGTTGATTATGTAATCATATAGACTAGTTTATGGATTAACAATGTAAAGCTATTTTATAATAATACTTAGATATTTACCCACTTTAGATGGGTTTAGATGTTGTCTTTGCTTGATTCATGCCAATATTTTGTCCCTTCTGAAACACTTTTTTTGGACAGGTTGTGTTATTTATCCTTTCAACCAAATAACTGGCTGGATATACAGTCAACTTATTAAAGTGGTGATTCATAAGACTATGGCACTATTAACCTTTGTATCAGAATCACCTATTACCAGCCCTGATATGATTATAATAGACAAACAGGGAGGGGAATTATCACCTACACAACAGAAATGGCAGCATATTCAAAATGATTAGACTTCCTGTTACACAGTATAGTGCTGGTTACAGCAACTAACAGTATTAATCTTTACAAACTAGGGTTATGATGAATTAGGACTAACATGCACTTTGTTGAAATCACTTCGACACAATCCTCATTCTAAGCTATTTTGCTGAGCTGGATTTGGTCCATTCATTTGTGGCGTCCATTGTCAAATTATGACTCTTCAGCCCTATATTCATTCAAAAATGTTGATGTCTATGATGTTGAATAATAGGTGTTCAATAATACGGGTTAGGGTTAGGGTAACTTGCCGGTGAGGAAAGTGACCAGAGTTACAGTGGACTATAGATATTTAAATGATTCAGTGTTGCTGTGTCTTTTGTGAATGCAGTGACCCCTAACAGGATAAGCAGTATATATAATGAATGAAGGGAATAGGTCAAACTGATATAACATTTTTAATAAATATATTTTGTCACAGCAGATGTTGAACTGTGTTGTCTCCATGTCTTCTTCAGTGTAGAAAGCCAGTGTTTTCTTCCCTTGTTGACACACATTATAATGAAACAATCTGCGTCATTAACCTTCTAAACATGAAGCTGTCAGCTAAATAACATATGGGAAATATTTTTGCCTATCATGTAGGCGCTCATGTATTTGTACAGGTTTGAATTGCTGAAAAGTGTAAGCAGCAAACACGCCCAGCTAAGGTAAGTTAGGAGGAAACACGTCAGTCTGTATTCACACAGTAATTATTCTAATAGACACTGAAGTAAACTTGTAGCATTTTCAGAATTCTTGGCACAAGCTTTCGGCACAGTTCGCAGTGCACAGCACCTGTGAAAACCACTGATAAGGATGTTGAGGTTGCTGGTCTCTTTCTTCACCAACACTTGACGTTTCCCCTGAGTTTTCATCTCCATGTTTTACACTCCGATCCAAAAGTATTGGAACAGTACGACCAGTTAGTATATTTTTGCTGTAAACTGAAAACATTTGTAATTGATGTCAAAAGATCAATATGAGATAAGAGGTTTCAGCTTTTATGTCCAGTTGTTAACACCTCTATCCTAACAGGACGTTTGTAGTTAAGAGGTGTAGCCAACTTGAAAACCAGAGAGCTGTCTGTGGGTGAAAAAAAAAGCAATTGTGAAGCTGAGAGAAGATGAAAAATCAATCAAAGCCATTGCACAAACATTGGCCATAAACAGTACAACTATATGAAAATGTCCTGAAGAAGAAAGAAACCACTGCATTGTGTATCAGATCCAGATGTAAACACCTGGAAATAAAAGTAATGCTGATCTTTGGTCTCATATTGAACTTTTGATGTCAAACCCAAATGCTTTCAGTCTGCAGCAAAAATAAAGGAACTGGCCTCACTGTTCCAATACTTTTGGAGGGGAGTATATGTAGTACCACTACACAATCACTCTACTAACTCAGCTGTGCATTTATATTGAGTGTAGGCTGTGAAGATGTTACATTCTTTTAATATGGCTGATGTACCATCAAGGAATGTCCCTTATTGACAGTTTATTAAAAATTTAATTAATCTTATTGTTTAAATTTTATATTGTAATGATTCTATATTTATATTCCTCAACCCTAGTTGCACGTCATTAACCCCAGGAGCAAAGAGCCCTTAGTGGTTAACAACACAATGAAGTAGAAAACGATAAAGGATGAAACTTGTGAGTTTTGAGATTGCCTAATGTGACTCATCCCATAAGAACGGTTTAGGTAAGTCTATCTAGTCAAACTGTGTACAACTTTAACAATTAGTTCAAGTTGTTCAGGCGGAAACAACATTATATTAAGAAAAAATGCAAGGGTCTGCTTTGGTGAGTTTTTTGCCTTAGGTACTGTCGAAACGATGAAATAAGATCCAGTTTGAATAAAAGATCCATAATTCGGAAGGCTTATCAAACACCAAAACACTGCATAACAATTGATAATAATATGAGAGAAGATTTTACAACTCTTGAAAACCATAATTATCTCTATGATCTTATATATCAATAATGTGTGCTTGCACATAAATAGTCTTCATGTATTTGGAAACAGTCTGCAACTGCAGCCCTGTTCAACTTCGGGTTCTTGATAGTAGAACGTGAATACACCCCTTGTTCCTTGAGCTGTTACAGTTCAAATTATGGGCTTTTGCTCTGGGGAACTTGGGCTGAAAACGACATCAACTCACCCCCCAACTGAGATGAATCCTGCCATTGTCTGTGTTGTCATTTTGGCAACTCAGGCCTGTGGATGCACTGGGAGAGGTGTTAGGTGTTGAAGAAGCGCTGACCTAAGCGCAGTGCGAGAGAGTGAGTTTCAGCAGTCCCTCCATGTGCATCTTGTAGAGGAGTTTGAACTCAGCAGGCAGCTGATGGGACTCCTGCCACTTGGTGGTGAACTTGGTTCCCTTCTTGTCGTAGTAGTGATATGGCAGCTCTTTACCCGTGTTGGGGTCCCAGCCAAAGGGCCAGAAGCCGTAAAGATGGATCTGGTCACACATGGAGGACGCCAGCGTGTACATTAGGATGCCAGTGCTGAGGCGCTTCGGTGACAGCTGCTTGGTTTTCCAGTAGCTGTGAGGAACACAAGAAACAACAATCAACATTAAGATTTAATGTAACTTATTAAAAGTAGAATTACCACATTTGTCTCAACTAACCAGTGATGTTGTAGTTTACATCGATGTCTGTCCAAAATCATTTTCTAATAGGTTTACTCATGACCCTAAGTGGACAGCTGCGACATTTGAAATTTAGAAATTTAAAGATTTGAATTGGAATTTGAAGGAATTTCTTCCAAGCCTTCCTTAGATATCCATCATATGGATCTATAGAAGGCACAAGATCAAAGTTATTTCTTTTTAGTTTCACAAACTGACTACACCAATCAGCAACAACATTTAATCCGCCTGGTGATTGGAGCACATTGGTAGCCAAATGGTTTGTGCACATGCTACATAACTGCAACATCCACGGTTGGAGTTTAGCTGAAGAGCTTATTGCATGTCATGCTACATACTTCATTTGTAACAATTCTAAGACTAAGCTGTTACTGACAAAAGTGACCTGAAAGGGTTAAATACGAACTAATCTGACCACTGCTGATGCTTTCATCAGGCAGCCTTGATTGCAGCATCAGAGGGGAAAACTGGTCTCAACAAAAGCCTTTCCAAGAGTCCTGAAAGTGCTGAAAGCCATCTGAGCTCCTTAAATGTGGTAATTCTTCCAGAGCAGGTAGATTTAATGGGATTGCAGAAGATTAGGCTACTGTACGAGCAGCCTATTCTGCTGCTAACACTAAGCACCAGACTTAAATCCCTCTCCACACACGCAGTTACAGCTCTACACCATACCTTTGACTAAATAACTGTTTTCTTATAATCCGGCTTTAGAGCCTAAATCTCTTTGCCATACAGAGCACAGTAAAAACACATACAGAAATAAAGAGCGAGAAAGACAGACAGATCCTAGCACAATGTACAAAAAACAAACTGAATAGGAGTGAAACTTGATTTTACATGTTCTCCCTGGGGTTCCAGGATTTTCCTACAGGTATTCTGGTTTCCTCCCACAGTCCAAAGAGTTAGGTTAATTGATGATATTAAACTTTTGGAGGGGACTGTATGCAAGACATTATTGAGAAACGGACTAATGCATCTGTTGTGATCTTTTTATTGTTGACAATAAGACAAATATTGGATAACTCCAGCTTATCTTTCAACATGAAAGCAGTATTCAAAGATCTTGTCTGGATCAGTAAACATGCAATGGATGCAATCAGTCGAGTTGAAAGGTCACATAACCCCTCCTATCCGCTGGATACTGTGCTTCCTTCCTAGTGGCCTATATATCAACTATGACTACTAATGCTTCTTATTGTAAATTAGTATTAATTGCTGATATTCATTGTAATTATGTCGAAATTATTATTTAATAATGCAAACAAAAGGTCACCAGACAGAAAGTATTTTCAAAACAACAACAACAGCAGTTATCATAATAGTATGACTCATATTTTAAGTATACCTAGTTGGTGATGCAAGATGTCCACTTCAGTGATTATATGGTTGTGCTCCATATATGGAATCATTACTTGAAAAACAAAACGATCATATAATTCCTTAGATGTTTTTTTTAATATTAATATATATTTCATTTCTGCAGTAGCCTTCTAGAATAAAAGGTTTCACAAGATATTCTTGCCATGATCAACTTTTCTGGCTTTTACCTACCTTGAAAGGAATTGTATTTGCAGTTAGAACTGCAGGTCACTGGTCCATTGAATGATTTAATAGTGTCCACTGTAGCAGCTGATATGCACTTACACAACTGAAAATGGCCTCTATGTGCACAAGGGACATTACAATCCAATCACTATGCAAGTGGAGTAGAAATTAAGAAGTTAAATGATGGAGATCAGTGCTACCATATGTTTGTTATTTATTGTTGGTGTACTGTATAATGCCTATCGAGTTTGTAAATGTGCAGTGGCAATTTGGTGAATCTTACTTGTTGATGTACTGCATTATGTTTCCAGGCCAGGCGAGCTGGACATTCAGCTGACCGCGGTGTTCCACAAAAAAATCAACCAACGTTCTTGTCACTGTGGCTGACGTATGGAAGAAAAATGCTGGGATCCACAGGATGGCACCGTCCAGCTTCTTCAGACTCAGAAAGAAGTTGTTCCTGTCCTGCACAGTAAGTAAATTGTTGTAGTATTTCTCCAGGATACTGGGGTTGAAGGTGGTCAGGTTGGTCCGCCGTCCCACATCCTTCTTAAAGATCTCAGTCGGTGCAAAGTTGCAGCGAAAGACAAAATCGAACTTCTCAATCTGTGGTCCACAGCGAGAACCAGTGAGGATTCCGCTGTTTCCAACCACGGCACAGACATTATAGTGTTTGTTAAGGATTGGTGAGGCATCAGGGAGGAGCGAGCGAAAGTTCTCTCCTATGGAGAAGACGTACTTGTGGCTGGAGTAGTCGTAATGCATCAGCTGTCCAATTCGGACTGAGTCTCTCGTCAGTGTGAAGTTGTGGGGGATGTCGATATGTTGTGAGATCTCCTTCCTGCAAGTTGGAAAGATTAAGTTTATTATTGTGCTCTTACTATAAGCCTTAGTCAGTCCCAGCTGGTCAACACATAGTTCTAGCACCAGATAACCATGTATTTTTTTACAAACACAATAATAGATGAAGATGTTTGTGCCACAGAAATACACTAAAAATGTTTATTTTTTTAAGGTTGGACAGTTTTATTGTTGCTGATTGAGGAATTAAGTGTATGCCACCACTTGCATATAAAAATATGAAAGCTACTTTATATTGAGTTTGCAGTTATCATTAGTGCACTAGTCAAATTAACAAGTACATTTACGAACTGAAAAAGATACAGACCTGAGACTATGACTCGAGTCAGGCTAAAGCCATAAAAATAAAGAGCGCTGACTTGACTTGATTTGGCGGATTGACCTGACAGAAGCCACATCTGCACTCTGGACTATCTCCAGAGGATCACTTCCAGACATTGCACAGACTTTACACAAGCTGTTTTTTACTTCAGTACTGAGCGGTTCGGCTGAATGGAAATGCCATCTTGCTTACTGCAAATACTCCGCACTATTACCTGCTGTATTCAGCAGTATTACTCTGACTTTGTACTAGGGGACTTGCAGGATAAAGTCTGAATAACTTGGTCGTTTGAATTCTCACATGCAGCTCACAAGGGTAAAGTTCGGACATGTTCAGAGTGTCGGTGCATGTGTGAAGCAGCTTTACATGGTCATTTAGACAGGCGAGTTGACTTGAAATTTGCTTTGTTAAGATTCACAGCTTGGAATCAGTTGACTTTAGAGTTGTCTTAGACCTGTCTCAACTGATGACTGACTGGAATTAGACTTGGGACTTGACCCTAAATCTGAATAAATTTACATATTTTCCTCTATCCAAAAGGATTCTTCAGTTCCGACTAACTGGTTGGGCATCACAAGCATTTAACCTCTGTGGAGTCGTTAACACCTTGAGGATTGTTGTTGTTAAAGTGCCTGGGAAGAGATACAGACATAAAGCTGCTATCACACATGCACTGGAACCCTGAACTTCTCAAGACTTTACCCAGGTGAGCTGCATGTGAGAATGCAAATGTCCAAGTCTTTCTCTTTTTTCAAACCATTGTTCTTCTCTCACCATAATGTCTACATTGCTGTATTCAATCAGACACAGGTGGACTGCTAAGTTTTGTCAGACAGAAAAGATGACATAAAGAGAGCTACTACGTGAGTAACTCACCTCAGTTGTGTAAAAGCAGTGCTGTTGTACGTCCATTTAGAGTTGTTCTGCATGTCTGCACTGAGCACATTCGTCAGAGAACTGAAAGCTGGATCCAGATATTTCATTGCCAGCTGGGAGCTACACACAGGAGGAGAAGGAAACATGAAGGTTAACCCAGTTTTCCTGTGGTAGGAAAGAGTTAGCTTTACCCACTTGCATTTACACAAAATGGTTTAAGGTTATTTGACACATTTTGCAGGAAACATCCTTTTTGGCAACTTTCAATGATTTCTAGGAATAATTTGGGACAAGAAACAGAAGCAGTCAAATGATCAGACATGTGGTCAATGAGCCAACAAACAAAGTATAGATAGATTATCGTGCTATACTGTAGACGATTTTGAAGTAAAAGATGAACTGTCAGTCCTGTTAATAATTACCAGTGCATCAGGCATGGTCCAAAGTTGTGCAGTATTTAGGTTTACTTTTATATGCTCTTAACAAAAGAAAAACATTTTAAGAATTACATAAGTAGGAATTGTTACTTTCTCAGTGAATGTTGTAATATTCTAACTTTGGTTTATCATTCAAATAATGGGTTGTCTATGACTTGTTTGACTGCTTGTGTTTCTTAACACTACACCCTTTGTTGTTGTAATGAATTACCAGATATTAATCTCAGCATTGAAGGAAATTAATTATTACTGATAAGCCTATCAGTAATAATACCTCTTTGCAAAACTTAAAAGCATACAATAAAAGCTGGTTTAAACGTGCAAATGTCTGAAGAGCCATTAACCAAGTATATGAGGTTGTGTTACTGTAGTTACATTGAAACCTAAAATGATTAGCCTTTATTGAAATCAAACAAAACCTTTAACTATTCCATGAAAATGACCAAAGTGTTCCCAGTTTAATTGCTTCCAAAAGAACAGAGACTAAATCTCCACTACCTTAATTAATTCAATAATTTGATTAATTTTATATTTTACCAATGTGCTGAATTGAAACAAAAATATTTTGGACCAACTCAGACGTATTCTTCAGGTCATTGCCTTGCTGGAAGACCCAGCAACAATCTCAAGCTAAAAAAAAAAAAACAGCCCCACAGCATTATGCTCCCACCACCATGTTTAACTGTGTGAAACCAAAGAAAAGCAGTATCTATTGGTGCAAACAGCACAAGTGACTTTCAAAACTCACTCCCATATTTCAAAACAAAAAAAAAAACAAACAAAAAAAACAAACAAATAAAATTACATGGGGGGTTAAATAAAATATCTTAATCAAACGGTTCAACTACACAGATTTTTAGTTGTGATCATTTCCATGGAAAAGTTAAGGGTTTTGTTGAATGCTATCAAACAAAAAGGGGCTAATAACTGTGGCTTTAAATTAAACATTCAGTCAGTTTCATCAGTTCCGTGTAAATGCAGCCTCATTCTCACTCATATATCTAGTCTAGTCTATGAATAATAATGCTTCTGTTTACTGTGAGCAATAAGGCCAAACTGTTACAGCAATTCTGTCCATCTTAGCAAGTTAACCATAGTTAATTAAAACATTTAATTGAAACCTTTCAGGGCATTGCTCCATTTTAGAGCATTGTCAAATTTAATAGCATTTGAGGCCTTCCATTCATTCAAGTACTTGTTAAGATGAACATGTTTTTGCAGTGCAAGAAGCCTCCATTCTTCCATTTTCCTTTAATGACAATCGACACAAGTGAGTAAATTAAGAGTCAACCAGGTGATTAACCATGTATTAACTTCACACTCTGTTTTACCCAAGAGTCAACTGAGAAAAGGTACGTTTGTTTTTTCTCTGCAAATGTGGTACAGAGAAAGGTCCAGGATGCCTTTGGCCTAGTTTAACACTAAGACTGGAAGCAGAAGATGACTAGTCTAGCCCAGCTCTTGGTAAAAGAGTATACCTTTGGCAATCATCCACGGAGTCCCAAATGTCTCTTCTCGGCAGCAACTCAACTTACTTGAGGTTCTTGAAGATGTTTCACTTTGCATCCATGAGGCTTGTTCAATTCTAACCTAAGGCCAAGCTCACGTTGAGTTAGTTAGCAGAAAACTTTAGGATGTGAAGCAAAATGTCTTCAAGAACCTCAAGTAGGTTAACTTGTCACTGAGTAGCACCTTTGGGATAACCATGGAAATGGATGACAGAGAATCTCCACAGACATCCCTCATAATGATTTAGATCATTCTCCTGGATTCCCTCTGGATTCACGCCATGATCCAAGATACCTAAACTAATCTTCATATCAGACTCTGGGAAAGGCAGACCAAGCGAAACATCAAAATCTTTAATGTTCCAGCTCAAGACTTAGTGATGAAAGACAGAAATGGTCAAATAGTATTTGCAGGTAGGTTTAGTGCATTCTGCAAGAACAAAACAGGCCAGTGTATTGTACTGCCTTATGAGTACAGACAGTGTCAGGTCACTTTGATTTGATCACTGGGATTTTGACAAAATCTAACATCAAAAGCTTCCTTGATTTGAAGTGTGGAGTTCATTCACACCAATACAAACCTTAAAAATTGTATGCAAATACCGTTTGACCTGGATCTGACTGTCATCAGACCTCCACATCTTTATTTTGTTGTTGCATTGTCTTCTATCTTCGTGGACAGCAAGAGATAGTGTGTGTCCTCTTAATGACATAATCATGCTGATGCCTTAAAATTTTATCTGGGCTAAAAACAGCTGAAGCAGAAGCTGCTGACGATTTTACAAGTAAGTAAAGATATTACTGCTGCAAATGTAAAAGAATCCCACACTTTAAATGGTCAACAGTTCAAAGCAAACTGTTTGTTGTTCAGTGTGATACACCAAGATAGATCGATCGAGAGAAATAAAAGCATACGTGAAGATCCAAATAGGAAAAAGAGTACATTCTTGTGTTTTTGATGAACACATGAGCACTCTGTATTCACCTCAAGTCAGGTTTGCGAGGCGGCCTCTCACTGCAGGGATAGAGGTGTGAAACAAGAACAAAGGAACTTACTCATTTGTACATTCATTATAGACTTACTTTGACATTTAACTCAATGGAAGGAAGACAAGAACAAACACTGTGAAGACCAAGCATGCAAAGGTAAAGTGCAGTTCCTCATACTTATTCAGCTCTAAAACTAATGACATGCGTCTGAGCATCAGATGTACCTTGTGTTTAGTGGCAATTAGCAAAAGTTAGCATGAACAACAAAAAATCATCCTTGTCCTGTGGAATGACTCCCCCTTTCTCCTTGATCTTGAATGAAAGCGCTGCGTGTGCAATGAGTTCCTCCTGGATGTTGTGTAGGTCTAATCCACAGCTACACGAATTATTGATGCCAAAGGTTATTTTACCGGTATTCACTGATGTTTTATCAATCTGTTTAGTGGTTGTGTTCAATACAAATATGAAACACCGTGTGTTTTAACAGCTTAAAGATATTGCATTTGTTGATATTTGTGAGTAAAAGTTTTGATCCATAGTTTCATCATTTTGAATTTCCTCATTGAAATCTTTGCAGTAGTTTTTCAGGTATGTTGACGTGTTGAAGGACAGCCAGGCCATCAAATAGAATAACACCTTTGATTTTCATTGGATGCACTGCATACAGAGCAAAACCACCAATTCCAAAATTTCTCGATGATGAATTCTCGATCTACAGCAACACAGGAAACCTCTATAGGTGTGTCCACTAGCAGAGTGTTTTCACATCAAAATGCTGTTCTCCGTCTCATCTAACTCACTCTGAGCATAACCTTGGCCTGTGGTGACAGCCAAGCGAGGAGGAAAATGATTACAGGCAGGAGGAAAACGTATGCAGTGCTGGTGCTGTAAATCTAAGCCAAGGACAGCTCAGTGGCCTCCAGAACCTCCATCACACTGATGCTGTTTTAGCATCATACTCTGGACCTGACCGAACACGTTGGACAACATTTTATTGTTGAGCAGATTTACTGAATGCTTTTCTATTGGTCTGCACTGCAGTGACCTGACGAAAACCTGTTAAAATGTATCAAGTGCTCTCCTGGTGTTGGCAGTTTTTCAGCTTGGACTCGACTCAGAAGGAGGAAAATGCAGTAAACCAACATGTGTACACACTCTGTCTGCATTCTCAGATGAACGATTATCTGCTGTTTACTACTCAACACATTTTACTATACCGTCACCAAAAAAGCGACATTTTCTACATCTCTCAGTTTTAAAAGTCTTCCAGCAACTTAAATTGGCCTAATCCCTCCATTTTCTTATAAAAGGCCTTCACTGTTAAACATCTGCAATCAGGGTTGAGCTTCACTGGAAGTAGAAAAGAATGGCAAAGAAGACAAGAATAATAGGAAAATGTTAAAGAAAACTTTTGCATTGCTAGACAAACGAGAAAAGCTGTGTGATGAGCGTGACATGACTGTCGAGATGCTGGAAGGAGTCCTCTTGAAATATACAGCACATTACAGCAAATTTACTGTCACATAAACTATTATAGCACAAGTAGTTACAGTAGTCAACCAATCAGGCTCAACGTGAAAACTGTGTAGTGGATGGGGGTCAGTGCAGGGAAAAACTGATACTGGCCATGATCGACAGGTGTCTGAACACAGAGTGCATCAGACTGATCAGAGTGCCCATGCTGACCCCATCCACGATGACAGTAAAACCACCAGGTTGTTGCAATATTGTGGCTGATAGGTGCATGTTACAGTATGTCACCTGACCGCTGGTTATTTAAAATAACAATAAAATAGACTTGAAGATCAGGACTCGTGATTATAGATTCTAGGTTTCAAAGACTCCTACCTCATTTCCAAAACATTACTCAACAATGAGCATAAAAAGACTTGGCAATAAAGTGGCTGAAGGATTCGGCGAAGAGCTGAGTGAACGAGCTGATCTAGTCCACACACAACTGTGGGATTAAGTGCCAGATGTCCTGTTTACTTCAGGCCAAACACTCACACCGACACACTGATATGTACCACATGTAGTAGTAGTATATTAGAACATCACTGACTCTGATTAAAAAAGATAACAGCTGGTGTCTTCCACTACTCACAAGAGAAACAGGATGTAGCATACCTCCATCATTATAGATAATACACTGTATATTTACTATAAACTTTAGCAGTACCACACTGACAGTCTGTTTGAAAATGACTAGTTCATTCTACAGGAAGGAAAGCACCAACGCCCCCTCTCATTTATTTGAACTATGTAACTATCTAACTCTGGTGGAGGAAGCTGCTGATTATTTGAAGAGGTTTTACTCTCTTCATGTGATGACTGACACCAATCATCCAGTCACCTTATGTCATCATGTTTTAATCACGGAGACCATATGTTGCCCTGAATTCAGGCAATTCCCAAATACTTCAGCGTACAAGAGGCAACAGCAGCAGTAGTGGCCACTGCTGTGGAGCTGGAGTAAGAATTCATTCTGCTAGTCCTATTAGCAAAATAGATGTGACCACAGAGGGAATACGGTTACTGTGAGTCAGCTGTAGCTGTATGTAGACAACCCAGTCTCCTTAAAATAAATAAATGTTTCCAATAAAACACTCAACATATGATTCAAATGTACACAGGCAACATATTTATGTTAATTTTATTATATAAGTTCTACTAACACAGAACTCAACTCCCCATAAATTCACCATATTACATATTACATACAGCTACGCTTGCTTTATTAAATCAGTTTGATATTAGCACAGGTTTGTGTCTGTCCAAAGCAAACATGATGTCAGCGTCAGCCTTCAGTCCTCTCTCCTCAGTGCGTGTATCTAAGAAGGTCAGAGGTCGTCTGGACCTCTTTTTACATTACCTGATGAGATGGTTTAGTATCTGTGTTCAGGGCCCCTGTGTTTGTTGGACCGTAAGCACTTGGGCTACACATAGGTTTTTTCAAAAAGTTAGGCTTTTGATTAGATTATACAGTATTTGTCATATGTGATGTCAACTATTTCTTTATGGAGAGGACTTTGTGGGCAGGGGAACTGTTACTTACTGTTACTCTGAAACGAGAAAAGGGCCAAACACAAACTGCAGACATAAAGAAGCAGCCCTGTAGGAGCTGCACTAATGTCAGATGCTTCTGAAATATAACTGTATCCTGCAGCATTTAGCTCTCGTTCAGTCGAACCGTGGAAAGAACAGAACCACATCAGAACAGTACAGTATGTGGATGAGCCTGTGCACATACATTTGTCAATTTAATGCATAATTGATGGGAATGAGCACTTCACTGAGGTCTGCTCTGAGAGACTGACAACCTATTCTGTGCTGTGATTACCCAGTTGGAAAATTCAAGCACAGCTGCACAGTTTGCTGTCGGGGCTCTCGCAGCACTAAGGCCTTCAGCAGAGTCTCAGCACAGCGCAGCATCCTCTGGAACTACTTTTATAGATATCTGATGACACATAGCTTATGGTTTTTGCTTATTTCATGGCAGCATGCTGTAAACACAAACTGACAGATGAGCAGTTGTAGGATATGCTTTGTTGAAAATGACTGGAGGCAATATCAGCAGTCACTGATTGTCCTGACAACACTCAGATATTTGAAATTCATTTAGAATAAACACATTAGAACAATCATGCTTCATCCATAGCTAATATTATAACAACAGTATCTGTTCTGCCATGTCAGCATATATAGCTACACTCCAAATAAGCATAAATACAACAGCTGATCTGATGCAGCCTCTGCGTCGACAGCCTGGCCTAGACTCACCGAAACCCAGCATGGAACATGTACATCCTGGGTCCTCCATTAGGTCCATATCTGGGGGTGCTGAGCAGGAAGTCCTTCTTGATGGACACGTAGCTAATGAGCGACAGGATGAGCAGTGCCACGCTGAACATGACGAGCCCCAGCGCGCTGGCAATACGCACCATCCTGCCTCTCTGCGGGAAGCAAACCCCCCGGGCCGCTGGATCAGTGGCCGGCCGGGAGGAGACAGCGAGCACCCAGGCGCAGCGCATCAGCGGCGGGACGAGGGCGGAGACTCGCGGACGTCGCGCTCAGCTCAACAGCGGGATTCATGGAGCGAATGACGGGCGACGCGTCAGCGGCGCAGGGGCGGAAAACGGAAGCGCGGAAAAGCAAAGGGCCGCGAATTTATCGACGCTTTCAACAGAGGCGACGGGATCCATGGGGGGGGCAGCAGCACAGAGCCGAGGACATGATTTACTAAGCTAATGTGAGGAAAGGAGTCCAGAGGCGCGGCTGCGGAAGAAGAAAAAAAAAAGACGCAGGAGCGTGACGCACTGGTAGTCCGTGTACCCGGCGACAGAGGAGGGAGGAGGGGGTTCACTGGCGTTTTTCTGCTGGGACCGTACGCAGGATCAGATTACAGCCGGTTTCATAACCTCAAGGCAGTAAAAACAGAGGCGGCGACCTGAGGGCATCCTGACGGGAGAAGATGGAGGCAGCCGGCGGATGCTATTCCCTGTTCTTCATCTGCATCTCCCAGCATCTCTCTCTCTCTCTCTCTCTCTCTCTCTCCTCCTTCTCCTCCTCCTCTCTCGCCCCACTAGTCTAATTAATTAAGCCGGAGTGTCGCTCTAAGGAAATGCAGCTCTTGTATCGCGGTAATCAGATAAACAGCAGCAGCATCCGAGGCAGAGAGAGCAAAGAGACAGCGAACCCCTCCCCTCAGCCTGTGGAGGCTCATCAAAGTCTAAAGGACCATATACATGTATATGTGTAAACACACCTGTCATCATGTCATTTGCTGATTTTTTAATTTCCCTGTTTTCCTAATAAAACTTGTTCTGGGAGTTCCTGGAAAAGTGAGTCAGCCCACAGGCCCTTAATGTTCACATGTGACCAAATACTCCTGCACCTGTTCTGACTGTGCAGCATCTTTTATGGCAGTAGCTGTTGAGATAGTTCGGCCCGGACTGGAGCAGTGGACCAACCCACAGGCCACAGTAATATTCTAGTCTAACCACTGAATCGGTGGGTTCAGTTCTCAGGTAAAGGTGAAGGCAGCCATCGATGATGATCAACACTTCACCCCAGCATTATAGGATTACAATGTGATCAACATGTCACCACCTCCCGCTGCAGGATTGTACCTGTCAGTTTGTTGACTGGACGTCTGCACCCCAGGATTAAGTTGCTCCAGTCAGACGCGGCTTCCTCTGTGTCAGTTATTTCACACAGCGGGTTCACGTGTTTTCACCTAAACACAGACAAGCTGGAGGCAGAGAGACAGGTTGTCATGGCTGCTGCTATTTCAACAGTGACCTTTCTACCGGTTTTAAGGACTCGTCCCAACCCACATGCGCACACTCAGAGAGAGAAAGAGAGACAGGTCTTAATGTGTTGTAAAGTCTGACAAACAGCTCTACGCACCCCTAAAGCTTCAAATCAAATGCGTCTCTCGCTGCCACATGCACACACAAGCAGCAGCTGTATACTTCCCAGTCCTCCAGTGTTGCCAGTTAATGCAGAAAATTACTGAAAGTACACAATTCCATTAGAGTCAGTGAGTGAAGTCGGTAAAAAGCTGCTGAAGCAGGAACCTAGAAAGTGCAGATCTCAACTGAATGTGGCCATTAATCATGTTCTCACTCACACGTCTCAGACCAGCCAGTTGGTCTGTTTCATGGAGGACATTTGATATGACGGGGACAGTAACAAAAACAATACTACATGTGCTGATGGCTGATGCTGTAGCTAAAAAGAGACAGAGCAGAATCTGGACCCGACTTAGGCAGCAGGTTGGTCCTTAGGTCCTCAGAACTGAACCCACGAAGACGCACAAAAGAGAGACAGGGTTTGTAAACAGTTGAAATAAGGGAATAAGTGACAGGGGGGAGATGTAACAGATAGACGAGAGGTAAAATGATACTGAGAGACCAGAGGAGAACGAGGGAGGAGATGAGGAGAGATCCAGGATGAAGATATTGATGTATCAGCTTCAGGTTGATTAAACAGTTGACATCGGTGCAGCACACTTCACTGCACTGCACTTGACTCTGCTCTACCTCACTTCACCTCACTGTAATTCACTGCACTTCATTGTAGGCCACCTCGTGGGCCCTGTTTACCCTCTGACAGATGTGCAGGGGCACTTTGGTGCACCGCAGCTGTCCGCCGAGCGCCCCTTCAAAGCCAGTCACGGCTCAGGTTGGTCAGATTCTCACGTGAACTCTGTGACATGAAACCAACTGGAGGAGCTTATATCTCATAAAAGAATCAATTAACAATCAATAGTCATTAGAGCAGAGAGGAGGGTGGGCGATCAGAGGCTGCGGCTCCGCCTGAGCCAAAAGAGCGTGAAATTACTGCACTCTGCGTGCGTACACGCTCGCTCACACACACAGAAACAAACATTCCAAAGAAGATCTGGATAACACCCCCACCCCACAGACATACTATATATTTTCCTTGCTTGGTCCTCTCTGATCTTCTTTTTTTTTAATCCTTGATAGTTCACAATGGAATTTAGGATGTCGCATGTGAAAAACCTCCTCGTGATGGTTTTACATAGTCCACTTCTTTATTAGTCCATCTTCCCATTGTTGGATGTGATCACAGATGCTCACATCTGTGATCACATGTTGGCCACATCACTGGTGGGAAATGCTGTGTAAGGAGATGAAAGAAGAAAAAAGAAATGTTACCCAGGTTACTAATCAGGCCTATGTTCAATAGTTTACAGTAATACTGTTTATTTGGATTGTTTATGTGGACGTCAGGTGACGCCAAGCTCTGCAGGTAAAGAACTGACAGTGGATATAAATGAAGCCTCAGCTAAGTGTCCAAGGTCTATTTCATAATTCATCATCCCAGTCTCAAGGTTAGGAGATTGAACAAGTTCCTCTCTGTAGAAGAGGTCTGTGTGTGTGTGTGTGTGTGTGTGTGTGTGTGTGTGTGTGTGTGTGTGTGTGTGTGTGTGTGTGTGTACAAATGGAACAGACTGCAGTGCTTTGTTATGTCCACTGTATGGAGGCAGGACAGCAGACAGATTATACATCACTCATAGTTCAGACAGACAGTGGACTGCATTGGACTAAGATCTGTGTGTGTGTGTGTGTGTGTGTGTGTGTGTGTGTGTGTGTGTGTGGTTATGTGTGTGTGTGTGTTTTTTTTTTTTTTTTTTTCAGATGGCAACAGAGGACTTCCTCTAAGGCCAAATGGGCCAAACTGTGTTAGTTCAGGTCGTGACTTGAACAATCTGCAGCTCAGCCCGGTCATCGACTTGTTTGCTTACCTTTTTTTTTGTAGAGTGGCTCAGTGGGATTATTGGAGAGTGTGTCCACACTTAAAAAGCTGTCCATGGTTGGTGGTGTCTTTGGTTGTGGCTCAAGTACAGTGGCTCATTATTTACTGTACTGTAACGATGCTGGATATGTGACATATAAGTGAGTGGAGCTCGGGGTAAAATCTGTATGCATCGCTTTCAGGTTACATTCTAGCTGTGTATAATCTTATTGGCTGCACATTCAAGTGTCACAATCAAACAAGGTAAATTTGAGCAGAGTAATTTCAGACACTCCTCCTGTGTGTGTTATAGCTCTGGTTTGAGTCTATTGGTTGAACTCTGTCTCCACAGGGCTCTTGTCTGTGTCCTGCAGCCCCGCATGGACACGGGCTGAAAGGTCCATTTCTTTCTATTTCAGAGAGGAGAAAAGATAAATGGGGGAATTAGGTGAGAGGAGATGGTTTCTGGTTTCCTCATTCACCCCTCCATCCCACAGATCTTTCCTAATTTCCTATTCTTCTATCTTTTGTTACACATCTCTTTCTTTTCCTCCCTCTGTTTTGCGTTCTATCCAGTTTCCATCCGCTCCATTTTTGTTCTCTGTCTCAATCTCTCCATCCTTAGCCCATCTTTCTTTTTTATGTACCTCCTTCACTGCTCCTTTCTCTCCCCCTCTATAGTTCATCTTGTCTTCTCTTGCCCCTCTCACACGTCCACCATATAATGAGGTGAGAAAGAGCAGCTGTTGCCAAGCAACCCAGCTGACCAACAAGGTGTGAAGGAGCGAAGAGGGTAAAGGTGAAAGAGGAGGATGGGGGGAGGGGGAGATGTTGGAGGGAAGGAAGGAAGGGAGGGAGGAGAGGAGGAAAGGAAGCTAGATGATGAGAGGCAGGAGGAGGAGGAAGGTGGAAGGATAGTGTGGTGGTCAGTGCCCACTGATTGCAGGAGTCGCTCTGGCCAATCAATTTCACCACGTGCGTGACCAGAGCTGTCCAGCATCAATCCATCACTCTCACACACACACACACACAGGAGAAAACTCATTCATTACAGAAGCATTTGGGAAAGTAACAAGAAGAAGGAAACAAGAGTAACATCAGTGTAACAGAGAGAAAGAGAAAGCAGCAGAGGAGTTAAGAAGGAAAGTTAGGTGGCGCGGCCAAAGATCAATGTGTGGCTTTGACATTTCACTGCTGTCACCACAAACAAATTCAGTTTATGTTTAATCAATCATAACGGTCCTAACAGGGGTATGCATTAATAATCAGGAAGAGGCCAAACAGTAGGAGAAAAGTAAGACCAGTGGCACGTAGTTTCCACCTGCAATGCAGTGGTGGTTGTTGGTGGAGCTACGTAGGACAGGCTCTCGGATGATGATGGACTGTGGCAGATCCTCTGCTGTACCTTTTAAAGAATAGAGCTGATGTTAATTTTCTGTAATGGTGGAGCTCTATAAAAGTTTGAAGGTTTCCACAGTTGACAGGAGAGGCAGAAAGTTCAGCATAAAGACTCCCACATAGCGACTGTACAGGCATGTGTGCCGAAACGCAACTGCCCACTTAAAACTAACTTCATACTACTGATTACCAGGAGTTTGTGTTGTTTTTTCTAGTGAGAATTGCGGGGCAGGTAAATGATTACAGGTATACAGTATATATATTAAACAGGAAATTATTTGTGGACACATCAAACCTTAAATTCAGAACATTATGCAAACCTGGCACTCTACTGTGTGACTTGCCCCTCCAGCTGCCGCCCTCCTAAACTTTAAGGAGCCATCTTGGTCATGTCTTCCTTAAAAAATCAGCCAGGTTAAATTACACATTAATTAGGTTAACCATTTATGAATGGAATAAAAGTTCCAGTGTGCAGCAGTTTTATCAGTGGCACAGTTGTAGATAACAGTCCTCATTTCCTTGGTCTCCCCTCCTCTTCTCCTCTCTCTGTCTGTCTCCGTCTGTCTCCTTCATTAAACTTGAGGCTCCCAGACATCAGAACTCGCCGGTTTTACTGATCAGTCTGTCTCTGAGCAGCATTGATCTGCCCCTGTATGAGCTGCCATTGATCTCATCTGTTAGGATGATTTTACCCCATGAGATGAACACTGTAAAATATGACAAGCTGCACAAATCATTTCACTGAGTTCAACCCTGCAGCAGTGACTGTCACTGAGGTGTAAACACTACAGAAATTACATCTGTCCTCAGAACTACAGCAACTTGGCCGAGGCTCATGGACTTTGCAGTATAGCAACCCTAGTGCTGCACAAGAACGTAACAGAAAACTTTACAGAACAATACTGTTTTTCGACGTTCTCATTTTATAATGGCTGCAAATTGTAACTCAGTCCCACTATCCTACAGACCATCCTGTAGTAGGAGTATCTACATGTGGTTCACTATTTTTGAGCTAGAGTTTTTTAAACTTATATACAATGTACCCACATTCGTCTACTACAAGTGAGCACCTCTTCAAACCTTTGCAAGATGTGATTGATACATATGTGATCATACACTGATAATATCATGTGACCAAAAGTGCCTATTAAAAGTATTCACCTCCTTTTATTGACATTATAAATCAATCATGGTCAATAAAAGATGGCAAATTTCAGAAAAATACCTCATTAATGTGTCAAAGTTAAAACGAGTCGCTACAAAATAATGTCAATTAAATAAAGTGTAGTGTATACTATATATATATATGTACATATACATCTGAGCATCAACATTGTGTGACCTTTTGTTTTTCTTACAGTGTACCTATAACAAGTGGCATAAACAGGCACAGACCAACATATGAGACAAAGTGACACTGACATCGCTCAGTTCATTTCAATCTGCGATGTTTCATAATGAGATGACGAAGGTGAAGTGAAGGAAATGTGATTGAGTTTGATTGAGGGGAAAAGAGGGAGTGACACAAAGGAGCTGCAGAGAAGAATAGACTGTGTCAGAGGTTCAGAGGAGATGGAGTCGTTCAGTGATCCATATTTTTTACATTTGCTTCATTTACATCAGATATTACTCAGAGGAAAACTGTTCATATTAGAAGCTGCATTCAGTGCGAGTTTAACCCCAATCCATTAAAGGTTTAATCTTGGATTTTGAGTATCACAAAAAACCTCTCCACGAAATTGATAACATGATCAGCACACTTCTCTTCTGAATTCATCTAAAGCATTTACACCCTGTGGTGTCATTCATTCATATTTCTCTGCCCTATAACATGTCTCTGTTCTGAGAAAGTTTTAAATTAACACATTGTACAATTTAAAAAATACAGACAGTGGTGTTTTTCCTCCATAATAAAGACAAATAATAATAAAGACAACAAAAAACTAAACTTTTCACTGAAGGACAGAGGTGAAAAAGTTTAATTGGAGATTTAACAAATACTTCCAATCCCCAGTCCCCTGGGAAACATTTTGAGATTTTTGAAGTTGCTAAGGATATCAGGACTGAAGTCAACGCTGGACAGTGTGGTGATTATGAATATGATATTTAGTATTATGATGAATAAACACATTAAATAAATTATTTACATGACAGAGGAAGACAAAGTTCATCAAAGAGTCACACACTCAGTGGCATCCTGGAAAATCTTTTCGTTTGTGTGAGTTCACTTCAGCAGGTAAATGATTCTACTCAAGTTCTAGTGAGAACATCTCGTATGTATAACTTCTAAAATCTGACAGTTGTTAGTACACAGTGTGTCAAATTAACATCCCATAACAAAAACGTTCAACTTTTCAGCTGATATCGCTTAAATCCTGTCAGATGTTTTACGGTTTATTTACAGTATAATACTAATTCAATAAAAACATGCTGTAGTTTATTTAAAAAAAATGTTTTTAAATATATACATTTTCTCAATTGAATTATTGACAATATAAATAAATGTACTACAGACAGACAACAGGAGAAGAAAACTGAAAAAAGCCCAGAGAGGATGAACTCAATTTGCTGGTTGGACAATAAGAATCGAGATATGTTGTTTACATCCGACATAGCAATCAAAAGTTACATATTTACTGACAGCATTAGTGCTGTTTTTTTGTTGTTTTTTTGTTGTGTTTTTTGTACTCTGTAAAAAACCAGCTGTTGATTTAGGATAAATTCTTTTTGAACAGTAAATATAAAATCTAATCTAATCGCCATTAGAGCTGTCAGCAGTGACGTGTGACGAGCGGCGCGTTCTGTGCCCCTATAAAAGCTGACCCCACAGCTCGAGCGCCATTTCTCCAGCGGAGCGGTGACTGACGGCAGCTCAACTCTTCAGCAGCTCAACGAAGTGAACGACGTGAATTAATAAGAAACTGTGCTAAAGTGCTGACATCTCCAGTGTGACAGCAGCTGTGTGTGGCAGTGAGGAAAACATGACCTCCTCTGGTGTGCGCCGTGAGCAGCACCTGCTGACTGTAGGCCTCCTCCGTTTGGATGACCGCTATGGTAAAACACAGTAGACCAATACAGATTGAACTCTAGTTGCTCTTATTCATGATTTAATTAATAAAGCATCATATAACACCCAGTTATTACTAAATACCCTGTTAATAATTTGAATTGCAGTTAGTTTATTGAGTTTTATTGAAAATATTTCAGATTGTCCCCATACAGTAACACAGAGGAATATATAAAAGAAATATGAGGACTCATTGATCACTATTTCACATGGAGAATAGACATTCATCACTTTTAAATAGCTGCACATCAGTCCTACAGCTTTTAAATATGTCAGGAACTAAATACATTTTCTCATTTATAAGGGATTTCTACCACTGTAGTTACAGATTACTAAAACAAACAAACAATGCAGTACTATCATATACATCACATTATTGATTCATAAATGTAAAAATCGCAAGCTACCCAGCATCATGCAAAGTCATTTTAATTATTTGTATTGGATTCAAGAGATGTGATCATTAAAACAGTGTCTGAGGTGTGAAAATATGCTCAGTTTTTTCTCATTACAATTCATTATTAATATATTCATTGATGTGAAACAGCTATGGTACTTCAAAAGTAGTTTTACTAGTAACACTATTTCTGCACCATGGCTACTCTAACTTCAGTGTGCACTATGTGCATGTATTACACTGTATTTTCCATTTTTCCCACTCAGCTTGAACCACTTTGACTCCTTTTTGATCTTGTGTGTGAAATGATGTTGTCTGTGCAGCTGTTCTGACTCCTTGCACTGAACTTTCCATTAGTGTCGTCGCCCCTGACTGTTGTGACTCATGTTTTATTTTGTCTTCTCTGCCTTTAGCTAATCTGCCTCTGCCGGGACGAATCCTCCAGCTGATAGCAACCAACCTGAGGAACCGTCCTCTGGGCGACGCAGACATCCCTTCCTTGAAGGAGACCTTCATGAGCCTGTGTCATAACCTGGTCACAGGCTCCAGGAACTTCCCTGTGATTTCCTACAGAGGGTCCTTCCGCACCAGACTGTTGACCACGCCTTTTGGCGATGTGGAGTCAGAGCGGAAGGAGAATACAAGGCTGGACCCTCTTTTGGAAGTCCCACCCGGTATTCTGGTGCCAACTGCAGCCTCTTCTTCTTAATTTTTTCGGACACCAGTTCTTCCTGAGAAGACGGAGCTGGGAGCCCTGTGGGCCGACCATCGAAACTGTGTCCGGCGCATGAAGTTCAGCAGCAGGACCGTCATCAGAGTCATCTCCTGGGTGTTCAGCTCTGAGCGCACGGAGAAGATGAACCGCTGGAGGGTGACTGACTACGGAGCCGATGGGTGCTTGCTCATGTCTGTACTCTGTCAGTTTACCAAAGAGTCTGCACAGTGTGCTTACCCTCAGGCAGGTAAGAGGAAGGACACAGAGGAAGACAGCAGCAGCAGTGTGTCTCCACCCCAGAAGCGAATGAGATGGGATGGTGCACTAATCTTCACACTGATGAAGTTTGACCTACTGCAGCTTCTGGTCTCTACCTTCAGTCTGTTGGGAACTTGCAGGACCGAAGTGATGCCTTTGAAATGAGACTGAGCATGTCTGTAGACATAAGACTTTTGTGTTTGCTCCTCAGTGCCAGCTTGAGCGTCTGGCGAGGCTGGCAGTGCCCCAGGTAGCGTCTTGCACCGGGGCCAATTTCTTTGGCTGAGGGGTGAACATTGTACATATGTATATAGCTTATTTACCGTGGTTGTAGGGCACAGGTCAGCAATTTGAGTGCATCCTGCACTGGTGCGCTGGCACCTTTCTTTCTTTCTTGATGCTGGCCTGTGTGACGATGGAGCCACAGAGAATAATTTGAGCTTCAAAAGAGGTTTTTCACCTACAAGATGAATGAGAAACATCATAACAGAGTGTGGCGGATTTCTTCATCCTCCTCTACAGTAGTAAAGAACATTGCAAACTAGAAACACATGAACAGTGTCATTTCCACCGGACTGACTGAGGAGTCAGTAGTTCACAAGAACTTTCTGATTCTGAGTCTGAGTGAGAAATCACAGCATGGAACATGACAGCTACAGGAGCAAGAGCAACTGATCCACCATTGACAAGAAGGACGAGCAGACTGGTTAGAAGAAGAGGAGAGAAACAAAAAGGCGTTACTAGAAGCCAGTGGTGACTTGAACTCCAGCTGCTCTTCTCTACCAGCACAGCCGTGATCAACACTGAGCTGTTTGTGGAGGGTGACAATCCAGATGCTAAGATATGCACACAGGTATTTGTGTTAGGATCACAATTCCAATATTGATCAATAGTCGATATGCTGTTTTTAACTCTTGTTCCCTTCATTTGTCTTCCAGAGAGAGAAAAGGAGAGCACAGAGGAGCAGAACCAAGAGGAGAGGTGGAGGAGGAGGCAGCGTGGATTGTGAACCATCTTCTCTAAAAAGATAAATATATATTTATTCTAAAAGTTATTATCAGAGGTCTCACACAGTTGCTGAAGTTATTTATCTATAACTATTATCTTGCCTTTGTTTGTCTGTTAGAGAGAAGATGAAACAGGACCAGTCACCACCCAGACATCAGCTCTGTGAACCCTCTCATTTCAAAAAGATAAGTCAATGTTTATATTATGATTGAATATTTCTGTAGTGATTCATGATACTGAGGTGTTAACTGTGATTTTCCTTTTGTGTGTCTTGCAGAGGAGAGGAGAGACAACATGCACTGTGAAGCATCCCATTAACAACGATAAGTTAAATTCTTATTTATTTATAAATAATATAGAATGATTTTCTTCTCAACATGTCGTCTGTTTATTTACCTGCTAAACTAATTCACTGTTCTTCCTTCTTATGTGTCATCTGTCCTAACAACAAGAGCTGAGGAAGCTCTCCTCTTTAAAATGATAATTACATGTTTATTAAATGTTATTTTTATTACACTCAGTCCTCTGATGTATCTGTTGCTGAGATCAATCACTTTTATTTGAGGTGTTTATTGTGTAACGTATTTACATTGTAATGTGTCTGGAGAAATGACTTTTGTTGTGTAAATAAACTGAACAGAATTTCTTATGTTTCACATGGTCTCATGCCATCTTTGCATGTCATTAAAGCATTGAATCTACATCACTGCCATAATTCTTTAGTTTAACCTGAAGTCTGCCATAAGATAGACGTGCTGTGACATGGGAGATAAGTCACAGCACCAATCCATCTTACACACATGTAAGATGGATTCAACAATCACAGCTTCTAATAAAGAAATGAGTTCCTTCAGCAATCAAGTGTGCAGAGTTTCCCATTTAGAAACAGTTTGAACAAAAGAGAAGGGGGGAAGCTTTTTCTAGTAGAATCATAAAAGCACTGAGACACTAACTGAAACCAAAGGCCCCTGCCTTCCAGAAACTAGGACCCAGGCGGGGTTACTGCACTAAACAGGATTACTAACCTCTAACATAGCAGTAAGCTGACAGTCCACCTTCTTCTTGGAAAAAATCACCAGTTCTGAACAAAACATTGACATTTCGGCTTCTTACAAAGGTAAAAATCGGATGGGATTGGCAGTCAGGTGAACAGAGAAGGACAGTATTAATCATCTTCAGAGGAAATGATCTGTAAAAATGACAATCAATACCTGTCCAAATATTAGCTGACACAGCTCATCACTGCTCTGACTCTCACGCTGAACTGTTTAATCATTGACGGTGACTGAATGGTACTTTTTAGGTGGACAGTAGTGAAGGCGGTGCTTCTCTGTTGACACATACCATATCATGGAGCTGCTTGGTAGTTCCCCAGTTGAAACCCTGATGTTCTGACTGGTTACTGACTGATCACTGAGTCTCTTTTGTACGACGGCCAGCAGTGGATGCGTTCTTGTGTTCTACTACGTGAGAAAGAACAGATATTAACTTAGACATATCCAGCACAGTGAAGTAAAAGCCAAACTGACACAATGACACGTTGGACGATAACATTCAAAAGGGTCAGAGAGGTGATTTAGAAGAATTAGTCACAAATGCTCATTTTAAAATCCATTTACTGCCTGAAATGTGCTATCATAGGCATCACAGTTGCGATAACACTTAACACATGACTCTGATTTTTTCACTGTGTCATCAGAAGGAGGCTGAATTTGTCTGAACTGAACTTTCAAATCCAAACCTGCTAAATGTGACAAAGATGAATTTTGTAGGTGAAATCCCCTGTATATGTATAAATAGTTATAACCCCTATAAATGCTGCCTTGTGTTGTTACACATCCAGCAGTTACATTACAGTTACATTACCATTCACTGGGCGTCGTGTCTTTGTGTTGTCATGGTGCCGGCAGTATAAAATAGGGATGGACTCACATGAAGACCTGAATTTCTTTAAATACCCAGCACTGACACTTCCTCTCCTGCTCTGTCCTTGTTTTTACCTCTTCTCTTCCTTCCTTTGATTTCTTGTGCTCGCTCCAGAATATCCCCCACCCCACCCCACTCCTGCTGATATGTAGTAATATGTAGAGATGATGACCTATTGATTTCTGCTGGGAGGGATGTTTGACAAGCAGGCGGCAGCTGAAACCCACTCAGGCTGGATTCTCACTTGTTCAGTAATTAACAGTTGACTTATTACACTGTGACTGATGCTGTGACACTACACATGACTGATGGCTTCATTTTATTATTATTATTATTATTCTACAGTTCAATTGGAACCTCTTAATCAAGCAAACTATAAACATAACACCAATAAAAAGTGTTGTGAACATCATTTTGACACACGTCAACACTGCTGTTGTTTGTATAGAGCTTATAGCTACTGACTGTTTACTCCTTTAAAATCATCCAATGAACAGATGAGAGATTATCGCTTAAGTAACATGTACACATTCATTCATCTAACCACCAGCATGTTGTGTGAGCTGGTTTTGTTACATGTAATAAATTCAGTAAGAGCATGTCAAGATTGCAGTCTTTATCTGATTCTAGTTATTTGCAGTTACATTCTGCATGGACATGTTGTGCATACGATACATTTATTAAGGGTCTAGAGGCAGTAGACACAGCAGTGCTTGGAGCTAAATGCCAGCATCAGCATGCTCACAATGATAATGCTAATGTCTTGATGTTTAACAATAATGATCACCATCATCTTTAGTGTATTATTATGCTAAAATGTGCTGAACACATAGTACAGTTGAGGCTGATGGGACTATTTGCTTTGCATACTCAAACTATAATAACTAATTTAACATTAGGGGACAACACATTCTCGTCTCACTACTGGTGTTAAACCCTTTGGCTTCAGTATTTAAAGCCCATCCTGACCCTTGTGTACAGAGATTTGTCTCTTAATGATATTATGAGCCATGCATGTTGATATCCCCATAGGTCTTTGCAACAGTAGAATTCACCTACTTTATGAGCTCTGTGTCTGATCTTTTACTTTTTACTGAAGTAAAAACTTTGACTTTTTGATTTTTCACCACCTCTATTATTTGAATGCATCAGTCACTAGTGTCTCATGGAGAATTTAGACTGTTACCTGACATGAGATGTTAATAGTATCTGTCCTGTCATAGTATTTCATTTATGTAAAATGTTAGATTTACCATAGATGGATGAGTATGTTGTGCACTCTAGTTATGTTTTGCTTCTGATACAGAACTCAGCTGTACTTTTTTTTGTGTTTTTTCTGTGTCAGCAAAAGCCGGGGACTGAGGCATTATGTTTTTAGGTTGTCTGTACAGCCAGCCAGTTCTTGTGAACATGATGTCTACGGACACTTAGAGGAAATGTCTTCAAATTTGGTGCAACTGTCCAATTGGAGTCAATGATAAACTACAATGCCTGTCCCTAAAAAAATCGAATTGTTTGACCACCTTTAGCTTTGATTGCAGCACGCATTCGCCGTGGCATTGTTTCAATAAGCTTCTACAATGTCACAACATTTATTCTCGTCCAGAGTTGCATTCATTTTTCCAAGATCTTGTATTAATGATTGGAGAGTCGGAGGGCTGCGCAAAGTCTTCTCCAGCACATCCCAATAATTCTCAATGGGGTTAAGGACTCTGTGGAGGCCGATCCATGTGTGAAAATGATGTGTCATGCTTCCTGTACACTTCACCCTCCTCTCTTCGTACTCTGATGCATCCATCACTATGGAACAGGGTAAAACTGGACTCATCAGACCACATGACCTTCTTCCATTGGACAGGATGTGTCTTCAGACATGGTTGTTTAAGAAATGAGAAGCTACTCACTGCATCAGTTAGGGTTCAATAACTTGTTGCCAGCTGAAACATAATCATCAATGCAGTAATTATCCAGTGGGAGGCTCTTATATTTGCTTAGTTAAATCCAGGAGGTGACTTTTTTTTAAGCAGGCAGTTTTGTTTTTGGTGGCCAGAGGTCGAGGTCATAGAGGCCTCACCTTCATCCAATCATTGTGAATTGATATGTCAGGAATGTGTTAAGGAAATGTCTTCAACTGTCCACTTGGACTCTGTGATCATCTACTTTTGGTGGCTAAAGGTCAAAGATCATAGTCACAGTTTGCCATTTCTTACCTAAAATCTTACCTTTTGTCTCAACAGCCATGGCCACAGGTATGTCATGATACATCTGTCACCTTTATGTGACAATGATATTCGAGGAAGATTCTGCTAAATTGGTATAAACAGCCGCTTGGATTCAAGCATGAACAGAATAGAGTCTAGAGGTAAAAGTATAAGATCACTGTGACCTCACATGTGTTTCCGTTCTCAGAAATGTCTGGACAGACCTGAATGGAAATTTGAGTGGTTTGCACAGGCATACAACCTCGAGGAGGTCAATCTAGTTTACTAAAGTACTTAGGTACATAGTACTACTGTATTTACAATTGGATAAAAACATATAAAAACGTGTGTATATTAGGTGTGTGCAAATGTACATAGAGGTGTATACGCGTGTGTATAGATGTGTGTGTGCTCGTCCTCTAACTAAATGGACGGGTCTAATCACCTCAGAGGGAGGAACCTCTTCCCCCTTCCGCCGCCTCTTAACATTAACGGATATTAACGGCCCCCAACGCTCCACTGTTTCCTACTGAGAAATGAAATACATCACTAATGGTTTATCACAAACACGACTAATGCTTTATGCAGACCTCTTACCATTAATAAATGATGGCATGGAAAGGGGGGGGTGCTCGTGAGAGGTGACGGGACCTAAATGTGTGTGTCTGTGTTTGTGTGTGTGACGAGGTGGGTGGGTGGGGGGGGGGAGCTGGATCAGTTTCAGATATTAAACAGAAAAAGGAGCGTTTGATTTGTCTCATTTTGTGGTGATGGGGGAATTAAATCAGTTTTTTTTTTTGTTGTTGTTCATGACTGGATGCTCAAGAATTCACACTCTGATGAATAACAGATTTTACAAATCAGCTGGGAACACGTATTAATACTAGTGCTGCTTCTGAATCATGGAAAGAGTTTTTGCTGCTAATTGTGGAAGAGGAAAGAAGCCCACAAATGAGTTCATTTGTTCACTGACTGTGGTCTCAAATTATTTATGAATTTCTTGAATTATTCAAGTTGGGTGAGATTCACTTTCAGATTTTATGCAAATTATACACATTTTAAAAAGTAGCATATGTCAAAGTGGGTCTGTCCTTAACATGGAGTGCAATAACTTTGCACTGAGCACCTCTTATGTGGAGAACCTCCAAATCTAGATGCTTTATTCTGGGAGAATGAGAAGGATCCAACAGTTTGACAACATTGCTCAACGTTGCAGTGCTGGAGGTCCGGCTGGCTACAAAGGTAGACACGAAGCTAGACAGCGACTCTAAACGTGCAGGTCATTCTAGCAAAGACGTACGTGTGTCCGTGAGAATGCGTACTGGAAACATTTAATTCAAGTTCCTGCTGGCAAAGGAGTTACTTTTGCAGCCCACAAATACATTTTAACATCAAAAGATAGAAATAAACCTGTTTAATTTGATGTCTCATTTAAAATGAAAACTGGCCAACACATATTTATAAGACACACTGAAAGAAATCAGCTTTGGTTGTCACACACACACACACACACACACACACTCTCACACACACACACACCCATTTAACCCTCAGGTCCAGTATCCTACACACTCCCCTGTGTCCTCATTAACCCAACCTCGGAGGCCACCATTCATCTCTTTGCTCCCGTCTCGTTCCGTGTAATAACATCCTCGCCCCATCGCCTCGTTTAACTTTTTCAATTAAAAGAGGAGGATTGCTCTATTAACCCGCCGCCTCTTCGTGCCATTTTTCCAGCCTAACGTTGTTTTGGAGAGGGCCGCGGGGACGGCCCCGGCGCTCGTATTTCAAGCCCAAATCTGACGCGGGCATTCGTTCAGTGACAGCAAACGGCAGGCGCAGCACTGAGTTATGGAGCCTTGATGGAGATGGCAAACCATAAGTTTGTGTCTTGTCCTGCTGTTGATCTGTGGGGAGGGTGAAGGAGACATTTCAGAGGTCAACACATGTACCGGTCGGCCTCTTTACCTGCAGTATCAGTCTGTCCTTTTCTGTCTCTGTCTGTCCTTCACTGTCTTTCTTTTGCTTCTGCCTCGTGTCCGTCTTTCTCTGCACAGGCTTCCTGCTCTCTTTCTAGATATGCCTTATTGTGTCTGTCTCTCTCCGCCTGTCTGTCTAGTTCTGCGTTTCCTGTCAGCTCTCTACAGTTGGTCTTTCTGCATGCCTGTCTTACCATGTCTGTCTCACTGTGCCTATATTTTCCTTTCTCTACCAGACATGTATGTGTGTGTGTCTCTGCATGCAGTTTCCAAACATTGCCATAGTCCATCTGCAGTTGTCTTTCTGTCCACATGTCGATCTTCCTCTTCATCCTAGCAGTTTTTGTCTTCTCCCTATACAATGTCCTTCCTCTTTCTGTCTTTCTTCACGTGTCTGTGTCCCTGTTTCTCTTCCCCGTCTCTGTCTTTCTCTGACCACGTGTAACAGATCGCATGTCAAGCCAGAGCAAATCATATAGCAGATGAGCTGAGGTTAATAAAATGTCACCACACAGTTACCTGCCTGACAGATGACATCACCGTGACATCATTACCATACGTCAAACCTTGTCTGATGCTGAAGGTCACCTTGCTTTGGACAAGCTTTCCATTTTCACAGCAACATCGCAGGAGTTGATCTCCGACAGTCAACCTGTGTCATCAACTGTGATATTTAACATTAACTTTAACATTCACCCGTTTATTAGAAGTGTGTTCTATTTCAAATTAGACTGACATCACAGCAAAATGTCCAGAAAGTGAAGGGCTGTGAACACTTGCTGTGAAGAAAAACCTTGAGACAGAGATACATGAGAAAAAGAATGATGATTAACTGTCCATTATTAACACATTTGTGCACACGTCCTGTAAACTTACACAGTTAAATCTCTGTATTTTACACACAGTGAGTTCGCTGTACAGTCATGCAATTAGGCCTTGGATCCATAGTAGCTCTGGCTATAGAGCTCAACAAGTTGTCTATTGATTGGCCTGTGAGTGGAGAACAGACCAGAGGCCATATTAATGTGTGTGTGTGTGTGTGTGTGTGTGTGTGTGTGTGTGTGAGAGAGAGAGAGAGAGAGAGAGAGAGAAAGAGGAGGAGGGTCATTCAGAGTTATTAAAGCAAACGAGCCAGAGAGACACGGAGATGAAGAACGAAAAGGAACAGGGAAAAGATGTAACAAAAGGAAAAAGACAAAAATAGAAACAAATAAAATGTCAAATCAGATCAGTGACTCTCTGAGTGGCTCCTTCACACACTTACTGCCAAGCCTGCATTCATTCCTGTCGTTAGAGACAGCACTTCTGTTTAACATTTAGCAGGCTGAGTTGAATTCAAAGTCAAAGCATTTAGAAGTTTGAATGACGATGTTTTGTATGATAATCAGACAACTGTTATAAGCCAGTGTGATAGCTTTACTGTGTGTGTGCATGTATGTTTTCATAAAGAGAAATTCATTTCAGTCCTACCTACACAGAGGCTGAATTGAAGAGGGAAAAACTGGTGGTCAGTGTTGCAGTGTAAAACAAAGCTTAGAGGACTGTGAGGGAGACTCAAACTAAAACTCACCCTCAACTTCACAGGATCAAAACTTGACCATTCAGTTCACTGGTAAAACACACTCTTCTTCTTGCTGCTCCTGTATCTTCTTCAAACAATGGCAACAAACTGAGCAGATGTTGGAATTGGAATTAATAGATATTGAGTATTTGTTAGTTTTACTAAAATTACTGCAATGCAGAAAAGAGAGGATGTTGGATAACAGGTCTGTACAATGTAGACTTACACTGACTCAACACTGATTTACACACAAACACAACCTGATAAAATGTCACTGCCTTTTGAACTCCATAGTCATGTTTAATTCATTAAGTACCTCTGGACCTCCAGTTTCCACTGAAGGGAAAATCAAGTCAATAAAAAGTCCAGTATGTTTAATAACGTCCGAGTAATGCAGTAATAAATGTGTTATGATTTTGTTATGCCACAAGACAATTTGCTAACGACTTAGTCAAATTTGAATGATGTGTAAAATTAGATTGGAAAATCACTGAATAAACTGTACTGGCAAATGCCAGTGCTCATGGGAAATGTTGTCCTTTAACAGCTGCCATCAAACTAATTATTGTAGTAACAACAATATTAGAATAGTGTTTTAGCAGAATGAGGTTCACATCAGTTCAGTGGCTCCAGTGTGTCACTGAGCTTCCTCAGAACCTGACCGGACCAACAAAACCACACAAACAAAAAACGAAAAACCATCTAACTTAGTTCACAGACTTTTCACACATGTTCAGCAATCATTTTAACGTGTTTGATGTTTTTATCGCCAAATCAGTGATTTTTACTTTACTCTGTCTTTAAACTGCTTACACCACATAGCATCATGTTTTTGAGAGTTGTTCTGACATGTGAATGAGATATTCATGAGAAAATAATATGAGGATTTTATTCATGTAGTCCAGCAGCTTACCACAGGTTTTAGAGGATCTTATTTGTTTCATTGTGTGTTTTACAAGTCTGAAAGTGTGTTCTGTCCAAGCACGTTAGAAAGGCTAAAATAGAGGCATGGCCAGAGCGAAAAACAAACTAAAACGAGCCTGCAATAGCAGCGTCTGTCTCTATGTGTGTGTGTGTGTGTGTGTGTGTGTGTGTGTGTGTGTGTGTGTGTGTGTGTGTGTTAGTGCGTGTAGAGATGGGCTGAAAACAACAATGGATCAATAGGTTTACTGTGGCCTCTAGCCAGCGGCTCTAACACTCTGCTTCTGTGTATGTGTGAGTTTCTCCCTCCTATTCTCTCATCAATACTTCCATTTGGTCAGCTCGAGGGCCCCGGGCCCCCCCACAGTGAGCGCATTTATTTTTAGAGGGCTGACAGAGATTCACTGCAGGGCTCCATGTGTTTGTACTACAGCGCATGTATACAGTAAATGTACAGCTCTCACGGTTCCTAGTAAAAATACATGAGCTTTAATATCAGTGTAACAGCAGAGGGGACATGACATACTGTAAATCCAGTCCATTGGTTTTTGAGTTTTGGTTTTGGAATCAGTGGCTGTTTTGCTTTGAAACCTGGACATTTGAATACAGCCTCTCACAGAGCATTTGTATCTACTACAGCACCTCCTAATTGAATTTGTTATTTCAATTTTTTTTAAATCCAGCTTTACTGTATTATTGTTGCTGTATACTGGAGCTTTTTGAATCCTGTGTTAAGAGTGTTCACACAGAGTGATGGAAACACAGTGATCCATATTGTAGTATTCGCTCTCTCAGCTCATTCTCTCGCGCACACACTCTAACACGCTGTTTCACCCTGAGTGGCTCAGGATATTACCTATCAACTGGAGCTTGATTAATTAGTCCTTAATTGGTTGTCATGTCACTGACCAATCGTGTGACAGCACCCCTGGGGGCTGGGTGAGACAGAGGACACTGGAGAGAAGGAGAGAAGGAGAGAAAGAGAGAAAGAGTGACTGTGTGTCCTAAAGGATGATCAGCAACACATAGTACTAAATAATTCCAGTACAGTGGAATTTCATAGTTTCCTTCATTAGCAAATAGAATAGATATTAGCAAATACAATGTGCCTTAAGTAAAAACAAAAAAAAAATTCTGAACTTCATGTCTTTATTGAGAACAAGCATAAAACCCTCAAAGTGCAAGTGGAAAAGTATGTGAATAATAACCGCCAAAAAGCAAATTGGAGTCAGGTATTGGCATAAGTCAATAACTGAAAATTAGTTTAGAGCTGTTGACTAGAGTTACTTCAACTGACTTCAAATGAAACCACTTTAACTTTTTGAACTTTCTTCAAACAAGAAGAATACGTTTAAGTGAGCCATGCCTAAAGCCAAGCCAAAATGAGCTTTCAACAATTCTTGATCATAGATCCTATGATTCAAGAATTGCTGATTTACAAAAAGCTGGAAAAGGTGAAAAGTGATGTCAAAGACTTTAGAAATTCAGTTTGACGAAGAGCACGTTGACACTCCACATGAGTATTGGTAGAATGTTTGGTGCACTGACAAAATAATTTTGAACTATTTAGAAAGAACACACAGCACTACATTTGGCATAAAAAGGTCACTGCACGTCATCATGGAAACATTATCCCAATGTATGGTGGAGGAACATCATGATTTGGGCCTGCTTTGCCTGATTGAGGGGACGATAAAGTGTATCAAAATATGTTCAGCATAATTTGAGAATGTGTGTATGTCAGCTGAAACTGGTATTAATTGAAAGGGTTCATTTTTTTTCTACTAAATGAGGTTGTTCTCAATAAAGATATGAAAGATCAGAATTAATTTGGTGTTATTCTTTTAGTCACATTATATCTCTTAATACTCTTGACTTAGATGAAGATCAGAACACATTTTATGACAAAGTAATGCAGAAAACCATGAAATTCCAAAAGGTTCACACACCTTTTCTTGCCACAGTATATATTGATTAAAAGCAACAACATAATCACATTTTTTATTATGCATTTAATAAATAATTACAACATGCAGCATAAACCATCCATCAACTATCAAAAGAAGTAGTTTTATACAGAAATAAGAACAGATGTTTCATTTAATTGTGTCTTAACATTAAATCCAGTTTGTTGAGTTACTAAAGAAGTATATTTAGGTATTGTTTGAGTCATTTCATTAATATGTTATAGATTAATTAGTGTCCTATTAGCTCTAATAAGGGTCGGAGTTGAATCCAAATCTAGTATGAAATTCACTTGAAAGATCCAAAATCTTTTGATCCCCTTATCTGATTAAGTTTAGTTTTCAGGATATAGTGACATATGATTATTGCCACAAACTACTAAATAATGGAGTTTCTGATTCAGAACGATTAAATTAATTATCACTAACTATTTGATTTGATATGCATAAAAAATCAAACCAGGACTTTCTCAGTACTTAAAGCTACAGTATGTAACTTTTTTCTTATAAATATCTTATTGTGCAGATGCATCAATGCCTCTTGTTAAATCAGACATAAAGAACAGCAGAGATATTTATTCTTAAAACTTTCTGCGTGAGTCTCACCCTCCTGACCAGTAATAACATTTCAATTCTATTTGTTTGATTTGCTTAGCAGCTTCTTATTTATTGTAATATGGTAATGTGTAATACCAGTGCAGGCTGTGCAGGCTGTGGCAGGTGGTAGAACAGCATATCACCAGTTTATTTAAGATGTCTGGAGAAGTAACACATCATTCCCAGCCATCAAACTGAAGAGTTTTGCACTGCTAATTGGCTTATCGTGTTAAAAATCTAACTTGCTGTCATTTTAAACCCATAACATTATGTAAGCAACATGATAACATGAGGCAGATAAGTCCCATGAAGAGGCTGCTTTGTGGTAAAGACTGGTTTTATGAGAGTAATGTCTATTTTTTGCCTTTAATCAGTGTTTTTCAGCCTGTAATGGAAATGGCCCTACCGGGAGACATAAAGTCTATTGAACTGAATTGAATTGTTCTTCTCTGTGATCTCTGGCTACCAGGCGCAGACAGGCCGTTAATAAAAAGGCTATTTATCAGTCTGTCAGCACTCACTCCTCCAATCACTGAAGACTCATCGAGTCTGCAAATGCAACTGTAGGAGGGCACAAAGAGGAGGGGACAACAAAGAAAGGGTCAGGAGGAGGACCAAAAGAACAACAGGGTCAAGGAGGAGAGACAACAGAAAACACACAAACGGTAAGGCCAGCCCGCAGCAAGATGATGCCTATACGTCATCTGAAAATCATCACTCTACAGTTTTCCACTGGAGGTGGCTAACAAACAAATACAGTATTAAGGTTCTCCCATCACGTGCCTGCATGATGGTCCTATCTACTCTGAAGGAGGTCGTTAAGGTTTCCCTAGTGAGCTACAGTATCACAGAAGAAACTGGACAATATAATCAGCACATTCACACGTTCATACTATATCATAGAGCCTATATACGGTTTCTATACTACAATACTATTTTCCCTATAAAATTGTGGTATGCAATGAAATTACTATGTGCTCCATTAATGTGCTACTCCAAAGTGAGAGCGAGGTGGTCTGGGTCTTAGTTTAGGGGGAAGAGCATTTGATTTCACCTTAATTAAAATTATATGAACATTTCTAAGGCCTGTCTTTAAATCACTACAGACAAATTCTGTATGAAGCCCAATCACCACGTTACACTGATCTTTACCAAATATGTACCTACACATGAACTCAAACCATTTGTTCATGCTGCAGTTACCAAAAGATGAAAATAATCATAATCATGCAGCTTTAAAGGCTCTACATGACAAATGTTGAAATGCTCCGAATGTAAGTAAAGCATGCCAACAGGCCAAATGACTCAATGTAAATGTCTGTCACACAGCTTACTGTAGATGACATAATAAAACTATTAATCAATTATCAACAGTTATTGGAACATATTATTTTAGATATTGCACATTAGAGAAGCCAGGGAGTAAAAATAGAGGGAAAGTATAGGGAAAGAAGGAGGAGGGATGTGAGGGGAAAGGAGGGGTGGGGGGTGTGGGCTCATGAGAACTGAGAGCGAGAAATCCCAGGAAGACTTTCTCTCATAATTAATAAATGAAAGATGTTGTTAGTGCATCTGATCAATAGAGTTGTTAGAGAGAAGGAGCGATTGATCGGACGACGGGATGAAGGATGGAGGGATGGGGGAATGGATAGAGGTGGGGGAGGGCTTATGCTATTCGCTCTTGTGGCTGTTTTGAATTTTCACCCTCATTGAGAACAAAGGAGTCTCCTGAGCCTCATCAGCACTGATAGACACTTAGCACCATCCTGACCTTAATAGGAGGCAGGGAGGGAGAGGTGGCAGGAGGGAGGGGGGGGTGAGGGAGGGATGGAGGAGAGAAGGGAAGAGAAAATGTGGAGAGGAAGAAGACAACAGGGGAAATAAGCAGAGATGAGAGAGAGAGAAAGGAGAGGAAGGAGAGGAAGGCGAGAGGATGAAGAGAAGAAAAAGTGGAGGAAAAAGAAGGAGAGGACAAAAGAAGTGAGAGCAAAGGAGTTAAAGAGAAGGAGAAGGAGAAGGAGAAGGAGAAGGAGAAGGAGAAGGAGGGACACAACTGTAAAGGAAAATAAAGAAAGATGGGAAGGAAAGAGTGGAAACACAAAATGACAACGGAAGAGGTGACAAATGAAAATCAGGAGGGCAAAATGAATGAGTCCTGTACTTCTGGGTCGGCCGTCTTCTCTGGTCCGGAGTCGATCTCCCCTGTAAGGACCTCTCCTGTCTTGGTGCCAGATCCAGACACCAGCCCACTTTACAGCTGGTGAGTCTGCAGAGCTGCTGGGCCCGGCTCCCCACAAGCTTGCGGGGAGGTACGTCTTGTGGCCTAGCTCTCAGCCTTTTGACCAGCCTTGCTCATAGCAGTCATAGAAATCTCTCACAAAGTAGTCACAGAGCAGCAAAGTGTGAATGGACGGGTCATAAACACAGGACTTTCCTCCAGCAGACTGAAACATCACCATGACAGTTCTACCGTTAACCATGGCAGTGAAGGAAGCGCTCATTTGAAGTCACAACCACAACCTTTTTCCTGAACTTCACCAAGTTGTTTCTGTGCTTAAAAAGAAAATGTTATTTTAGAACCAAAGTCTGACCGCATCATAATCGTAAGTGCATGTTTCCATCCCAACGAAGGCTAGACGCACCTGCCATGCTGGACCTGGACGTGTACTATGACCTGGCCTTTATGCAGACAGAACTGAGCTCTGACAGGTGGCCGTGTAGAAGCCATACTCCGAATCTCAGCTCCAGTTGCAGAGTGTCATGACAGGCACCTATAGCTACATCCTCATAGTACATTGAATGGTAGTGGCAACAGCATCCAAACAGCCTTTGCCTCTTGTGCAGCGACGGTGGCTTTTTGCTCCCTCAGTGTCTTAATATGTCCCCTATGCCATGTGTTGTCAGTGGCTTTTAGATATTTTTTGTTTATATGTGGAGTCACAAACATGCAGCTGGGGATGTCAGTAGTTTGTCATATGGAGGCGGTCGTTAGGAAATGTTGGGTCCAGTAAAAGTTGGGAACAATTAGACATTGGACCAGCGTTCACAGGCTCCATGTCTCTGTGGGTCTAGTGTCACTATTTGAATTGTAGTGTAGCAGGAAGAAGTGTTTTCCATGAAGGCGGACGACATGTTTCTCTCACTAAAACCGACTTTCTACTCATTTGAATGAGCTCTCACTGTCTGCTCTACGCGTGTGTGTAAGACAGAGAGAGAGTGCCTGCAGTGTGGCTGCGTGTTTGTCCATTAACAGCTAATAGCAGCTCTGTTTCCCCATTATCACTAATGGATGGAACTCTCTGGATGGACACACACGCACACTGTCTGCTGGGACCATTACTTACTCTCTCATTCCCATGCTGTCAAAATTAGCCATGCAACATAAAAACTGCACACACACACACACACACACACACACACACACACACACACACACACACACACACACACTCAGGCACACACGTAGAGCTCTCTAAATGTCTCAGCGGACAGGAAGTGAGGGCGTTAGGGCAAACAAGGAAGTGTTTGCCTCGGCAGCCAAAAGAGCTTTGGGTCTGGCCTGTGTTTCTCTCCTCTCCGCCTGTAAACTCTGTGTGTGTGTGTGTGTGTGTGTGTGTGTGTGTGTGTGTGTGTGTGTGTGTGTGTGTGTGTGTGTGTGATGTAATGATGACATGCAGTCGGGGGAATCCAAAGTGCCCGTTGACTGTTTTAATTGTCTTCTCACCTCCTTTCACTCCATCCATCCCTTGTGTCACTCCTCTCTCTGTTTTTTTTTTTACTGTCCCCTCTCATCTTTCCTTTCCTTCCTCCCTCTTTCACTCTTTCTGAAACTTTCCTATTTCTATCTTTCAACACCTGCTTTTCTCCTTCTCTCCTCCCTCTTTCATTTACTACACCGACACACTGGGATGAGGTTAGGGATGCCACGTTGCATAAGTCTAGTCTAAAGAGTGGTACAAGGAAATAATTGTCTACTCCAGCAGGTGGTGGTAGTCTGTATTCATCTTTCAACAACCTGACTTTCACTTTTAGCCCTGACTATGGCTATCATTAAACAAAGCAATGTTTTCTTACAGTTTCCATGCCAGTCTTTTTAACTACTGATGTGTTTGTTGTTGCATCAACATGCTGAATCAGGGCCCAACGTGTGGGGGACACACTGCAAAATAAGGCCGACAGAGGCTTTGGGGCGTCCTGGCCTTTTAGTTGTATCACAGTGTGGAGCTTGGTCTGTAATGGATCTTGTAACTGGTCTACTAGTTCATCTCAATCACATCCTGCTTTGGTTCATCCCCATCTCCTCCTCGTTCTCTAGCTGAGGACATGCAAAGAGAGACTGAGCACCCATCTGTCTGATCTAGTCACAAACAGCAGGGATGGAGCGAATGAAAGAATAAAGAGGAGAAAAGTGGCTGGAAACAACCTTTAAACCTTTGGAACTGGAGGTTGCAAATTGTGCTGAACTTGTTAGCAGCAGGAGCATCACGGCCACATAACATGCAGCCTGAGCTGATGGTGGTGATGGTGGAGAAACTGTAAGACCTGCTGATGGGGAGGCAGCAGTAGGCAGTGCATCACTGTTCTGTGACGACAGAGTGGGAGAGACTGTTCGTGTTGATGCAGGGTATGGAGCCGTGTGTCACACCAGCTAACTGTGGGTATTTCTTCACCCACACAATTCCTCACTGTGCCTCATGTGTGTTTTGTGTGCTCCACCACTTGCCTACTCAGAGCAGCTCAACATCTCAGTGCACAGTGACTCTTTACAGCCATCCGAAAGCAGCAGGTAATTGCTTCATCTGCAGCAAAAGACTCAGGCGCATCAGGCGCCAGACAACAATAAAGTGTGTTTGGCACCCGCTCGACGTACTAGGCAGGGCCCGCTTGACTGTGATCTGCACCACGCCTGCAAAACCAAAACCTGCAAATAACCCTGTTGGTGTGCAAGTGTAGTCGTCTCCTGGAAGACTGTGATCTGTGTTTGTCAGTCCTCCATCTGTCTGTCTAACAGTTCTTCTCCTCTATCCTTCCTGTCTCCTCTAACCCTACACACACACACACACACACACACACACACACACACACACACACACACACATACACTACAGATACACACTCTTACACAGTTCTTCCAGTCCACTGCTCCTCTCTGTCCAATCAATGCAATATTAATGAGCCACAGCCCTGCTGGCTATGCTGGGCACACTGTGTGTGTGTGTGTGTGTGTGTGTGTGTGTGTGTGTGTGTGTGTGTGTGTGTGTGTGTGTGTGTGTGTGTGTGTATGTGTGTGTGTGACCAGCAAGACTGTGTGCGTATTGCACATTTTCATCTACAGTATAACATTTGCATGAGTGTGTGCTACATGAATTAGTATTTGTGTGAGCGTACATGTGTCAATGTGTGTGGGTGCTAATGTGTTTGTATTTCTGTTGAGCATGTAGGCCCATTTCTGTGTGTGTGTGTGTGTGTGTGTGTGTGTGTGTGTGTGTGTGTTCCCTCCCAGCTAAAGGACAGGCCTAAGGCTAAAGATCTGTCAGTGTCAAGGTCAGACACACACACACACGTACACACACTTTTCATCTGTTTTTGAGCCCTTATCTCTTTGTGAGCAAGCTGCTCAGAAACTCTAACACCACTGTCTGACCAGTGTTGGACAAATAAGGATGATAACAGTTCATAAAACGTATAGAAACCTTAATAAAGGTAGGATGTAGAGGACACACAGCACAGTAACAGGCCTGCGTGCTATAATGTACTACACAATATAGAATGTGATTAATGTTAAACCACACTTTATGTGTCCCTGACACATATATAGAAGTATAGTATATATAATAGAGTAGGAGTCGGACAGTGGGACGATGTTCAGAGGGATCAGTTCTGCTCCTCTTTTCTCATCTATCTGTTTCTTTACATTAGATCGGGAGTTGTTTTCCTCCATCAACGGTTCTCATCAGCTCACAAAATGCAGGTGACACTTTTCACTATACTGTATACACGTTGGAAATATTATCAACTAAGACGACAGACGACGTGAATCCATGCTTTGTCACGACTCTAAGGAAGTGCTGAGGTGGCTGTGATGCTTCAGAACAAAAACCACACACCCAAACCCGGTGCAACTTAACTGCATCAGCTCCAGATCAGGTTGGGACATGAAATCCAAAAAGCTAACTCTGGTTTACACATAAGTTCCTGTTGTTGTCTTGATGTTTTGTCTCGACACCCTGCTCCTAAAAGAAAAAACGAATCAAAACATTTCATTTAGCCCGAATTCAGTTTTTAGGGTTGAAACGCCTGATATAGAATCTGAAGAGCGTTTGACACATAATGAAGGAATCAATCATTGCAGTGCACTCCTAAAAGGTGTGAGGGTGTCATTTAAAAACATGAAACCCGTCTGATTGGCTCTTCATCGTTTCCATCCCTGTATAAGTTCAATCAGAGCACAGAGAAAACAAAGAGGATCAAAGTGACAGGAGAGATATTTCTCCTCTCTGCTCTTCCCTCTCTCCATCTCTGAGCGTCCACCTCTGTGTCCGGGCTCCGAGCGCATCGATCCGTCCGCTCTCACCAATCTTCAGCCTTAACCAGTCGATGCTCCTGCTGGTCACATCCTGCTCGCCGCCGTCTCTCCTGCTCGCCTTCCGGCTTTAATAGACCTGAGGAATCTGGTCTGGAGGCGATTTACTGCCGTCAGGTGACAACCTCGCCTCTCCTCCATGTGTCTCCAGCGGATGGGGGTTTATTTGTTATTGTTTGTTGTTAGTTTTGTTGTTTGTTGCTGCCTCTCGCTCTGAGGTGAAATTACAGAGCGAGTGTGTTTTAGACTTGGTGGCTTCACAGAATTGACATTTGCCATTTAGCAGGGTGAAAATAAATCTTCCCTTCTCTTGCTTCTAGTGGATTTTCAGAGACGGGAGGAAGAGTTTCTAATAATTTTTCTTTAGTTTGGAGCATGACAAAATGTTTCATCAGAGTTTGCCAGGTTTTATCAGACGTGTGTTGTCTTGGTGACGATGGTACTTTGTAGTTAGTGCCCTCATAAAGCTGATGGGTTTGTCTCTGCAGAATTACTGAGCATTTCACTATGTGGGAAGTGTTTATTTCAGGGTTGGATCACTCGCACACGCGTCCTGACCCTGTTCAATACAAACACACTGACAGCTGTAAACTGAAGTTACAAGGTTTCCCTCCTCCTGCACTTTCCCATCCGCACATCACAGGCTAAAGACAGCCAGCTGTCAATCATCTGAGCGGTGATTATGAGCAGCATCTCTGACACACAGAGCGGATGCTACGCCACAAAACCACTTCATCTCCCATCAGCTTCTCATAAACAGTCCATCAATATCCTCACTGATATCATCTGTGTCCAGAATGAGTGCACGGCGACTCGCGCGTTGTTAGGGAGTCATTTATCGACGCACGCAGATATCAAATATTTATCATCAAGCAGCTCCTGGTTTGTAAACCTGATCAATCGTTACACCCTCTGGTGTACAAATCACGGCGGTTAGGAGCGGAATTGTACCGACTTGTTCAAGACATCAAACACAACACGGTATTGATCTCGATTTTCAAACAGAGCATGAAACTGACGTGATCACAGAGATAGAGAAAAATACTGCGTTTGGTTTCCGCTTGTTGCCTTTCTCCATCATTCAGGAGCAGTTTAGAGGTCAGAGAGACGACGGTGGATGTGGTGGAGGGCTGACAGCAGCTTTTAAAATTCCTTCACTCACAGTTAGCACCAGTATTTATTGTGTGACGTGCATTTGAGGGCAGTGTCCACATGAACTTACCAGCACCAGTATGGGAATATTGTTGCAACAATTGTTGAACATGATTTTTTTTCAGTAGTTGTACATTATTACTGTGAAATAGTTATTATTTATTAGATAAACTGACAATAGAGAGGCAGACAGGAAACATGGGGAGAGAGAGTGGGAGCAACATGAACAACTATTAGGCCTTTATTATGTTTTCATCTTGTATTTTAAAGTCATTCCTAACTTAACATTTTTAGATAATATCATTATAGTGAATAGCTGAGCTGGTGACACAGCTATGACCTCTTTTAGTCAGCTGACCATTCATTTCCTTGAAGCTGTAGCGATCCGTCTCTGAGTCTCTGCAGAGTCTATACTGTAGCTGTAACCCTTAAATATTGTATAATGAACCAAAAGTCTCTCATCTCCAACAAGACTCTTAAAGCAGCCTGTGGTTGTTTGTCTTGAAGCAATAAGTTTGGATTTTACAGCAGTTTTTCTGCCAGACATCAATGTGTGTGTGAACATTTACAGAACAGCAGGAGGAGGCTTCACAATGTGTGCAACTCGTCCACAGAGCTGCTGCTGCTGGGTATTTGTTGTTGTGGGGTTTTAACCTCATATCAGGACGGACAGTTTGCAGGATCAACTCTTTAAAGCGACACATTTCAGATGTAGGCCTACAAGTCAGCTCAGCAGCTGAACCTCCTCTCTCTTTCTTCATCCTCACTAAGTCTGAGCTAAACACACATATTGTCCCGTTTTTGATCTGCTCTTCACTCGGCACTTAACATCGACTTTCCTTCGTATCTTCTTTAAACGTCCACACTGGAGGACTTTGTCTCACGTTTAATGCGCAGATACTTTCACAGGATTAAAGAGAACTTAGCAGGTTGAAGGCTCTGATGTTGAAATGCGCTGCCGCTGTCAGGAGGCTCAGAGAAAAGATACGGGAGGATAAGTGGACGACTTAAAACTGTTTGTACTGACAAAGACCTGGAAGCAGAGTGCAGTGAAAAGTTTTAGTCTGAATAATAAGAAATCGGGATTCAAAACACAAATGGGCAAAAAGCCCCTGAGGCTCAATTTAGAAGTTAACTTAAAGGACTAGTCCCACATTTCTTTTTCATGTCTGATTCATCGTGAGTCATTTTACAAAACTTCAATTAGTTTTTAGATTAATTTCCATCTGTTTATGTCATAGTCGTGAATCTAAATTAAGCATGAAAACATAATTTTGATATTTTTCTATTATTTCACTTCTTCCAAGGGACTTGGTTTTAGAGACACAGTTTGAATGAAGTTAGGCTCAGGTTTAGATAAGTGGATAATAAATCACTGTTAGTTCTGATTGACAGTGATATAAGAGCCAAAGACAGAAGTGTAGCAGTGCAGCTAGAAGCAAGATATTAGACCACACCGTAACTCTAGATGGCCTTTCCGTTACATCTAGTGCAACAGTCAAAGACCTTGGTGTGATTCTAGATTCCAGTCTTTCATTTGAAGCTCATGTAGATAATGTCACCAGGACAGCTTTCTTTCACCTCAGAAATATTGCCAAGATAAGGAATATTTTGTCACTAAATGATGCAGAAAAATGAGTCCATGCTTTCATCACCTCTAGGTTGGACTACTGTAATGCCTTACTGTCTGGCTGTTCAACCAGGTGCATAAACAAGCTTCAGTTAGTTCAGAATGCAGCAGCGAGAGTCCTCACTCGAACCAGAAGATACGATCACATCACGCCTATCTTATCTACACTTCATTGGCTCCCCGTGAAATTTCGCATTGATTTTAAAATACTACTTTTGACATTTAAAGCATTAAATGGTCTTGCGCCGCATTATCTAAGTGAACTGCTAGTGTCTCATGATCCACCACGCCTACTTCGCTCAAAGGATGCTGGCTGCCTGTCAGTACCTCGTATCCTAAAAACTACAGCTGGGGGCAGAGCTTTTTCTTACAAAGCCCCAAAGTTATGGAATAGCCTTCCAAATAGCGTTCGGGACTCAGACACAGTCTCAGTGTTTAAGTCTAGGCTGAAAACCTACCTATTTAGTCAAGCATTTGAGTAAATAGATCTGGGAAGGACTCATGGACGTAGAGCATTATGGTGAACTGGTATGTTTAGATGCTGTCTTCCCAACTCTCACTGATCACTCGGGTTTGTTGATGGTGAAGTGTTTGGTTGCTCTACATCCCAGTGCGCCCTCATGTCTGTGTTTCCTTCTGAACCCACCCTTTTAGTTAGGCTGTCATAATTAGTCCTGCCGGAGTCCCTGCTGCACTATTCTAAATATACATTCACCTCAAACTTTATCTGACTGTGAATACAACTAACTGCAATCTCTCCTCTTCTCTCTCTTTCCCTCTCCCTCTCTCTTTTCCCTCTTCCTGTCTCTCTGTCGAGCTACACGTCATTCCACCCTTTGCCCTCTGGACCTGTCTGACTCGTCCTGATGCCCAACTTCTGGCTGGAGATCTCATCGCCTGGATCCACCGTTTGCCCTTTGGGATGCGTTTGGAGACTGGATTGGTCACAAGCTACTATGATGTCGGTCCCGGCCTCGGCGGACGTCGGAAGCTGTTTCTTGGAGGTCTCCACTCAACGCTCGATAGTCAAGGAATGGAACAAGTCTGCCTGCAATAACTAACTGGACTCCATATTAACTTAAAAGACTTTAACTGTTATACTGGACCGCTGCCTACATAGCATGTAATCACCCATATGAGGATGGGTTCCCTGTTGAGTCTGGTTCCTCTCAAGGTTTCTTCCTGTTTCCTTCTCAGGGAGTTTTTCCTTGCCACTGTCGCCCTCGGCTTGCTCATCAGGGACAATCACATTATTATGATTCATACACATACACTGTTCATGTACTGTTCTTTGGTTGTGTAAAGCTGCTTTGTGACAATGTCAATTGTAAAAAGCGCTCTACAAATAAAATTGAATTGAATTGAATTGAATTGAAAGTGTAAAATGTGCGTCCCAAAGAGACAGATGGGACTGGGAACTTCTTCCTCTCTTCCTCACACACACACACACACACACACACACACACACACACACACACACACACACACGAACGTTGTGATGAAAAGAGCAGAGGTCATTGGTCACAAACCCAGAGTGTTAGAGTACACACGTGGATCTAAATAGACAGCGGGGTGCACGTTGTGTGTGTGTTTGTCTGTTTGTCTGTGTGTGTGTTTGGGAGGTTACACACAACAGGTGCACGCGTTCGGACTTTTCTCAGGTCTGCGTTCGTACATTTATTTGTGAAGTTTGAAATTTGAACACTGTTCGACTGACAGGAGGTTTGTGATGTGCTTAACGAAGAAAAGCCTCCAAACACTCTGATGAAAAGAGAAGCAGAGGAAAAGAAGCAGCCTCGATTCACTGCATATGTAATATTTAATCAATAACACAACATCAGAAAGAGACTCCAGTACTCCATGATGTAGAAAGTTTGTTCTTTGATGCTCTGGTACCTTTCATCAGGAGAAGACTTGATCTCTTGCTTTATACTAACATATATACTGTATCTGATAATAGCTGAAATCTCCTCCAGATGATGTCATCTGTTTGGCCACTCAACCAGTGCAATTATAACCTAAAACATGTCCCGCGCTCATCACTTCTCTGAGTATATTCAAACGATCTAAGCGTTTCTGCGCCGCTCATCCCCGATGTCCTCACCTCGTTAAAACGCCAAACACACTCGCTCCCCATCCGATCCCAGAACCCCCTGCATCTTAACAGCCGTTAGTAACCTTAAGCCTGCTCTAAGCTGCACCACTGCTCAACACTGAATTGATAATTGAAAAGTAAAGCGACGGCGATTCATTTTTGCCAGTGTTGTGGTTTTTTTAAGAAGGGGTGGGGGCCCCCTCCTTGAGCGCCGGGGCCCCAGACTCCCGTGGTTGATGTGAGAAACCCCGGTGAATCAAAGCTTAGCCTGGGCTCTCGGGGGTTTCTATCCCTCCATCTCTACATCCCTCCATCGCTGGGCTGGATTTTAATGCCTACCTAAGGGACTGAAGGGGAGGGAGGTGAGGGGAAGCTGAGGTTCTCTGACTCCACATCAATACTTTCTCTCTCCAGCTGAGCAGAATCACAGCCTCTCTGCTCTTAACTAATCGAAACCTACACCCCTCTCTGCTCCCTCCTCTCTCTTTCTCCATCCTCACTAACTTTAACAACAAACTCCGAGCTTGTCTGAGCTAAACACACATATTGTCCCGTTTTTGATCTGCTCTTCACTCGGCACTTAACATCGACTTTCCTTCGCATCTTCTTTAAACGTCCACACTGGAGGACTTTGTCTCACGTTTAAATATGCAGAGATACTTTCACAGGATTAAAGAGAACTTAGCAGGTTGAAGGCTCTGATGTTGAAATGCGCTGCCGCTGTCAGGAGGCTCAGAGAAAAGATACGGGAGGATAAGTGGACGACTTAAAACTGTTTGTACTGACAAAGACCTGGAAGCAGAGTGCAGTGAAAAGTTTTAGTCTGAAATCGGAATTCAAAACACAAATCTTGACTTTAAAACAAAAACCGCTAAATGACAGTTTTATTCGTTTTAAGATAATCTAAACTGTGACTGCATTAATCTAATTTCATTTTTTGATGCAGTATGATGCAATATTAACTACGTGTGGCCTTCAGTGACTGGTTTTCAGTAATTGGTTTATCAGCTCTGTATATGAGCTTAGAGGCATTTTAACCTGCTTTTTCTTCAACTCAGGGATCTTTGTTTACTTCCTGCACGAACTGTCTGCTTCAGCTCCTTCTACACCTGATCTATAGGATTAAAGTCAACGACTTGTATGTTTAGGGTTGTTGTCTTGCTGCATGTTTCACTTTATTTGACGAATGGATACTGTGACAAGCTTTCTGGTCCAAAGGCAGCAATGCAGGCCCAGAGTATGACACTGCCACCACTGTGTTTCATAGAGGGGATTAGGTTCTTTTGCAAAGTTTGATCCATTACCAAACACAAAAAACATTCAAAACATTCTGTCAGCTGCCTTCAGACTTCTACATTAGTCTAAAAGGACGGGAAGTCCTTTTGGACGATTACACAACTACTCTGGTGCGATTGGTTCATGCTCTGTTAGTCACTGGTGTTTAACAGTGGTGCTGAATATTCCCTGTTGTACACAATCGGTCGACTGGTGGAGTCCAAACGCATTCGAAATTTTTCAATAAGCCTGTCCAGCCTGGTGACCATCTACAACTCTTCTTCTAAGATCTTCAGAACTCTGCTTAGTTTGAGTGAAATCTGTTCTGTAAAGGTCCGATTTTGATAGTGAAGATCCAGATTTCTCTTCAAGACTCACGCATGATATTCACATACAATAAAATCTGATCATTTGTTTGGTTTCCAAAACCTTCAAGCATTTAGTTCAGTAAATAACTCAGTGCCGTAAATGTAACTAAACCAAACTACTTATGAGTGGCAGAATATTTGTTTTAAGTTAGTTAAACACGCATATGTGTAGAGTGCTACCCAACACATGTAATACCCTTTTAAACATTTAAAGTTTCTTCTAAAGTCAATCTTTGGAACTATGGAGACAGTGGTGCTGCTGTAGCTCTATCTGGTTCGTATCAGACAGTTCAGGCCCCACAAACCATTTGCAAATGAAATATTTTTCTTCTGTTTTCCCCCTTAACTCCCATTCAGCTGTGAGATTGTATCGATTATAAACAACCACAGATCTTTTGATAATCTTTTTATCTTGAGAAAAGCTGAAACGCAGGAACTTTTGGGAACATCAATAATGGATAAATACACAAACTGGAACAACATGACTTTCTGATCTCAACAAAACTTTCACATCCAGATCAAGTTAAACGCACAGCAGAGGGATTCCTAAAAGAGTTCAATGCTGTTTGAGAAACAAAGAAACTCCCTGGTTTGGAGAAATGAATGATGGGAACAATGGAGGACATTCTGATGAAAGCAGGAAAATCCTTGCTTGACTAAATAAGAAAAGTTGAAGTGAACCAGTTCAGGGGGCTGATTTCCAAACTGAATATGTGCTGATTTAAAGGATTAATTAGTTTTAGGAGGACGGACAGGAGAAGATAAAGAGAGGGGTGAAGTAGAGGGAAGAGTACGATAGAAGGAAAAAGGGAAAGTGAATGATAAAGAGAGAACAGTGTACAGTAGACAGGGATGGAGAAAGCTGCCTCGCTCGGTTGATCAATAAGAAAATCTGAGACTCAACCTCCTGCTGCTTTTTAGACTTTTCCTTATTCCACAATGACCTCTCAATGAAGACAACAACAACAAGGAAACAACTGGCGAGCAGACAGTGGAACCTGTTACCCAGTAGGAGCCATATTCAATAGACAAAAGAGAAAATCTAAAAATAGAATCTAAAACAGAACAAACTCCTAATGATGCTCATCTCCTCTAAACATGCCAGGATCATTTACACCCACACACACAATATACACGTCGACCTGTCACACAGCCGCTTATTAAACTTCAGGTTGAATCTCCCCCTTAGCCAAGATCCAGTTAGGAAATCAATAATCTTTGTCCATTTCCCAACTTTTTCTGTTGTGGATCCCCGGCTGAGGCAGGCTACACCCTGAACAGGTCAAAGGTCTATCACAGGGCAGACAAACATTTCCACACAGTCACACTTTAGAGTCACCAGTTAATCTAACATGCATGTCTTTGGATGGTGCGAGGAAGACGGAGTACCTGGAGAAAACCCACGCAGACACAGGGAACATGGGCCACATCAGGCCACAGCTCTGACCACTACACCACAGCTCTGACCACTACACCACAGCTCTGTACACCACAGCTCTGACCACTACACCACAGCTCTGACCACTACACTACAGCCCTGACCACTACACCACAGCACTGACCACTACACCACAGCACTGACCACTACACCACAGCTCTGACCACTACACCACAGCACTGACCACTACACTACAGCTCTGACCACTACACAACAGCACTGACCACTACACCACAGCTCTGACCACTACACAACAGCACTGACCACTACACTACAGCTCTGACCACTACACCACAGCTCTGACCACTACACCACAGCTCTGACCACTACACCACAGCTCTGACCACTACACCACAGCTCTGACCACTACACCACAGCTCTGACCACTACACCACAGCTCTGACCACTACACCACAGCTCTGACCACTACACCACAGCTCTGACCACTACACCACAGCACTGACCACTACACCACAGCTCTGACCACTACACCACAGCTCTGACCACTACACCACAGCTCTGACCACTACACCACAGCTCTGACCACTACACTACAGCACTGACCACTACACCACAGCTCTGTACACCACAGCACTGACCACTACACCACAGCTCTGACCACTACACCACAGCACTGACCACTACACCACAGCTCTGACCACTACACCACAGCTCTGACCACTACACCACAGCTCTGACCACTACACCACAGCTCTGACCACTACACCACAGCTCTGACCACTACACCACAGCTCTGACCACTACACCACAGCTCTGACCACTACACCACAGATCATAAAGCAAAGCCTTATAGAGCTCCCCGCAGCTAAACCCTCTCCAGTTAACCCAACCACTGATGCTTTCTAATTTCCTCTACCATCATAAAGTTTGAGCCTTCACTACAGTGCTGCTACTACTTAGTTCAGTGACACGACCTGTAGGGCTGGTGAGTTTTGACGGACCGGTCCAGCCTTGATTTTTTTTATTCCTGGGTTTTTTCTTGGTTTAATGAGGTGAACACGCCGCGTGCACCACTGCTCATCTTCCGGCTGAAAAGCATCAGAAGTGAAAGCACACATTCTTCCTCAAGTTAGAGTTCAAACTTTTCAAAGGTCTGCAGATTGTTTCCTGGTTCTGTGTGAAGGAGTTTAAAGAAGCGAGGAGGGAATATGAGGAGGCTGTGCTCCTGATCAATACTATCTATACCTGACAGTTTTCCAACAGATGAGTGGTTATGGAAGGGGAGGATAAGAGATCCAACGTATCTAAGAAAAAAAGAACAGGTGACAGAGCACAAGAGAAATAAATATGTGTCTAATGGAGCAGTTAAAATGTCAAAGGTCAAATTAACCTGAGGGTTTGATCTGTGGCCTGAGAAAAGAGAAGAGAAAACGTGACTGCAGGAGAAGTTTGAATTGTTTCGTCTGTATTTTTCAGCTTTTACTGCTCGACTCCTCTTTTTTAATTCCTAAGTTAAAAGTGAATTATTGAACACTCAGTTACTGCTACATGAACAAGTTGGATCATTATACACCTTTAAATTATGAAAGTGACTTCGTGTTTTATGTTAAATTGAACTAGATAAAAAACATGAAGTTCAGTTAAAACAAAAACTGTTGAAGAGTTTCAAAGTAGAGATTGATCCATTTCTCCCTGTGTGCAGGGACTCATTGAAAAACAGGTCGACTCTGAACTTATAATGACGTCAGTTAAGAGAGACGTTTAATTAGAAAGACAGAAAGCCGAGGTACAGTACGGCTGGTTTTAGGTGAATATGTCGGGTGGACTGAAGTATGGAGCATATTATGTTTGAATTTTTCATTGCTTTAGCTTAAATTTATGATCACATGGTTTAAATTAACTGATGGTTGAATCAACTTTCTTGTTTTTATAGTGTCTGCAGTATTCCTTCAATGTTTTTCCATTCACTAATTATCTCTCTGGTGGTTTATTTGCAGTGTTAAAGCCAGTTCTACACTGAATTCAATGTGGTAATGTTCACGAGAATTCACAGGAGTGTTTACATGTGTCATATATATTAATTTAGAATTAGATCTCATGGATATGAATTAGCAGCTTTACTGTATCAGAGCTGAATTCAGTCTCTGCAAATGCAAACCAACATTGCTGACATCAGCTACACTAAACTCATTAACCGCAAGGATGCTGTTATTGTGAAGCAGCCTCAGAAAATGCAACAAATTGTCAGCGAGGTAATTGTGAACTATCTTGGCTGCTGTCCACAAATCAAGATTTCAAGTTTTGAATATTGCAGGGTGCAAACACAGTGGAGTGCACCCCAGGCTCCTACAGCATGTCATACAGGTGAAGAAGGTCTATTGGCCCGTTTCCACAGCAGGAACTTTTCTCAGTGAACAAAGAACTTGTTTTTTCTGTTTCCACTATATAGGAACTGAGTCTAAATTTAGATTTATATATATAAGTTATAGGTCTAACCAGCAACTATTGCAGCATTTTAAAAAACTGTTTCACTTCTAACAGCAGTGCTGAGACAGAAACGGGTTTGTTCTCGATAACAATTACTCACTTCCTCAGCTCAGTTTGTTTGGTTGTGTTTTAAACAGACACAACACCTGCTGTGCATCTATTTCTAACAAAATAGTGGTCAAATTTGGATTTAATTATCAACAAAGTGCAAGCCTGTTCATTCAAATATAAATGGTATCTCCCTTGCTTCCTGTTAATACTGTATATTTAATTGTGTTTAAACAACCTTCAGTGTGGAGGCAGCTTACTTTTATACTGTGATAAATAATAAGATATACATTTAACATACAAATGTATGTGTAAAGAAAGAAATATGAGAACAACCAATATGGCTGTATAATCTTCATCTTTATTGGACATAAAGTCAACAACAACAACAACATCACATCTTACAGTAACACAACACATGTTGTTTATATGATGCACCATAGATCCACCTGCTCCGTTACATCAAGAGAAGCCTGTTTACATGCACTACATCACGCACACGCGCGCACACTCACACTCTTAAATATCCAGACTGAGTTTACTGTACGTACAAACAATAAATAATCAAAACAAAATGAATAAGTGTTCATTTAAAAGTGTTGACTACATTTAGTGTGAGATTCAGAAATGAATTTGCTTTTGAAAACCAAATATACAGACGCTTTTATTATTATTTTTTAAATCACATGGAAAGAAAATCACTTGCTTTGAGCAGTTTGAAACTGAAGAAGTCGTTTCACATGTTCAATTTCTCAGGAAACAAAAAAGGATGAAGAAGTCTGGAGAACCGAGGGCGCTGTATCTAAAGACAAACCACTACCTCCACCTAAGAACCTGCTTTTTCTGGGTGGATGACCTGCTCTTCCTCACTTGTTACTTACTCTTCAGCTCTTCCTCTCTGCCTTCTTCTTTATTTTTCTCACCTAGTCCTCCCACGAGAGGCTGCCAAAAACATATTTTCTCAAACTGTTAAGAGCGGAGGAGAAAACCTAAGATTAAGATCTCAAAACTGTCTGGACCTGCTGGACCTGACGTGTGCGACTTTTTTTTTTTTTTGAATGGAGGAAGAACTTGTGAAAAGCTTTGACACGCTCGGGTTTACAGGTGTGTAACGGCGTTAGAAGCTTTCTGACACCACTAATGAAACTGACAGGAGACAGAGGATGGAGAGCGAGGAAGGACAGAGGAGGTGGAAGAGTGGAAAAGATGGCAGCAAAGCTAGTGAGGTGTACTTAAAATCAACCAGCTTCAAACACATGTCAAGAGTCACACAAATCAAAGTAAAAACATCTAAACTCAGTATGATACAGACAGAAAACTGTCCTTATATATATATATATAAATATATGGAGATCTGTATTTATTTCTCTCTCTGCATAAAGCTTTGAGCACTAAAACAACATTATGTGCAAAGACACGTGTCACCCATCAAGATTCATGCTGGAAAACGTGTGCTAGGTGTGCTAGTGCACCTGAATAAAAACACCTAACTGTGCTGATACATCCTGTGATAAAGCCTAAAGCTAAAAGAAGGAACTTAACAAAAACAAAAACTGGAGATCCACAAAAACAGGATTTTTAGCTTAGGGTTAAGTTACTCCTCAAACGCTGTTAAATCGGACTTTTTATTTCAAGCATTAGGTACGGTTAGCTCCAGGCTAACAAGCTACATTATACCATGCCTTTTTGTACCTGCTGTTACAGTAAGGAATGTATCAACATTTATGAGAAGAGCTGTAGTTTGGAAGAAGTGTTAAACTGTATAAGCATTCCGTTAATAACCTTTTGTTTGTTTTTATCAAAAATCTATGGATGTAAATGAATATTGGATTATTTTATATTTTCTCTTGCTTTTCTATGTGTTCAGGCAGCTAACGATCAAACAGTTTGTCCTTCTCTGATTGGTTAGAAGGGTTGTTAGAAGTTTTTTAATTAAAATAAGTTTCATACTGGAACCAAAAGTGTTTAAAAAATGATATTAGAAAATATGAAATTTGCTAGTCAGTGCCAGGCAGACAGTCACATTAGCCACAATAAATACACCAAACAGGATTGATGCTCACTGTACAAGATTAACACCAGGCTACATTACACAGCAGGTCTGATGATTGATACTGTATATGTGCACATTTATATCTAGGGATGCCCTACTAAAAGTCAAATGGTAGCTGGACAAATAAGAAATAGTAATCAGTCTCATATAAAGCATTGTCATCTGCAAAGAAACACACCATGATCCCCCAAAAAGCAGAAGTGAGGGCTAAAACTAAGAAAAAACAAGCCACTGATTCCCTCCAAAAAACAAACCATCAGGAGAGCTTTTACATCCTGAGAGTTGTAGAAACTACAGAGAAGCCAGAAAGCTACTGGCACAACGATCTGGCATCATCGAAGAAAAAGGGAGAGTTTGGACCAAAAAAATTGTACGATTTAGATTTTGTCCTTTTACAGTAGATAGATTGTGGGCAGATTTTTACATCAGCATCTAAAGGTTTACTGCAGTGTGAAGTGAGAATGTGTGTTTAACAGTGAAAATACACTTTGGTGTAAACACTTGCACACACACACATTTCCGTGTGAAGCTTGGAGAGAAAGAAGAAGCTTCCAAAGTGGCATAAAAAAAAAGCACAGATGTGAAAAGCGTGTATTTGTCTTACAGAAGTCGAAGCCTATCAAAGCTTCAAGAGGGCAGTGGAGTATTTCTTAACATTTTCAACATTATACTAAAAATGACTGATTTCTGTAATGAAAACTACATTTCTGTCAGGTTCTTTCTCTATGACTCAAACATTTAAAGGGCAGAAAATGGATGACACTGACATAAAATGATTCATTTTTGAGTGGTTAAATCCATGTTGCACTGTTTCTGCAAAGTAAAATGCAATCAGTAATGAAACAAACTAAAAACTTGCTACAAATCCAACAATGGCTGCAACTAGATAGCGTCTGAATATAGGAATGATGAGAAGGCGTACATGACTACAAAAAGCATCAATATGAACTCTGATGTAAACAAGCCTTCTATCACAGGCTTTAAATGTGCCGAGTGAATTGCATCACTATTATAACTATAGGAGATAAAACAAAAAACCCATCCAGTCCAAACCTGAACCTGAGCTGGGTTTTCACTTTCTTTGCTGCGCTGCAGTTCGATACCTTCATACCTTTTAGACTCCCTCAGTCAACATTTTGGTAGCTAAAATAAAAATAACCAACGAGTGAAACAAGCGTGCAGCTTTTCAGAGTAAAAGCTAAAACAGGTCCAGGTCTGAATTTGGAGATACAGATCTGGTTTAGACCATGAAGCGGTGCTCCTTGCCATCATGAGCCATCAAAATGACGTTGCGGTTGGAAGTCCAGATTAGACGAGCAAGCTTCAGGTGGTTCTGGGAGCCCGGGGATGCTGGCTGCACTGGAGGAACCTGGTACGTCTTAATGCAGCGGAGCTGAGGGGCTGAGTTCAGAACCCCGATGCTCCCCAGAAGACTAGTGTTCGTCTAAAGAGAACAAGCAACATATGAAGCTGCACGTATGACTAGCATATATCCATTCATCTGTCACAAACAGTTATTCTGGGGGAACAGTTTTGTATAACACCTGTAAAAGGTTAAAAGTACCGAGTCCAAAATGATAAGAAACAGCAAATTGTGACACTGGTCAAACTGGAACCAGCATATATTTTAACATGGTGTTAAAACTATTTTAAACATATGAAACATACATTTTCATATTAGGGAACATACATAAGATCATAAAGAAAAACTTTGATTTGATTCAGAGTCATGTGAAATAATTCCAGAACTATTCCTGACTAACTTTGTTAGTCTGTAATAGCATCTTTAGTTAGAGCTTGGTAGCTTCTTGGCAGTAAATTGCATGTTCATACTCATGGTAAGAAGCTGAATAAGCTGGTCCTCATGACAAGAAGGGTGTTTAAAGAGCAATTTCAGGGTTAAGACTAAGTTTTAGGGTTAGGGTTAGAGTTAGGTTTTGGTTAGGATTAGGGTAAAGTTTAGGGTGAGGCAGTTAATTGTGAGGGTTGGGTAAGGAAGTACACGTGATAAAAATTTTAAACAGAGTAGATTAGCATGGTCTACGCAACAGTAGAGGGCTAGGGAATGCATTATGTCAATGAGTGTGCTCACACTAACAGCTATACAAAAATGTATCTGTGTGTGTGTGTGTTTAGGAAAAACACAAGGAGATGAAACTCTATCATATCCTGACACGACACTGCTTCTCCCTTGCACACATATACACCACACACCGACAGAGCGTCTGCCAGCTCATTACCACAGTAGCCGTCTTGCCGGCGCACCATCAGTGGTTTATGCTTACAGTAATGCCATTAGTGTGTGTGTGTGTGTGTGTGTGTCTGCAGACAGTAGTGTCAGAGGTCGTAAAGACCTTTCATTCAAAATAACAGTTCTGGGAAGAAGAAGAAATGCGTGTCTGTCTGGGCATGTTTGTTTATTATTTATGTGAGATCGGTCACCTGATTTCACGTTATTGCTTCTTTAGATGTTGTATTTCATTTGGATATTTGAACTTTTTCTTTGAAATTTATTATACATTATTATAAAATATTGCCATTATTAATTAGTGTTATTCAAAAACATTACATTTTAAAAACTGTCTGAGGAAAACATCAAAATGTGAAACTAGTATATGTTGCATTTAATATGGACATTATTCAGAGCACTTCAAGCCAAATTAATACTCTATGGCTGTTTGACAAAACAAATACCAGGCAACAAAAATAAATAAATACATAAAATAAGTCAGTATGCATCTGTATTTGTGTGTGTGTGTGTGTGCCATTTACCTGCCAGAAGGAGATGTGACTGTCAGCGTTGGAGTAGGTTGCTAAGTAACGGCCATCAGGGGCGAATGACACCGCTGTGATCGGACCCTTGTGACCGTGGATGTTCTAGAGTGAAAGAGATGATGGAACAAATGTGAAAGGTCATTTTATGACCAAACAAATAAACACACACACACACACACACACACACACACACACACACACACACACACACTTAATAATATACTAAACATTGAATCATTTGGTCAAGAGTTTTCTGTCATGTTGCTGTGTGTTTGGTTGAAGAAAAAAAAAATCTGAAAAGAATAAAGATTGAAATGACACACACACACACACACACACACACACACACACACACACACACACACACACACACACACACACACACACACATACGTAAGTGAACAGATGTGAAAATAGTTTATCTTGAGGTGCAGTGGAAAACATGGACATTAACTAAATATGGATTCAGCAACATCTGTATTATAACCAGCACACAGTACATTTAGTAATTTTTTTTTTATTATATAAGTTTGGATTATGAATTGATTTGTGGTATTTGAAGCATGATACTAAAAATGTAAACAGGTGATTTTAGACTGTTTTAAGACTGATAGAAAGTAAAGAAGATGATGATAGTTTTTTTTGCCACAATGCAAATGATGTGTGGTTTTCTAAGGTGACTGACGGGCCTGATGGGAAATACAGTTTGGATTTGTTTGTTTTTTTGTTACATTGCATTAGCTCACTACACTGCACAAAAACCACAGTCAAAATACGTATGATTCTCATTACCAGCCTGATGTAAACCTCCACTGGACTCTGGTTGCACTACAGTAAAGTAGCCAGATAAATTTACTGACTGACTAATCAAATCAAATATGATGAATTACAACTAGACTTAAAAGAAAAAGTACATTAAGTGAAATTCCCCCTGGACGCTGTGAAGGTGTAATCCACAGTTACCTTAAGAACTAGCTTGAGGTTACTGCTGCCATAGTTATTAAAACACTGCTTCACTGACTTGTTCCACTATCACTTGTATGTTTAATGGCCGTGTATGTTTTATCAGTTGCATTTCTTAATATTTGTGAAGTGAAGATCATATGTAATGACAAAAAAAAAAAAAAAAAAAAAAAAAAAACCTTGCCATTACCTTGTTACTGACAGGTAATATAAAACAGAATGTGAATATTACTGTGTGCTGCTCTATAAGGTGCTGCAACAATTTGTGGTATGTCAAGCAACTCCAGATGGCACCTCAGCAATCACAGTAGCTACAGTGGGAGGAGATTTTCCAAACAATTCCTCCTGCTGATGGATCCAAACTGCAGCAGCAGCAGCAGCAGCATCAGGTTCAGACCCAGAGTTCAATATCATCTCTTCTGTGAGAAAGACAGGATCAAGTAGAAATTCTCTGTCCTTGTTAAAATTTCATCAAGACGCATCAGAAAAAACTTGTTTTGCCGCCGCGCCGCCCAGATTTTTCTTGACAGTAAGTGTTTGGCTTGGACGAGATAATTCCATCAGATGAGGGGCAGCTTCTGGTCCAACAGATGCTGCCACTTGCCTCCAGAACTCAGGGGACAAAATCAAGCAACGCTGCGGCGTGTGTAACGCAATAAACTGTCCCACCAGATGCAGGGTGTGTAACGCAATAAACGGCCTCCTAGAAACCCCCGTGCCGCCTCTGCCTATGACTGGGATTACAAACTCTCACCTCCAGATGAGATTAAGACACATCGCCTCAGGCGCCCAGGCCCTGAAATAATAACACGTTGATGGCGATTAAAACTGAAAAAAAATAATAATGCAATGAAATGAAAATCTCATCTTTTTAATTTGTTCTCTCCCTCCTCCTTTTGGGGGAAATCCTATTAGATCTCAGCTGGCCTGGCTGAGAAAAAATTATTTTCATGTCTTTGCAGCCTTCAGTCCCGTTTCCATCTATTTCTTTCATCTGTCTCTCACCTCATAATAAATCTTTTCTTTCAATCTCGCACATCTGTCACTACTTCCCCTCCATTACTTTCTGTTTGCTGAGATCCCAAATTACATTTCTCATCGCCACTGATGTTAACGGAAACATGATCAAAAGGTCAAACGAAATGGGCATGGTCTGTCTGCAAATATTCACCACCTCAGAGCCAAGAATATGTGACCCAGTGAGAACATCCATTTTTTAGTCTTTAAGTCTTACTTTTCAAAGTGCTGGGGATGACGGGACTTGCAGTACCACCTGAGCTACAACTGATCTACAAGTGGAACCTTTTTTTGCTACAAAACATTTAGTTAACACAAAAACAAGTGCCTGGCTTTTGCCTAAACGCAGCAACTGTAGCCTGTAACGTAGCCAATCAGAGTAGGTTAGGATGAGGGACTAGGGAATGCAATGTGTGTCCTCAAGCTGTCTGAAGATACTGTCCCATTGAGATGTTCAACACACTATCTCAGCTCCAGTTGTTGTTGGTGGAACACAAAGAGACGCAAAGAAACACATTTTGCACTAATAATCTGTTCACATATTATATCGCTTTATGTTGTTTTCTCTCTTCTTTGACCCTCACTATTTTCTCTTTTCCCGATTTTTAATGCACACCAGAGTAGCATGTAGAACAGAAGGAATAATGATCCATGAAACTACATATGGATTAAACTAAGCTTTGAGACAAAAAAAACCTGCACAGGGGATTTTTGTTAATTTTATTATTCAAGAATCTATTTAGCCCTGACTCTAAATGTTTGTATGCTTATTTAAATAAGGATTGCTAACAGTTAATTAGTGCTACAGTTAGACAGTTTGTTAGCTTCAACAGGATCCAGGTTATGGCTACCTACACTGCTTGGCTTCCTGGGGGAGGTGCTAAAACTGAGGCAGAGCTACACCTTCAGTTACACAATGTTTTCTCTCTGGTAGTTACTGAAAGAAGCAGATGCAGACAGAGAGAAAGATCAGTCAGATTGTTTCTTTGTGTTCAATTAGTAGACTCAGTAGAGTCTGTTAAAGAAGCAGAGCAAGCAGCTGGACACACACACACACACACACACACACACACACACACACACACACACACACACACACACACACACACACACACACACACACACACACACACACACAGTATTGCAGCTGACAAAGGGCTGTTCACGGAGGCTGATCAAAGCTGTGGCAGATGGTCATGCAGGGACTAGCTAGCTACGGTTGGACACACGCATACACTCACACACATACACACACTCAAAGATGGATTACGCGAAGGAACTCATCTCCTTCTTCCTCTCCTACTCATACAAATCCTTCTTTGCTTCCTTCCTTCCTTATCTCTTTATTTATCATTTCCTTATTTTTACCCATCATCCCTCCTCCGGGCCATATCTCTTTCCTTTTCTCCATTTCTTCCCACTAATGAACTAAAATGAAGTAAACTATGTATGTAAGTGAAAACACCACTTTTTTCAGTCATGTGATCTTATATAGAATTATAAAAGACTGAAACCAGCTTGCTGAATTTGAAAAATAATGTTTTATTGTGCAATAAATGTACCTACTGTCCACACAGGACTCATGATAGAGAACTTATTGTTGCCAATTTTAAAAATGAATAAATAGCTTTAGGCTTATTTATGTTGCTGTTTAACCAAAAGTTCCTAATTTCTCAACAGATGTATTCATTTTACTAGAGGAATTTATTTCATACAGACATGAGAAATGTGTTGGTACCCTTCCATTAAAAAAAGGAAAAGCCCAAAAAGATCACTAAAAATAACTGCAATAAATAAAATAAATGCAATCAAGCAATTTCAGTAACTCTCAATGAGAATTCTGCACTTGTTGACAGGTATTTTGGCCTACTCATCAGAAGCAAACAGCTTCTGCTGTCTCGGGTTTATAGGTGGTATACAGATCCTGCTGTCTCAGAGTGTGTTTTTTTCAGTGTGTTAAATTATGAAAATGATGCAGCTCCAGCTCTCTCAGACTGCATGTTTCAGCTCTTGTTTTAGGACACATAGAAGGCAACTTCAGAATAGTCCAGTGATTTGTTCTGTTTTTAGCTGTGCTAAAACACTGGGCAGCACTTGCTCCAGAATGTCTCGATAGTCTTGAGATTTCATTGTACCTGCACAGATTCAAGACACCCTGTGCCAAATGCAGCAGGCTCATCAAGTTGTTATCAAGTTGTTATCAATTTTCCTCTTTTGTCCACATCCAGGGCGGTTGGCTACAGTCTCGTGGACTGTAAACTTCTGAATAATATATACAACTATAGTCACAGCAACATCAAGCTGCTTGGACTTGCTCTTATAGCCTTTAACATGTTTATCTATAATTCTATTCTTTAATCTCCTAACACAACTCTCTCTTTAGCTTTCTTCGGTCCATTTTCAGTGTAGTACACATCATTATTCCAAACAGCACAGTGACTACCTCTTAAAACCAAACTACTAAACTATAGGTCTGAAAACCCCTTTAGAAATATTATAGTCTGGACTGATCAACCTTGTTGCATCAACAGCTGTTAAATTCTCATGGGCAGAGCTCTGAGCAGAAAATACGAGAAGAGCACATTGCTATACTTAATGACCTGACTCGTCGTGAAGTTGCTTGACAAGATGCTCGGTCACCATGGTGACAAAATTGTTTAATTTTGTATAATTGTTTGCAAATCTAAAGGATATAAAGCCTTATTAATCAACATTATAACTTTACCACATATTGGAAATAAAACACTTAAAATCCTTCACACTGACTCTCCCTAACACACAAACACATACACTGTTCAAACACAGCCATTATGTATTGTGTGTTAATTACTGAAACACACAAAGAAAACCCACTTTCTGTCTCTGCACACAAACAAACACCTACACACACTCACAATCAAACCAGATGTTGGGTGAACAGGGGCCAATGCTGTTATCAGATATAAATGACCCCCTTCACCAGACTAGACTGCTCAGGTTACTGCAAATCAATACACAGCAAATTACCAACACGCACGCTCACACAGAAATGCACACAAACAACAACAACAACAACAAAAAAAAGGGCAAATAACACACACACAAACACATACATAGCACAAATCTCCCACACAATCAAACATTAAGACAAAAACTTTATTAACAGGGGCGTTGCTTCCTCATTAATCAATTACTGAGTGAAAAAAGAAAACTCCAACAACAAAACAGATAAATGTTTCCTTCTCCTCCTCTCTCATTTCTCCTCATTTACACCACTCATTATTGCTCCTCTCTTCATCCACTCTGTTCTCATCACAAGTAATATGTCCTTAAAGTGGACAGACTTACATGGACAGAGGAATAGATCAAATATAGATGAAAGATCATTCATGTTAAAACTGTAAAAAAACAAAACAATGAAAAGATGGAAAAAACCTATTGATTATTAGATGATTGATGGATAATAAAGCAAATGATGGAAAGAAATGAATGTATGAAAGACTGAAGGTAAAAATAGGTGGATAAATGGATTGAATGTTTACAGAATATGGATGAGAATGAATGAGACAAATGAAGGAAGAATAGATGGAAGGGAAGAGGGTGGATTAATAGATGGATCATGGACTACATGGATAGATATGACATGGATGGTGAGCAGATGCGAGGAAGGATAGATGGAAATGTTTGTGAGGCAGCATATGCATGGTTGAATAATGATGGCTGGACATAGTGAAGTGATGAAAAAATGGATGGAGGGGATGAAAAGATAAACTATGCGAGCTATTGGTGTCAGAGTTCTGAGTGTACCTGGCATTTTCCAGTACGAACGTCGTAGAGAGCCACTGAACCCTGGCGAGCTCCAACAGCAATGCGGTGACTGCGGTCACAGTAACCAACCATGTAGAACCTGAAGTAGACAACAAACACACATGAACAGAGTGTCATCGATAACTCTCTTGATATTAAACAAAATCACAATATCTCACATCAACAAACACTCACACACAGCTGGTTCATCTACTGCACTACTTAACTCCTCCTCAGTTCATCCTCCACTGACCTTATGAGTAAACATAAGCGGGTTAACACAGCCATGCACCCACTTACTGTACCTGCAGATAGCTGGGAAACACTCCTGCAGTCCTTTCTTCTTCACCAGAGAACCTTCAATGCAGTACATGATGATATCCATCACCTGAAGAAGAGGAGAGAGGGAAAAAGTTGGATTGTAATTATAGGATATACAAATATGCATGTTTACTGGGAGAATGTTATCTAGTTCAACAGTAGTAATATAATGTTGTTGACCTCCACCAGCAGATCCACAACATCTCCAGGCATCTTCTCTATCAGGATGTCAATCACTCGCAATATCTCAGTCTTGGCTCTAGCCAGAGTGGTGGTGTGAACGTTCTGCTGTGACTGAGAGTTGGCCTGGGCTGCATTGTGCCGATGAACCTGGCAAAAAAATACACACATACAAAATGTATCTATTATTACTGGAGAGACATAGGTATAGGAAAGACATGACAAAAAGAGATACTTTCACATCATCATCACTCAAGTTCTCATACAGTATGTTAAATGTTGCCTAAATACAGAGATGCAAGAATTTTAAGTGCATCAAATATTGTCTAAAATTAGGACATCCATCAGGAACTCTGTGTCTAAACAACAATAACAGACATTCACTAATACATTTCAGTTTATTTTATACTATTTGGGTCTGAGTTTGATTCTCAGCCCATTCTGTAGAACCACTAATAATATATCACTAGTGCTGACTGAAGACTGAAGCTGTTGTCTCTGTGTTTGTGTAGATGTGGGAACAGTTCAGTCTCACCTCTCTTGCAATGGTGGTGATGAAGGCAGGCGGCCTGGCCGTCGCAATAAGAGAGAGGGCATGACGGGCTGAGCGAGCTGAATCTGCTGGCGGGTTGAGAGGCAAACCCACAGTAACACTATATATAGAGAGAAAGAGAGCAGAAAATTTTAAATTCCCCAAATAAATGTTTTAAAATTCAAAAATATAGCAAGTAAGTATTTTTTTTTGGACAAATTGACAATGAACAAAAGATGGTGACATAACAAGGTTTGAGCTTCCTGATCTAATGCAAATTATTTATACTAAAACCCAAAGGACCTACAGTAAGACTGCTGTTCCTACTTAAGATATGAATCTTTAAATATATCTCGGAAATATACTGTTTTATTTTCAAAGCCATTGACTAACTAGTCAACTCCTAAACCTCAATCTTGAAGGTTCATGAATCAAATTATTTATTGTCATAACTATGGATTTTGTGGCACAGAGGAATGTCAGCCTTTCAATGCACATAGAAAACGAGCAAGCAGGATAAATCCATTGTTCTTTTCTATGACAAAGAAACATACAGAAAGTCAACACATGAACACTGAGAAGAAAAAAAACATGAGTGGGGAAAAGACAGGCATTTAAATAGACAACTTTAGAGAAGCAGGACAAAAATTTGATAAAACTGAGACAAGCGGCAGTGAGAGAGATCGAGCTTCACTAATATATGGAGTGAAGAGATTAGTGGGCAGCTTATAATGCCAAGACCGAGTCAATGGGAGCCATTCACTAGACGACAGCATAATGGACTCCCACAATGCAACAGGAATTAGACACACACACACCCTAACAGCTGGCCACACACCCCTCTAAGTGTGTCTATGAGGGAGAGAGTGAGAGAAAGAGAGAGAGCGAGAGGCCCAGCAAGGCCACCTTGTTAACAAATGACTCTGGGAGAAGAGGGAGAGAGGGAGGGGGAGAGGGAGGGAGGAAGCGATGGGTGGACGGATGGCTGAGCCACACAATTAATCTCTTCTGATTCTAGATTCCAGCTATAGATCCTGTAATTAATACTGATAATATATTGGCAATATATCAGCAATGCTGAAATGTTTAATTTCATTTAGAGAGGTGGAGGTAATTGGAAACAGTCACGCTGTTGATATAAGGCGGCAGGAGAGCAGGGAGCTAATTGTACCGAGTAACGCAGAGGTTAATGACCAACACTTAGGACATGTAATGAAATAATCTGGATTATTATTACAGCCACACACACAGTGTCATAGTCATTAATAAAAAAAAAGAGCTCAAATGATAAGTGGCCATTTTATTACACCTGGACAACCTAATGCAATCAAATATAACAGCTCAGCCATGGATTCTGTTAACTTTAGATGGTTCCGTCCTTCAGAAATGTACACATTCATTTATATGAACAAACTTCGTTAATGTATATATTTATATGAGATCGTAGTTAAAGACATTCTGACATCATTCTTAAGAATTTTTCACCTCGGAATTCATCTTCCCCCGAATCACTGCAAGCTGGCCAGGCCCTGATGCTTCAAGCAGGCCCACATCTTGATGTTTCCTCCACCATACGATTGAGGTGATGTTTTCATGATGATATGCAGTGCCCTTTTTCAACCAAATGTAGTGCTGGGTGTTTTTTCTAAATAGTTCAATATAGTTTTATCAATCCACAAAATACAGTAATTTGCCAATACTGCTGTAGAGTGTCAATGTGCTGTTTGGCAAACTTCAGGAGTGCAGCAATGTTCTTTTTAATAAGCAGCAGCTTCCTTCGTGGTGTCCTACCATAGACACCCTGCTTGTTCAATGTTTTACGTACTGTAGAGTCATGAATAAACCAGTTCTAATGGTGCCTTCAAATCTTTGGCTGACACTGAAAGTTGTTTCTTTTTTTTTTCTATTAAATCACTGAGTCAACAATCAATTAACTGATCAAATAGGTAGGAAAGATGGAGAGCTCATCTGCTAACTAGAATTTTCTTTGAGTTACTGACATGATATCTGGTAGCTGTTGAATGATTGGCTGACTGACTGATGTTACGGTGTCATGAACACAAAAAAGGCATTTCAAGCCCAGTCACACATGGTTCAAAACAGATCAACACTAGCGTTTTGGTTACCAACAGGCGACTGTTATTTTTCTGACCACAGTTTCCAACAACATGTATTTATCTCCACAGCACACACACAGGCAGGACTACAGCAAAACATTCATTTACCAGACAAATGCAATTTTTCAAAAACACATATGGACAAAAACACAAGGGCATATTTTTCCCTGCATGTGAAATACATACTATATTATGTATCACACACACACACACATACAGTCTCAAACACACACACAATAAAACATGCACTTATCTCTGCAGTGGCATCTACAAACACATCACGCTGTGAATGGATGAGGGGAGGGAGGCAAACATCGACAGGTCAGCAAGAGCCATTTAAAGCCCCCAGTAGGACATGCGATAAGGCAAAAAGATTTATACATTTAGAGATGGAGTTTAGACATTTGAAAAGTTTGAGAAGTGGCTTATCAGCCCAGTACTTCTGAAGTAAGTAGAAAAGTACTGTCTTGAAATTTTTAAACTTATTTTGCTTAATTGATCCTCACTGCCTGCCGATTTCTGTGCATTCCCGTATAGACCACAGACCTTACACTGTGGATATGTAACAAAGATAAATTTTTTATAGCTGTAAGACCACCATGGATTAAAAATTCAATACCGAAAAGAGTAAACCTCGACCTTGCTTTTGTAGCTGGAAGTGTGATTTTTCATTACAGTACACCAGTGGCCACTAGGAAAATTTGGCTGAAGGGCTGAGAGGATCCAGCTCTCTTTATACATGCATGGTGTCTAAAAGTTAGGACCTGAATTTTAGTGGGCTAAATGAATGTTCTTAATTTTTCTTTTGGTGTCCCCCTTCTCATCACCATGCCCTTCTATTACCCTGTGTTTCACACCATTACTCAGTGAATATATGAATTATGTTCCAGTGCTGTTTGAGCAGCATCCACAGTGACATCAATCGCATAAATTTTTTCTGCCATTTGGACTTCTCTGAACTAAATACACTGCTGTTATTTTTTATCTTTTCTCTCGCAGTAGTCATCATCACGTTCTTCTGCCTTATGCTTTTTCATTGCTGAGTTACAGATTGTGTTGATGCTGTGTTGCAGTATCATTGGTGACTTAGGTTCTGTACTTTTACTAGGCTCAGCTCATAAACGGTGCAGCACCCTAGGCTACATTTTAAAATTTGAGCCAGTTAGCATGAAACTTGTCTTTGGACTGCTGCTTCATTTTTGTAATGTTATTGTACCTGCCTGATTATTCTGAGGAATAATGTTAATGCTGACATCACTTGCACTTTTGTTTGCAGTAGTCTTAGTCCCTAAGTATGGGCAACTTTGATGTATGTTACATGTACAATTACATTTTAGCCAACGGTATATTCACTAAAAACTGCAACTGGTTATATGTTGAGGTGTTCTTGGATAAGACACCAAAATCCCACAGTACAACGTCATCTTCTGGAGCTGTCCAACTAACAATTTCAAACTGCCCTTAGTTTAGACTTGTACTGTGCTGAAAGTAATACGTAAATGTTACTAGGTCCGAGGTCGTAAGATTACACTGACAACTTTTAGCAGATAAATGGAAATGAGTGCATGTCTAAAATGGTTTATTTATGTTTATATTTCCTCACCACAGTACAGTGATCCAGTCTTTACACTAATGAGTGGCATTTAATCCACACTCAACTCACCACAATGTTACATTAAGTAACTCAGGTGTTTATTCAGACATGAGATAGACAGGTAGAAGTGTGATATTATTCTAAAAAAGATCTGAAAGGGTCTCTGTTGCAGGTGTAAGACACACTTTTTTTTCTTCCACCTTGTGTGTCTGAAAGTATAAAATGTGTGCGCAAGTCTACACCAGAAGCTTTTTCAAATCTCTGCCTATTGTAAAGGGATTACCACACACGCTCATATACACACACAGAGCTCTGCAAGGAGTGTATTGACAACTGGTTGGGTGCATCAGGGACAAAAGAGCCACACTGCAAGTCAGCTGCATAGAAATACACCCTCTGAGTGTGTGTGCGTGTGTGCGGACTCCCTTTAAACCAGTCATACATTCAACTTTGCAAACTCTCTCCCTCCCTCTTTCTTTCTACAGTAAACTAACATAATAAAAATGAAACTCGTTGTATGTGCGCATGTGGGCGCAATAATTTATCCTCTCTCTATTGTTATGATCTCATTGTGTGTTTCATTGATCAGCCCTTGTGCTGTTTACTTCAACAACACCAGGAGGCAACAACACACAAACAACGCCACAGACACCGTAACACATTATTAATTATACATTATCATAAACTTTGTGTGTGTTTCTGTATGAGTGTGTGTGTGTCCTAAAGGTGTTATTGTTTACTCAAGCATAACAATAAGCAGCTGCACTAAAAATTCAGGAATAAAATACTTGTGAACAATACCTTTCAGAACAAATAGCTAATGATATTACAGTATTTTAACATAGAGGTCTTCAATAGAATACACCCGATTATAATTAGACACAAACCAAAGTGTGGTCAACTCGAAGACTCTGATATGTCGTGTTCATTTTACCTCCCTGTGCTCACATCCCTTTAACTTGTCGGTTAAGATTCTCAGTCGTCCACGTGAAGTTATCTGAAAGCTGAATCTTGGCAACTGGACTTCCTTCTTGTTAGGTCAAGTGACTTTTATGACTTAACTTCTCTGGACCTATGACAATATTTTCTATTTATTTAAAAATATTCTGAAATATTGTTTATCCTTTCATTTATCACAGGGATTTTTATTAATTAAGCACAAAAAAACAAATCGGGTGAAATGTTCAGACATGCTCACACTGTGAACCTAATGGTTTTTGTAGTGGTAATTCATTCCGCCCAGTTCATGCGGTCAATGTTTACTCACCGCAAACAACATCTTTGAAGACGCATTTAACTTTAACTGTAGTCTGGAGACTGTTCCTGTTTTTTTTGTGTGAAAATCTGCATTTGTGTTCAAATTCTCTTCACTTTTCATTTTCCTTAAAATGTTTAGATGTAAAGCAATCAGGTTGTTGTTTCTTCTACATGCACGTACATGCACACAGCGGCAGCAGACATATCTATACTCATTTAACCAGACTGGCACAGCTTGAGTTTCAACCATAATAGGATCAACTCATGTTGACCATTTAGATCTGAGCAGAGAGGGAGGATACACACACACACAGTTGTCTGTAGAATACACTCGATGGTGAGAAAAAGCCACTGAATTGCCCTCTCCATGTGACCTGTGATCTTCATTTGAATCATTGTATGGTAATATAAAGGCAGCCATGACTTTTGTCATCTGTGCTCCTACTTGTGATTGTTTAGGAAGTGAAGCTGCTGTAGACAACATTCTAATAATGAATGAGTCTATCATCATCATTCTCAGAGCATCAAGCTGGATTAGCAGTCACAGCGGCAGTAACTGATATATAGTCAGTTTCTTATATAAATTAAAACTTCCTTCATAGATACATGTACTATTTTATTGTGACAGTATTCAAGTGAAACACTGGATAATTTGGCCTCCTCAGGTCTCCTGATGGCAGGAAAAAAACATGGATTTGCTCAGAATGCTCCAAACACAACAATTTGCCAAGGAAACAATTGTCTGATGAGGGGTCACACGAGAACAACGCTTTCATCTGAAGGGGTTATGACACAACAGCATTGACAAGCACTGAACTGTGCTGAACTACTGAGTTGAAGAAAACTAAGATGGTCATGAAAATATAAAAGGTTTTTTGCCTGAGGAGCAGGACCTTGCATATGACTGTGAGTTTTCCATATGGACAATTTAAAGCATTGCTGCTGGTGGGGCAAAGACAAAAACAGAAAAAGACAATGATGCCACATGAGGAAAGACAAACACACATGCACACAGACGGAGGACTCACATGTCAGAGCAACACAGACAGCGTTGCATCATCATAATGTCCTACAATCAGATTACAGCCTGGCTTCCATAACTCAGTGTGTCGGCTCTATAATGTCTCAGTGTTTCTGTTAGGGTTCATATGTATTTGTATCTATGAGTGCTGCCTGTGCTGTCCCTGTACTAAGGGACGACTTAACAGTACAATAAATCAGCTCTTAAGCAGAAAGCGAGGACACAGGACTGATGTAAACCACTGTGTCTTTATATTCAGTGTGCATTAAACACAGAAATCTATAGGTAAGCGCTTTGGGGCAAGTCAGAATCTTTAAGGTATCTGTAAGCTGAGTAGCACATTTACCTTTCCAACCTGTTAAGCATGTTTTCACTCCATGTCCTATCATTGTATAAGTCTGACACTTCAATTTTTACACTGCTATTATCTGTTCTGGAATTTAATTAGGTCTCACCTCAAGACTTTATTAGTCTTTGCAAACAATTAACTGACTCTATCCGAATGATGATGTGATGGATTTTCCAGCGTAGGCCAGATACATGGACAGTATGGCTGTACACGCGAGCGAACAGTATTTTTGGAATTAATACAGATTTCAAAATTACGAAAACCATTGTCTTATGTTACATTCACACACACAGTCCTGTGCCCATACATTTACATCATATACATTTCTTCATTGAAAACTTTTTAAAAAATCACTAGGTTTATGATAAGCGTTTATTTTCCATTATAACTATTACCCTAACTCTAACTGTCACCCCATGGATAGGGTAGAGGAAGGGGAAGGTGTGCTATTGAGAAATGGGAATGGCAGTAATGGCAGCTTGTTTACTTCCACCCACAAAATTATGGTTTCTAACATACAGTCTATTTCCCCAGGTCCTCTCGCTGGTTTCTTTATATATCCAGATACAGTTTATTTTTATGGTGGGATATGAAATAAAAAATTTTTTTTTATAATTCTATCACTAAGAGCAGCATTTGAGTGTGTGTTCCTGTGGACTTACTTGGCCAGCTGCTTCTCAGCATCAGCACAGAGCTCCAGCAGTCCCATGAGTACCGCTGACACATCCATATACGGCTCCCAGACGGTAAAGCCTCGGCCAATCAGATCGATAGCAGTGCGGCGGATGGTGCTGTGGGCGGGCAGCTTAGGGCTGGGGGGCTTCAGCAGCAGGAAGGTCAGTGCCTTACCTGCAAATGGTAGAAAAAGTAGCATCACCATAGTGTAGTGTAAGGCCGGGTTTAATCTCAAAATGACAGGAACATGTGGCGCTCTAGAGGTCGAATGTCCAACAATGTTATAATATAATATCAGGACAAAAAGGACACAGAGATGTCATGAAGGTGTTCCAATGAATTCAGACTCAACATATTGCTGTATCTGCCACTGTGACCACAGTTATTTCACATTTTCAGGATTTTTTCTGTAGGAAATTTGCTTGTTAAAGTTTTTTTTTGTGGGACAGGGCACAAGCAGTATTTTAAAACATGACCATATTATGTACTCTATGAAGCAAATAAAATAATGATTGAACTCCTATGAGCATATAAGCTCAGCATGACTTCAGTGTCACTGTACATAGTGGAGAGTCCCTCCCACTGTGGCAACACTGACAGAACAATTTTCTTCAAAGGGACTTTCTATGGAGAAATCATATGTACTTACAAAAAGTATACAACTCCTAATGTGTACAAGGGGGTTTGGATAAAAAATATTATTTTGTGCCACACACACACACACACACACACACACACACACACACACACCTCACACACACACACACAGGTACACACAGAAGATGAAGACAGCAAGTGGGATTGAGGTCACTTCATAGCTGACCTGACATTTGAGCCAGTCTCTGTGGGGATGGACTGACCATTAAGACTCCAGAAGATATCCTCCCATCCCTCACTAACAGCCCCTCGCCCCAACATGTACACGCACGTGCAAATCCCCTCCCAGGTGCCTGCCTGTCTCTTTCTCCCTGCCAGTCTCAGCAACAGTAGCTTGAGGTCCAGAGCTTTTAGCAGGTTCTTCACAAAATTCTACACAGAGAAGATAAAGTCGTCCTGGTTCATAAACCATTAGAAATGTTAACAGAAAACTATATCCATCTCTCAGTGGGTTCTGTGGCTCTTTCACTGGGCCGTCAAATTAAACTATTATACATTTATTTAGTCTTAAAAGTGTACATGTAAAGGTTTATCTCTCTCGACACTTCATTAGCATAACAAAGACTCTTTTGTTCTTCTGCTATCTGAGTCCACTCCCAGATCAATATTGTTCATTATATTTTCACTTAAAATGTAAATGCTAAACAGTTGTAATAAGAAGAAACACATAATATAATACAGATCATTTACTTTAAGTATTTATCATTCTGCGGTGGCTCTAAAGGTCCTCCAGTCTCCAGACACACACAGCTAATCTCATCATCTGGATCTTCTGGCATTTCATCATCAGCCCGCCTTAAATGGCAAATCCCCTTCCTTATTGGTTTACAGCTACACACAGCCTATAGATGGGGCTATGAAAGATTTAACTAGAGGCTAACCATGTTAGCATCACTGGGTATGACCATTATAAAATATAACGGCAGTGACAGAGCACTTACTGTGCTAGCATCGCTGTGCTATGTCTTTATGGGTGACACAGACTCTAACCGATGGACAGCTGTGCTAACATTTTTTGTTGCAGATCAGGTGTGCAGTTAGGATGCTGCTAATAAGTCAAAAGGATGGTGAACTTTGACCCTCAACTGGTGATCAACATGCAGTAAGAGATTACTAGTGAGAGAAAAAAATCAATCAACTTCTGTTATATTCAAACAGTGGACTATAAATATCATCTGTCATGTTGGGTTGAATGAACTTTGACCTCCGGTAAGTCATTATTACAAATCATCATGGCCACACAGAAACTCACTTATACTTTTGCACCATTCCTTTACTCTTCTTTAATGTTCAATTCAATTCAATTCAATTCAATTTTATTTGTATAGCGCCAATTTACAACAGAAGTTATCTCAAGGCACTTTACAGTGTAAGGTTTAAGACCTTACAGAAAATATTTATACAAAAAATTATAGAGAAAACCCAACAATCCCATTTGAGCAAGTTTTAGGCAAAAGTGGAGAGGAAAAACTCCCTTTAGAAGAAGAAACCTCCAGCAGAACCAGGCTCATAGTGGGCGGCCATCTGCCTCGACCGGTTGGGGTGAGTGGAAAGAGAAGAGAGAAAAGAACAGCAGGCAATAAAGACAACAACAAGCATCAAGAAACATTGGGCAGATGAACTGGATTCTGGAGCTGTACAGCTCTTCTTAGAGTCCTTTAAATGCTGTTTGCCAACCCAAATCAGTATAGCCATCTAAGCACTCTGCCATAAATGTTTGATTGATGTGTGTTACTGAGATGTTTCTTATCACTTCAGAGGACTTCTAACACTCTGTTAGAGTGACCATTGGGTTCTCGGTTTTTGGTTCTCCTTCTGATCAAGCCCCTTTTCGTGGGGTTACTCAGATTTTAAGAAAAGTCCAGATTTTTTCCCCATTTCACAATTATTGAAGCCACTGTGCTACTTGGAACACTGAGAGTTTTAGAAATGGTTTTATCTGGGGCAACATGTAATAGGGTCAGTGGCTGGACTCCCGGTTCCTCCTGGCTATGATATGTTGAGGTGTCCTTAGAAAAGAAACCCCACAGTACTGCCGTCATCTACTGCAGCTGTCCAAACAACAACTTCTTCAAGGGGATCAATAAAGTATGTCATTATTACTATACCATTACCCGAATTCTAATCTATTGGTGTTTCACTTAGTTTGTTTATTGGTTTTAACAACTAACATCAGGTATACTTTAATCAGGAGATGAGATAATTTGATATTAAATTAGTTAAGTTTGCAAAGAATTCTAAAAAGCGGTTTAATGTGCTAAAATTGTTTCTAAATCCACTATGTAAGGTGGTAGCAAAACACAGCACAGGTACAGAAATTAGGAAAATAAAACTGGTACAATGTAATGTACGTTTGTAACAGTTGTGTAAATAATGTAAAAATTTTATGTGCTATTACGTAAAATTTTATAAGATTTGATAAGAGAGATTTTTGCCAACTTTCATATCTTCCATCTGCATCTATCTGCAATGGTTAGTTCCTAAAGAACATTCATTAAATAAACTGGATAGGCAAGTGTGTGGGAGGAGATTTAGGGGTCATGACAGAAGGTCACTAGTGACATTCAAACCTGACATGTGAATACATGTGTACGTGCTCCTGATACAGCGGCCACTCCCAACACAGGACAGTAGGCTTCAGGGGTCATAAGGTCAATGATGCAAGCAGTGACAGTTACTGTGCGTGGGCACGTGTGTGTGTGATGTCTATGTGTTTGTTGATCCTGATGTAAGCTTAATCTGACAGCCAGACTCTCACTTAGAAACCTCATTATTGTTTTTCCTGGACAATTAAAGATGACTGTTAACATTCAGTGCTGTAATTGTCCAGATCGGGATTCAAATTTACAGCCTCTCCCGTCTTAGTCAGTGAGCAGGAAGTAAGAGAGGTCCGCACTTGGGTCCATTTCTCACTGTGGACATCTTTGTTTAAGGGCAACCTTGGGCCCAAATGAACCAATAGCTATTGACAAAGCATCAGTCGGCCATAATGAGCTGTTAGTTAGAGCAGTAAACATGTCACATTAACACAGGGTGATTAGAGCTGGAGGAGGAGGGAGGAAGAAAAAAAGGAGGATGGAAGAAGAAAGGGAAGCACAGAGTGTGAAATAGTGACTGATTGGTGACGTCTAAAGTTTACCAGGCCGAGTCGAACACTAACAGGTTTTCTACTTTGTTTCCCCGTTCTGCTCTGCCCTCTCTTTCCTTCTCTATGCATGGGCCTAAATGAGAGGTGAAGGTAAATCAATGTTGGGGACTTGGGTAGGAGGTAAGGAGGAGAAGCTGGCTAAGGGTGGCTGCAAAAAAAAAGAAACAATACAAAAAAAAAAGTAGAATAAGAACCAGCTTGACTACAAAACAGAGAAGTACACAGTATATATGATGAAAACACAAAAATGAAATAGAATAAAACAGAAGTAAAGTATACCCCCATAAGAATCCACTAACAACTGGCAGCTTGCTACTTAGGTTTGTTTCAGTTTACGAGGAGACAGAATAAACGAAACCATCCTCAATTTACTTTTTTGTCTCTTGCTTAGTTCTGTATCTTCAGAAAAATCTCAACCAGCCATGAATACTGAGATAAACACTTCACAGTGCTAATTCTAATTCTACACTGAGCTAATGTTTTCATCTACCAGTTTCCTATCCCCTCATGTTTGTCCCCTTACTTTTTCTTCTGCATTAAGTGTAAAAATGTTATATAAAGGTATTTCCACTCAACTGCTTTTCCCTGTCCAATGTTACTCAGCACAGAATGAAACTCCAATCAGTGCTCATTAATGTTTTAAAATGCCACCGTTAACACTGAATGGCTTTCAGAAGGTACTTTAGGTATTGTGACATTTACAGTGAGCATTATTGTACAGACTGAGCAGTTTGACTCCTCTGTTCCCTCTGTCATCGGCTGTCCTTCCTTCATTTCTTCCTTCCATCCTTAGGCTTAATCTTCTATCTTTCCTACATTTCCCCCTTTCGCCATATGAAAACATCAATCTATACTCTGCTGTATAGACTACTGCACCCTGCCTTTCTCTGGGTGGACAGCTCTCATTCATCATACACACTGTGCAGTACGCCAACAACACCGATACATCTTTCAATTTCATATCAGAGAGAGAAGAGTGGGGCAGAATAAGAGTCGAAGGTGAGAAAACAAAAGCAAGGAAAAGGATCAGTAAAAGAATAAAACTGAGGAAGAGAGTGAAATCAACAGTCAAACAGAGGAGGAACCATAAAAATGTCCTCCACCACATAGTTTACAGTAATCAGTAATCGTCTATTTGAGCATTTTATGAACTAATAACACATTTTCAGTCAACCAGTCAACCAGTCTGCGAGGTTAAAGCAACAGCATCAGTCATTTTTTAAAACCCCAAAATACAACATACAGTATGTTTATCTATAGGTGACCCCTAGTGGCTGTATGAATTAAGACTTGTCAATCAGGAGTAAAGGCAGAGGAAGCATGATGTCAAGATAAATAACAAGGAAAATGTTTTCACACACATAGGTGAACAAAGTGGGTATCTTTGACATTAGACGCTGCTTATTCTCCACTTACTACCTCGCTGGCAAGACGTTTTTGCAGTGTGTTATATGGCAGAATCAAAGCAGAGGGGGGTGGAGCATGGGGCAGTGGGGTGTTGCTGCAGTAGCATAGTAGCTAAGTATTTTTATTAAAACCTTTTTAAATAGGATTTTCTGCTTTAACCAGACTGATACCCTTAGTTAGAAAGGCCACAAACGTGAGAAATTTCTGAATCTTTCCATAAATGTGGGTACATATTTATACTCTTATTAGTCAATAAAAATTCAAATCACTAATTTCAGTCCTGACTTGGTATCCGGTAGGTTTGGGGTTTTCTGAAGTTTCTCCCTGTGTATGTACAGGTGAGCTGACTACTGTGTGCAGCGTCTAACTAAGCAGTGCCACGCTCCACAGCCTATCAGTGACGGCACAGGCTCCTGTCACTGGGTGAATGGCTCCAAAGGCAGGAGCAGTGGGATGGAAGAGCAGCTCTGCTTAGTGCAGGTTTGATGCCTACCAAGGCCAATGCTACAGGCACAGCATGGCACAGGCTAGACTGACTGTGAGTCTGAGTGTCTAGTGTATGTGAGACTCAGTGGCAAGCTCCTTAAGGTGTCAAGCTTGGTGGGTAAAAATCAATTCAATCTCTGTCTTCACATCTAATCCAACACTGAAGTTTCTACTTTGTCTCTTGAATAATTCGGAGTTTGGCAAAAAAACTCTGAATTAACACAAAAAGACTAAAAAAACTAAAATAGTTTGTTTCACTGTCTGTCAAAACAAGAAACAGAAAATGTGTGTTGGACAGATTAAGATGTCCGGAGCCTTTTATCTGTTTGGGATGAGGGGACTGTTCAAAGGGATGTGGATTCTGCAGTTAGAAGCAAAAACCTGAACCTGAAGGTTTCTCATGATCTGGTGAAAATTAGAAATGACACACAGCCAAACACTACTGGAAAAAGAATAAAAAAAAAATAAAGGATCACAGAGAAAATCAATAACAATATCAGCGGCGCTTCTGCTATTGTTGACTGTCCCATGACCACTGACTTCACTTGCTTTCGAAACAGCACTGTTAGCTTTTAATGACATACAGTGGCTTCACAAAGTGTTCAGACTCCTCACCTTTTGCACACTTTATTGTTCCGTAGATTTAATCTGTAATGAATAAAACTGCAGTTTCTGCCCATCACTCCCCACAACTAAGTGAGAACTTAAGCTCCACCCTCCCCCAGTAAATGTTTGTCTGTACTTACATGTGTGTCTGGCCAGTGAGTAGTTTGATGATCCTCCGCTTGTTAGTCCGAAGCCCTCAGGAGCCTGTCCGCCGGCTCGAGCCCGTGCTAAACCCTTTGGCGGCTCAATTTCAGCGCCAAACTCGGCTCCAATGACTCCCAGCAGCACGATGGCGGTGGCCTGTTTACGACGCTCCTCGTATGAGTTGGAAATCTTCTTGGCGTTTGGAGGCAGATTGGACAGACATCCTGGCAGAGAGATTAAAGAGAGAAATTAACAGCAGCTCATTCTGACCATGTTGATTTAGCAGTGTGCCTGATATTATTAAATCAGAAAGTTCCATATTTGGTCAGATTGCTACAATTTATTTTATTACCCAGATCTATACTTAAGGCACCCATTAACAAGTCCATGACTGAGAAAACTATTTAGTGATGAGAACCCTGAGAAGATCTGGAAAGAGCTGGTAAGCTGACACACATCTAAATAAACTTTTTACAGATCTGAAGACAGTGTGCCTGTTTTTTTCCTTCTTCTGACATCTACAGACACATTTCAAATGGAAAGGCGGGGGTGGTGGTGGTGGGGTTAATTCTTTTTCATTCCTTTTCGTGTTGAAAGGTGGATAAAAAGCAGCAGGCCTGTGAGTCTCCAGTGAGCAGATAACAACTGAACAGGCACACTTCTATTGTCCTAGTATTAACCATTACTGACACACACACACACACACACACCCACACACACACACACACACACACACACACACACACACACACACACGTGCAGGCACACGTCTTATTGTTCCACTGAAAGCCTTTAGTCACAGTGCTAACACACACACGTGCTCATAGACCTCTGGGAGGATTCTGGACACATGCAACTGGAAACCCTTCTGTGGTACAAGAGTGTGTGTGTGTGTGTGTGTGTGTGTGTGTGTGTGTATCCTTCCATTGTGTTCACCAAGGCGACCCCAAAATATCCTCTTTTGTGTGCGTGTGTGTAAAGGGCCTACGCAGTGGGGAACTGCTGTAGCTCTGAGATGGAACATGAGTGTGTGTGGGGGGGACAGAAGTGTGTCTGTGTGTGTGTGTGTGTGTGTGTGTGTGTGTGTGTGTGTGTGTGTGTGTGTGTGTGTGTGTGTATTGCAGTAGGTGATAAGAGCTACTTACTTACCTTAGATCAAGGCCCAATAAGGACTACATAAAAACTGCACGTATGTGTGTGTAATGACCTAACACACACACACACACACACTTTTCCAATGCAAATACTGACTGATTTTTGTTTCTTACTCCTTTTTTTTGATATTTTGTCTGGATAAGTAAACACAACATTGTTGTGGATTTGCACTGCAAGGGGAATAGCCACAAACTCTGCACATACACAAGTCTGGGTCACTTAACACCAAATTAATAAATCAATTGATCGTAGCGGGTAAAACAGCTGTTTTTTACTGGAAGGCCTACAAAGGTAAACAGCAGTCCATCATCAGCAAACATTAATACAGTGTTTACCCTCTAACCCTTGCACTTATAATAATTTGGCTGAAAATGTATTTATGTAAAACAAGGAAATTTCCATCGGAGGACACGTCTATACACACCCCATTAGAGAAAGTGGGTAATGTTTGCACTTAGCAAACAGGCAGTACTGTCAAAAGATTCTTAACAGCATATACTGTAGTAGTGGCCTGGACCCAAATATTCAATCTTTGGGCAGGTATGTACGCGTTGTAAACTGCACTATTAAAATGTAAAAATATACCATGTCAGTTCCCTGTCACTCACAGCAGTAAATGTCACATCGCTAATTAATCTTGCTAATGGAGGTAAAGCAAAATGCTTAAGATGTCAGCTGCATGGAGCTGCATTAAACTAAATGATGACAAGACAAAAGCAGTGTGCCTAGTATGTAGTATTTTCAACTCAATGAATGCTGTATAAAAAAGTATAAAAAAACAAGACTATGGTAGCTATCAAAACTCAGATTATCTTAAGTATGTTATTGTGAGCATGTGAGCATTTCCTTAAGCAAATGAAAGAGAATAACAATGACAACGAAAAGGTGAATCTTGAAGAATAACGCGTTGAAAATACATTTTAAGGCACTCCATCAGTGATGGAGGACCTTTAAGAACAAAAAAGAAAAAAAAAACCAAACATACAAATTCAGGAAAATTTTTGTCCTGTGTGTTTGCTCTTCAGTCCTCGGAGCCCCCTCCCCCCATATTTCCATACTATATCGTGGTGCTCTTTATAATGAGATTGCTAAAGGGCAGCTGTCATTTGGAAGAAGGCCTAGCGGCTGGCTCTGATAAATGGATTACAGATGGCATCCATCCCCAGGGCCAGACTGGGCCAGCAGATAACAGAATTAGAGATAGACTCCTAACCATAATCTCTAAAAAGTTGAGATTTACAGCAAGAAAAAGAGGAAGTATAGAGAGAGAGAGAGAGAGAGAGAGACAGATTCAGACAGACAGGGTATGTGCAGGAGACAAAATCCAGGCATTTAGTAACATATAGTGTAAACATCATTTTTAGGTGAGAGGTTGGCACCATTGGTAGTTTCCTCTTCGCTGTTGGTGGATGGGAATTTATTTCTAACTACTTACAGAGGGGGATGTACCGTACACCGTTTGCTCTGATTGTGTATATGTGCTAGTGTGTTCACTGCCCATAATCAATCAACAATGACAGCACTGTTTTGCCACATCTTCTAAAGCCTGGTTCACTGGTCACTGAACTATCATTGGTCTATGCTTCCAAAATTCAAACAGGGCTGCTGGTCTAGAAACACTGGCACAAGTACCTACACATATACTCAAAAATGCAGCATATTCCAAACAAAGTAACTTACTGGGGCCACTCTCCCAGCTTTTCAGTGCCAATTTCCACATGTGATCGGCAATGTATATCATTATTATCATAAATATATCACTGTTCAAATGAAATAGTGTTATCTAGTCTGATTTCTACTGGGGACAGGTAAGGAATAAAGACCCTGAAAAGTTATTTTCTTGGCATAAGATATTAGTTTGACAACGGGCCAAAGAGACAACACTGATTAAAGATTATACTTGAAATGAAAAAGAAGAAAAAAAAGATCCTCATGGCAGAAATAATTACTGTAACACTTTTTATTTGACCCAATAGCAGAGCCATAAAGGACTAAGACCTGTTAAATACTTAAAGATGTCCTGACCTTTCATCATTTGGGAAATGTGGTTTTTCACAGTCAACAGGTAGCATCACTTCCTGTCTGTGTACCTGCAGCCCCTCTGCCTGCGTGGATGCACCGATTGATTTTTGAAGCCTATCGATCCGCTTCCTTCACAACCAGCAGATCTATTATAATGACATTGCATCTAAATCCTATTTGTTGGCCAACCTGCTCCGAAACATAACCCAATAAACTAAAGAGGGGAATGGACAAGCCCCCCTCGTCGCTCAGCTAAATCTTCAAAACAACAAGAAATGGATTGGGATAAAAAGGCTTTCTGGATGAAATGACATTATCCATAAAGGAAGGAATCTATTAAAAAAGGGCAGGATGGTGTAATGCAACAACCTGTGGAGTCCATGCAATTACTGTAAAAATATGGACATGACAATAAAAAATAACAAGTAGCATGGGGAACTAAAATATTGCTGAGTAGAAAAAAAAAAGGATCAAACTCTTTTCACTTTTTAAAAAGCTTCCCCAAAATGTTTTAAAATTTGTATACTCTATGTTCTAAAATCTTTTTTCAGTTTTTAAAATAACTAAATGAGAGAAAAGTCATAGATGACTTATGAGGGTGAAGAGAATTATTACTGATGGTGAGAGACAGCACAGGTAGAAGGGAAAAAAACAAATGTTAGAAAAGGGAGGATGGCTAAGAGAAAGGTTAGAGAGGAGGAGGGAAGGAGAAGAAAGTAAAGGAAAGAGGAGGGAAAGGAAAAGGTGAAAGAGGAAAGGAAGACAGAAAGACACTAGAATAAGAGAGAAGGTGGACAAGTAGACAACGCAATCAAAATAAAGGGAAAGAGAATGCTAAACAGGGTAAAAGGGTGCTTCCCGATTCCTTCAACTACATTCATGTATGGGAATGAAGTGATCAGAGAGGAAATGTGGAAATGTGTTTTCTGAGAAATTAGATATCCTTCCTCATCATTCGTAAGATATACACATTTGTAAAATAAACTGCACATGGGGCATCCAGTGACCAGACGGTTGGAGCACATACCTTTACTGACATGAACCGTCACTGCACTCTTACTGAAATAGTAAATATGGACAGCAACCTTAATTTTTGTTTGATGTCATGTAATAATTTCTACTGAATCCTAGTAGAAATATGGCTATATAATTAAAAGTTCACATACACGAATGGACTATAAATTACAGTAAATACCTCCTTTTTTTTTTTTTGCAACCTTTGGGAGGAAAAAAACAACCTTCCCATCCCTCTCCTCCATTGCTGCAGCCCAAACATCTTCCCATCATGCACTTCAGCTCTGCCTCTATTGGTAATCAATGTGAGACTGGTAAAACCTGATCACTGGGGACTGTGGGAGGAGATCAATACCAGCAGGAAACTGATGTGAGAATGATGGAGGGAGGTGGAGAAAGTGAACGACAGACAGCAAAAGGGCTGTGAGAGAAAAGATTTAGGCTAAAAGGTAAAAAAGTTTGTGAGTTTGTATGTACACAAACTCAAAAACAAGCAGACAAAGAGGAATTTAACTGTAACTTACTCTGGATTAAAACAAAGTTCAATATAACAAAAGAGAGCAGGTGTTGTGGAGAGGGGAGGTGGGGGGAGTCATGGGTAAACACTGCCCTTACAGCAAATGTCAGGAGACAGAAAATCTGGGGAAATAATTGAAAACACAATTAAGTTGATAGAGAAAAAAGATTCGAGTCCTGAAACGGTCGCTGCCCTTCCAACCGGTCCGAGTCCATCTGAAGGTTAAGTGTATTTTACTGTCTTAAAACACAGACGGAGAAGCTATCTGCGTTCAGTGGAAACGCTTCAATTAGAGCACATGGAAGCGGGGTGGGAGTGGGGGTAAAGGGGGCATCCGCATGAGATACGACAAAGAAAACTGAATGAAGTTTCTAGAAGGAGACAGAACAAACCTACTGCTTTTAGTATATGCCCTGCTGATCGGACATCTTTGCTGATCATCCTTCAACTTTCTGTTTTCGGTCAGCATGCATTATTCCCTACTGACAGGCACACGCTGCCTTATTTCCAGGACACAGTAAGCCCACCTCATGATCCAATCAACAACAACTCATGAAATCTTTTATGGCTTTTTCATACTGAAGCTACTTACTACATACTCAAGCTACACCGCTTTTGAGGGTTTGATTTGTACTTGAGCATTTTTCTAATATGCAAACTGTTTGCTCTAGACTTATTCATAAAGTTTTATTCATGATGAATGTAGCCTCTTCTGAATTTTCTTCAGCTGCAATTTACCAATAGCAGTTTTCTGTAGCCACAGGACCTTACTGGAACCATGGTGGAGAGAGTTTTATCTGCTCGCTGCTGGATGAGCAATGTATTGCGTGTGGCAAGATGCAAGGCAGTGGCTGACTCATCGTATCTGTGTACAGAAAATAGCTATGTGGCTCATGCTTTTCAGATGTGTCTATGAAGCTAAGAATCTGTGTAGAATATAAAAAAGGTTTTTTTTTTTTTTTTAAACACACTTTAATCTTTTTTATTGGTCGTATCTACAAACTTTTTTTAGTTCTAGTTTCATTTTAGTAACGAAAGACAGACAGACAGAGTATCAACTGCTGCAACTTCTAACCTCAATCAGATTACCCTTTTTCCACTTCATAATTCAGTAATAGTCCATGAAGGCACAGATTGACAATAATGAAAGCCTAAGGTCTTATTTTTTAATCATCTATTATCAATGATGTGTTTGTTTTGCAGTTTAATTTACAATCTGACAGGTTTTTAATACAGCCACTATTTGGCACGCTGTGGCTGTCACATTCATGCTGTTAATGGAGCAGCCTGAAAAATGGGTTTGGATGTTAATTTCCCTAATGCAGAGACAGTGGACAGCCACCATCACAGCACTTCTTCATAAAGATGGAATTATTTTTATTAAAGCCACCACGGCTTAGTCACACTCCACTTTCCTCTCGCTTGTGGATAAATCAAAGCCATTTGACAGAATTAGATTTCAACTCCACCAAATGAAAAGCATCACAACTTAGACTGAGAGGGAAAAGAAGATGATCATCTTATCATACAGAGCAAGAGAAACCAATAACGTACCTATTATGTCATAGCACTTCCTACAAAATGCAGTAAAATACAGGATCCTCCCAATGAAATTTCTTTTTAATCTTTTCTTTTATTTAAAAAAATGTCTTAATTTTATTTTAATTAAATATATTATGTCATTAGAAAGTGGCCTGCCATGTGGCACACCCAGCATGAATGAATGTTCTGCTACATAAGGGCATACATTTATTTTTTATTTAAAATGGTGCACGCAGCTACTATAACTGTGTTCTACCCAGACCTAAGGCTAGGTGATAAAATTATAAAAATATCTATTGCAAAATAACTTTTCTTCCATAGAACTTTTAGACATGATCAATAAAACTAGGTAAATATAACTAACATTCCATCCATGTTTTGACACGAAAAGCCAATGATTAGGAGAATAGGGGTGTACAGTATTGACAGATATCATGATAGAAATGTTTTCCATATTGGCCAGCCCTCCCTCGACCTAAAGTAATGCACACACTCAAAAAAAAAAAAAACTAGACGGTGAGGGCATTTAGGTCGCTCTGACGAATATTTATTGAGGTATTTTAGTTTTTTGGTTAAGCCTGACAAGACTACATATGTGAAAACAGCTAGTTGGTACAGAAACATTTACATTACATGTTGGTTGTGGCCAGTTGATGTGTCTGCAGTAAAAATTCCCTCCTATCAGGAAAAAGTCACCTAATTTCCATTTAAACCGATAAGAATGTGTTTTCTGTTTTATGCTGCTAGTGTGACGAGAGGATAATCTAAATCTCTGAGGGGAAAGCTGAGTTTCATTCTGATCAATGTGACCAGTATTAACTTTGAAATCTGCCCACAGGCCTGAAAACTCCACACATCAAAACACAACAAGGACTCACTGTCTCTGTGTGTCTGCAGCTCACTGTCTAGATTAATTCATGATTTTAAAATTACATTTTATTGGAATGCAACAGTCAGTCTTCAGTCAGTCAACAGTCAGTCACTCAGTCAGACAGACTGCACGTAAGTCAGTTAGTAAACAAACCAACGGCCATTCAGACAATCACCCAGTAAACCACTGAGTCATTTCCTTCTGTCTTCACAACTCTCCATCTATATCTGTAGTCAATACATGGGAAGGCTGCCAGTCTGTAACACACACACACACACACACACACACACACACCCCCAAGGCCAGTGCTTTATCTTTGTGACACATTCATAAATTATCACACCGTCCATTCAGCCATAAGATTCATGTGTATGTGTGCAAGAGAGAGAGAGAGAATGTGAGCGTCAATCTTTAATCATGATAGAGGAGAGAAGAGGAGAGGATAGCAGGCTCCCATAATGCTTTGGGGAATGTAAAGATGTAAACAGGAAACATGTAGTAATGTGGAAATATGGAGTCAGTTAGTTAAGCTGTGGGGTTACAATTTCAGACTCAGTGCGAGCCTGCTACTTTTTCTATAGTTTTAAAGCATTTTCATTTCTGAGAACCTAAAAATATGTGCATTGTATCTGTGTATACAGATCTGACAGAGTTATGATGGAGGGAATGTGACTCTGTAACTGGGTCAGTTGGAATAACTGGAGCAGTGTGGTTAAGGTACTTGAAATATTTTTAGAACACCAGCATGCACCTGTCCTGTTCACCTCATGAAGTATCTGTACCGCAGTATATATGGACGATACTATAGGAAACTATAAAACATTAAATATAGGGTCTGAAATGACCACGCGCCAGGAGCTATGTAGTAAAACTGTATTCTGAGAGTTTCTACTGCACTCTGCTCCTGTCTTATGTCTGTGGGAGGTGACACAAACAAACAGACAGTAAGCTGGAAAAATGTCCTGCCAATCAACCAACGCCTACTAGAAACATGTTGAAAGACTGAAACATTCAGGGACTGTACAAAATGTAGGTTATCTGTGTTTCAGAAACATACCTAAAATGAAGAGAAAGATGTACAGTACATGAATATGCCATAATTTACTGTACAGCTTTTACGTGTGGTGTCTAATATCCAACGACAGGCTGGATGTATAATACTGTAAACACATAAGAGAAGTTATTTTAGTGATGCCAGAGCATATTTTACTGACTTCCATCTGTAGTTTAATTTGACATCTTGTTACCAGGTTCTCCATTTATTTCAATTAGTAATTTAACAAGCTATGACTTATCTAGGTATGTCTGATTTATGATTTCTTTTTTTGAGAGTGAACGTACCGTTTTGGTACAAAAAGAGTACAAAAAGAAATGCATTCCTGTACATTAATAACATTTGGACAATACCTTCACTCTTCTGTCTGTAATATAATAATATTCCCATACACCAGCTGGGTCCCTCACTGTGTAAAACAGCAGAGACACAAACATCAGAGACAATCAGAGCATTCAGAGTCGCAGCTCTGAACATTTATCTCTCCATAAGTTCAATCTGTTGTGAGGAGAAATGTGATCTGACCCAAACAACCTCCAAGCTGATATTAGATTAGCAGGGGAGCCTAGTGTTTCAGCTAACCAAATCAAAACTGGGCTAATGACACAGAGAGGTGAGGGTCAGCCTGACCTTTGACCTCTGACTTCTTTCTGTGCTGTTGGGGACCCCTCACAATGGGCTAGAGAGAGAGAAAAAAAATCCCCTTCTCCTTTCTATATTGTTATCATTTTCTTTAGTGCTAGTATTCCTCAATGTTGCCAACAAAGTGAAAGAGAAACTGCTTTAAAATTTACACATAATATTGCTGTGTATTTACTCTATTATTTATAATTACTGGCCTTTTTACTTAGATAAATCAGTTTAATTTCAGGGTAATAATGTAGATATGATAAAAACCCAGTCATCTGTAAACAAACATATTTTACAGTGTTAACATTTTGTGAACTAACACCACTACATCTATACATCTATAGTTTAATTTTACATCTTGTTGGCAGAAATGACAGAAAAGACTCGCCTCCCTGCCAGCACACAGTGTGTACGTGTGTCTAGGTGTGTGAGGGAGGGGGTGATGGGACTGTGTCCAGCAGGGACCTTTGACCTCCCTGGGGTCACCCCCTCCCATCAGAGGCAGAGATGAGAAAAATTGCTCTGTTAGTGGGGGCAGTCTTCCCTCTAGTGTAGAACTACATTACTGTTCCCCACTGATATGATCAGATATGATATGAGCTGAGCTGAAGAAACCTGCAGTTACTGATGCTAAAAATCCAAACATGCAAACAAACAACAAACAAAAACCTTGTCGAAGTGGAGATGACAATGAAAAGAGGTGCACACATTGACTTTCAAATAAAGACTCTAAAACCAGATCCAACCCAAGCAGACATAAGAAAAATTATACCCGACACAGAATGCAGCCAAACCAAACAGAAAGAGAGCAGCTCCCTGATCTATCAGTTTATTAGATGAATTGACAAGAAGCTTCAGCAGAAAATCTGCAACAAAATTGTTGTAGTGTCCTCAGAACAGATGTTTTATGTTTCAAAAACAAATGTATATCTGTAAGTAAGTAAGTAAGTCCTGTTCCCGTCTAGTGCACAATAAAATCATTCTGTAGCCTATGTGTGATTAAAAAAACAAAAAAAAAAACACAATACACAATAGTCAATATCGCGACTTGTTTTATTAAAATATGCTGGATTTAGAATCACATCTGATACAGTGTGTGCTTGGGTATATTTGGATCCAGGCAGGTACTAGACCTATTGGCACCTCTAATCTGTGTTCATTCTCAATTGTTTCGTGTAGGACATTAATTTGAGTTTATTCTTTGAACCAAATAATTTCTAGTATTTCATTGAAATGTGAAGAATATAAATTCTGAAGTGTCAATTAAAATCAAAAGGTATGAGTGCTAACAATGCTAATCAGGTTCTCTAAACCAGAGTTTGTTCTTCTGTACTCGCACTCATTCTAATCATAAACCAAGCAGCTACCAAATGCAATAACAGAATTATCACTTTGTTTTTCTGAGTCTAAATATTTAGTCACTTTAGTAGCTGTTTAACACCAGTATATACCACCAGTGATTTTCATGTATATTCATTCTATGTATTATGTACTTTCATTTGTTAAGATGATCTGGCACCAAGTTCTCCATCAAAATGTCATGCCAACAGAGATTCAAAGATCTGATCTCAACTAATGTGTGTGCATGTGTGTGTGTCTGCGCGAGTGTAAGAGAGAAAGAAGGAGGGTGCTGTGGATCCTAATGACATCCCCTGACATTGCTAGGGACATAATTACGGCACACACACAGACAGACAGGTTCATGTTTGTGCACACGTGTATGTGTGTGTTTAAAAGGTTTTGCAGCCGTGGCACTGAGCAACAACTGTTGTCACCTGCACATCCTGAACTCTGTGTGTGTGTGTGTGTGTGTGTGTGTGTGTGTGTGTGTGTGTGTGTGTGTGTGTGTGTGTGTGTGTGATTGTGTCTGTGAAAGAGAGACAAGGGAGACAGTAGATTGAGGTGATGAGTCTATCGCCGTGGTAACAGCCTGCTGCCAAGTGATTCTGTAGCTGTCGACATATCTCTCTTTTTACCACTTTCTCTCCACTGAGAACTGGCCACTGCTGTCGTAGCTCTTTTAGTCTCTAACATACGCAAGCGTTGTGTAAGTACAGCTTAAACATATGAAATGTAAATGGAGCTAATCTATGTCAATCTACGCACAAACTGACTTATCAACACTTATTTCAGTAAACCACCCAAAATTACAGTGTCAGCATTCAGTGTTTGTGTGAATTTCTAAAGATCCTGCTTGAGTGCTCTCATCATTTTGATTGATTATTAATAAATCCTGATAATAAGTCAATAATCAATACATTTGTGAGTTATTATTATTTGTTTAGTTTATCATCTGTAGATTTCTGGACTGTTCATCAGACAAAGAAGTCTGAAACGCAAGAAACTGACAGGGACACACTATTTCAACTATTTGATTAATTAAGAAGAAGAAAAGAAGAAGAACATCAACAGTGAAGCTAATCGTTGTTTGCAGCACTGAAGGTATTTTGTCTTGGACTTTACTAATGTAATACAGACTTATCTGAAAGAATTCTGATGCCTTCACTTTACTCACTGCATATTTAACTGCACTAATTTATTTTAAAAAAAATCTATTTACGTTTCAAACAAGTTTAATCAATTTACATAGAATACCTTAATAGCAGCATGTTTTTTTTAATAATTCAAATTAATAAAAATCAAAAAAATTAAATCTGTCTTTTACAAAAGCATTGAGACTATTTGCTGTGACTGCACATTCACACTGCATGTCAGGGCAAAAACCAAGCCATGAAGTCCAAGAAACTCCCCGCAGACCTCAACAATAATATTTTATGATGAGACACAAATCAGGACAAGGTTATAAAAGCATTTCTAAAGGTTTGAGTGTTCCTAGGAGAACAGAGACCTCAATAATTGTGAAATGAAAAAAGTCTGGAACCACTAGCCTTCCCGTAGTTTGCCAACCAACCAAACTGAGCAACCTCAAAAAAGGGCCTTGGTCAGGGATGTGACCATAAACCTTGTGGAAGACCTTCAAGAGTCTTCCAGAGAGATGACAGAGCCTGACAGAAGGTAGGCCTTCATCAATCAGGTCTTTATGTTAGATGGAAGATGGAAGCCACAGCCTGTCTGGAGGTTTCCAAACAGCTGTTTAAGGACTCTGAGAGCATGAGAACAAAGATTCTGAGGAATGATGAGACAAAATTCAACTCTTGGGGAAGAACTTCAAGCACCATGTCTGGTAAACACCAGTCACTACTCATCATCATTTCATACCTACAGCGAAGCATAGTGGTGGCAACATCATGCTGTGGTAGCATCTCAGTGACAGAGACTGGGGCGACACCAGCATGAACATGATCCAATATCTATGGCAAAGACACTGCAGTGATGTCAGTGCCCCCATCTAGGCTTAGCCCCACAGAACATATGCGGATATACATGAAGATAACAGTTGACTTCTATCTAATCTGACGGAGCTTCAGAGTATCTGGCCAAAAATCTAGGCTTGTAGAAACCTAAGAAAGTCTAAAATGAATAGGAATACTTCCTCTTCAAAGTACTGAATTTAAAAAGGCCTTCAGATTTTTGAATAATTAACAAACTCTTTTGCAGATTATTGACATTAATTTACATTAATGTTGCACCACATTAAAGATACACATAAAGAAGAAGTATTAAAAGTAAAGTATACAAAGCTGAAGTGTTCTTTCCTCCACAGCAGGGGAGAGTCCGACTCTGATCTACGTTTGAGATGTCTCCTAACAGATTTAATACTGTGGAGACTGAACGAAAAAAACCCTGCTGTCAATAGGAAAAAATGAGCTGTGAGAAATGATAAATTGTCAGACACGTCTGTGATATTGACTGGCCTGAGAAAAGGATGGAGGGAGGAGGAATGCTTTTGTGTATTTTTTAGAATATAATGTGGTGGTGGCAAAAGAAGAAGAAATTTGCCTTTCGACAAATGAGTTAATTCTATTTAGTCGTCTTTGATTTTTGAATCTATTGTGCCTAATGAGATGATGAGGGCCTGATGTAACAAGCTCTGCTATATTTTATTTTATTTATTTATTTTTTAATTTAATTTAATTTTATATTTTTTATGTTTTTTATTTAGGGGTGTGGGTGTCTGATTCGAGGGTCTAAGGACAGAGGGTGTCTTCATGGAGCAGCAAACAGTGAAGTCTATTGAGGCAAAGTTATCCTACATATTTTATAATTTTAATTTGAGTTAATTTGATTTATCCAATATGGATCAACTTGGTTTGATGCTGATATTACGCCAAATGAATTTAGCTTCAAATGTAAAATACTATAATCAGGAATAAAGAAAAAAGTGCTGCCTAGTTTCTTAATGCGAGTGTATTTTCTGTCCTCTAGACAAGATCTAAGAGACTAATACCTGTCTGTGAGTCTGTCACTGTTAGGCAAATGTGACAAAAGACAAATAGCCTGGAAAAGTGTGTGTTTTCTACCTGTACTGTAGGTGTCAGTCGTTTCCTGGGGAGAACTCGTCCTCACCTCAACGTGTGTGGGTGTGTGAGTGTTGGTGTGTGCATACAGTAAGAGAGAGAAAGAGAGTATGTGTGCACACTAAACACCAAAGTGCTTTTAACACCATGCAGGTCACAGTACACTGGCATTACACATGGGCTGTAGGGCACTGATTAGAACACACACACACACACTGCAAGATTAACCTGCATTCAGAATCACCAGAGCAAACCACCTGAATTCAGCAGCATATAAATGATAAATGAGTTTCTAATGTTTCTTCTATTAAGCCAGACGGGGGGTGCTGGGGAGAAGAATGCCTTCATTTTACACTTGGCAAAGCCTTCAACATTTGACAGCACCTTTAAAGTGGAATGTTAACAGAAAACCTCTTTAAAACATGTTTTAGTCACTTTTCATCTTTGAGGAGATGTTGAACCTTCTTAACTTGTTCCACTGAAAGATGAGGAACAGCAGTTCTCCTCTGAGCTGCCAATCCTGCTCCACACACCCAAACATTTGGCTCAAACTTGGTGTTTGTTGTGAACAATAACAGAAAGCCACACGGGTTCCTGTTACCAACGTCTAGGCTTCTCTGTCACTGCCAATGTTAAGGCCTGGTGCCAGTCTTAAAGCCAAATAGTGCAGTCTAGTGCAGAGTCACTATTTCTTCAGCTGGATAAAACTCCATGCCCGACGTGTGTCCCAGACACTAAAACAGTTTTTAAAGATGTCAGACTTTTCTCATAGTCAACAACTAGATGCATTACTAGTTGCATTCATTCATTCTGTATCTCAACACAAAGCAAATTGGATCTGTAAATTTATGATTTTTCTTGCACTATACACATACAAATTTAACACAACACAACCATTTTCCTGCATGAGAAGTGTGTGAGACTGGGCTTCAGAATCTATACACTTCTAATATATATCAAGCAGCATTTTGCCAATCTTGAGAGTTTAGCATAAATAACACAATACGCCTAAAAGAAGGGGTCAATGTCACGACCAAATCCTGCCACCTGTGTCTAAAAGGAGTTTTAATACAAACATTTTCCTTACACGTGCCAACTTATCACTGTCAGAGATTCCTATAGTGACAGTTACTCATAAAGACGGAACGCGGTTATACCAATTCAGACATAAACATGGACTCCTGACTGTCCATGTTTAACTAACTGTCCTTACATCAAGTATCAGATTTAGGGGAATTGTATTTAAAATTCTGAGAAACCAAAATTCTATAACTTGATGAAGCTCTTTTTTTTACATTGCGTTTGACGTATGTGTGGGTCCCTACCTGCTGTGATGTCATCATCAGTTACGTCCATTTCCTCCTCAGGAGCCTTGGTTTCTGTTGGCTGAGCCTCAGGAAGGGGTGCGGCTGGAGGGGAGGGCTCGGTGGTCGCCCCAGCTTAAAAGAGAGAGAGCGAGACAGAGACAAACATTTTAATTACTATTTCATTTTGGCCTGTATTGTCACAGGAAACAAACTGATCAGCAGGGTAATAATCTTGTGTGTGTGTGTTTGTATTAGCTCATCCCAACAGGTTTCTGTGTTGGTCCTCATTGTCCTGGTTAAGTACCTAATAAAGGTTGATTGGGCGTCCTTGTTATCTCAAGCATTAATGGACACACACATGTGCTCACACAAACACACACACAGCTGCTGCATCTATATTTAGCGTATTTATTTAGACCTTATCTCTCCATTGCCAATTAAGAGGGGCTTTTCATTAGCGGTAGGAGCTAATGAATGATGCTACGCTAATGAATAGAGCGACTAAATGTAACAGACCAGATGCCGGGCTAATCTGTAGGAAAACAGCCTAATTAATGAATATACACACACACACACACAACCCCTGCACACTTGGTGCAATAACAACCAACTAAAACAAAAACAAAATTACTCATTTGAGGAATTTTTTTGCTTTAAAAAAATCTAATATATGTAAGCAACATACACGAGTTCCTGAGGTTAGCCAGAGTGCAATTAAAGACACCCCTGTAATTACTCTGTGTGTAATTGCATTGATTCATCCTGGTTAACATTGTGCTTCATGTTCCAATTAACCTGTTCACACACACACATAATGACATTGTGCAGCTTGGTCACACACGCAATCACATAAACATACACAAAAGACAGTGCCAGAAGGCCAATACACAGCCAGGTTGCTCATTATCCGTGTCGAAGTGATAAAAACTTAATTGGACCTAATTGAAATATACCTGGTGCTTTGCTGTAATTGGACAAAAAAGGCCGACTGATGTTTCTGTATAAACGGAGCACACTCCTCGCTAAATTCAATTTCAGTCCACACAAGCTTTACTGTCATGAAACACAACAGCGTTCAGTTCCAAAGCAAAAGATCAGAATAAATATGATTCAGTATTGAAGCACGGTATGGTTACCATCAGTACAATTAAACTTTAGGCTCATTCTTGTCCAGTCTCCACTTTACAGTGTATGAATGTCTGTGCTAGTGAGGCACAATAAATAGTGAAGGATTCATCTCAGATTTTAGACTTTAAATGGTGAATTTCAGTCCACATTTAGCGAAGCATAACAAGGTCACAAACCCTACTAGAGATACATTAATATGTAAAATATTAGGTATTGATTTTGCTGCTGAACACACAATAATGCTGTGCAATGAGTAACTATTACATGCAGCATTGTACAGTATTTGTAGGCTTTGTAAATTTTATTGGGTCAACTTGAAATACTAATATGTATATACAGTATATTATTTTATTTATTAATTTTTTTTCATATTTAATTATTACAGGGTTTACTTACAGACTGTAATCTATATTCTTCCACATATTCTCCCAAGATATTTATTAAGAGGACAGATGATGATGAGATGGGAGAATACTAAAATTGTGATTTTCTTTGTAATTATTGCATTAAGCTAATAATTTCTTTATAGTATTAATTTACCATTTGATTCACTACTCTTTCTGTATGCGCTTTACAGCTTCAGTATTGCAGTACAGCTGATGTATGTGCATGATGAATCCCTACACTGAGGTTTGAGTGCTTCGCACCACACTGAAAATGACTTCTATTAAAAATTATTTGGAAAAAGGTTGCATAGTGTAGCTTTAAGATGGGGAATAGGGAAAATTATGGTTGCTGACTTATAGTATTATGTCTCACTAGAAACCACAGTGCAGTCTACATGTGTTCTTTAAGGTGATATATCTTTTGCACACACACTCAGGCTTACAACTTATCTGTCCTGTGAGAGGGAAGGAGAAAGAGAGAGATGAAGAAGCTGTGGAAGAAAAAGAAGAGAGGGAGGTGGAGGAGGAATGGTTAACTGGATGGAGGAGGGGAGAAGACAGAGGAGGCGTTCTGCCCTGCTCCAAGGTCAAGCTTGTCATGTCAGCCATGACACATAGCTCCCAGCATGCCTTGTTAACCTCCAGGACCCCCTTCCCGCTTCTCTGTTGCTCCCGCTCTTCTTTTTCTTCTATATTTGGACATTTTTTAAAAGTATTTGTATATTTTTTTTGGTTGTTTTTTCCAGTCGTTTGGGGGCAGCAGGAAAACTCCCACCTGTTAAGCGTCTGCTATTTTGTGTTTCAATTTTCCATTCTTGTTGACAGAGGGGGAATGAAGGAGGTCATAAGAGGATGACAAGAAAAGCAAAGAAGAGGAGGATGAGGCGGCTTGTTAACTGCAGCAGGGCATTGGTTGATCAAAGTAGGAAGCAAACTAGAGAAGAGGGGAGAGAGAGAGAGAGTAGACCACTGTTCAGCGATCAAAGAAACAGCTGCTTCACACACTGTGTCACTCTTAAAACTGTGTGTGTTCATGCATGTCTGTGTGAAGGTGAAGAACGCTTAGGACTTTGTTTAATTAAGTGTGTGTGAATAAGTGTGAAGTGTGTGTGTGTGTATGGAACCCCCTCTTCATTCATAAACACACCCCGCAGGCTGACCCTTTTTCCAAGTCCGGCCTTGTAGGCTCTCTCTCGTGGGCTTTGCCTCCTCCCTGCTGCTCTGGAAGTCTTCCACCCCAAAGATTAAAGCTTCATGCTTGTGTTTCATTATTCGTTACGATTGCTGTGCAGCATTTTTAGCTATCAAGGCTGACCACATATGGTCACTGCATCTTGGCTGTGTGTGCCATGAAATTACTCCGTGTTGAAGTAAACTTTAGAAATGTTGATAGCACGTTGTTTCCCCTTGCTTTCAGGCTTGACATTTAAATCCTAACTTCAATATTATCATCTCACTGTCAGAAAAAAAGCAAAGAAAACTATTTGACAGCAGTGATGATGTAGATAGTGTAGACAGTTCATTCCTCTCTCTCTCTCTCTGGGTATGAGTGCAGGTCAACAACTCCTCTTTCCTTTGTGTTAAAGCATTTTAAACACTTCCAGTAGAGCCAAAAGGTCAGCCACGGCCACTGCTGTGTGAACGTTTGTGTGTTATCTTGTGGTCAGCCCCGTGCTGTTACAGTGGGACTCTGCCACTGACTCAGTGACATTTCCTTGGCACTAAAAGCTAATGGATAAATACATGTGTCTCCCTTCAAACACCAACCACTGTGCTGCTGGATTGGAGGAGCTGAGAGAGACATAGGTTTGGGTTTCCACAGAATTGGGCACAACATTTTAAAACTGTGTGGGACTGTGGGGAATTTCAAACATTCTTAAGATACTGTACGTTTTTATGCTTGGCTAAGGTTGAAAAGTATGGATAAAAGCAAAAAGCAACAAAATGCAATGCAATGAAAGTGCACAGTAAGGATGTTATTGATGACGAGATCTACCAGTTATTTGCTTAGCTGACTAATTGCAGTAACTGAAAATTCAGAAGATGAGGATGTGCAGAGTAACTTGCAAAAGATGTACTGTAGTTTCCAGTGGTTACTAAGTGGTGCCTCTTACTGTTTATTGACATGTTACACATGTATTTGGTAAATGGGCCGTGCAAATCATAAAACAAACAAAGATCCTTGTCTATTCAGACAGAAGTAAGTAGTAGAATGACTCTCTCACTGTGGCTGTCATGTTGTGAACACTGCTGCATAAAGTTGTGAAAATGCCAGAGAGTTGTGGTCTAGAGGCTGACTGGTTTAGCTAGCAGCGTTGTCTCAGATTAAGTTCATGCAAGCTGGGAGAGTCCAGATGGTGGAGATCACTGCTGTAGTTGCAGTGCTAAGGATAAGCAGTACTCTGATAGAAAAATGCTTCTAACACTATCAGCACAAAAGTGATGAACTGCATACCTAATGCTGCCTTGCTATGAGTGCCCCTGTGTTTTGGGACATGGTGGCACAGACTAGAAAAGACTGGCAGGTTGATTCTTCCATAGAAGGAAAGAGGTTGAATTTGGAGTTAAAAACTTGTCAAAAGGATATTTTGTGTATTTAACAACACACAGTTCCAAGCAGAGGTTCAGGTTCAAAGCACTCCTCTAGGGGATGCAACGAATTCCCTGACTCTCCCATGATATTCCAGGATTTCCAGGACCAGCAAGAATCATCTTACTGTTCCAGTCCTGCTGTGCAGCACACAGATCAAATTCAATGACCTTTTAACCTCACTCTATCTTTCTCTCTCCCTCTGTTCCCTCCCTCCTCTGTCCCCCATCGTCCCCTGAGGTCACCAGTCCATCACTCCCCCCCCCCAGCTTCCCCTGCCTGCAGTACTGCTGTGGTAACACAACACTGACCGGTGCCCGTTACTATGACAACCGTTCCCCTGAGAAAACCCCAGCATCCTCAGCAACCACAGGGCGACTCCTGAACACACACACACACACACACACACACACACACACACACAGACACACACACACACACACACACACACAGACACACACACACAGACACACACACACACACACACACACACACACACACACACACACACACACACACACACACACAGCACTTTAGAAGGCTGTTTCTAGTAAAAGAAGGTGGAGATTCACCTTTCTTCCCATCAGCATGTCTAACTATAGACAGAGAGAGAGAAACCAGGGAATATAAAGAGCTGGAGATAGACTGAGGGAGACAGATGGAGAGAGACAGACAATGACAAAAGAAAACTGAGGAAAAGAAAGCGATGCTATCAGGTCCATATGTATTTGAACAGTGACACAATTTTTGTCATTTTGCATCTGTACACAACAGACCTAAAGTGAGACATTCAAAATATCAGAAGAGTGCAGACTTTCACCTATTAAACCTTAATTCAAAAGGTTTAACAAAAATATCTGCTTATACATTAAGGAATTACAGATTTGCACACTTGACTATTTTCAGAGGCTCAAAGGTAACTGGACAAATGAACATAATTCCAAATATAAGTTGTTTTTCAATACCTAACGTAACAATATGTAATACGATACTACTAATAAAATGATCACGATAAATCATCAGACATTAAAGAAACATGCTAAGTTGAACAAATAGCTTGTCAGACAACAATGCTACGAGAGGGGTCGGGGGAAACAACGCTGCCCAGTATTTTGAATTTAGATTGCAGTAACAGTTTTAAACACTCTGTGTCAGTCTTATATATTGTTCCTTTAAATGAAAATCATGAGCATTACTAAATATCCATGGTTCCTCCAGTTGAGATGCTTTGCCAAGCATTTATTGCAGCTGCCTTCATCTGCAGCTTGTTTGTGGGTCCTTTTGCCTTCATTCTTGTCTTCAGTAAATGTAAAGCCTTCTCTTGTGGGTTGAGTATCAAGTTTTTGCTGTGCTTCTTTATTTAGCTTTTCAGCCTAAGATGGCCTCCCTAACTTGCATAGACAACTCTGGATTCTTGGATCTCCTATCGAGTACTCCAGTGAACAACTAGAAAATGCAAATTCAACACTTGCAACCAAGATTCAACAGACATTTCATGTGCTAGGCCACATCTAGCCAGTTTCATGGCCAGGCATTGCCAGTTCCAATTGAACAATAGACCATCATCTATGCCTAATGACCTCTGAGCCTCTGAAGATAGGAGAGTAGAAACATTTCTAAATGCTTTCGTCAAACCAACTGAATTGAAAGCTGAATTACTACACTTCAATAACATCACAATTTCTTCATTTTAAATCTATTGTGATAGTGAATAGATGCAAAATTACAAGAACTGTCATGGTTAAAATATTTCCAGACCTGGGTGTAGATACATGGACAGAGAGAGGGGAGCAGACTTGGTCAAGCAGTTTTTGTCTCCCCCAGTTAAAGAAAAAAAACAACCGACCAGTCAGAGCTTTGCATTGTTAGGATTAAAAATGGAGACACCATCTACCTACGTATCAAGCTACCTTCCACACTTAAAAGCTGTGACAGAAAAATGTCACAACTGTGGATGCTGCCTCACTTGAGGACATTTATCAGATTTCTCATAGGCTTTGTCTGGAGACACAGAAGTCTTCATGTACAGAAAAGCATTAAAGGTATTATGCCTTTTCAGGCTTAAAAAAATAGATCCTTGAAGTCCCTCAAATGTGTCTGTACACTATTCATGCTGAAAAATCCTCTCTAAAGTGACCTGTTCAATCCTCTGCAAAGGATTTCAATTGAGTGATCCCATGACTATCTTTCTAGCTTTGTACTCACCAGTATATTGCTTTAGATAAGAGCATCTTCCAAATGTAATCTAAATGTAATATAAAAAAACTGTGGTGTACTTACGGGAGCTGACTGAGTCCACATACTGAGGCAGGTAGGGAGCCCACATGTCGATGGTGTCCTTACGTCCTGATTGGCCAATCCTTCTCAACTCAGCCAGCAGAAGAGCTTGTGCTGCTTCTCGCACCTAAAATCAAACACAGTTGTCATGAGGTGTTTCAATAACTACTACGTTCTATAAGCCATGCTTTTAATGGTCAATACGTTTTTTAGATTATTATTTCTACAAAACGCATATAATAAAATACCATGTAAAAAGTCAGTATTTCACAGATTCACTCACAACCAGTTGCAACTTTACAATGCTTTATATTGTTTGTTGTTGCAAATTATCATTATTATACAAACATAATTTTAGTTCTGTGTACTGTGTGTGTGTGTGTGTTACCTCTAGACAACGGTCCTGCCATCTTCGTGCCAACATCTCCAGCAGTGGAGGTCTGAACTTGTCCAGCCCAAGAAGGTCAGGGAGCATCACACAGTGCATTGCTGCCAGCTGACTCCAACCTACACACACACACACACACACACACACACAGACACACACACACAGTAAGAAAAGCATACAAAGCGGGCCGGTGGATAAATCTATGTAAAAGCTTCTCCCACGCTCATATATGAACCTTACTGCTATCAAATAAAAACATTTTTTTCCTTTTGTGCTACACCCAACATGGTGAGGATTTAGCTTTCCTTAGCCTAAGCAGTACTATTTTTTGTGTTCATGTGGTAGTTTTGGTGTTGGTGTTTGGCTGAGTCACAGTCTAATCCTCTGGGAACCAAGAATATCCACAACAGTTGAAAATGAAAAAAAATATAAGAAATGATGCTCACAGACTGCAGAAATTAGATTAATACTCATTAACAAATTATTACATTTTTTTTTTTACAATTCATTACAAAAGAAAATACTTTCTTTAAAACATAGTGTTTATCGGTTTGTCTCTTTTTTAAATAAGCTGCCCCTTGAAACTGAAAAACATGTTTCTGTAAGACAGCAGTGAGTTTCTTACATCGTTAAATAAATACAGTGGCATTGTACTTACTGTATTCAGTCCTCAAATGAATAAAAATATATCACACTAACAACAGTTAAACACAAAATGGAAATACATGTCATCATGACAGTATTATCTGCAGTCTTGGTTAAAGCAAAGGTATCACTTCTGCTAACCAGAGCCTGAGTATGATCGATGATGTTTAACAGGTATACAACAGATATACAAAAGTGCCAGATGGACTAACATAGCACATAACGATACCTTGGCATAATGAATTGAATTCTGTTTCATTTCATTCAGCGACCCCTGCACTCTATGGAGGTTTCTAGATAAAAAAGTCTGTGAGTCACTGATTAAGAAAACTAACATTCAAAATGTGATGGTATCGCTTCAGTAGGGCTCAAATCTGTCTGAATCAGTCTGAGCCACAATATATTTATACTTTTTCACCAAACACCTGAGAAGTATACACCAGCTTCTACATATCTATGACAAAAGAACTGAACTGAAATGTTTATTTTCTTATACTTAACACAGACCAAGCACCTTTATCACATATATCATTTCAATATATGGTTTCCAGAGAAAATGCATGTATGTGAAATGCACTTGTATGATGGACACTGAATGGTTTTTAAGAAGGAAAGAAATTCTGTACAAATTTCTTTGCCAGGGGTACCGTTTAAACTTACCTCTGCCATTGAAATATACAGGGAAAACTCAAATTGTTAGGTGTATTACAAACACACTGCATTCAGAAATAAATGTAGAGACTGACTGACTTACTGTGAATCTCACAAAAATAATCTGTCAAATATCTGATTTCTGTCTTACTAACCACATTTTCTCAGTACTCTGACAGTTGGTCAAGCACACTGTAATCAGTCAACATCAAGTTATTATGTCTGTACACTGTCTTGCAGAAACCTGAACTGTTAAATAATTTAAATTTGCTCCTTAAACTAAATGCAAAACTGTTAGCTTCCAGCATAATTAAGAATTATTTAGACCCCAATTCATATTGTGTGTGTGTGTGTGTGTGTGGGGGGGGGGGGGGGGGGGGGGGGGGGTTGACTTGCAAACAAAAATATATATAAACTCATCATGAACTAGACTAAAGGTAATATTGGACTTTAAATTGTTTTTTTAGACTGTTGCTTTATGGAGGTAGAATGCTTTTACTACTACTTTACAAGTTCTACTGTTGTTTGTTAGAGTAAAAATGATTTACTCAGTGATAATTATCTAATTCTCTTATTACATTTTTGTTTGATTATTGTTTCTTACTTCTTGTCATTATGAAGGATACTTGTTTTTGATGTTTAATCCTGTCAGCAACAGGAACATGTTATACTCTGCTGATGCTGCACTCTGCACACAGACATAAAAAGGACAGGTCAGAAAAGGTCAGCATTCTCAGAGTTGACCAGTTCTTGTTGCTATACACCTATGAGCAGTGTTTTATCCTTATATGGAGTTCTTTTTCCTTGTAAAATGATCATCCTTTAACCATACCAGCCCCCATCTGTGACTTCAGGGTGTGTCTCATCTGTAATAAAAAGCTTGCACAAAGGGGGAACGGACGGAGTTGGAGATAGGAAATCCTGGGTGAAGCATTTATGATGCTAAGACCTCAGGCCGGCTCCCCTTGCAAGTAAAAAGGCCGAGTGTCCTTGTTGTGCTTTATTGTCTCCATCTCTTAGAGTATGAAACCTGTTGTGGTAATTTTGGACCCAACATTGTTGATAACAAGTTTTAAAGCTGCTGCTACTACTGATTATTCTTATTAAGTGCCTATGTCTGTAGCGGATGATAACAAAGTTCGGCTGGAAAACCTTTTTTACAAGGAAGACAACAGTATGGCAGTAGCTGCTACTGCTACTACTATTATTACTACTACTAAAAGAGATAATAATAATAATCACAAAGTTTCTGCAGGATAGTGTTTTGGAAATAAATAAATAATACATTAAATTTGCTGTCATATTTGCTACAGCTACTGAGGTTACCTCAAGAAAAAGGAAGGGCCTCTGTGTGCATGCTTGCTGTTTCTGTTGTAAGAATAAATAAAAATCATCCTGATGCACTTTGGTTTAATTTCTGAAAACTAAATCTCATCAGCTTTAAAAGGCACTTGATTTTCCTTTACAAACTACAAACACATTCAATGTAGGAGCAGATGAGGCAGCAAGCCTCCATGATAAAGGCAGCATCCTGTTAAACATTTATAATAGCTGTTTACAGAGAAAAAAACTACATTAGGCTTTGTGAGGGATGCGAGATGATGATTGCACTGATTTACAATAAAATCTACATTCACTCGAAGTTGTAGTAGTGTAGTGTGTAACCCTCTTGAAAAGTTAAGGGTATACAGTATCAGTGGGATGAGTTGCAGGTGAAAACAGGACAGCTACATGTCAAAAAAGGTACAGTTTTCTTTTTTAGCACAAATTCAATTTTGGGGATTTGGCCCATTGAATTTTTTTTCTGGTGAGACACTCCTCATTCCATCAGGTGGAAATAGCAAGCATGCAAACAATGAGCGCAGAGACACTAAAAACACTAGAAGACATGGACATTCAGACAGACAGAGAGAGAGAGAGAGAGAGAGAGAGAGAGAGAGAGAGAGAGGGAGAAGTACTGGGCAGGATTACACAATACTGCAAACAACTAAAAAGAGACAAAGTGGTATATGCACTTTCTAATGCATCAGTTCTAAACATCAGTAAAGTCAACTTGTTTGCAGATGAAACTGCTTCTTGTCTCTCAAACCGTTGCTAAAATCTAAAACTAATGGCTGCCTTTTTTTATGATTATGACGTTCTGAAAGTACAGAATTCTTTGTTTTGTTTTGTTTTTTTTCCCAGTATTTTACTAATTTGCCTTTGACTCGTCTTTACACTACAAACACTCACCCAGTACCTATGTCAAGTGACTCACATTTAGATGCCTAAAACCGATTGACTAGAAAGTGGACTGAACTCAGCTATAGCACACAAATATAAAGAGAGACAGTACTGTAGACCAAAACAAGGACAAAGACACTGAAGAAAGAAAAAAAAACAAAACTGGAGCTAGACACCTGAGATGAAACCCAACACTGGCTTCAGGGAAAAACAAGACTGATGCAAGAGAAGAGAAATGAGATGACGAGATCCAAGGAGAGGAGTAGGAAAAAAGTGGGAAGATGAATAACTGATGCGAAAGAGAGGAGAGAATAAGAACTGTGATGACACAAAGAGAGTGATGTCTGGAGAAACAAACAATATTAAAAATATATATGGAGGAGGGGACAATGAAGATTTAAAAATGCATGTGGGAAGGAAAGAAGAAACAAGCAAGTTATAGAAAGAAAAAGATTTCTATATAGATAAGTGACTGGAGGGGTGAAAAAAAGTATGGCTGTGAGACTTTCCCTAAGTGGTGTCCATCAGTTCAGTCTGTACCTTCGTTGACTGAGGGGATGTTATGAGCAGGGCCAGGGCTGGGGGAGCCAGAGGCCCCCCCTGGAGCCCCAGCAGTGGTAGCAGTAGTAGCAGTGCTGGTGTTGGCTGCAGCAGCTACAGCAGCTTGTAAAGGAAGAGAAGGAGAAAAATAGTCAAGAAGGAAAGAACAGATTAGAAGATTATTAATATCTACACAAACGGACAGGGGAGACAAGCAGTCAGGCAGCAGGAAAAGAAGAACATGTATTTACAACACATGAGAACAGCAAATGAAAACACGTTCAACTGAGAGAAAAAAGCCAAAAACAAAAAAGTATACATATACAATCTGCTTTAAAAGTGTGCCAGGGATGTTAGATGTCCACCAAACTGCAACAATGTACTATATGTCAAAACTCTTTCAATATCTGCACACTGCAAATATAGTACTGCTAAAGATGGAAAGTGAAAAAGTGGTTACGACAAATATAATGAGCATCAGAAAGGGGTAAATCAGGGAAAGATCATGTATATGATAACTGCAGCTTATAGCAGTATGCTGAAGTCTACTAAAGTGATACAACAGATGATTTGGTCTTTCTTCAGCTCTACACAGCTCAAGACCTGATCTATGGAAAAATATAAACAAGTTGGTTTATCAACTGGTTTTTAACAAGGTAAACATCCTCTACACAGTGTTCTGGACAATAACTCAAAAGTAGCTGCTGTCTCATTAAATAAAACCAAACCCTAAAAAGTAAAGACCAGAGAGGACAATAAGCAAAAAAAAAAAAAAAAAAAAGTTTGTATTAGCAAGTAAAACAAAACTGTACTAAGGAAAAATACAGAAAACAAAAAAACTAAATGTAAAAATTAGAGAGGAAAAAACACAGGAACCAATAAAATGTCAAATTGACACTATTTCCCAGGATGCACTTGTTAAGAAAATGAAAAATCAGTTGTTAGTTTGGAGATGAAGACCACCAACACCTACACCAGGACATAAAGGTTTCAGACTGTGGCACTAGCACTCAAACTCTATTGGGGTTGGGGATTTTTTTAAATAGAAAACATAAATTCTGAAATAGCTAACCAGGATAAATAACACGTCTGTAAAAGTTTCCATTTTAAGGCAAAAATCATATGTGCTGGTTCAAATTGCAGTAAGATATACTGAATGTTTTTTAATGTTAGAACCAGAAACCTGAAACCTTTACACTATAGAGATCAAATGATTCAGTGATATTTGTTTTAAAATTCTCATTAAGGGTTTCTGACGTTAACAGAACAAAAACCCATCTTTCTTTCATCATGTATTAAAAAACAGGAGACATATAATCACATTTTTTATATTTTTAAGTTCCATATAACCATGTAATGGTTCTCACACATACACTCATTAACACTGTTCAGCTACCACCGAGAAAACACGTAGCACAGAGACAACAGAGAAAACAACTACAACCATATTGTATTAGTTGGTGGGGAAAAAAAGAGAGAAATATCAAAAGAAAGATGTACATCAATACAAAAGAGAGATTGAATGAAACTACAGTGAAAGAAATACTGAAGAGAGCGGTGTTTGTGGAGTAGGGTCCCGCCCCCCATCAGGGAACAGGCAGCAGGCTGAAGCCATGCACTGAATGACAGTTTGACGATGAAAAGAGAGACAGAAATATAATGGAGAGAATCAGAGGAGTGAGAAAGAAATCAGAAAGCCAGAGAAGATGGCTGAGGGAAGTCGAAGGCAGTTAACTAGGATTGGTGTGCAAGAAATTTGTTGCATGAGGAGGTTAGATATAATATCGTCATCTTATAATACTGTTTATATCATCTAGTTTAGTTAGTGCATTGCACAATGAATCCCTCTATGAAAGGGTTGGATAAGCAAATATGTAGATGATACTTTAGTATTCACATCTAAAGGTTCAGTGCCCAGTGGTAAAACTAAAGAAAGTAAATATAATGTACATATGCCAGAGTAAATAAAGTAGCTAAACAAATACATGATCCTTATTAACTCTGAATAAATTAATGCGCTTTAATACTGAATGCCAAAAAAAACTTTATTAGTAGTAGTCATTAAGAACTATTCTAAATGTAAAAGTCAAAATGACCCAAAAACACCAAGGTGTGTATATAGACCGCACTCGTCAATATCCTATTACTGTCTTAATTATTTCTTAATAGTTTTTTTTGGTCTGTGCCTGAATCAAAGCATGAAGTTGTTGACCCAGTATTGTTTAGTCCCAGATACAGGATCACACTCGAAGCTTTTTAACCTGGAAATAAACAGCAGTATTCCATAAACAATCCATTTGTGAAAATGTAAAGACATTTCTTTTATAAATAAACAATTATAATGAGACATACTAATCATTCTCAAAGAAGGAATGCTGAGTGTTTTTAGGGGTCTGTGACTTTCTAAGCTTCATCAACTATCAATCAGTGAAGGAGAGCAAACTGGCTTTACCAAAGCATTATGTGTAAGTTTTGAACTTCACTATGTTCCATCTTACAAAATTTGGCTTTGGATTAGTTTATCTGCATAAGCTACTACAGAAAACAGATTCCTGGATGTTGACCATAACACCATCCAAGCGTGGTAACAACATCAAATTGTGTTGTCAGGATGTGTATTTTTTATTTTTTACTATAACCAGTTAATAGACATTTAGGGGCCATAAAACAGGAAACAGAAGAAATCACAAAGTGTTGGAAAATGGGGTGCAATAACAGTAACAAATGTCCTGACTATTCTCTCGATTAATCATCTGGTCTATAAAATGTTAGGAAAATGTGAGACCATTATATTCATGATGCTCTCTAACACACATAACACAAAGAAAAATTGTGAATCCCTACAAGTGAGAAGCTGTAACAAGGGTGAATTGTCATTTTTGCTAGATAACTGTCTCTCAGCTTAGTCAGCCCATTACCTGACCAAATAGTTTAGCTATGTGACAAAAGACTGAAGGAAAAAGAAATATTTTCTTTTAACCTTCAATGGATTTAAAAGTGTGAGACATGCTGAACTCTGTTCCCATCTCTCTAAATGCTGCAGGACATTAGTGGGGCCTCCTCGTTTATTTCCATGTGAAAAGAGATGGTGAGCAGGGTTAACAGTGCTCTCGTTTACAGAGCCTCTGACTGACACACACGCACGCACACACCAGGTTGGAGGAGCTGGCTGCTGAGCAGAGGTCACGGCAGAGCGTTCCCTCTGAATGGTGATGAATAGGCGTGTGGCATGAATAAGTCCACACGCTTGTCGCGCTTGGCCTCCATTTAGGCGTGACAATAGCACTGAAACACCCCCCACACCCCAACAGGAGTACCACCCATGGCACGTGTGCGTGTGTGTGCGTATCCAAATGGGCTTGATTTTCGGTGTGTGTTCGTAGGTAGTGAGCTTGTTGTATGTGTGGTAGGTAGAATGTGTATGTGTGGTACGCAGATGGTGATGGCTAGCTAAAATGTCCCCTACAGTGAAACAGGGCTGGTTTCTACCTGTAAGAAACTTATTTTTTCACATCTCATATTAAATCATTTTTCTTTCCATTTTTCGGTTTCTTTCCATCTTCTGGAAATTGTCTTAGGTTGTCTAATACTTTAAGTATTTTGTATTTACTTTATATCTGATGATGAACTGCAGCAGAGGCAGCCTAAAGAAAATTTCCACAAAAATGCCATTATATCTGAAACGTTGATGAAGTCTGACTGTTGACTGACGACTGCCTTTGTTGACAGTTGTCAAGTCACATGGCTAAAAAAGGCCTGGTTCAGATAAACAAACATATGTAGTTTTAGGCATTTAAACAAATGACTGTTGTCTCTTTGGAGTGCTTTTTTTCTTGTGGGGACTGTGGTAATATTTCCAGTGTGAATTTTGGAACCTATGGCGAAATCAGACACTTTTCTGTCAAAGTGAATGTGAATCCGTCGAAAGTGTGAAACCCGTCCAAGTAGCACTGAGACACAGGACACAGAATCCTATAACCACCGTGTGAGTACAGACTGGGGTTAAATTGGGTAGTTCATCTGTGTCAAAAACAGCAGAAGAACCCTTTAAAGACCTGCTGACCGAGGACACAGCAGCAGCTTCTTCCTGCCATTTTTTCTTTTTTTACTCTAACTCTCTGTGGGTTTTATTGCCGGTGGGCTGCATTATCATGCTCCCGCCCCTCCTCCCTCCAACCCTCCCCAAAAGACCCTGGGGGTGTGTGAAGCGAGCGCCCTTCCTTTTGTAGTTACCTTGTTTGATCTGGGCCTGTAGTGCAGGGTTGGAGGGCTGAGGGGGGGCAGCCGACGTCCTGCGAGGAGTCTCCGGGGTTCCTCCTGGCCTGGGAGGCCTGGAGAAGGATCACAAAGAGGGGGCATGAAATATTAAAGGAAGGAGGAGAGAGGAGGGCCAGCACACAAACACACACCTACACACACCCGAACACAATCGGAGAAACCAAAATACAAAGAAATAACACTCACAGAAAGACATATGAGCGTATTTGAATGTACATACATAAAATGTGTTCACACAAATCAAATGATTTTCATTTTGGTTTGCTGAAACAGCCTCTTTCTGAGTGTGTGTGTGTGTGTCTCCTTAGGCTCCAGCCTATTGAATTTTAGGTGGAGGACACCGAGTCTGAACAGACTGAAGGTGTCTCACTTTTGGAGACACACACACAAACACTTCCAATAAAACAATCAATGAAAAGATCAATAACAGTTGCCAAGCAACAAATTACTGCTAGGAAGCTCTACACTTAGTTAAAAACACCAAAGTCCTACTGCGGGGAAGTTCTGAAAAGCAACAGGAACGTGGTCTTTGTTTGAGTACAAGACCAGAGTCTCCAGTGCTGTATAGATTTAACACAAATCCCTTCATCATTTACTCATTGTTTTCCGTTTATTCCACTTTTCCATTTTTTCCAATGAAACCATCAATCCAACTCGAACTGATGGAATTAGTTCTGTGCAAATATGTATGTAATTTAACATAATTGGCAGAGCAATGTAGGCCAAGTGTAGAATGTACTTTATCAGCACATAGGGACATGTAAATGGCAAAACAGTCGAACTGACATAACCATGGGAAGTACTGGTGAAGGCGGTGCTGCAGCTTTTCAGACCCTCTGTCATGTAGGGGGATTATTATTATTATTATGCTAGTTTGTGTATTGACACTGTGTGACACTGAAATAACTTATTATTGCATTAATAATTTTACTACAACCATAATCTGTACCATCACTAAGTCACAGGGCCAACTGTATATCCCGACATGCTGTCAGAACTGGGGGTGGGGTAGGGCGATCTGTCATGAGCCGACACTTGGTGATCTCTGGTCTATCACCTCAATGCAAAGGAGGAAGCACCTCAAATACTGGTACTGGTATTAAAGTTCTTCAAATTTCAGTGTTTTTTGTACCAACTAATGCATTTCTAAACTGTGGCATGTCTAATAAGGATGATTTATTACTAACAATTAATGGTGTTCGTGTTACAATGGTATTCACTAGGAATGTGCCTAGCACCAGGTGATGTAACATTGCATTGGAGAAAAAGTTGAACCAGATCCAAAATTTTTGTCCCCTGCTCCCACATGCTGTTTCGTCGTTTCTCCAGAGCCCTCTGCTGTGCCCACCCTATTCAAATGAGAAGGCTTGACTTTTTTTTCCATGCAGCCAAATGTGTGTGTGTGTGTATCCAGCCTTATTGTACAGAGAAGATGCAGTGAGACCAATTCAGAACAATAGAGCACAAGAAAATGTGCACCTGCATGTAGCCTACCCCCACCACCAAACACCTGCTCTTACTGCCTTTCACTATAACACACACAAAGACACACACGGACAACCCCTCACATGTATTGTACATAAACAGTCATCTTTGTGTCAGTGTGGTTCACAGAGACTCAAGGAAACACACACAACAACAACAACAAGTGTAGAAATCATGCTGACCAACTTCCAGGGACACTCATTCCTTAAAAAGGAATTTGATCAAGAGATCAAAAATCCACAGAGGTTTGTTGAGTGTAAAGCTGAATTAAATCTAATAAGTGGCTTCAATAGTTCTGTCTTATCAAAGTTCCATATTTGTGTTTACTTGCTGAGCTTGAAATTGTGTGTGTGCAAGTCACCAGACTTAAGTTTACTACTGTATCTGCCTTGATCAGACTAAATGAATTCAGTATGTGTGCTGTTGGTGCAGCTCATGATGTTATCAGACTGCTACTTATTTATATCTGCATGTGTAATGCGTGTACTACCATGGCTGCTGAACAAGGCTTAAGGCTGTTATCTAAATAACATCTAAATCCATCTATTTTAGCAAGAACCGACGCACCAAAAGCAAAAAAATAAAAATCTCCCTTCGGAACTCGGCACTTAACCATGCTTCACCTGTGATTGGAGTTCAGAAGGTCGGCAGGTGCAGAAACTTATTCAATTAAACTGAACTATTAGACACTGACATGTGGAGTATGTGTAGTTATTGAAAAGTAAAAATCAACCCATATGGACCACACCCAATTTAAAACCCACCTACAGTTCAGCTAGTGTAAAGACAACAGATGAGGGAAAGAAATACTTCAACAAGCCCAACTTTTAATGACATCCTGTAAGGTCGAGACCAGATCTGTGGAGGAGCTGCTGCTGTTGTTGCTCTGATGAAATACTAAAACACTAAAAGTTCAGGAGAGCTTCTTGTCAAACTCCAGCAAAGAAAGAGCGAGAGAGAGGAAGCTTTTCCTCTGTCATAAAAGTGAAATGGGCAACATGAAAAAGCCAAAAACCGAAACACCTTCAAATATTCACAACTGCTAGTTTGGAGTGCAGAGATGGAGATGGTGAGAGACAAGATCCTTGCTTCCAGCTTCCATCTGTAGCTGCACAATCACCTGCTCTGATCTGGACACAGCACAGAAGAGTTCCTCGTTTCTGACAAAGTAATAAACTGCTTTGAAAACTTTGTCAGGCAGCATGATGTCCTCTCTTCTCCTGCTGTGGTGCATGGCTTCTTTTATTTTAGTCATGTCATGTGACTTCAGACTTGACTTGATTGTAGTTATAAAACAGCTTAAGTCTTGACTAGGGGCTTATCCTAGCTGACTTGAGAATTGTAACAGACTTGCCTAAGACTTCTCTCACCTGACTGAAACTGGGCCAGTGACGGCCGCCCACTCATTTTTAATTAAAAGTTCAGCTCTGCTACCATTAACTGCACTAATGAATTGCTTTAGTCAGGCTACAACCAAAGGGTGCACCTTGATTGCAGTTTAAACTGAGGCACAGGGTCAGTCCACCAACTACTTTTCCTCCATTTCTACAAAACACATGGTCACGGTCTTAACTATGTGTGTATGTGTAACTATGTGTCTTTAACACCTATCTTACTGGGACAGAAAAAAGAATCACAACAAATCGTAAACACTTCTGATCTGATGTTGCCGGATACATGCCCCCAGAACTTGGAGTGTTTTTGACTTTAACCACTGACTTTAAACGATTTGAGACTTGATTTGAACTGAATTGTTCTCAGACTTGATGTAGTCCTGTCTTCACAGACTTCAGACTTGACTTGAGAGTCGCTTTGAGAACACTTGACCCAGATCCACCACAACTGACTTTAAATTAGAAATATTTGATTTCGATTTGCCCTTAAGGACTCGAGACTGAGACCCTTTGACTAACTAATTAAGAGCACTGACAAGCTGACACCATGCAGATAGTTATTACACAAATAACTGTATTATATACTTAACAAACATATTTAATAAAGACAATAGAGAACTAAATGACAACAATTCTTGATGTGTGTATGTGTATACATAAAACACACACACACACACACACACACACACACACACAGTATATTTCTCTCTCTCTCTTTCCCCTCTGTGTGTGTTTTTCTTCTCGACTTGCCCTCCCTGAAGGCTTACTCAATGCAGGGTTGCCGAAATGATGAAATGATTAGTAGGTGTTACAGCAGCAGGATCTCGACCTCCATGTTAAATCTTTCACAGCACAATAAGAGCTCACACAGACTAAACAATCAGCTTCACTCACACACACACACAGACAGACACACACAGACAGACAGACCTGCAAGTAGTTGACAGTAGCTGCCTTTGTCTGTAGCTGTCTTTCTGTGATTTGAATTCAGCTTCTGTTCCAAATTATTTGGGTTGCTTTTCAGTTAGAATCACTGATGACAGATCAGGGATGTGTGAGCTCAGATACACATCTAATAATATTTTTGATTAAACGTTGTAATGCTCAGAAGGAAGTCTGTGTTTGAAGCAGATGCTTTTGGACTGATTTTATCAATTGATTAAATAGATATTTTCCACATCTTTGTGTCAGCTCAGTTCTGACTGCAACATAATCCACATTGGGCACAAATACAGTCCTCCAACGTCCGAGCTTAACAAGACGAATTTAATCAAGTTAATTGGACTTTTATGTAACTCTTAGTAGAGATTTCCATAAAATACAGATCATTTAAATTTTGACATTTTTTAGCAGCTTTGGAGCAGAGGAGGGTCATGACACATTTCAAATAATGCACACCTTTTAATATACTATCAGGTTTTGTGTTTGTGGTTAACGCGTCAGAGAACTGTGTTAACCACAACTAGCAGAACTCCATTCAAACTGTAAAGGGGCAGAAAAACACGTTCAGAAGTTGAGTTACCTGGCTGGTGCTTTCTTCATGTGCTCCCCGACAAATGTGGCGTTGGTCATGCCCATTAGTGTGTTGGCCAGCGAGATGACGGACAGGAGGTGCTGAGTGGTGACAGCCCTCGACACGCCATACGTCCCCTTCCCTACGATGTCTGACAGGGCCAGCTTCCGACCCGTCGCCAGGGACAACTGATGCAGCAAGGACTCCTGGGAAACAGAAGCAAACAGAGTAAAATTGTACCTCAGTCACACTGAGCACTGACATGGTTTAGTTGACTGTGTTACCTTTAAAAAAAAAAAAAACTAAATATAAAAATGTATAATTAGCATTTTTTGCAGTTCTGATGTGCCATTTTTTAAGATCAGATTATTCAGAGGTCTGTCCCTGCCTGGTTTATTCAGAACATAGGTAACAGTGGATAGGTACCTTGAAGGTGGGCAGCATGAGGGACATGTGACCTCCTCTAGAGATCAGACCAAAAGAGATGGGGCAGTGCGGTCTGAGCATGCCCAGTCGATCAAGACATATGGTGTCCAGCTGTTCGTTGAGGCCCCAAGCATGCAAGCAGGACATGAAGAGTTTGGCTGTGTCCATGGTCAGGTTGTACTCCAGCAGACTCAAAGACTTGGACTTCTCCTCTCGCCTCCTCATCTCTTCTTCCTCCTCCTCGTCTTCATCCAGCAGGTGCTCTTTGATGGTCTCCTTCATTGTCTCCTTCACCTGAAAAAAGATATAATGAGAGGTAAAAAAAAAACAAAAAAACAACAACTAATGATCAATTTTACAACATGTACACCAAGTAGATTTGCGTTTCCTTTCTTTTCCTTTTTTTTTTTTGCTGACCTGTTTGAAGATCTTATTGGCCAGGAAGGACCCCCCTTTGTCAGCCCCAGCCTGGCTCTTCTGCAGCGTCTCTGGAGACACCAGCATCGGGTTCGGTCTCTGAGCTTCCTCTGTCAGCAGCTGGATAATCATGGCTTCCACGTCGAAGAACAGCACGTGCATGTCGGGGTCCGTCAGGTTCGTCTTCATCGCCTGGACCACCAGGGCATTATGGGAGTATTTTGGGAGGTTGTCCTGGAGGAGAAAGAATGGATTTATACCAATGAGATGTAATAAAAACAGACATCCAAAAATCCAAACATGTTTCTTCAGTGACTGCTTCAGAAAATAATAACTAAATGCATTTAAACAAAGAGACGCACACACGCGCACACACACCCCATCAGCTGTAACTGGCCCCGATACTAACAAACCACTCAATCTTAATGGTATTAGCAGAGACACCTGTGAGGAGCTGTATGTAGAACAGAGCTCTTCGTTTACATGTTAATGATTTGATGACTGCGACTAGACGACTGTGATCCTGTTAGAGTCGGACAGTGGTGGAGGAGAGAAAACAGGAGGGAATGAGAAAAGGAGAGAGCGATTAGAGGAAGAATAAGAACTGGGGAGAAAAAGGGCAAAGGTGGATTTCAAGCTAGTTTTACATTTGCTGTTCTGAATTCTTGCGCCACATAACAAAGAGCACTGCCTGTAACCCGGGCAGATTCAGCAGCCTTTTAGTGGCTGTTTGATAGAATCATTACAAACAGCAGGTTCTGGTGCAGAAAGCCTGATTAAAATGTGCAATCTGAGCAAATGTCAAATTTGTAATAAGTCCCTTGTTGACAGTTGATCCGTTCTGAAATGATACATGAACGAACATCATTCAGGTGTTTAACCTCACACGTCTTTAGTGTTGTGATTTAAATCATTAATGCACTTCCTGGTCTCATAAACAGGTTTTAACCTTTCATGCCTCTAAAGCACACTGAACTGAACTGGATGCAACTGTGTGAGACAGACAGAGGGTGGACAATAATTAGCTCCTGGAGACTTCTGACTGCCCAAGACACACAATACACCTGCAGCTGGGGCACACATGCGCACACACACACACACTGACACACACAAGCCCTCAGGGAAGACTTTCTTTTTGAAAGCTGTGACACTGTTCCCATTTTGCTGTATGTGTGTGTTAATGAAGGCCAGTGGGTACCAAAAGCATGTGTGTACATAAATGCATGTCTTAATGATTCACGAAGCACTGCTACCACACCGTTGGCTTGCTTCCTGCACAGGGGGTTTATTAAACAGCTGCTTGAGTCCACGTCAAATCTTTTTCCAATAGTAACTCTCTGCACCAGTAGAATGATAAATATGTCACCTATGACACGGCGTCTCCTCAGTAAACACTGGAAACATATCTTAGAGTCTTAGAGAAGGATTCTTAACTGACTAATGTTTATTCGTATTTGTGTGTATGTGTGATTTGTTTTGGTGGATGAACACTGCCATCTAAAGGCAAGCAGCAACATTACACACACACACACACACAGTCAAACACATTCACACACAGATTCCCACACACATTATATTATAAAAACACAAACAGTATTTATTCATCTGTAATTATCAAACTTGATAGTCAGGATGAACACACATACACAAAAACTATGGACATATGTTTTATTTTGATTTTAATATGAATTTTGCACCTTGTGACAAAAAGGAAATTTCAAAGAATTTGTGAGATCTCCTTCGGGAGCATTTTCACACACAGTCTCAGGTTTGTTTTATGTCAGCTGTGTTTTAGAAAAACGAGGATGTCAATTCCGTTTCTCATCTATACACACACAGTGTCCTATAGCTTCTGGGCAGTAGGTCTTAAAGGCCAATGTCCTGCAGGGCCCTTCTGGCAAACAAATCTACAGTCCAACGCACACACAGCAGTACGTCACACACAGACACAAACAGACAGACACACACACACACACACACACACACACACACACACACATACACACAGTAGTATGGCTACAGAAGCTGCCTAACGCTGTATTTTCAGTGAAGAAAAGCAACCTGAACTTTAAACATCAACAAAAAATGGATTTAGAGACAAAATCTTGGTTGGTGAGGAGACGTCTCGTGAGACAGCAGAGAAAAGACAAATGTGAAGTAGTTTTCTTGAGGCCGATTGTTATGAAATTACAACAACTGAGAACGCTTCAAAACTTCATAATAACTGGCTGTCTCCAACTGGTTAGAAGGACAAACTCAAAAGCATGCAAGTAAGCACTGCTGCCAGACTGCTGCATGAGTCTGGATCACAAAAGGCTTTGACAGTACTTCTCCACATTACAATAAAATCTGATGCATATTTAGGTTGAATTGTTGTACTTCTACCAGGAAAACTGGTCAAGTAGTTGATGATGGCAGTTTAGAACCAGACAGAAAATGTATGTTTTATTACACTGATACTGTAACTGGCTCATAGTGGTAAAGGATAGTTGTCTGCTAATGACAGGTGATAGGCTGATAATTAGTACAGTATTATAAAAACAACTCTATCGAAAACGTGGCTTATTGCAATGCTCAACACTTTCCAGCTTGATTTTTTTTTCCTTTCTTGCCACACGCACAGATCAGCAGGTTCAGCAACGCAACCAGAGGACAAACTCAAAGTCAGACATTGACTTCTTTGCACACAAACAGAGATCTGAAGAGCAAACATGATGCCTTGCAGCTAGCTGGGTGTAATGTTTGGGTTGCTAGTTTGACATTTAGTGGTCATTATCTGTTACACAGTGGGGGTAGTACACACACACACACACACACACACACACACACACACACACACACACACACACACACACACACACACACACACACACACACACACACACACACACACACACACAGCAGGAATAATGGGTGGTTTTGACCCATAATTTGAGTAGATATGAGATAGAAATGACACAGAGGTGGGAGAAAGAGAACAGAACAACCGTGATGTATTTTTGATGGCAAAGCAAGAAAAGATTGCAGCTGTTGTGCGCCAGCCTTTTCAGAAAAGAGCTGTGATTATGGGCAGTTATGGCAGGAAAAACCCAGGAGACACCTACAATAAATCTAACACACACACACACACACACAGGGCAAAAGGAAACAACAAGGTTATAAGGTGTAAGGTAAGAGAAGGAAAAATGATACTTTGAACAAAGGGAAGGGATGCTGAGCTAAATGAATTTGCAGTGAAGTCAAACTGTATCATTAAATTATTCACAGCAATACAGTAAAATACAGCATATATGATCAGTAGCTATGACAACATTAGAGCTATTTTCCACTTTCATATGAGGAGAAAACCGTTATTGTTTGAGAAAACAGTGTCTAAGTGTCAGGCCTCTGGGCGATCATTTCTGATGACAGTGTTTGGCTGACACCTAAGAGCCGACACTGGCAACCTCTGTGGAGTGCTACTGACAGGCAGATGTCATAATCATAATGATAGTCATGATCAATCATAGTATATCCTAGAAACGTAGAAAAGTCTTTTTCGATAACTTCAGTAATGTATTTTATATTCTGTTTCAAGCCATCTGGCTATTTGCAACTTATTTATAATATAACATTAGTCTAGGTTTGTTCCATTCAAATTAAAAGCTATCAAGAACGAAACATTTAAAGCATTTTATCTATGCAATGTTAGTTAAGATTAATTACAATTTGAGTGCAGGTTTTGAAAACGTGCTTAACAAAACAGAGTTAGAAATGTATTCTGCGTAAATCCACTGTGCAGCAGTAACTCACGCCTCTTCAAATCTCAGCTGACTGCTCTTTAAAGCTCCAAAGTTGCTCTCTGATAAATTGAGCTCAGGGAAAAGAAACACTATAGTTTTTTTTTTTTTTTTACCATTTTGACATTTAGGAACTTCTCCTTTCCTGTGAGACACCAGTGTTCTCTCTGTTACACACATACACATACACACACACACACACACACACAGGCTGTAGTGTTGACCTTTGGTTCATCTCCAGCAGTGTTTTAATTGGTCTGTGACTATAGCCAGCTATGTGACTGAGATGACCAGTGTGTGTGTGTGTGTGTGTGTGTGTGTGTGTGTGTGTGTGTGTGTGTGTGTGTGTGTGTGTGTATGAGCGGATAGAAAGGGTATTTCTCCCTCATAAGAGAAAACGTATGAAGGAAAAGGAGGAGACATCTGAGCTTCAAAGAAATCAGTTGTGAATTTTAACATTATTATTTAAACCTGACGACAGCTAAAACATGTAAACTCTTCTTCAACCTTTAGTCTTACTAACCGTTTCCCTTTGACAACTTTGATATTCACCAAGCCATCAGCCACACTCAATGTAAAACCAACGTTTGATCTTTTTGCACAAGATTACACTGTGTACAACAGGCCAACTCAGAGAACAAGCTCTAGCACCATTTTAGACTGTACCTTTTTTTTTTTATTTGGTTTACTTGGTGCAGACTTTTTCCAGACTCGTATTTAAATAGGTTTAGGCAAGAGTTCAAGTGGTGATGGGTCAGTCCAAATGGACGATTATGCCGCATTTAGAAAGATTTCCTCTTGCTATTCCTGGGATATCATGTTCACAAGAATGAGATTACAAACTATTTGATTATGAGCATTAATAGCTGTATTCCAACATCTTTTTGACTACTTGCTCATTCTTATTGAAGCATTCACACACACAGACAGTAAACTCCCCACCAAAACTATTGGAACAGTGAGACCAGTTCCTTTACTTCTGCTGTAGACTGAAAACATTTGATATTCAAAAATGTGACTGACAGGTTGCCCAGCATTAATTATTCAAACAATAAATAGCACTGAACATCTACGCTCAATTTCAGATTCGGGTTTTGCCTGTTCAGAACGCATTTATAGTTAACCAGAGGTGTAACCAACATGAAAACCAGAGAACTGTCTATTGGCGTAAAACAAGCAATTGTGAAGCTGAGAGAAGATAACCAGCCATAATCAGTAGAACTATTTGGAATGTCTTGAAGAAGAAAGAAACCAAACAACAGCTGCTGATGAAGGAAACATTGTGAGAGCTGCAAAGAAAGACCCTAAAACAAGTGACATCACACCAACAACTTCCAGAGGGCAGGAGTGAAGGTATCACAATCTACTGTTCACAGATGACTTCATGAACAAAAGTAAAGAGGCTACACCAGAAGATGCAAACCACACAGTACAGAAATGAGCCTCAGTAATTCTGGGAGTTTATCTAGACTGATGGAACAAAGGTGAATCTTTACCAAAGTAATGGGAGGGCTAATGTTTGGAGAAAAAGAGGATCTGCTCAAGATCCCAAACATTCAAGCTCATGTGTGAAACACAGTGGAGGTAATGTCATGGCTGGGGCTGCATGGTGTCTTCTAGGACTGGTTTAATTATCTCTATTGATGATGTAACACATGCAGCAGCAAATTAACTCAGAAGTGTATTGAAACATGTTGTCTGCGAATTTAAAGAAAGACACAACCATACTGCTGTTCCAATACTGCTGCTCACAAAAACGGGTGGGTTCAAACAAAAGGAGCTATCTTCTAAGTTGTATATCGGATCCAGATAAAAACACCTGAAAATAAAAGCTGAAAAGTTGATCTCTTGTCTTATTTCACCTTTTGATGTGAAACACAAATGGTGTGAGTCTAAAGCAAAAATAAAGGAACTGGTCCTACTTTTCCAAAACTATTGGAAGGGAAGGATGAGGACTATGACTCACAGCTCACTGGTGCTTTGTTATAAACAGGATCTTTATTAAAATTTGTTTATGGGTTTGGGTAGGTGTGTTTCAGGTTTGGTCCACAATAACACCCTAGTCTGAACTGCTTGTTGGACAGCCTTAGAAACCCCTCACTCCTATAAGAAATTAGAAGGAATCCAACCCTCTCACTAACTTTCCGAAACTAAAGATTTCACATACACACCCACTTCACACCATGAACAGAGTTGAGAGAGTACCCAGGTTTTTTTTTTCTAGTTATACAACTATCTGTCGTAGGCCAGTTTTGCTGTAAACAAACAGGTACAGTGCTGTAAATGTAATGTTATCATTTTCACCCTCTGTAGCCTTCACTCCAAATTCAAAAACTTATCATAAATTGGCCTACAATAGCTTGATACCTTGTCAGCGTTGTCCGCAGCCAGTAGGTTGGTGGCGAGCGTTTGTAGTTTGTGCTGTGCCATGTTCTTCAGTGCAGCCAGACTGCGGCGAGTCATCGCTTGCTTCAGGTTCACGGCTGAGTGGCTGAGAGCATCCACAGTGGCTGGAGCCATCTCGTCACAGGCATTCAGGATCTCCACTGCAGTTATACCCATCACACACCGGTCCAGAGCTCCTGAGAACCCAAATGTAATTTTAAACAGCCATGCAGATTAGTTGCCATCTCTATAGGTGGCTTCTTCTGCCAAGAAGCCGGAGCAGCACTGCACTGTACAGGTGCAACAAGCTTACACTCTCATGTTTTTAATACATTTGCATAGATTTCTGAAAGCACACTTTTTCATAACGGTTTAGTGAGTGTTTAGCAATGGCCACAGAGTTTTATCCCCAGAAAATCTAATCTACCACATATCTTTGTGCAAAAAGTGAACAAGTATAGATACTTTCTGTAGCGACTGTATCACTTTTTGCTTAGATACTGCTTTGCCAAATACAGCCATTATCTGAAATGGGGAATTTTCCTCTTATTTGCTGTAGTATAGTGCATAGCGGCCCTTGTGTCCTACAAAAGGGCCACTAGTCACATTCTGAAGGAACAGATTTACTGATGTCAATTTTGTATTAAGACCACCTTGAAGAATCCCAAACAATTTCTTTAATGCCTTTAACATTATGGTTAATAGTTTTGGACGTCAAGTATGGCTATAAGGTTCTAGTGTCTATATATTGTATATTACAAGGGTGGGCAGAGTGTAAGCAGATTAGTTTCAGCTCAGCCTCCTGTCTGTGCTTCGTCTTTCTCTCTTCATTTCTATGCCTCACTTGCTCTCAGTTTCTTTCACTTCTTGTCCTTGCACTCTCCTTCTATTTATATCAATATTCCAATCTCTCCGTCTCTCACACCATTTCCCACTCAGTGTGCCTCGATGCTCTGTATCATCATCTGCTGTCTCTTGAATATGATTCAGGCCACAGATAGAGCCTTCTCCCTGTCTGACTGCAACAATCCTCTGCTTTTACAGAAAGACAGTGAGGTTTAGAGACATCATTAGCTGCTGAACGAGCTGACATCAGTATTAGCTCTGGTATTGAGTGAGAGGAGAAGTGGCACCATTATACCTGTCCGTGTGTGTGTGTGTGTGTGTGTGTGTGTGTGTGTGTGTGTGTGTGTGTGTGTGTGTGATGAAGGACCTGTGAGCTATGGCCTTATTATATGTCCAACGCCTGAGTACACACACACCTTCCTTAATTTCACACTTAGCTACCCTGCAATCTCCCAGTACTACAGCTCACTCAGGTCACTAACACACACACCCCTGGTCTGTTCCAGTGGATAGTCATCATTCAAGCTAATGTTACTTCTATGATGTACCAGACACACGTTTACTGCATTTTCTTTTGTTATGGTTCAAACTAAACCAAAGGTATAGAGGATACAGAGGAGCAAAGAGACAGATATGAGGTTTAAAATGGCTTAAAAAGTCCTTCAACACAAAAGTCTTTTTTGTTCCTGGGCGTGAGATGTAATGTTTGATGTAAATCGTGTTTCTGTGCCAAGTACCAAGCTGGTGTCAGGACATGGTTAGACTAGCTTTGATACCATGAACCCAAGTTTCTGGTACTGGGGTTCTTATGTGCTCAATCTATTTACTGACTAAGTAATCATCACTAATCCTCTGTGGACCATAAATATCTGTACAGGATTTCACAACAGTTCATCTAACATTTGTTGAGATTTTTCAGTCTGGTGGATGAGCTGATCATCCTGTCTACTGATAATTCAGATAATTCCATTCACAGAGCTATGTCGCTAGCAAGAAAAATAACTAAAAATAACACAGTGCTGTGGAAAAAAGAAATCCCAAGCAAAATTACTTTCCTGGCTGATAGACAAACAACAAACACTGCTAGGCTTCAAAATGTTAAAGATATCAATCAGAAACACATCAATTGTAAAAGTGTATGATGGAGACATTATGGAGATGTATTGAAGTCAAACTGATTTTGTGAAGAAGATGCTTATGGCTTTTCCCTTTCCATGCTTTTAAAGCCAATTCAAATTTGTTAAAGCAGCTGATGAAAGGACCGTCAGACCCAGCTTAAAAAAACTGAATGTTTTTTGTATGATTTATGCTGGGATGGATGTTCAAGTTTGAGAAATAAACATACTATTTCTAAAGATACTGAAATCAGAAATAGCAATATAATCTAAAGTAACAGGAAATGTGACTTTTTCAGCTAATTGTGCAGCCCAATTAAGATGTTGGATTTTGTTTTATAAATGAGCTGTTACGTATACATAGCTGCTTAATGAGTCCCAATGACCTGGATCATTCCAGAGAGTAGATTGTTGGACACAGATGACAAGTACAGATTTATATTTTGGATTGCAGAGGCACAATAGGATCAAAACTGGCAACCTCCTGTGGTACTGCAACTCAATCTATGAAGGTAGTTATAGTGGAATTTGAAGTATAGAAGCATTGAAGAATGAGAGGCAATGACAGTCGACGTTTACAGAGGTTCCACAGTGACCTATTTACTTAAGGGTGGCACATACTTAACCACCGTACAGCAATTATTAATGTGATTAGGTAATGACGATTGGTTGGACCTAAATCCTTCAGTGCTGCCAGTCGGCAGAGAAAATTGTAAGGTGTGTAAAAAGAATAAGATTTTGTTCTTATAAAGACACATTTGATCGACCACCAATGACGGCACAACCAAATAAGACCTTCATACAGTACAAGCTGTTGATTAGCATGTTTATTTTGACACAAGAACCCAAAGACACAAGATTTTCCATTCTTACAGTATTGTCCGCTATCTGAACATCCAGTTGTTACTGACCAGTTTAGTGTGTGGCCCTCACTCTACTCATTCTTCAGGTGTGTGCTGCTTCCAGACTGTTACAAACTGAAAATCTGTTATTTCTGGTGGAAACAGTCTTCATGTGTGAACTGCCTAGTGTGTGAAACTCCTATCTAGACTTCATGTGTATGCAGGCCTACAGTACTCTTGCTCACTTAAGCTGGAGATGTCCATGACCAGCCCACCTTGATATTTATTCATCAAAAGGTGAGGATAGTATTTGAATTTCTGTAAGATAAATCAGTTATTCACATTTAACCCCCCCAAACTAAACACCCAGTTCTCACCTGTATCCATCTGCCAGACATAGACAGAACCATCAGAGCAGCCCACCACCAAGTAGTCGTCTGCCGGGCGCCACTTGATGACCTGGATGGGGAAAAGATGTCGCGACGCAAGCATGATGCACTTCCTCTCTCTGAGACTGAGCAGGCCAACAGAGTGGTCACTGGCCACCGAGCAGACGCAGTGCTGCACCCGAGTCTGCAGAGAAACACACAGTGAGTAACATTTATAATCCAAACTACTGTCTCTATCTATCTATTAAAATGTGTGAGCATGTATAACCCTAATAGAAGAATTAAAACTGTAACACACACTAATAAACAGTTTTTTTTTGTTGTTTTTTGAAATCACTTTTGGGTCGGCCACATTGGATTGGGCCACCCCTTTTGGCTCTGCCCCAGAATAACACATGTTCTAAATTAAAAGACTGAAAGCAGAGATTTGTTTGCTATGTTGACCTGAGGTAAATGTGATTTAACTATGAACTGGTTTCCACAGATGTGATGGTTTATGAAAAGTCTCAGAGGTATCTCCTGGAGTGTCCCTGTTGCAGAAGTTTCTTTTATTCTTCCAGTGTTAACTGACTCATTTAAGACGCAGTAGATATTTCAGCTTCTAGAAACATCCACTTACTAGTGAGACCGACTTATTGCACGTTTGCTGCATTAAGATACCGATGTATCAAAAGTTACACACTTCCTTTAAGGTTTCATAGATTTTTTTAAAAATCATCTCATCATCTGATGCCTCAATTAAAGCATGTGTGTGATAGGTCAGTCATTGACCAACAAGAGCATCAGTCTGATTTCCATGGCAACAACACAGTACTGACAATTTGATCTTAATGTCATTAAAACAACACAGACAGACTTTAGGTCCTCCCTGTGTCTTCATGTGGTCTGATGAGGGGTTTGTGTGCTTTCACAGTGTCATTATAGTTATTTCCATAGTGACAGCAGTGACATCAGACCTGTAACATTTAAACCTAATGTCAGCAACAAAACATGCCACTCCTGTTGTGCACATTCAACACACAACGAACTGAATGTATGAGGAAAAAATACAAAAACAGAGAAGAGAAACTCCAAAAGGTGTCACACCCTTCCCCACAGCAGGTGTTAGTGATACAACAAAGAAAAGGAAATAAAAGTGAAACAGAAAAGACAAAGAAGTGTCAGAGGTCTTACACTGCAGTTTTCTGGAGGAACGATGAGCTGGGTGATCTCTCCTCCGTGGACACAGAAGATGTGCTTCATCTCACCGGTGAAAATGTCCCAGACGATGACGGAGAAGTCGACGCCTCCAGACACGAGCGAGCGCTGGTCGTAGCGGGGGGAGATCTGGTACGGATACAGGACACACGTAACCTTGTTCCGGTGACCCCGCAGGGTACGATGGGGCGGCCAGCCTGCACGACAGAAGGACATAACGATCAGTACAAAAGAACGAGCTCTGAATGAATTTGAAACAAAACACAGAACAGACGCTGGAAATGGATGATAGGACGAAACAACCAGAGTTATTGTTGTGCTTCCTCCCTGTTTCTTCCACTCACACCAAACCAGTCGAGGCAGATGGCCACCCACCCCACGCCTGGTTTCTGCTGGAGGTTTCTTCTGTTAAAGGAAGTTCTTCCTCTCCAGTGTCTCCTATTGCTGCTCTAATACGATTTGATGGGTTTTTCTCTATAATGCTGTAGGGTCCTAGCCTTACTATGTAGATTAAATTGTAATTATTTTTGTTGTGACTTCTTATTTTAAAAAGACCACTTGAGGCACTAGCATCTTCATAAAACTGACTTGGAGCTACTAACTAACATTACAGTTTGGGGGTAAAATGGGACTGAAAGTAACAGTGGAAAGCTAAAGAAACAATAATGTTTGTCGGTATTAAAAGATTTCACTACACTGTCAATGTCAACTCTAGTTTTACCCAGTGATAATATCAATCTTATCACATTGCAGAGCTCCTATGGATTTTGTCTGGAATGTTTGTGATGGTTTTATAATTGTCGAGCACTTTGTCTTGATTCACGATGCTTGTACGCTATGGGAGACGAAAGTAGCCTCAACCAGCACCAGTTCTTGAGGAAAGGTTTAGTTGACTTAACAAATACTCAGTACCAGAGCAGAGAGTAGAAGTGCAAATATGTCCTCCTTTTAGATCAACCTCATGGATTTTCCATCCATCCATCCATCCATCCATTTTCTTCCGCTTATCTGGGGCCGGGTCGCGGGGGGAGCAGCTTAAGCAGAGATGCCCAGACTTCCCTCTCCCTAGACACCTCCTCCAGCTCTTCCGGGGGGACACCGAGGCGTTCCCAGGCCAGCTGAGAGACATAGTCCCTCCAACGAAAAACCTCCCCTACGAGGCGTCCCGGGGGCATCCGAAACAGATGCCCAAGCCACCTCAACTGGCCCCTCTCGATGCAGAGGAGCAGCGGCTCTACTCCGAGCTCCTCCCGGGTGACTGAGCTCCTCACCCTATCTCTAAGGGTGCGCCCAGCCACTCTGCGGAGGAAACTCATTTCGGCCGCTTGTATCCGCGACCTTGTCCTTTCGGTCATGACCCAAAGCTCATGACCATAGGTGAGGGTAGGAACGTAGACTGACCGGTAAATCGAGAGCTTTGCCTTTCGGCTCAGCTCCTTTTTCACCACGACGGACCGGTACACCGACCGCATTACTGCTGCCGATGCACCAATCCGTCTGTCAATCTCACGCTCCCTATTTCCCTCACTCGTGAAAAAGACCCCAAGATACTTAAACTCCTCCACTTGAGGGAGGATCTCCCCCCCAACCTGGAGGGTGCAAGCCACCTTTTTCCGGTTGAGAACCATTGGAACTCATGGATTTTCATCACAGTTATGTTTGCAGTTGTAGTTTCAACGTTTGTAACCTCTCATATTGTTACTCTTTATCGCTTTGTGTAGCTTGTGTCTTTCCAGCTGATAAAATGGTTTTTAGTTCCGTTTGTTTCTACCCCGGACTTTCTCCCCCCCTCTTTGTCCCCGTCTCTGCCTCACCTCTGCGGAGCATGTGCTCCCCCTGCAGAAGCTGGACGATGGCAGTCTGCGTGGCAGGAACGAGGATGATGCTGCCATCTTCTCTCCCACACACCAGTCGACCTTGAGAGGGAATGTACACGCTGGCAGTCACCTGAGGAATAAAAATACATACAAAAAGAAAAATATAATAGCACTGCAATTGCAGTCATACAGACTGCAGTCGTTATCGAATTGTGCTCTGATGGGATGAGAACATGAATTCAACCTCAGGTGAGGACGTAACATTTGGATGCTGGCTGAACTTGAGAAGGCTGTAATAAGAAGAGACTTGTAATCAAATGTGACCTGATGTTTTAGCTTAACTTGATTCTAGGGCCTGGGTCTGTTTTTAGCTTTGTATCTGCATAAATAACCGCATTCTTCAAACATCTCCTTTTGGCAAAAAACAAAAATGAAGCATTAAGTTGAACAGATTCAAACCTTAACGGGCTGCTCTTTGCCAGGCAAGACACTGAGCTGGTCAATGATGCCTGAAGACACAGGAGTCAGCTTATCAAAGGCATCCTGGAGGCTGATGGTGGATGACACCTGCAGCTCTGGAGAGAGAAAAAGACACAGTGAAAGCCTGAAAATGGCAAGTGGTGTGTTAACAGATCAGCCTAAATAAGGTACTAAAGAAAACATTATATTAAACTAAAGGAGAAGAGGAGAGGCACTACTTCTTCCAAATATAAATGGGTATGACTATTGTCCAGGAGCTGAATTACAGAAACTTTAAGCGTGCTTAGAATTTTTTTTTATGTTGGTTACTTGACTTTGAAAACCTCACAGTAAATCGTAATAAGTCGTCTACACCAGTGTTGCCGGGTGGGCCTCTCCATAGCTGGTGGTAGTCTGTATCTACTAGCTAACAAGCATCAAACTTTGTTATTAAACCACAACAAAACGTTAGGGTATCCCAGAAGCATCTCAATGTTCCACCTGCTAACGTGTCATTGTTGTTGCAATGTAAAAGTAACAAAAGAGCAGCAATAGGTTACAGATTAAACAAGCTCAAACTGAGGTAGAAAAGTACAAGGAAAAATTAACTAAAGTTAAGACAGTTTATTTAAGATTTTAGGAGGTTAGGATAGGAACATTGACCTAGAAACTGGATCCTGTTCTTCACCTTTTGCAGATCCAAGATCAAATGAGTAATGCTGGATGTTATTTTGTTTACACTAACTAAACGAGAAAACAAACTTGCTCCTGAGTAGATTGGTGGATATGTTGGCAGGACAGAGCTTTGGAAGGACTTAATTATTTCCTTTACTTCATTTGTAAAGACAAAATTTGATTTCATTTTTACGGTACACAAGAACCAATCTCAACAATCTCAATTCAATCTCAAACCACTCAAACTGTCCGTACCAGTGGGGGCTGACAGTTGCTGCAGAGGCAAGGTGTCTGGGATGTTCCACAGGGACAGTCTGCCTGCTGAGTCTCCCTGGATCAGCAGCTTATAGAAGGGCTCCCGTCGGCCAAAAAAGAACCGAGTCACAGGCGGACAGATAAGGAGCTGGAGGATGGCGGGGGAAAAAAGTCAAGTTAGCAAGAGAAGCCTAAAATCCATCAGAACAAAAAAGACTAGTTTTGGCCCGTTGGAAAACAGATGAGAAGTAAGCACAACTGGATGTTCCCAATCTTTACTATTATTTATTATATAAATTTTCATGTGATATTGGTTCTATATGTAAAAGCCGGTAAAGACGAAATGTTTATTGTGCCAGAAAAACATGGGCTAATGTAGCACAGTGAAAGGACAGCTGGACTTAAAACTACAGGTACCAAAGGGATGAGAGTCATGTGAGTGGGGATAACCATCTTCAACACAAACAGCTTCTCTAACCATACACCACACAGCCCTCACCAGTCACATGACTTTTCCTCATACAGTATTTGTCGTCACAGCGTTTCCAGGATCGGGTTTCTTTTTCAGTGGCTATTTCTGTCTATGAACAGATGCATTTCCCTTTGTTGTCAGCAGCACTGCTATGGTGGAACATTTGTCCACTGAAGCACATCATGGACAAAATCAAGAGCCATAGACATGGACGTAATGTCAAATCTATCACTCTGGATACATGATGAGCTGGAAAATGCACCAAGGCTCGGAAACTAGGAGGAAGTGGAAGATGAGTTCAGTTTTGTCAAGACACACCAAAACTCAGGCTAATTTCTGGCTAGTTGCTATGGTACTAGCCATGACAACATGCATAGACAAAATCACATGTCTCCTTAACCTTTCTATGTCAGCAGAGTCAGAATCAGTCAGACGCCGGATATGTCCCACATCTTAATAAAACTGACCTCCCCTGGAGAAAAGAAGTACTGCTAGGTCTGTACCATTTTCTAAGGCAAAGTAATCAACAAGATAACCATAGGTTGTTAAGAAATAATGGAGGACATGGGAAGAGCAGAGAGATTTCTCCCTCTCTCTTTTTTCCACTATTGAAAGGGAAAATCCACCCAAAAACAGAACCAGGCACTACAAAACTAGAAATATGCTAGAAGACCCAAAATGAAAAGAAAACATTCAACTCCTCAAATGAACCAGCACAGCTGCTGGGTGTTTTTCACTTGAGGAACTTAACAAAGAAGAATGAGTAGGCATCTTTAAAAATTCTGCTTTTTCACTGTTCTCCACCTATTTGAATGACCACTGGATGAGTTATAGAGCACTGCTTAAAATGCCATTCTAAGAAATTAGGTCATACTCTAGTTAGTCATTAATACTAGATGACAAATAGATGAGTTGTAAAAGTTGCAAAAAAGTTGTAGTGGTAGGTAAGGTTGTAAAACTTGAAGTTCCAAGGCTGCAGTAAGAAAAAAGAATGTAAATTTATCAAGTCAGTAGTTCTGCTTGAAGGTGGATTTTCCTGTTTTGTGATAAACAGTTTGAAGCTGGATCTCAGTAGGGACAGTAAGTTGGTTTGCAGTGACGAATCATCATCATCTGCAGTAGGTGTTGATAACCTGCCTGCTTGTTTATACCCAATAGCCTGACTGTAACCATGGTGAGTACAGTAGTGGCTGACATATCCACTAGCACGACTGGTCAGCTTAGCTCATCTGAATGCTGTGGACAATCAGAGGGGGTAGGCAAATGAATTTAAAGACACAATCACACACCAACACACACAAACCAGACCGCATACTGATAAAGGATGCGAGTGTTACTTTTAGAATAGACAGCACCAGAGAGACAGAGGGAAAAACTTATGGTGACTTTTTGTGTTTTGTTTTGTTTGATGCAGCAGATGGGTGGGGTTTACCTTCCACTCCTCTACATATTTTGGGCAAACATTCTTTTCTTTAGATGGGTGTATAATACAAAAAACTAAAATAACTATGTTGCGTATAGGAAGCGTACTGTGTTGTACTTCATGTCGGAACCCGTCCTGAGCCTAGTGCTGTTAAGTCTGTGTGATGCTTTTCAAGTTTAGTCTTCATGTGTCCCTCGTACTAAATTCTAGTACGAGGGAACTACTAAAGACATAGGGGTCAACACATCAGTCACTCCTCATCATTACTCAAAGCAGGAGCATTTGAGCGCTCTAGTCTACTGTCTACTTATTTGTTTGGTATAGCCATATTGTACGTTAATATATAACGTTCTACCTACTTGAACAAACCTGAACATAACTTTCTGCATAAACCTAACTAAACCCTGAAGTACCGACGGTTACCTTTGGGTTTGTTTTGGCTCCCAACCCTTGAAACTGTGCATAGTTCCGATTGGTAAACCCCACCCACCTGGTATGCAAACAAGAATGTAATAAAGTTGGTAAACAAGATTGATAGACCACACATAGAACCACCTTATCCTCTTATCCTCTCTGTATCTAAAAGTATATTATACCATATATATATATATATAAACATCAAAAGAAGACGTTTTTAAGCTCTAAAATCGATTAGATATGAATGAAAACTAATGTATTTTTGCAGTTGATGACTTTCCTTTATGTGGATCTTGTCACATCAGCAATGTTTGTGCAGTTTAGCTTTTCTGAAATGTCTAATATGAACCAAAAGCACTGATCTTTAGAATTTGCAATAATCTTTTGAATGTAAAGAGGTGAGGATAAACCAACCAAATGTGTCAATCCCACTATTCCTATTACTTCTTTATATCTTTGGTTTGTCATCATGTCAGGGATTCAGCCAGTCACTATTTTAATTGATTAGTAGCTTGGGGACTTGACATGCATCTTCATAAGTATGAAGACAGATAAGGAGGGTGATGGTGCTTTTGAAGGAGGAGGTTTGTTTTAGTGGGAAGAGGAGATGAAACCAGGTGAAACCAGAATGAGAAGAAGAAGAAAGAGAGGAGCAAACAAAACAGGCAATTCCTGTTCACTGTCATCAACTCAGTGGCTCACACTCTGAAAATTAGTTTGAAGGCTATAGTTTACACATGTAATACCTGTAATCACGCATATTGTCTCTTCACTAGTCTTAAAGACAGAAACCGCTTTCTTTTACTATCCAGCGTGTAGCCAGCCTCATCTGAAAAGCATAGCATTGCTGTCTAATTATTGGGTCACAATTATGATATAAATAAACAAAAGTCTTATATTAGATAGATTAGCATTGGATGTCAGCATTAATGACACCTAAGACCTAACTGAATTTAGACTTAGATGAAAAGTGTTCTTCTACATGTAAGTCATATTTAATCCAGAATTGAACCATTTGTTTTGTTTTTGAGATGACATCACTTTTCTATTTATTACCGCAGTGAAGGCTTAATGTGAGCCACTGAGAGGATGTCTGCGTTTTCACTGCTGTTCTCACAGTTGCTCCTCTCGTCTAATTGTCGCTTTCTGACTGAGCTGCAAAATCATAGTTGAGAAAAAACTGGTTTACAGCCACCCTGATTAGCTGGCTGTAAACCTTCCTTAACACTAATCTTTCAACTATTTAAAATCCCCCTCTGCATCCTGACACATTTAACATCCCCATTTGACAGCTTTTTTTCTTCACCTGACTACAGCCCTTAGACTTGACTCCAACCTTGCTGTAAAGAACATACCACTGATTTGCACACATTTATAATGTATATTGCTGCTGGTCATTTTCAAAACCATGCATCTGTATTTGAATTGAATATGCTCAACCAGTGCATTCATTTGATGGTGGCATAAAGACTGTAACAGTTTTGCATGCACCACATGTAAACATCTGACCATACTTTGTTTGCATGCAAAATGAGTTTAGAATTAACAATTGATTTTTAAAGATTTTATATAAAGCATCAGTTACTAAATTGGCTTTTTTAGCTTTCGCAGCTCAGTCAAGAAAGTGAAAACCTTCTTCTTCCTGCCTTTTTTTTTTTCAGAATGCTTTTTCTGGGGCTTACTGGCGCCTCTAGAGGCCGGTGGTGGTACAGCAGCTCTGGGGTGTAGAGCTCCAAGTCGTACCCACTGGGAGGGAGGCACATCACCTCCACAACCACCTCCTCCTCACCTCCTTCCCCTTCCTTCTGAGAGGAGCAAGGAGGTCAAAGGAAAGGGTGGGGATGTAACAGAATCAGAGGACAGAACAAATGGGACAACCAAAACCACAAAAGGCACAGATGACAAATTATTACCTACAACACAATAAATGATAAACACACACAGAGGGTCCAAAATGAAACCACAAATACACACAACGTATCAGGGGTCAGGTTGACACACATGGATTAAACCCAACAATTTATTTTCAAAAATCTAAATTGGACACAAGGTTTGTTTTTAACTATTTTAGTTGACACTTCTGTGTTTCAACTTCACTATGTTCCACTTCACAACATCTCCAGAAGCTATAAGAAGGTCAGCTGCATGATATCCCCATCATCATCTTAAAGGGGAGCTCTGTTCATTAATTTTGGTGCAAACTGAAAACATATCCAACACTGTAAGCTTCAGAACATACTTCAGGTGTACAGTAATCCATGTGCATGAAGTAAACCCTGATTATATTAATTCAAACATCATCAATACAGACAAAGCACAGACACACTGCCAACACAGTGCTACACTACTACACGTACAGTGGCAAGAAAACACGTGAACCTTTTGGAATTGAAATGTTTTTCTGCATTAATTTGTCATAAAATGTGATCTGATCTTTATCTAGGTCAAGAGTATTAATAAATATAATGTGCATCAAATAACACAACAAATTGTTATTTTTTTTATGTCTTTATTAAGAACAACCACAAAAACCCTCAAAGTGCTAGTGTAAAAAGTGTGTGAACCCTTAGAATAATGACCTCCAAAAAGCTAATTGGAGTCAGGCATTAGCATACCTGGAAGATAATTATTTTGAGGGTGTGGACTAGAGTTTCTTTGACTGACTAAAACCACTGTAACTTTTTGAGGTTGCTCTGCACAAGAAGAATATGCTTATGTGAGCCACGCCTTGCTAAAATAAGCTTTTGGAGGATCTATGATTCAAGAATTGTTGTTTTACATAAAGCTTGAAAGGGTTACAAAGTGATGTCAAAGACTTTCACCAGTCTACAGTTAGGCAAACAATCTTTGGGACTGTGGCTACTCCAAGAACTGGGCAACCAGTCAAAATGCCCCCATAAGCACAAACACTCATCAATGAGGTAAAGAAACAACCCGGAGTGACAGCCAAACATTAGAACTGGCTAACATGTGTTCATGAGTCGACAGTAGGTAAAGCATTTAACAAGCAGGATGTCTACGGAAGGACAACACTAAGAAAGCTGCAGCTTACAGAATGAAGTTTGCATAAGAGCAGATTGACACTCCACAGCAGTATTGGCAAAATATTTTGTAGACTGACAAAACTAAGACTGAACTATTTGGAAAGAACACACAGCACTACATCTGGCATAAAAAGGTCACTGCATGTCATCATGAAACCATCATCCCAGTCGTAAAGTATGGTGGAGAGAACATCATGATTTGGATCTGCTTTGCTGCATCAGAGCCTGGCAAACTTGCAGTGATTGAAAGGAAGATGAATTCCCAAGTTTATCAAAAAATAATTTAGGATAAAGTGAGAATGTCTGTACATCAGCAAAAACTCTGTAGAAGTTGGGTGATGCTACGGGACAATCACCCAAAACACAAGAGCAAGTCCAAAACAGAATGGCTTCCGAAAAACAAAATTCACCTGCTACACAGCTACAGGTAAATGAGCATGAAAGAGCAGGATTTTTTGTGTTATTTTTTTTAGGCACATTATATTTGTTAATACCTTTGACTTAGATGAAGATCAGAACATATTAATGCAGAAAACCATGACATTTCAAAAGATTAACATACTTTTTCTTGTCACTGTAGCTTCCTGTATGCTTAGACCTATATGTGCTGCTTATTAAAGTGCAGTAATTGACAACTAGGATCATGCCTGGATTAGTTGAGCCATCTTTGAACATCAGTAGAGGTGGTTTTACTGGGTACATGACTTGTTTTAAGTCTAAACTATCTAACTATGAATGAACTAATTACAGTCTACTTTATATGTGTATGTAAAATAAAATTAGAAGCACTAAAATGTGAGGCAGTATCACGTTTTTATGTTCAAGAACACATGCAAGACTAGGCCAAATCAAACACCTAGAAAGAGCTGCTTTGCAACAATTTAGCTAAATACTGTACAATGTGGTACAAATGACAACTAATGTTGCAAATACAGAAGTGGCTACTGCTTCCCATTTTTAGTTACGGCCTACTGCATTACACATCTTGAAGCCTGAAAGTGTAATTTCGAGAACTGATTACTGAACAAAGAATGACTGACCTGTTTGTCTGAGCGATCAGTAATGCTGTAGATCAGTGGGGGAATTGAGCCTTCTTTCGTTTTCCCGACATCACTACGGAAGTGTTCACTAGCACGCTGACAACTGGGGAACACACATACACACAGTAAGTGGAAGTTCAAGACAAGGTCCAGACATCTGTGCTCGCACAGCTCCCTTGACATTATAGTGAAATTGTGTTCTACGTCTGTGGCGTTTATTTCATCAGATGAGACCATGAGTAGGTTTACCTGGCGGGCAGCTTGTAGATGTAACTGCAGCCGTCTTCAGTCCAGATGATGACTTTGTCTGCAGCGATGAACTCTCCTCCAGTCCAGGCCTGGTAGTTTTCACTGGGCACCGAGCAGAGCAACGAGTAGTCACCTGCATCAAACACCTAACACGCGATGAAAATTGATACACATCAACAAAATGTTAGCTCAGGTCAGATAACACTTCAGTATTATGAGTACTCAGAAGTACCGCATACACTTACCCTCCAGTACTTGGAGCAAACAACCAGCAGGCTGCTCTGAGTGAAGGTACAAAAGGAAATACTCTGGCAGCCCTGGCAATAGATGGGTTTGGACTCTTCTTCAAACACTGGGTCCAAGTCCTGATCACACACAAACACACAAGCTAGGTTCAGATTTCTGTGGGGATCCGAAAAAAGTGGACATGGGCTTGTTTGCTCACATGTTCACTAATATAAAATTCTCTCATAAGAGTCATAAACAAATCTGGAAGAACATGTGTTCACATGTTTTTTTAGTAGTATACAGAGACTTGACACAGGACTGGTGGTTTGTTTTAAATGAAACAGTGCCTGTAAGGTGGTGTACCTGCATTCTGCTGACCTCAGCTGTGATGATCCAGACCTTCAAAATCCCAGTCACAGACACTGCCACCACTGTGTCCTCTACATACAGAGACAGCAGATTATAGGCGGTGTGTCACAAATAATCATTTTTCTATTGACAGCATATTTATCTATGTACAATGTAGCATAGCTACAGAAGTAAAATTCAATCCCACTTTGTTCCCAGTTACCTAATAATTATGCTTATTGGGTAACTGGGATTCTCCTAACTGGTCCCTAGAGGTAGTTAGCTCAGCCTCTTCCAATTCCAACTGTTTCTTGTACCTTGTGTTCGATGTGATCGAATGATGCTCATGGAGCTGATCCAGTCAGGAGAGATCTTGGACACAAGTGAATATAGAACCTCCAAGCTGGTGGCATCAACCACAAGGATTTCTGGGTAATGGCCATTGCAAAGTAAGCGCCCCTCCTTCTGAGTGCCGATGGTGAATTGATAAAACTGGAGAACCACAGAAAAATGCAGAGGGGGATCAGAAACAGAGAGGTAATCAATGGGCTGAGGTAATCAATGAGATGAGAGTCAAATGTCTAAAGTCTGATAAAAAAACAACCATTTTTAGTTCCATCTGCTTTTTACTGGCAAAACCATCCCCTCTCCTTATGTGTTATAATGTGAAAACTCAACAGACCATTTGTTTGCGCTTTTATGAGACTTGTTCCACTTTTATATCCCAGCTTTTACTTGAGAATTCAGAGTTTGTAAGTGTGTATCTTGCCTGTATGCCAGTGTGAGCACAGGCCAGCTTGGTGAACTCAATGCAGCGTCCATCATTCACATCCCACAAACACATCTCTCTGTTACCAGGACAAAGAGTAAAACATGTAAAGCTGCGTGTCATCCAATACAATTCATTGTGTTTAAAGGTTTTTGTATAAATAGTAACTTAACACATTAGCAAAAAATATATATATATCAATATTGAAAAATGAGGACTACATCACACCTGGCCTTAAGTACTGAAATATTTGATGATAACAAGCCACTAACGATAAGTTCTTTTGGTATTCTAACTTTAATGTGAAACATAGTAATATGTTATGTAACCAGAACAAAATTAAAATAGCAAGACAGATAAAAAGATAAATAGTTAGTCAGAACTATAACAAAATAAGAAATAAGAATGTTTGTTTGTGCTCCACCTGTATGGCTCTTCAGATACATACAGATTGTGATTTTCATACAAGTGTACTCACCCACTCTCTGAGGCACTGACAATGTATTGTTTGTCACTGCCCGCACTGGCCTTAGACAGACAGGTGATGGAGGCTGTATGTCCAAACAACATGGCTCTGGGACAAATCTGAGGAGGCAAGATAGGACAAAGTTAAAAAAGATGATGCAAAGCAAACAACAACAAACTGAGAAAACATCAAAGGCAGATGGCACACGCACACACGCGTTCACTATCCCCATACCTCCAGCTCAGGTGTCATGTCCCAGAGGCAGATCTGTCCATCGTGACATCCAGTGATGATGGTGCTGAAGTCGTCCATCACCAGTAGGCTGCTGATGCAGTGTGTAGGAGCCATGCGGCCCCAGAGCACGATGGGTAGAACCAGATTATTCCCCGACATTATGGTTGTGTGTCTGAAAATAGAAAGGAAGAAGAAGATCAAAAATGACTGAGGCACTGATCTGAGGACAATAAGAACAGGATAAACCCCACGGTGAATAAACTGATTCCTTTACTCCTGTTGGACTAAGTACAACAAAATGTACTAGCACTTTTACCTTCACACATTTCCCAAACAACCTGGTACAGTGCATGCAACCACCATACTGCATCAGACAACCTCTGCTACAGATGTAAAGTTTGAGGACATTCGAATAATTTGTTGCTAGTTAAGAAAGCCTTCCATCACATGAGTACCTTTACATCAGAGAAGTAATCATGTTTTGTCCCTGTCATTGTCCCTGAGTGTGCTGACAGATGCTGGATAGATTCCAGACATTAACAGTTTTCTGCAGCATAACATTAAATAAAATAATATCATTAAAGCTATCTCTCTATCTAGAATAGCTCATGAATCAGCTCTATCAATAGATGAACAACATACTGTGCACACATAATAACAACAACAGTTTCATGTTAAAAATTAACCTTGGCAATTATGCTGGTTTAAAGCCTGCGCAGCAGCTTTTAAAATAAACCGAGATAATGGTTAATTTAGATGAGGACAGTCACAGGCACCTAAAGGAAAACCATCGGAGAAGATTTATGCACATATTTTGACCAAAATTTAAATTGTAATCAGAGGTTATAGGACAGATTAGCTGTGCAGTGATCTGTGAAGTGCTAACGCTACACTACACTACACCTGCATTAGCGCAACTTCCGGAGTTAGCAACACGGCTAACGGAGCCTAAATACAATCTTTACATTTGCGCATACGTACCAGAAAATGAGTCCTACTGAAACATTTCCTTCTAAAGAAAGAATTGTCGCATAAACGGTCCTTCCGCGTCAAACAGAAACGTAAATTATCCTTATTTATGGCTTGTTTTTAGCTGCTGTCCACAGATAAAACTGATCTCTTCGGACCCCTGATCACGCGACATCTGAGAGCCGCATCCGGTCTAACAGTTTTACAAAATAATGAACCCAGCTTTCCCCAATACACCAGGAATTTCACGTTATTCGTACGAGTAAAGAACCCTTTTCAACATGTCATTGATAAACAATTTATAAATAACCTATACTGTAAATAAATAAAAAAATAGAACTATAAAGGAATTAATAATAACAGTAGGTCTACTTTGAAGGGTGGATTAAATTTCTCTTACTTCTTTATTGCAACAAATATTATTTTATATCTCATGTGATCGTATATATTGTCCCTTCAATATATTATTTTTTGAAGTAAGGCGTTTCCCAAAAACGCCTTTAATTTTTAGTTAAAATCGAGCCCTTTTATTTTGAAAAATAAACTACAGGAAGTCGGGCTGGAAGTCTTCGTGTTGTTGCCGCTGTGCGCACTGTCAAGCTGGTGTGGTCCGCACGTGCTCTGTCAGACTTTGAGGATTTATTTGATCATTTTGACGCATTTTTGTGCTTTTAAGACTGATGTTTTTGCCCTGACGTGCGTAGACTGTAGTGTGATTCCCTGAACGCGTGTCACGGTGATTATAGCGGGAGAACGTTGTTTATACAGCTAATAATAGTGTGTTGGAGAGCTAGCTGACGCTAGCTACGCCGAGGTAACATGTCCAGACGTGTTCCCAGGCACACGGAGGGAGTGAGGGACCTCCAGCACAAAACGTGACAGTTAGCACATTTTGTCAAGAAGACAAATAATGGATTATCAGTTTCCACAGCAGCTTTTTCCTTCCTTTTACAACTGCGGACCGCCGGACTCTGCCCTGAAACACTGCGCTGGTAACTGGGGCTGCTACGACCGAGTCAGACCTCAGGTAAGGTTAAGGTTAGGCCACCTCGGTACTCAATAACGTTAGTTACGCTAGTGTGTGTGTGTGTGTGTGTGTGTGTGTCGTACATAAATTATTCGTGAGATTTAATTGGAATATTTATTTTCCTCACTCCAAGAGTTACTTCTGGTTTCAGGGTGGTCCTGGTCCCCTCTCCAGCTGGACGTTTACGTCCAGTCGCCATGTCAGAGGGGAAACGTGGCGTCACACTGAGCCGGTCCCGGTTCCTCTTCTGTCTCCTAAAAGCTGTGAGTAGGAGGAGAATGAAAAATCAGCCTATGGAAATTTCTGAATCACATTTGTACCCTTTCTTTGATCTCAGTTTTTCCTTGTTTATGTATTTCTATTACATATCATAGTTTTTATGTGTTATATATATATATATATATATTTTCCAGCTTTCCTTTGGCATTCGACCCCTCCAGATCCACTGGACTTCACTGAACATGTAAGTTCAACATGAAAGTCTCACATTTAAGAGATAGGCGTACCATAAACTTGCACCATTTCATGTCCTGTTTTGTTTGGAGTGATGTTATATATTATATTTGGAACTGCAGTGTAAATGTAACGTCCTCACTTTCTAACCATGAATTGTATTTAGATGCAGAACTTCTTCATTGATCACTGCCATGATGCCTTCGGGTGCATGGGTGAAATTCTGGGTGCAAACTTCAACTTTAAACAAGGAAAGACAGAGGTGAGTTTCACAACAGACTGTTTATTTACAGTTTATTAATTCATCTGTTCTTTATATATATATATATATATAGGAATATATATATAGGAATATAAAGCCTTAACTATTTATAGACATTAGTTGGTCTGTTGCCTCATGTTTATGTAACCAGACTATGAATGAACATGTCAAGTAAGGATTTATATTCCAAGCACTTGAGTCCTATGAGTCACTTTCTTTGTCGGGCCCCAATTTCCACCATGTAAATCACTGACTTTTAAATTAGCAATGTGGTTTAAGATTAATGTTATTCTTAGGGTTAGACAGTGGTTGTGGTTAAGACTCACTGCAATAAATAAACTAATGTATATGTGTGTTTTTAGAGATATCGGAAGGATTCTGTCCACATGTGGAAACTGAAAAACTACCTTGACATGCTGAAGTTGAAAATGTGAGTGGACCTGGTTGATTAGTGTGAAAGTGAGTATCCAAGTTTATAGATTCAAAATCCAATCGCTAAATATATCTCATCTTGTTGGTGTCATCTTAAATTCTATCCCCAGATGCCAGCAGTCGTACTCCTCCCACTCACTTGACATGTACAGCACTCTGCTGTCAGACGTGGTCCCTTCCATTCCTTCTGAGCTGCTGGGCACTCTGTTGTACGAGGAGCTGAAGGAGCAGAGAGACCGCCTGCTTTTCTCTGAAGCAGCCACAGGCGGCGCTCTGGCATTTATCCCTTTTTCACAGAGCTGCAGCTCCGAGCACGGTTGCCTCCTCTACCCTGGAAACCAGGGCATGGACCGCCTCAGTATCCTATAAATCACCTGAAATACTGAAGTTCTGCAGTTTAAAGCTGCAGCACGTGACATTTTTATATTATTCAAGATTAGTCAGACTGGTATTTGGCATTTTTATTCATCTGCATTGGCTGATGTCTGCGCTTATGCCAGCAGATTAAAAAAAAAAAAAACATTTCCTGGAATTGCAAATTACAGTGAATGAATGCACAACATTATTTGGATGCACCTCCAAGAGTGACTCGCAAAGTATAAAGTAAGATTAGCGTATCTGAAAATATACAGTCACAGCAGTAGCACCAGTGAGGTGTCAGGAGGCAGTATAGAATGTAGGTTTTCAATGCATTTTGATGGATTTTTTCTTTCCAACTGTTAACCTGAAACGAAAAAACTAATTTAATAGAACAAAAATGGAAAAAATTACAACATGTCAGCCTACAAATCAGCAATCAGCCTCATTTTTCTCTAAAGGTCAGCATTGGCCAAATAAAAAATCCATATTAGTCGACCACTACTCAATGTTCTTTTGTCCTGTTAGTACAAAAAGTTAATTTATTAGTTATAGTCCCAAAATAACATGACAAAGACATACACCATTCGTCATTATTGGATGAATTGTTGTTTCTAATGAGTGATATGGTGTTATTTCCTGTAAGTTCTGCTTCTTAACACAGTACCTCAGACTTCCACAAAGTGGTGCTGGAACACCATGAAGGAAATTCCTCCTTTCTGGATGTTGCCAGCAGGGACCCATTCAGCCACCAGCTGAGAGGCCCCATCAGACAGATCAGCTCCATCTCCCGGTTCAACGAATGTAAGAGCCCTGAGAAGAGTTTAAACAATACATGCATTTAATGGGTTTTATATTTTCCTTCAGGCCAGCAGACATTTGTTTGCTTGCTTGTTGCCAGGTTGCGTTGCTGTGCGATCAGATCGCCTGTGTGGAGTTTGGCGGTTCAATGAAAGAAATGAACCTCGTCTGCTGCAGGTCGTCAACACCAGGGAGGTCGCAACATGCATCAGCACCAGGTTAGTGAATCATCAGGAGGAGCAAGGCAACAACACTGCTGCTGGTGGGAGGTCAACTCCCTCTACAGGGTAGTGAACAATATTCCTACCAAGGAAAAGGTGCTTAAGTCTTCTCCTGTGCTTGGTGTCAGTCCTCATGTTTTAGGTGAAATTCTGGTGGCAAGTGAGAGTGGAGCAGCAAATCTTTGGACTGTCGGCAAAGGGTGAGGATGATTGTTCCTACATCCGTTAGTTTGATCTGTTTAAAGTCAGATTATAAAGTACAAATCACACTGAATGTACAATCACGCTCTTCCTTCTTTCAGGATGCAGAAGGTCCGGGAGGAGGATAGCAACCTCTACTTCAACGCCAAGTCACCATGGCGGTGGTGCGAGTTCTCCGCCCACCCAAGGGTGATGGTATATGCAGACAGAACAGGGGCAGAGCTTACAGACATTAGGGTGAGACAAGAAGTTTTGGGGAATATTACTTATTGTAACTTAATGAAATTCAGGCCATTTATGTGCATTTAGTTAAAAATCAGCTTTTAAGTGGAACTAAAGATAGAAAATGTATTTTTAAAGGTAATTAGATTTTTATATTCACAGCCACCTTATTTTTCAGTTTTATAAACAAACATAGTATGCATAAGTTCTTTATTAGAACTGAGTTTTATGTCTTTTTGAATAGTTCATACAAGCTGATTTATCCACTGAGTTGTGGAGCTTCTAATTTATTGTGCTTTGAGAATAACCAGGGACTTAACACTTCTGAAACTGCAGTTTCAACTGTGATAGACCTACCCCAATCAACCCACTGCCAGCCAAATCCAACCTTTCACATACTAATTACGTCTCTCTGACACAGACAACTTCCATATAATATTCTGCAAATCTGATTTAAGAGGGATCTGTTAAGAAAGTGAGACTTTGTTGGCATGCAGCTTTGGTGAGGTGTTCATGGACAGCGCATCAAAAGCGCTTTGATCCTAAACAATTATGATAATAACAGTTGTATTTCAGGCCTATACATGAAAAACAGCTTAGCAAGACCAAAAGGCTGCACAACTTAAGGGGAATCATTACTGAGGCAGCTTTTAGCATATGTTCGCTCTTCATCTTCTACCTGTTTTTCTTTTCCCTCTCTGTCCTATCTGCCCACTACAGGTGAGCCCAGTCAGTGGTCACACACTGTTTTGCATCAGCAAAACCTCAGAGTGTCGCAGTGGGGAGAGACTCATCCTGTCCAAATATCTGGGAGACGTCCACCCCTTCCATCACCTCATCACCACTCAGGTACATAGACCTGAGACCTGAGGTAGAATCTACAAATAGTTCATTCAACCACACAGATGCACAAGTAGTGTCACTAAGCACGTCACAGCCATCATCTGATATTTGTGAAGTGACATTTCTGTCCTTGGTGTAATGTTTTGTGCAAGTTTTATTTTTTTCATCCTCTGTCTCTACTCAGTACTCGGCATACATTGTGGATGAGCGTTTCCCCTGCATGCCCATGCTCAAGTGGGATCACATGATGCAGTCCCCACCCATGTTTTGCCATGTCATTCCTGGCCCCTCCTCCTCTGGATCAGCACTGGGCCACTCCAGCACCGCTAAGGTGCTGCTGGGCTCCCACAGTTCTCAGGAAATTACTCTGTTGCAGTACTCAGGTCAGTCAACAGGAGGCAGTGTGACGAGTTTGTGATTGTGTAGCTTGTTGTGATTTAATTAGAAGTTCTAGTGTGGAACGTTAAGGTGCCAAACAAACATCTGTGATAAACTCAAACTGTGTGTGACCGTGTGTGCAGGAGGCAGAGCAGAGGCCTGTTGTAGTCTAGGTCCTCCTCAGGCTCTGCTCACACCCAACAAGAGTCTGCAACACCTTCCAGTGCAGATTCCTCACCGCATGGCCACCACAACATCCCGGCTCTCCTCGCCAGCTGCAGGTATGTATAAATGGGTGTTATTAGGTTTAGATGTTCTGAGTAATACAATTTATTAATTAATTTTGACTAACATTGCACACAGAGACACACACAACTAATTAAAACAATCAGATGTATAAATGAAATCAATGACATAAATCTGTTGTTGTGGTTATGAGTTCTGGGTGTTAACTAAAGATGTTAAATGTTCTAGTTTGTGTCTTTACCAGAACAGTGTAAAGACGTTTGTAATACATGTTACATACCTAACATGTATGAAACAATTATCTGCTTTACCTTTCTGGCACATGCCCAGAAAGGTAACTAAATTTGTTAAAGTGCGCCTATGCCTTGATCTTTATAGTACAGACTTGTCAGCACAGTGACACTGTTTCTAAATTACCTCAATCACGTCTTTTGATATTTGACATTTCATAATGCTTATAACACTTGTGTACACATGTGGCTGATGTTTTTGTCTGTTACCAGGTATGACCTGTATTCAGAAGAAAAGAGGTGGCAGCGAGTGTTTATGTGTTGTGCAGCTGACAGAGGCAGGAGATATTTTCTACCAGATCCTTGAACCTGAACAGCCAGACTCCAGCTCTCGACCTCCAGCAGCAGATGACAAACCTCTGCCTCAACAAGCAACCAAAAAACCACCACAACCACCAGATTCACAGCTGATTGTAACGGATACATCGAGTGACGATGGCATTATTCTGCCAACTCAGGATGTGGCCATGCAGCGGTTTGTGGCTGAAACACCCGAGAGGGAGCAGCAAGCAGTGACCATGTTCTCCAGCTCTTCCTCTGAGGATTCAGACTCGGAGAGGAGACATCGAAACCTGAAGAAGTGGCTGCAGGTTGTTGTCAATGATGATTCCATGGTGGATCAAGACACTGATGGACATAGTGATGTAGAAGTTGGCAGAGATAAAACTGGTGACGTTAAGCAACCTGGTGTGGTGGAGGAAACAGCCAGTGGATCCACGTGCTTGGGTCAGGTATTTGCCTCTGAGCAGCACACGCCAGTTAAAATCAGCAAACGTGCTCTGGTCACGTGGAGACACTGGCTCCAGAAACTGATGCAAAAGAGTCGTGAAAAGAAGCCCCACCCACACTGCTTGCAGCACTTCACAGTCAGCACTGAAGGCCTCCTCCGCCTGCCTGATGGTGAAGCAAAAGACTCAACAGAAGCGCAGCGTGTGCAGAGTCTGAGGCAAGATCTGACGGCATGCATGAACAAACGATCGCTTCTGGTTCACGCAGCGGTCTCAGGCTCCCTCGTTGCTCCAGATGTGACACCGGTGCCAAACCAGGTGGAAACAGAGGTGTGGGGAGATCAGCTTAGCCAGCGCCTAACCCTGTCCTGGCAGGGGGAGGAAGTGTGGCGGGCGTGGTGGGAGGACCAGCTGGGGCTGAACAAGAAGGAGAAGGTGATGGCTCTGAGGAGAAAGAGGAGGAGGGAAAAGGCAGAGAAGAGGGCCACTGGCCAACGTCTGGAGCTGTCTGGAAGCTTTACCTCATCCATCAGCTACCAATCAGAGCTTGACGATTTTTCTGACTCATCGGGATGGTCCTCCACAGTGAGCCAGGACTTTATTTCAGACACCAAAGGGATGGGACCACTGTCCCAACTGGAGGGCTTTTTGCAGCGCACAACAAGAGCCACAACACCCTCCACTGTGCAAAATGACACCCCAGATCCCACGCCGACCGCCACACCTCAAAGTGTTAAAGTTCAACAAGGTGGCCAGAGGACTCCCAGCAGCTCCCACACCCTCTCCCTGTCCCAGACGATAAAACTTGACTCCACGCCAGCCAGTCAGAGACGGAGCAGACATCCAGCAGACGACTACCTCAGCTCTCTGTTTGCAACACAGGTAAGAGGAAGGCAGTGTCAAATGTCTAGGTGTGCAGTGCATGCAGAAAGTATTCACAGTGCTTAATGTTTTCCACATTTTGTCACGTTACAGCCGTATTCGAAAGTTGATTAAACTCATTATTTTCCTCCAAATTCTACAATAAATACCCCATTTAAAATAAAAAAGGAATAAAACAGTGAACTTAAACAGTGCATCCATTTCTGGATTGATGCAGCAGACATCAAGTTAACAGCAACTGCTACTACAGTTTCTGTGTCTGCTTAAGATCAGCAGACGTTTCAACTTTATCATTCTGGGGTAATAAGAGTAGATGAGTGTGTGAAATCTAAAACTGGTCCTGCTTGACTGAGTTGTCCTGAAATACAGATAAAGGATGAGAATTGACCTTTTAAAACAGCCCTTTTTCTATTTTTGTGCTAATTTTGACAGCAGAGGGGAAGGTGGATTCTGTCCTCAATTAATTTCACTTCACATCTAGTCTCACTACTTTTTCCTGTCTCTGTTTCCAGGAGGAGCCCTCGCAGAACATTTACCTTCCAGAAGAGGAGAGCACCAAGGACCCCCGCCCTCGACCTGCAGCCTTCTCCACCACCTCACAGCTCTGCAGCCCACAGCCTGTCTCTCTCAGGAGCCTTAGGGTGGATCTGTCCCAGGATTCCTTTGTCTGGTCAGGTTTCTCCCAGTCCCCCTCTCAGAGTTCACAGAGTCGTCCGGGGCTGTCCCAAGCATCACATTTATCTCAACCCAAGAGGAAGAAGTCCAGAATGGGATTTTGATTGCTTGGCTTGTCTTTCCATCACACAGGAGGAGTATTCTATGGAATTCCTTTTGTATAATTGAAAAATCCAAGGGGCTGAATCAACCAGCTCTTGGGTGTCTTCTGCAGTTGGATTTGGAAAGTGGATCTATAATTGTAATCATCCACTGGGATTATAATGAAAAAAATGAGCATACAGACTGAATCTAATGAAGAAGGATAAAGTGACTGAACAGTGGAGACGGATCCCTCACAGCATCAGTGATCCATGAAGACGTCTGGAGATTGAAGGCTGTTTTGGTAGGAGTGGAATTTTCTTGTCTTTATTCAGTGATCAGTGTTTTTGTTTGCTGTGGTGATGCTGGGGGTGTGTGAGCATCCGCTGTGACTGGCAGATTAATATTTGTTTTTTTTTTTAGAAAGCATCCACACAACACAACGGAGCTGACATGACTTGTTATGGTTGATATTGAACAGGAAAAACACTGGAAACAGAGCTTTAAAGTAGATGTGAAATTAATCTGAAGGTAAATAAAAATAAAAAATGATGGGAATGGAAAAGGATTAGAAAACTGCTCTGTATTGGTTTGAGCATACTCTATTCTTACTCCTACCATCTGGTACCTGGTAGGAAGTTTGAATCCATGTGAGTGAATGTCTTATTATTTTTTTAAGATCTAGTTTTACAGGAAATCTGGTTACTGTTAGACCTTGTGTCTTTCTGTTCAGGTCATTTTTTTTACTTCATGTCAAATGAGAGTACATCTCACTCACTGTGATAAATTATTTTTGTAAAAAATGTTTATACATGTGCCTTTTTAAACAAGACTGAACCAGTTTTCTCAATAAAACCACAACTCAAACAAGTGATGAGGTGGATATGTTGTTTCCAGAAGACACACACTGCACAAATTCACCAGCGTGGGGTTTGTGTCAGGTTCAGACATTAATTGCATGAAAAGCTACACTTTTTGGGTTCAGACAAGCAAATGGGGCCCCGTCAATACTAATCCATCCAGTGTGTCTACACACTGACAGACATGAGACTCTGTGGTGATGAATTAACTTTATTATTTACTCATTAAATGTCTTGAAAACAGTGTGACTCAGCGGTGCCGTCATTGCTGGGATGAAGCCTCCGTGATTCGCCAGTGTGCGACTATGGAGGACATCTGCTTTGACTCCATAGAGTGCCAAGCACAGAGTCAAGGAGGTGTCATCACTCTTTATCTAAATCCATTCTGGGACGTCCTGCTCCATAACAACTTGCATCCCAGACACTTTAATGTAACTTAAAAATAGAACAATAGTAGGGAAGTTGCCCTTAAATGATCTGTTCTAATTATCATGATGTCAATAATGATCACATCAAACTGGGGAAGTTGAGGAGCTGACGTTTCTCTGGTTCACCAGCTGACATTTGATCAGTTAGAGAAACTAAATGAAATCAGTGTCGAGGAAGGGAATCGCAGGGATTTTACTTCATTTTTACTTTCAGTTATGTTTTAAATGTGGCTTTACTGTGAGAATCTCAGGGTTTTTCCCAGATCAGTGGCTCTACAACAAATGTCTGTGGTAGTTTCATTTCTGTTTAACTCCAGTGAAAGAGGGAAATCCCTCTCCAAACATCGCTTTACTTAATCTGCAGTTTGGTTTTTAAAATGAATCCAGGTTTTTCTAGACATGACGGAATAAAAATGGCAGACAAAAGGTTTAAAAATAAGGTTTTTATAAGATTTTCATTTTTCCACAGGTGACAAAAAAAGAATAAATAACTTAATATCTACAAAGAACTATTAACAGATTTTTTTGTACATCATTTACAGTTTTACATGTTTTTGTATCAACATTTTTTTACATTTTTAGACTTTTTTTTGTGACACTCGGTCAACATTATTTAGTTCCATATAACATTCTCTTCCAAACAGTTTCGAAACACCAACAATATTTGAAGCTACATCTAAAATTGGCAACTTTAAATTGAAAGCCGAGCCATACATACACACATCCACACGTTAACATGTTTTTATCTGAACACCCTGTGGCGTCGAGTTTTTTTGAATCTCACTGAAAAATTGCTGTAAACCCGGTGATTCACTTAAAATATCTTAAGAAAAACTAAATGTGCAAATTAAAGTTCTTGACTACAGAGAATCAGAGCAGCCGCAGCTGAACAGTTTTTATCTGGAGACCACAGTGGTAATCTCAAGAAATGACAAGTGATGCTTCAATTGAAATCCTAAAAATACGACATGTTGACCACTGTGGCCACTCTGAGCCTCTGCACATCAGGAAAACTCACTATTTTTAATAAAAACAGTCTTAGATTAATAACAGTCAAAAAACAACATGAAATAAACATGTTTTTGGCAAACAATCTTCTAGTAAGTGAGAACTGTTTCCGGTGTGATCTGACAACCCGGCACTGAGAAGATTTCTGTCCGACTGCAGCTTTTGCTGGCACAGCAGCACTGAGTGGACCGGAGTTGATCTGCCAAATGTCAACCTGTGTAACCCTAAAATCACGACCTGGAATGTGACATCTTAACATATACGTCTACAAACAAAAACTATCAGGAAGAGTCTTGAACTGCTCAGCTGCCAGTTGTTGTGCGGTTCTCCAGCAGCACCGGAGCTTATTCAACAATAAATTAAATACGTCAGGGTAAAGGAGGGAGGGAGGGGCTTCAGGCAAGGAGGTGTTGGCCGTGTTTTTGGCGGCGGAGGTGCAGAGGGAAGAAGGGCCCTTCAGCGTCACTGCCCAGGGAACTGCTGAGGGACTCTTCACCTGAACTCATCACGTCCTCACATGAATCCTCACTGTAAACACAAGGAGAAACACTGTGAGAACAGTCATACAGCTCGTTCAATAAACACGTAGGTTAAAATAGCTATTTAAAAAAAAAAAGTGGATTTACTGACAAGGAAAAGGAGCTTTACTTTGCCCACTGAGGATTTTATTCTTAAGCTCATGAAAAATGAAAGAAAACGTGTCAGCTGATGTCACGTTCTGACTTGTGTGTGAGTCAGCTGACTGAACATCTGCTGATTGTCAGCTGAAGGTTTTGGCTGTGGACTGCAAGTGTTTAAACTGAAGGCTGGTCATCAGGTTTGTGGTTTTCGTTGGTCTTGGACTTATTAGCTGCTCTGTGGGTAAATGTATGTTTGGTTCCTTCTTTCTCTGTTTACATGCTGACTGAGGGAAAAAAAAAAACCTCTACATGAGTTCCATGTTTCATAAAGGCGAGGCCTCATGGCGTCATGGAAACGTCTGTCAGTAGGGTGGGACGTGACGAGTGGCTTGCAAGCAGCTGAAGATAATAGATAGGCTGAACTCTCTGAACACTGTGTGTCGTGTTGTTACAACACAACAGACACTTGTGTGTTGACGCACAGCTGGTTGCCTTAGAGGAGTGTTACAACACACAGTACAGCATTAAAAAAACCTTTCATCTCTAGACTTAGAAATACACACACGCTGGTTCTGTTGGTAATTTTTTTGTTCCCTTCTGTGAAACTAACTGTATTACACAGGTGTGTTAAGACATACTGTTACTGTGTTATGCAGTGTTGTGTTGCCATACACAGGGAACATTTAGTGTGTGTGATGACACACAAGGTGTGTCTGGTTCCTTTTTAATTCAGATACCTATGCTGATATTAGGAGTGTTTGGTATGTTCCAGGTGTTTTCCTGCTGTGAGCTGTCGCATGGTGTCTGCATCACAAGTCAACTGAATGTGAAACTTTACTATTGAGGTCAACAACTCAGAATCTGACATAGCTAGCATGTTGCTCTGGTGTGTTTTGGAGCTCTGACCTTTCGCTCTCGTCCCAGCAGCCCTCAGGAATGGTGGGCAGCTCAGGGATGCTGCGGTAGCTGTGCAGGTTCTGGGCAGTTCGCCGCGACACGATCCACTGCAGCTTCCTGTGGTTCGGTTTGCTGCATTCAGGGGAGGCGTAGTCTGACAGACACTGAGCCACACGCCCGCTCCACAGCAGCAGCTCGCTGTCCGCAATCTGAAACCAAACAACACAGCGGTGTAGTTTAGCTGTTCTGGCCTTTTGCCCGCACCTTAACTGACACCAGTCTATTTAAAATAATCCAGTTACTTAAGAGTAAGATGGCCTCCAAAAGTCAGACTAGAGGTAGAAACATGGATTCTTTTTCCAGGTCAAGGGGTCAACAGAAACCAGGTTAAACAGCTTCTGCAGGTTTGTGCTGAATCCCAATCAGCTGGTCATTAAACACCTTCAAGTGTTTGTAAGTGGAAAGACAAATATCCAGAAGACCGAAAGTATCTCTTTAGCAGCAACATACCAACGTCTACAGTCACAGTGCAGTTTTTAAAAATATGTCACTACTGCTCCCAACTGACAGGAAGGCACAACAGAAATGTGTAAACAAGCAGAAGACTTTGAGTAAAATAAACAAAACACATGAATTCAATTGTAGTCCAGCCACAACAAACCAGAAAACACCATATTACATAACCACAGGCGTCGACAGAAATGATGTTTTGAGACTGGCTAAGAATAAATAAACTCCCTCCCACTGCTGCTGCTACTGAGGATATGATTACACATCCATTCAGCACTGTGCTCCCTCCACTCAGCCAAACAGAATCTCATCTAGAGTTTGAGCCTGCATACAGCCTGCAGGCTAATAAAATAGTTTGTCATGTTAATGTTTGTGGAGTTAGCGTTTTCTTGTTTGCAGCTGATCCAGAGAATTGTTAGCTCAGACCAACACTTTCGTTTTACTTTCAGAAGCCACTCTAGTGCTGTAAGCAGCTCATCTGTGTTGTTGCTGCCTCTGTTTTACATTTGGTTTCTACTTTGCCTTCCTGCATGAGCTCTTGTGTAATAAAAACAGAGTGTGCTGCTTACCTTCAGGTGTCTCTGAATGTGATAGGCTATTTCCAACATGTCCTCTGACTGAATGGCTTCAATCTCCTGCCTCAGGAGAGAAAAGGCTAGGACGGACGGCTGGGTGGGCAAACAAAGACACAGAAACAGTGTTTATGTCAAATTGACAGTTATGTAACAATACTAATTTCTGAGTGAGTCAACTGCAGAGCCAGTGTAATCCAGTCTGACCTTCCACCACAGTAGTGAATTCCTACCTTTGCTTTAGAGAAGGAGATTCGGCATAGACAGGCTTTGAGCTGAGCCTCCAGCTTCTCCAGGCTGAGAGTTTCCTTCCTGTTAACACACATAAATCATTGTTAGGGGGTTCAGGTTATTGATAGTTCCCAGACAAAAATCTACTTTTAAAACTTTATGAGAATAAAGACCAAAGACTAAAGAAAAAGAAGACATGTTAAATCAACTGTAAAATAAAAAAAATAAAACTGATGTGAACTGTGTGTGTGTTGTAGAATCTTGAAGTACAGTTCAACCCAGCTGATTAAAAACATATGCCGGGGTTATGTAAGTGTAAGGTGTCGGTGCCAGCAGCTGACTACAAATCTTATCAGTGCACTTCAGTCAGACACTGGAGTCAGCTAATATTTTACTGCTGCCCTACATTAGATAGAGATGCTGTTTTAAACAGGCTGTGGTGTGGAGAGGCTAGGTCACTCAAATCATCAAATGTGAACTCCGGTATTTAATTCCGTTCCGTTCAAGTTCAAAAATGTATAAAAAAATAAACTGAATTATGCAACAGGTTTCAAGAATCTCAGTGTGTCTCACCTGGCTGTGGAGTGTGAAAGTGTGATCTGGTGGTACAAATGCAGAAATGTTAAGGCAGTGATGGCTTTAGACTTGAAATTGAGTTTCTCTGTGATGATCTTCTCCATGCGGCCAAGGTCAGACACGGTGAACCTGCACTGTCCTATACGGATGAGCTCATCGGTGGGCGTTAGGTTGCACTCCTCCTCTGTCACTTTGGCCGCCATGTGAAGGCAGCTGAGGCTGACACAGGACAGGTGCTTCTGCTGGATCTGAAAGGGCAGGTGGGGGCATGAGGTGAGCTTTTACAGCTTGCATTAGCAGCCAAAATGTATAACCACACACACTGCTAAAACTAAAGTGTCCTGTGTCTGTTCCTGTCAGATGTAAGCATCTCATACCCTCATCATGGCCAGGAATCTGTCCAGGAGGTTAACAGCCAGGACGAATGTCTGCGTGCTGTAACCAAAGAAGCTGGTTAAACTCCACAGGTCCTCCGCTTTGGCATCTCTGCACTTAGCCGAGATTCGACTGTCATCCTGGAAAAAATGATGTGTTGTTTATTAACCTAGTTTATCTGTCACAACCCTGATAAGTTACATTTTGATTTTTAAAGAAGTGAAATTGACCCATTCACAGAATCCATTGTGGATCAGTACTGCCTACCTGTGCCGTGGATTCGATGAGGCTGAGTCCGGTCTCTTTAGGGAGATAATAAACTTCCTGCTCGTAATTCATCCGCAGCTCCTTCATCAGCTTGAAGGCGTCCATGTCTCAGCTGGCACTGGTAGAAGTGATGGCTTGTTTTTACTACAGTATTTTCACTGCAAAACAGGAACACGCCAAGATTAATCTTCAAATGTAAATGAGTGCTCATATAAGAATGTTCTCTGATCTTACTGTTCTAAAAGATTTGAGATTGTAATGTATTTTTAAGGGGCTTTTATTTTTAACTCTAGTCTTCATTTTATGTGAGTATTAATTTCTAGATATTTCAGAGACAGAAAATATCATTTTTGTCTATGTTTTACCTGCCTATATGTGTCCATGTTTGATTTTTCTTTCCTATTTTATATTTTCCTGTATACTATTGTACTGTAAATAAATCCTCGGCCTACATTTTGCTCTCGGTCCTAAAAGGGGCCACAGCTCAGAGTCCAGCCCACTTCCCTCAGCTGAGCTCCAGTGTCAGATTTCCTCTGGTTAACGCCTTCTGTCCTCTGACCGAAAAACAACTGCTTTTCCAAGGTTCTGTCTGTTAATAGACAACCTACAGTACATAGAAACACAAATCGATCGACTGGAAATTTACATTTTTATCGTTTTAGTTGATGGTAACCAAGGAGCTAACGTTAACCGCAGCTAAGCTAGCTAAGGTTTAAATCCTGTTCGGAGCGGGGGAGGGGCTGGTCTTTTCTGTCATCGAACGTTAAAAAACTATGAATTTGTCCCAAACAACACTGTTATCGATACAAAATTCATGTTTTACAGATTATGTCACAGTATATTTGCAAATGACCGAACAAAACATGCTTATGATGATCTCTCGTGAATTTAACGTTTATCAAAAGGTCTGCTTTGGATACGAGTGGATAGGAGCCAGGGGATACCAACAACAACACAGCAGGACAAAAACATCTTTGCCTACACCGTCAGGAAGAAATCTGAAGTAAAGTGTAAATATAAAATGAGAAAAACAGATTCTTACTGATTTTAAACAACGCCGGGAAAAGGCAACCCTCTGTATGTTAACTGTTGGTTAACGCTAACTACCACTATTTCCTTACAAACTAGAAATACACTTGAATATCATTTCAGTCGTTCTTGTACGAATTCTGTGGACATTTTGTGATGGAAATATGTCGCAAAATAAGAAGAAACACACTTTCCAGAACCTTTAGCTTTTGTTAATTAATATTATAGCTAGCTGAATCAACGTCCAACTGTGGGACATTCACTTTCAGTCGCTTATTTCTTTCTCTTTCGAGTTAATATTAACCTAACATAAAGCTAGAAGACGGCTAGTTTGTGTAGTGTACGTGAAGTTATCATTCTAAAAGCATTTTAAAGTCCACTCTACCTGTTATTGTGAGTTAAATCCACATATCTCGTCTTGCTGCTGTCGCTGTAACGCTAGCTTTTCTCCGTCCCGTCTTCTTTCTCTTTTTCTCTTTTGTTGATGTTCATTACGCTCACGCCCACAAACCGACGTCACAAGCCAGCAACCAATCAAATGCTTTAATTCAAGAATAGCGATCATCTCCTTTCAGGCGTAACTGCACAAAATCAAGTCTAATCAGCTGTTTATTTGTCGCCTTAACTCGATTTATAACAATCTCGTCAAGGTGTTTGTACTTAATATCGACAATCAATCTTTAATCCACCGAGAAATGTCACAGGAATCGAAATACAGCCCATATGTTACGTGAGACGAGGGCTTTGGATTGATGTGTCCGTTATCCAATCAGCATGTAGCACTTTGATACGTTCAAATAGTCCGCCCAAAATGAGATCCTTTGATTGGTTGATGGCTGTACAATGTCCTGACGCAATCTTAGCATTACGTAGTGCTCTTTGACAGCGTCTTATTGATTGTCCACAACAAAATATTTCTTACAAGTCAAATAACTGTAAATGTCTGTAAAATAGTTCTCAGTTTGACAATGGGATTGTTATAGCACTAACAACATAGAGACATAAATATAGTCAAATAAATCGAAAGTTTAAAAGTGGTTAGACAACGATCAGTGTTCAGAATAAGGCAATGTCCACTAAAAAGGCTCAGGAACTCAATAGATTTATGATAAACAAAGCCTGTTATTTTCACTTAAGGAAATGAAAGGAAAATAATTCCTTCCAAGCTTTAACTGCTGGTGTAGTGGCCAAAAAAGTCAGCAAATACGTCAGGATTTTCTTTAGTTCTGCTTCGGTGTGGAACCACATCCCCAAACGTACTCATGAATCACATTTCCTTGTCATACTTCGTAGTCATGTTTCAGAAAATAACATGATTTTGCAAACTAATCATGACCATCCAATCATCAATCAGTCTGTCTGGTTCACAGAAAAGCCCATTTTACCACATACGGGTCATTCCTTAGACAAATGCTTACAAGCTCCCACAGCTAGGGAGCTAGATATTCGCAGAAAGTGATGGTAGGTATTTCCCAGAAATCCAAAAGGAAGGATCCTGTTGTAGAAAAACTGTTGTAAAAAAACCTCCTGATAACCCAAGTGCAAGTGTATTATTAGTATTATCCTTTGGGTGAGTGAATTTGAGTGAATGCACTTGAAATTAAATGATCTACATAAATACATTTTCCTTCTTTTGTCATTTTGCCCAGCTCTTGATCTCTTTTATGTGCTAAATACTGTGTTATTGCTTACATATTATGAGGATAGCCCACAAAATAAACTTGTCGGGTAATAAAGACATCACCAAATATGATATGCATCACTATACATTAACGATCGAGTTACACTGACAGTACGGAGAAAATATCTTCAATATTCCTGTTTCAGTATTAAGTAGAAGTATTGACATGGATTTGTTTTGTCCTCCTGTGATGCCCGGAGGTGGGCGGAGCCTCTGCTCTTCTCTCTTCCCCGAGTCCCCTCCTCGGAAGTAGACGTCTGTCTATATTCCGTTCTTTTATTTTTATATATTTTTTACAGTCCCTTTCCCCCAACACTTAGCCCAGATGGACGACTAAAGAGAAAAACGGGTAACCGATTTCACCCCTTCCATTTATCCTTGAATTGAGAGGACCGGATGAAATCCAACTGTGGTTTTCTCCGCTTTGCAGGGGAGGTAAGACTTGGTGCGCCGTCTACTTGCTGGGTCTGAGTCAGCCATTTAAATACCCTACTGTGTAGCTAGCCCTGTCGTCGCTGTAAAGGCAGTGAAACTCCTTTTTTGTGATAAAACCCGAGGGTGTAGATCAACGTTATAAACAAATATTGGTTAAAACACGTATAAAGTTCGTCTCACAGTTAACGTTAGCGAGTTGCTAGCTACGCTGTAGGGACAACAGACTGTCTGACTAATGCTAGCTCCGTTCCAGGGAATAGTCTTATCCCCGGTCATAAAGGAAGGAAATGTTAGGTAAGACACCTGCTTTTCCTAAACCAGGTGTTTCCCAAATAAGCGGGGCCCTCCGGAGTAGGTTCACACCAACGTTAATTCACCATAAAATTAAGCTTTAACGTTTCACTGGATCGATTTGATCATAGCCAGCTAGAAGTAATCTATTATGTCAGTATCGTAACTATTATACAATTTTATACTCAACGATGTTACATGTTAAGTTTTGGCTTAACATACAAATCTTTATGATTTGCTCTAGGATTCTCCTGGATTCTAGTACATGTAATGTTATATTCCAGTATCAACATTAATCATACTGTAATACGTTTCCTGGGAAATCTATTGAAAACTGGTATTAGCTAAAATAAGGATTGTTTTGCACTATTCTCCATCCAATATACCCAGTGACATTAAAGGGATAGTAACTATATATTAACTGGGAGATTGAAATGAACACATATGGTACATCATCTGTAGTGTCATGAACCTATAAATGTAAATTAAGGTCACATGTTCTGATAGATCAGATTGGGTGGAGTATGTCATGCTCTGATGTGCCGTGTCACTGTGCAGGTAGCTGTATCCAGTGGGGAGGTAGGCTCAACCAGGGGAGGTAAGGATGAAGTTCACCGAACCCTGGGGACGCCAGAGGCTGTCTTTTCTTCTGGAAAAGGCCGCCTCTAGGGAAGCCAAGATGTGGAAGGTCTACGTGCAAAAGAAGCCCTCCTCACAGGTGAGCATTATCTTCTAAGTGCCTCCATTCACTAGAAAATAAGCAGATTCACTGGTTGAAAAGACATCTCAACACTGACTTAATTCATTTTAGAGCTCCAGTAAGGGACAATATTTGTACCACAGCTACATCCATACTGTTTGACTCATTAGTCCCATATGTTTTTCTAAAGATTAATCCCATAGCTGGTTACATTTGTTAGCTTGCATGTGCAAGTTTCTTCTTGAAATGGGCAAACTAAATCCGAACAAATTTAACAGAAATAAAATAGGATGATACAGGACAGAGGTGTAAAAAAAAATGTGAGAGGAGGGGAGAATTTTAACATAGCAGAAAGCTCTAAATATGAAAAATGGATGAATGCCATAGATTCTCATAAATCACTTGTACATGCCACTTAAGAACTAGTCTGTTGACTCACTGTGTAAGATTCCATGATACAGACATTTTATATCATCACGTATTTCAAAAAAATTCAGCTGGTCTCACCCAGTTTACACGTCTCAAGTGTTCATGTGTTCAGGTTTCATCACATCCTCGGCTTGTCTCACCCGGTTGACACCCACTTCCTCACATGATGTCAGATACCTGTGAAATTACATCAGACTGTTTGTCACTTCAGCTCTTTTAATTTCACTGATTAAGGACATACATGAATGTGCTTTTGTCTGCACTAACATCTTTTCTTTGACTGTATGGATATGGATATCTAAATGGTACATCAAGTTGTAGCTGAAGACACCTACAGTGGCAAGAAAAGGTTTCTCAAAAAGCTCACATCAGCGGATACTGCTTATGAAGAGCACACTGATATTGTGTGGGAGTTTTTAAGCGAAGGTGGTTTCAAACCACACCTCCAGTCTCATTTCATTGATTGAACTCCAGGTTCGCTAACTCCTAATAGCATCAGTAACCCACCTTCACATTCTATATTGGGTTTGTTCACTAAAGACATGAAATATTGTAACAGTGTCTTATGAGCTCTGAAATAATGTGTTGGGTAATATTTGTGGCATTGATGAAGATCAGATCACATTTCATGACCAGTTTCATGAGCAAGCAAATAGGTTTTGTCATGTTTGCCCCTGCTAACATTTCTAGTGTGTAATAATATTAATAGAATCTTCTAGATGAGGTCACATTACATTGTTGATCAAGTCCAGGAATCAAATCTAGTTTTTTTTTTTTTCTGCACACACACACACACAAACACTGTGCAGTTTTCCCAGAGCCGCACTATGGCACTGTTTCTGCTGTGCATAAACCCACTCACTCATTCAGAAGAATGAGAAGGGCTGCTTTTGAAGGTAGTGTATGTAGAATATCAAGAAAATCAAACTTTATTTTGTTTGTCACAGCACAGATGTAAGAACAAAAAATGTGTTGTTGTTGTTGGTGTTAAGCACTTCAACATTCTTTAAATCTCCTTAGATCTCTGTGTTTATTGTGTGTTCACAATCTTCTCCTGTGTTTGGTTTGTTTTAATACTCAAAGCCAGTCTAACAGCATTTAATGGAATTAGCAGAGGGTTAATCCAGATCTGTTGCTGTTGAGTCATTGCTGCATGCTAATGACTCTCCAGGTTAATCTGACCAGCCCAAAACACAGTAAACCTCCTGTTGTTGATCGGTTGATGCCTTGCTTTTCGTCTGTAACCAGGTTAGCTAAAAAGGGAAACAACTGTTCTCTATTCATGAACTGCAGTTTATTCCCTCTTCAGTACACTCATTGGCTTAAAAATGTAAAAAGAGCCAAAATAATCATCAGAAATGTTGCAACTTAACAAAAATCTACCAGAATTAGCAACATGCTAATCTCAGAGAAAAACATATCCTCACATTCTTCACTTCAAACCTATCACAGAGCAATAAGATAAAAATAACCTCAGAAAAGACCATGACCTTAGATTCAAACTGACTCACAAGCCTGATGTGAGCCAATAAAGGCTCATGAGATATTGCATGATACTCAGACTCTGTCAGACTCTTCTTTGTCTTGTCAACGAGTCTGCCTGTTTGTAGTTTTTGTGTTGATAGTGAGGAGGCCATTAAATGGCAGTAAATGACAGTTACAGCGCTTATCAGTGCCTTTGGCCGGGTTTAGTAGGCACATAAACTGGTGTAAGAGTCATATGGACAACAGTAGTGTTGCTGTGTAAAATACCCTTCTGCAGGTTTAATGTGTGTCGTAGTTGAACTTAAAAGTCGACTCAGCTGGAGAATTGCTGAGCTCCATATTGGCGCTAGGCAGCGGAAATAACCAACTTGATCAACACTCCCCCTGTAAAGGTGGCAGACTCAGAAAGCCTTTTGGCATCTCTCTAGATGACGCTACTGAGCTCTGTCATGACAAGGCAGGGGTTAGATTCTTAGACAGATTTTGTCTTTGTCCCTCAGCAGTGATCACAGGCTGGAACCAGGCCTGTTGATGTTACTGTGTCCCGCTAAGTGCGCAGAGTCTAAGCAGTGTCTAGTTGCAGATTAGCTGGCTGACATGGTCAGTTGTACTCTGACTTTTGACCCCTGCTGCTGCTCCAGTGCTACACATTTCACAACCAGTGACCCCCTTTTTTTTAGGACAGAGATCCTGGTATACTGTCTTTATGTTGCTATGAATCTGATGAACCTGTATGAAAGGTGCTATAATATAAATAATGATCAATTAATATAGTTGCAGAAAAAATAATAGTATTGTGTGAAATTTCCTGGTTTTAACAACTGGTTGGCATAAAAAGGGAAGCACAAAACATCATCCCAACAGCCCAGTGGAGGGAACCTTGTGGTTTGAAACTCCTTTGTTGCCTCTGGAGAGGAAGATTAATTCCTAGGTTTATAAAGATAACCTACAGGATAGAAGCTGGTGATGCAGCAGGTCAACAACATTAGAGTAAATCTGCTATAGAATGGGTTCAGAGACACAAAAACTACCTATTGGAGTGGTCCAGTCAGAGCCCAGAGCCCCTCAACCCAGTAGAGAGGCTGTGGAATGACATGAAGAAAGACGTTTACACCAGACATCCTAAAGATATGTCAGAGCTGAAGAAGTTCTGTGAGAAAGAATGGTCCAAAGTTCCTCCTGGATATGTGTAGGTCTAATCAAAAGCTAAAGGAAGAACTTGCTTGATGTTGTTGCTGCCAAAGGTCGTTCAACCAGTTATTAAAAAATAGTTTCACTTACTTTTTCCATCATCACTTTATATGTTTACTGGCTCTGCTCAGTAAACACATGAAAGATCACGTGTTGACATTTATTATGACGGCTTCAGCAAACTAAGCCAGCTAAGTGCCACCTCAGAGGTCTGTGTGATATCTAGTATCAGTCATTTATTAGTATAAATTAAAGTTGTATGTTTAAGCTTTAGTCATGGTTCAGCATGGTCTTACTGTGTGGCCAGAAAATGGACACCATCACAACCAGACAAGTACTGGTACACAGATAAACACGTATCCAAGCCATATTCACCTGATTGATACCAGCCCACTTGAATGGGCGCTGAGATGACGTCTGTGGATTAACAGGGAAATGCTGCTGTTGAGTTTTTCAAATGTCAAATCTTAAATCTCCTGTTCACTCATTAAATTGGAGCAGCTGGTGGGAAAGTATGTTTTCTGTGATACAAGTAAACACACGTTTTTAAAAGTAGCCATCATCAAGAGTGTGTACTCTCAAGATGGGTATTAAAATCAAAATTTACTGACATCATCTTTTAGGTAGGTTGTAGTAATGTAATGTATCTCTTACTACTTTTGAAAGCTGCTTTCAAATAATTATTGTGGTAACTTTATTGAAAATGTTTTATTTTGCCATTATTATTTTGTTATTATTACTTTATAAAACATATAAAAGTAAAAAGTGGTGTAACTTTATAGACTTTTTGTGTATGTGTTGTGCCTCTGCAGGGGTTTAGCAACAACTAGCAGTGTACAACCATGGTCAGGTATCTCTGTTAGGTTTAGGGTAGAGTTCAGGGTACAACAGCTAATGGCTGAGAGGGCTTTAGTATTCACTACAGGGATTTTGTAACCTTTTAACAATTCTTTAGTCGGTGTATAGTAAGTCTATACGAGTTATAGAAGCGTGTTAAAGATTTCAGAACACAGCTGAATCGTATCAGTGTCCTGTTGAGCTCAGATAACAGTGTTGACCAACATTATGTTTTAAGGTGGATTTTGGTTGAGGTTAAAAACCAAACTCAACATGTTGAGTCTGAAAACCAGAACATAGTACATGTGATTAAAACCTTTGAATGCAGTATGTTGTTATTGATGTCATTAGGTAGAAACGTGTGGGAAGGAAACATCAGCTGGTGAATTGTTTGAGTTGTGAGAAGAATGAATGGAATTCCAGGAATGTTTTTGAAGCTGATTTGGTGGCAGGCTTGGCCTGAGATGGTTTCAGGTTCTGTTCATGTCTTAAAAACATGTCAGTCAAAAATCTGGTGATTCATTTGGTACAGTAAACCCTACCTAAACCTGTGTGTCAGGGCTTACTGTACTGTCTTTATAACATGGTCTCTGTGTGTCCAGTATAATCATTTTAACACTGGTGAGACTTTTCCATTAAGGTTTTTGTTTCTGTTTTATGAGTCAGCAGAGGGATTAGTAAGTATGATGTTTTTTTTATGTCCACTAAACGTGGAAATATTTCAGTGGTCAGTACAAATATCACCAAGGTAAGACGATGATGCTGACACTGTTGTTGTTGTTTGTTTTGTTTTTTTTTGTTGTCTGTAGGATACAGACATCTCCCCAGCCCAGCGGGATGAGGCCGTGCGCTGGTTGACAGAGCTCCACAGCAAACTACACCTGTACCCAGAGACCCTGGTGTTAGCTGTTAGCATCCTGGACCGCTTCCTTGCACCCATCAAGGTAAAAGAATCCTAGCAGTGCTACAGTAGTACAGCTGTTACAGTGAGCACTGCTCTGCCAAGTGGAGCTGCTTCGGTTGATCATTACTCAGGCTATCATTTGCTCTTCAAAGTTTACATTTGAAGAGAAACAACAAACCGACCCTCAGATCCATCAGACACTAGTTCATTGTTGCAGGGTGATTGGTCAAATATTCACAGAGATCACTGTTATGTCCTTGATACATTTGTCTTTGATTCTCGTTGCTGCACAGCTATGATGACAAGGCTTTTCTTCCAGTTGCCTCACAGCTGATGGTGGTGTTTACACAGGATCAGGAAGTGTCAGATCTGGACGTTCTGTTTCAGCAGGACGTCTCACACCACAGACAGGAAGTCTCTAGCTGAGGAATAAAATGTTCTAGGACTACAGATGCTAGACTCTGTGTATTTCTGTTAAGAAACACTGTGTGTGTGTGTGTGTGTGTGTGTGTGTGTGTGTGTGTGTGTGTGTGTGTGTGTGTGTGTGTGTGTGTGTGTGTGTGTGTGTGTGTGTGTGTGTGTGTGTTGTTCAGTTTCATTTTGATAAGGACATTTTGGCCTCACATCCTCTGAAGGTGTGTGTGTGTGTCAGTTTCATTTAGTACTTCTTGTGTGTGTGTGTGTGTGTGTTGTTCAGTTTCATTTTGATAAGGACATTTTGGCCTCACATCCTTGAGGTCTAACAAACCCTTTTTCAGATGTTTAGAAAACATTTGGGGACATGTGGTAGCACTCTGTTTCTGCACTGCTGGGGAATTACTGCCACCTGGAGATCAATGTTATGTGAAGCATCAATACAAAGAAACAGGGACCCACTCATTAATCCAAGTCTTGTTCATGAGCAGAGGTCATTCAACATAAGTGAAAGCATGTGGATGGATATGATTGTACAGAAAGATTAAAGAGTGACAGTAACACAGTAGTTTTCATCTGCCAACTATGATACAAGTTCTACATGTAATAGTATAACATGTAGAATAGTAACACACTTTTGTAAAACTGACATAAACATGTTGCTTCTTACTCTTCAGGCCCGTCCAAAGTACCTGCGCTGCATTGCCATTGCCTGCTTCTTCCTGGCAGCCAAGACGTGTGAGGAGGATGAGGTGAACACGAATAACACAATACACACACAGTATGAACACACAGTCAGAGAAGAGATGTTAAGATGTAACAAGTGTGCGCGTGTGTGTGTATGTCAGTGTGTGCCCTCTCTGAAGGAGCTGGCTGCCTCCAGCAGCTGTGGTTGTTCTCCCTCAGAGATCCGGAGGATGGAGAGGATCATCCTGGACAAACTCGACTGGGATCTGCACACTGCCACAGCGCTGGACTTCCTGCACATTGTACTTAACACACATGCACACCCTCGCTGTGTCTGACATGATCTGGGCTAAAACTTAACTCTTTAAAAGTGCGTTAGACAATGTTTTTGTTAAATGATTATCAGCAGATGATTAGATCACACGTCAGTCCAGAGAGCTGTTTGTGTTTGTAGATTTCAACTAGTCAGATCAGAATGAGTCACAGCTGTCATATCAATTTGTGAAATCAAAATATAAACTCAAAACATGATTGTGAAACTATACATTTCCTAGTAACCACGTCTACGTATGCGGTATCAGCAAATAAAAAGCTTTAGTAGCAAGGCTGTTCTCATTTTACTTATTTGAAACATAGTGGACTAACAGTAGGAGCAGCTGTAGTACAGCCCACTCAAAATAATTGCAGATTGGGCTCTGAATGCTTTCAAAACACAAGTGACCTACACTAGCTGCTGCTGGCGGGCTGCTGAGGCTACAGCTTTTGTGTGGACATGGTACTATTTCATCACCTTCAGTAACTCCAGAAAACTTTGTGATTTAAGACTTTTTCTGTTTAAAAACAATGTGCTTGACACATCAGCCAGCTTTGTTCTTAAGTCTAGTTATTACAGAAATTCTCCCTCCATGTTTTATCAGGACATCAGATTCAGCAGTGTCACCTGTGTTCTGTCAGCAGTTTGTTTTATGGATTGTGTTTTCTCAATCCTGATCATTTTTCAGTGTTAACCACGGCTATTTTTGACTCCCAAAAATGGTCAAATATTTAGAAGAAACCATCTGTTGTTGATTTTTTTCCCCATCAGCATCTTCTGTTTCTTCCCCTTCCATCTCCCGTAGTTCCATGCAATGGTGATGTCATGTCGTTCAGGGCTTTTGGACTCCATGTTGGGACTGAACCGCTCTCAGCACCTTGCCCTGCTCACACAGCGACTCTACCACTGTCTGGCTGACCACACGCTCATACAGGTATACACACAAACTCTCACTTTAACTTACACAGTAGAAAGCTCAGCTCTGTGGTTGTATTTGTTTTTAGTTCATTCATTTTAATTAATTATTGGTTTGTCTCTTGTTTGTTCCTGTAGCTGAGAGGATCCATGCTGGCTTTGGCCCTCATCACCCTGGAGCTGGAGACCTGCTGCCCTGACTGGCTAGCTCTTACCATCGAGCTGCTTAGGAAGGCGCAGGTACTAGACTGAGCCTCTGTCCTCGTTATTCTGCAGAAGGCTCTTACTGAGCTTCTGCAGAATACCAGTAAAAAGGAAAGAAAAGGGAAACTCCTGACAAGTTTAATTTACTTCCTCAAAATCTATGGTCTGTTATTTGTGGACATTTAAAAATACAGAACAATACATCATTAACAACACCCTCATCTGCTGGGGATTTCCTTTAGAATAAAGTTGAAACTGACCCAACTCCAACTAAAACTCTCTGTGGAAGCCGAAACAAATAGTAATTACATTCTCTCATTTTTTACCTACAGACATACTCAGTTTACACGTGACTGACTTTTGTAGGAGTAGTTCTGCAGAAGAAAAAAACAATAAATTCAGAACAGAGGAAACCAAGGGTGAGGGACAGCCAGCAGAGAGCGCTACACATGTAGCCTAAGTGCAACATCACTTGTCACTACACCAAGTTATTAAAGTATTTCTCTCCAGGGACCATTACTTCCACCACGGAGGTAGAGATAGAAAACCCAAGCAGAGGAACTAATTTGTCTGTTTTGAACATAACAAACAGAACAAAAACATCATGAAGTCTCTTTGTGGTGACTCACCTCTGACCAGAAACCTTCTCTCTGCTGGTTCCTGTTGAAATCTAGACCATTCATATTGTGGCTGTAGTAAACAATGAAGCCTCTAGGGGGCAGACCTAGAAATAGAAATGTATTTTCTCCACTATATGCCTACTGTTGTCATTCATTCCATGATTGTCTCCTTAATCTTTTCCTCCTCTTCTCTGACTCTCAGATCGACAGCTCCGAGCTGATCAGGAGTCGAGAGCTAGTGGCTCGTAGTCTGTCCACACCGAGAGCTTCCCTGCCTCCTAACACTGTCTACATCTACCAACCCCTGCAAAGCCAAACCACGCTGCAGCCTCCAGCCCAGGACCCCACACTCCCCTGCTGCACATCGAGTACGTTTAAAGAAGAACACCAAATTTATATTTATGACTTGGGGGAGTTGCAATGCATATGTGGGGGAAAAAAAACACATAAAGCCAAACATGTCGCAATTTCAGATAGAACTTTTGGGAATCAAGTTGCATTGTGGGTGATGTGTGTCACGTTTTTAGAGGCAGAAGAACCCAAGACAAAGAGAGAGAGACAAATACTAACTTTTATTGGAGAAATTTCACTTGTCACTACACCAAGTTATTAAAGTATTTCTCTCCAGGGACCATTACTTCCACCACGGAGTCTTCCAGGGACCATGACCCCCTCATCACCTCACCTGCCCAGCCACAGACACCTGCTGGGGAGGTGGAGGAGGGGAGCCAGCCTGTGAGCGCTGTCTACTCATTCACTGACAGCAGCATCCCTGCTCTGCTCTCCCCAACTAAACGCATCCACCATCTGAACCACTTGCAGAGGGTCACACTGCGCTGCAAGGCTTCCACCAAGCGCAAGGTAATTGCTTCAGGTTCAGTTTGCTTCAGGTAGGAAAGTAATCGACACATCTGTCGCGTTTCAGCCTTTCAAATGTAAATGTTTCCTACTTTTCTTAGTTTTAATGGACCATTTGCTGCCACCTTATAGACCAAGTGATTAATTAAGAATGTAGTTGATTATGAAAATAATCGATACATGCAGCCACAGTATAACTGTGTGTGTGTGTGTGTCTGTGTTCGTTCAGGTGGAGGAGATGGAGGTGGACGACTTCTTTGATGGCATTAAACGCCTCTACAACGAAGATGTCACCACCACCGTCACCGTTCAGGAGGGGGCCACACCTGCGATGGGGACGATAACAAAAGCGGGAGAAGGAGGAGCAGCAGCAGGAGGAGGTCTAAGTGTGTGCAGCGTCCTGTTGTCCCAACAGGAAGGCAGGACCTCCCCCTGCCCTCCTCTGCAGCCAGTCAGCACCTCCTAGAGACCAAACAGGAAGCTGCTTACCAAAACCACTGCAACACAGACATCGACTTCCTGTTCCTCTTTCAGATTATAACTCTCCAGTCAAACCGTGACACTTCTTGTGGCAACTGTGATGGGATCCCTCATACATAGACAGCGAAGTCAGAGAAAGACTTTGGTCACTATTCCTAGTTACATAAAAGAGCAAAATATAGGCAGCTCCTCAGAAACATTGTCCATCACCGTTGCTTCAGAAATGTGTCGCTGGTTTTAATCAGACATTCAGTAAAGAAGAAAATACTGATACCACACAAACAGCTCAGTGAAACAGGCGATGTCAGTGGTTAAGATGGTTTTGGTTCCAGTTCAAACGACCCCAGCATGACCCCGAGCTGTTCAGCCGTCCTGAGGTCAGTTCCCATCATCCCCTGCAGCTGGAACACAGAGCCCAAAAAAAAATTCAAACATTCAAAATCTAAAAACCTGCTGCTGCTACTATGTTATTAATGATACTTGTTGAAATCAAACAAGAAAAGGTTTAAAAAAAATAATAAATAGAAAAAGCTGCCTTCAAAAAAACCTAGAATTCATTCTTTCTAAGTGTCTCGCTCTGTCCTGTTGTGAAAGGTTTTTGCAAACGTTTGTCACCTTATATTTGTTACTTACACTCTAAACTCTTTTCTTTTACTGAACATATTTGTTTTAGTCTTCTTACTTTTCCTCCTCGATCTGCATGTTTTCCTCTCTATTTATAACTTATTATAAACTCCTAATTTAATGTATGAATGTTTCTCTACTGATGATTATCTGTAGTACTTGCCCAGAATGAAGAAGAAAGTTGTTTTTTTGTTTTGTGAAGTGCAATTTGATCCTTGATAAAATGCTAATATAAAAATGAATCCCTGTTAGTTTCCCTTCTCTCAGCTACCTGTGAGATCGCGAATGAACACCTCTGGTTGTTTTACTCACTTACAAAAAGTTATAATGAGTTATTGGACAAATAAGTAGTTACTACTGAAACTGTGAAGGTGGAGTAAACCCCACCCACAGAGCTTGTTGTCCAATCAGGGTCCTGTTTGTTTTTAACCCTAGTTTGACTAATCCAGAATAAAATAATCCTGTTGATTCTAAACTAGCTAACTTGGTATATTGACACCAGTAAATCTTGCTGATTTCTCCATTCCCTACCTACATGTTCTCACCTAAAATGAAGTCTTGGTCATGAGGATGTATTGCTATGACAGTACAATAGCCAAATTAAATCCCCAAATTAAAAAATGTGACTGTGCAGTCAATATAATGTTATTGTCCTCATAAGAAGAACATGGCCCAGGTAAAACCACACTGCATGTGCTTTCTGTGTTTAAGCAACCAGAGAAAATTAAAGTTTTAGTTTAGAAATTCCTGTGTAATAAAACAACCCTGAGTTAAACATTATAATATTTAGCTAAGAGGCAAAATGTAGAAAAAGAAGAGTGACAATCTTGGCTTTGATTAAAAGAAAAGGCTGAAACAGCACGCTCTGATTTTATCTCTTGAAATTCTCTTTAAAATATTTGTACTCTTGCAAAAAGCTCTTTTGTTCCTGCTGTGGGAGCTGCTGGTGGCTGCTCCAGGTCCCTGAACTCACTGCGGCACCAATAAATAAAGAAATAAGAGTAAGATAACTGAAAGCCAGCTCTTTGTCTTTATTTTCACATGCACAAACATTCACGTTTGTCATTCTAGTCACATAGCTGATTCTTATCCAGTCTTGCTGACTTGAGTTCAGCAGACAAACACGAAACCAGTGGGATAATGATGTTAGACACAGCTTTACAAACCTGTATCAGAGTTAAAGATGATAGTAGGTTAAAAGAAAAGTGGTATATTCCCATGCACATGTGTACAAACTCAAAAGTGGTTGACTATAAATGTTGCACCACAATACAGACAAAAATAAGTTATTACAGACAGACTTGGCGTGGAACGAAAACAGCAGCTGGTAAATATGAAGCCGATTTTAATCACTGAATGCAATGATGGCTGCTTCACTCATAATAGTACAGTACATCAGCATTCAGTTCATGAGTTCAACAGATTTTTATCAGACTAAATCTACAAAGCGTAAAGCTGTGCGATGTAGGAATGATGTGTGACTGTAGTTGTCCTGTCACCAGCAGCCATAGAGAGATTTATTCCTAAAACTTTTCCAATGCACAACCCCATCTCCAAACGTCGTTGTACACCATAAAATATCTGCTCATTTTGAATTGGATCCAACACATTTCACAAAAGCTGGTACAGGAGTGAGAAAAGGTCATTTGAATTATTATATCATTAAAAGAAAATAAACATGGTTCACAAACGCAATTAAAACTCAACCATTAGATAAAGGCCGACATATACAAACTATACAAACACCATCTAGAAACACTGCTGCCTTATCTGAGCCCAGGCTTATTCAGAAAGGTCTGAGCAGAGATTAAAAACTGTCCTGGATGGGTTAGAGTATGAAAGTCCTGGATCAACATGTGCTGCCATTCAGGTGTCTTTTTCAGAGAGGGTCCTGCTTATTCCAGCAAGACAACGCTAAACCACATTGTACATGTGTTACTAACAGCGTGGCTCAGTAGGAGGAGGTGTTCAGGTGCAAATTACTGCATTCTGTTTCACAGCGTTGCAGCTGCTTTGGAAAACAGGGAAGTTAGTGTCTTCAGCTGACACAAAAAGCCTTTTTAACTCAAAGGTAGGTGTGGATTTTGCTTTTTGTCACGCACGCTGAAATCTCTTTAGGAAGAATCTCGTCACAGACGGTCCACGTGTCTTTTCAAAGACATTGAACGAGCATAAGCTGAACGTGGGCTCTGTGACTGTGGTGGCCTTCACAAACCAGTTTTCAGTTCTCGGCAGCGTCCAAACCACAGGGCTTATTCTCTAGGCTCTGTTGCTCTCACTCTTATAACCAGGATGTTCATCAGATCAAATAGTAGGACAATGGAGTTGAGAACACATTGTGTCTCTGTGCCAGTGATGTCTCCTGTGGACACTTATTTGCACTTTGCTTTGTTCCCAGGATCCTTGTTCCTGCCCTTTCTTCTTAAATCAGGCTCCAGGAGCCAGCTGCTGAGGATGTGTTGTGTGTCACAGAGCCCTGACGCTTGTTGTGTGTGTGAGACTGTCTGGGTGGAGCAGAGGTGAGGTCCGCCACTCTGTAAACTGGAACACCCGGCCAGTGTTCTTGGAAGTTATTAACGCTCGTCTCTTCACTTGCCAGTTGGATGCACTAAAGCCCACACGTTCTCCACTGTCCTTTCAGTTTTTCCTGTAGGTGTCTCTTCTGCTACAGTTTAGGACATTGGTGGTGTTGTGGTTATGCATCTTATTTAATTTCTAATAGAAATGTAGTAGTATTTGTGATTTAACAGTGGGAACACAGTAGTATCAACATTCAAACCACTGATTGGTAGTAGAGCCAGACCGTACAGTGTTATGTAACACACTACAGGTCGAGCTGGCTGTTTCAGAATGCACACAACAGGCCCACTGAGCTTGTTCAAACAAAAAGTCGACACACATAAAGAATGAAAACATGTCGGGCAACTTCTCCAGGCAGCTGGAACATGTTGCTACCAGTTTAAATGCACACAGTGAAAGAGACTTATTTCAAGTGTACCAAGTGGGCAGGTCTGCTGAATGACCTCCTGCTGCTGGTTCTGTTTTATTTTGGAGCAAATAATAAAAGTCTTGCAGATTTGAAAATGCAGGAGCCACTTTAGCTGGTGTTGGTGTGCAGCATCCATGATGCATTTACAATTATTTAAGTCATACAATGAAGCTTGGATGTTCTGGGACTTTCTGCTTCTTGGAGTAGCTCACCTGTGCTGTAGACTTCAGCTTTTTGTAATCAACAAGCTGCCACATGTGTTACATCTGTTTTATTGTTTATGAATGAAACATGAAAATGTGGCATTTGTAATAAATCGACTTTACAACTTTTCACACGTCAAAAAAAAAAAAACAAAAACAAAAACAAAAACCCTTCAACTTATTTTACAGCTTTTATTTTTGACTGTTCCTATTTTCAGGGCTCTATAATAATTCCACAGGAAATAAAAAATAGTGGGACTGGACCCCCATCATCCCCAATTGTGCAACATTTAATACTCGGAGCTTTTACCAGTGGATGTTGACGTCTCACTTAGACGTCGAACATCAAATTACTGTAAATGTCAAATCACAGTACTTTACAAAACATGGAATTAACTCCAAATGATTCATTCATTCCTTTTGATCATTTTTCAAAACCCCCATTATGTATTTTACATTGATCAACGTGCTTCTTGGTGTCACGTAAGGTCATTCTTGTTGGTTACTAACTTACAGTGTGATGTGTTCAAGTGCTCTTTTGCCCTCAGCTCGTGAAAAATGCTGCAACAATAAAATATGTTTTAGAATAAAATTCTCACTAAGTGGATATCTTAGCTGTTAATAGCTAATAGCTCACAGCCTACAGTAAAGCTCCAGTTTTTGCATAACCTGTATATAATACCAAAAAAAAAGGGGGGGAAGCACCTGCTGCAGAGTGATTTAATTGTGCAGGTGTAAATGATATTTTGTCCGACCTGCCTTCATTGAACTGCATCGACGAGCTGAGTTCATTTTCATAAAAATGAACTAAAATGAAAAGGCTGCCTGGAAGCAAGGTCCGGATGGATGATTAGGAAACAATAGGAGGAATATATAAAGTCCACATTAACAAAGATCAGCTGTGGTTTAGTCTCTGCTCGCGTTCCCCTGCGGCTCATCAGCTTCTCTCTCTCACAACAATGACATCAGGCAGTCACGCGGGAAACCCATCCGCTCTGCCAAGTGCTTGCAGGTCACCTCTCGCTGCAAGCTGTCGTTCTCTTTGTGATATGTTCCTGCGTTTAGCACTGGCATCCAGTGAAACTGAAAGTTCATTTGCAGAAACTAGTCTTCAAATTACCTCATGGTCATTTAGCCAGAGCTTGAACAGTGTGTAGGCTCTAATAATCCACAGCAGGAACAAGCAACAGATTCAACCTGAACCTCACAGGGTACGAAAAGCAGAAGTGCAAATACTAACTGTAAAAAGTCAAAGTGAACCATAAGTAGCTCTACATGTGTTTCCTAAAATGTATTATAGGTTTACTGGTCCTCCACTGGTTTAGAGAAACCTGCAGCTGTGAGACCAGTTCATCAAAAATTGAAAAGGTTTCTAAATGGAAGTGTCCGGCTGTTGTCCATGAAATGGAAGCAGAGATTTGTGTTTGAGGAATGCAGCAAGCGATGTTGACCTTTTGACCTTAGCTGCTCCTGTAATGGTTAACGGCCTCTCTCCAAAGGCTGAGGACAGGTGATGCCGTCGACTGCGGTGTTGCCGCTGCTGCGGCGGCGGCTGCTGTAGCTGATCTAATCTCCCGACTCCTCCCAGAGCAGCCCGCGCTGGTGCTCCCAGCAGCTGGAAGATATCTGGCGGCGTGGTGTAGCTCAGGTACTGCCAGGGCTTCTTTCCTGCTATGTCCCTCTGCCTCACGTCAGCGTTGAACTTCTTAACCAGCAGCCGCATCATGTTGTTCTTGCCATGCATGGCGGCAATGTGGAGGGGTGTGTGGCCACATTTTGCCCTGGCGTTCACGTTCAAGGTCAGACCAGCCTTTTCAACTCCATACCTGAAACCACAGACCGCGTTTTGATGCATGAAACTCGTTAGAGGTACAGTATGAAACTTTTTTTTTTCTAATATTTTATTAGTAGAATAATTGAGATTCCTGCCAAATCCTCTCCAGAGGATGGATTTCATTATCGTTTTACTTCTTATCGTTTTACATTATCGTTTGCCACCAGCAGATCTAAATTTCCCCAACACATCAGTTCATGACGGGATATCTCTAAAAGTAATAACTGAATTCCTCTGAACCCTAGCTCTACTTCAAAGTTAATGCAACATGCTAAATGCCAAGTGAGACATTTCAGGTGTGGACTCCCTCGTGTATGTCTGTAAAACCTGACTCAACTGGCTATTTGCAGCTTACCATAAGGTGTTGAGGACTCTGTGGTCCCCGTGTTTAGCGATCCAGTGCAGCACAGTGAAGCCGGAGATGAAGTCTTGTTTGTTGAGCAGGGACGAGTCATCTCTGAACAGGCAGTAGATGTCAGGCCAGGCCCCCGCAGCCCCCTTTACGAACCAAGTATGCTCCCTGGGCTCCAGAGGAACCAATGACTGACAAGAACAAATATCAGTGTTGTTGATATTGATGTGTTGATGATATATGATGTGTATTGCGTCATATGAAGAACTTAAAACAACAAATGGCAAAAGGTCTTACCTGTCTACCATGGCCACCATGGCCTTCATGGGGAGTGGTGGAGGGGACAGCAGCAGCAGGGAGGCTCCTCCTCCCTCCTTTATGCTCCATCCCCTCCTGCAGATCAGCCAGGCTTTGGCAGCGAGGTGGCGTGGAACAGGACGACAGTGAGGAGGAAGACAGGTTGGCACGGAGGCTGAGCGAGGAGGAAATCAGGTGAAGGCGGTTGAGTCTGGCTGTCTCGTTTCCTCCCCCCGCTCCTCCGCCACCTTCCTCCCCCTGGAGGATCTGGTCGAGGTCAGTCCCTAGGCTGCGGCACATCCTGGTTCTCAGGTCGCGGCTGAGCCTCCCGGGCTGGTGCCGCATCATCGGTGTAGAGGAGGAGCCATCGCTCGACTCCACCTCCTCACGGTTGTCAAGGAGATCACCTGCGGGATGGAGTCAAAGGTTCAGCATGCTATCACAATAAAATGAAAAGTTATTTACATTTCATAGGCTGCTCTCTGCAGACAACACGGAAGTCTCATCTGTTCTAGCTATGAGAGCTAGCATCAGGCTCAAATTCAGTCTCTGCCCTCCCTCTCCCTGCTCCTCTAGGCTCCTCTCTCTGTCACACTCCAGCACGCTCTGCACAGCACTTCAGGGACTGATCATTATTAAATTATGATAACTAACAGGCTGCCAAACGTCCTAATCAAGCATCCATACTGCAGCTTTATTACGTGCACAGAGGCCAGATGTTATTTTCCTACAGGTGATCACTGTTGAACAGTGCACACTGTGGTCAACAGACTCCCACAAACGTCAGCTCTGACCTGTGGAGAGGTACACCACACGGGCTGCAGACTCCTGGTCGTCGTGGAGACTGTCTGACGAGTGATACCAAGGTGATGCTGTAGTCTTACTGTTGGAAAGATGAGTCACAAACTCAGGCCTGGTCCCTTGCACTCGCTGTAGTACCTCTTGGATTTCAACCGCGCCTGTTGACAGAACACATGATCCACTTCATTTTGAGGTATGTTCGTTTGCATGTGACTTTTTCAGCAGTGAATTAAAACACTTTTTGTGCTCGTCTTTGTGGGATTGAAAGCTCAAGTGTACATGTATAAGGAACATGTGCACTGGATTACATGTTTTGAATACTCTGGACAACGACAGAGCAATATGAGAGATCAGGTTTAGGATACACACTCAATATTTAGTAGGACACACTCGCTGTTGTCTTTTCTTGAGATTTGTTAACAGTTACAAGATTCTTTTTTAAATCAGAAGACTTTAATCTTGACATCCGGACTGGAGTCGTACCTGTTTTGACCTGCAGATCATCAAAGCGGCTGTTCGATCCTCTGGATGAGCCAGACGGTGGCAAGTCACTGCTGGATGAACCAGCATCTGATGCAGGGGAGAAGTTGCTGCTGTAGCTGGACGACAGCTGCACCCTTTGGTTAGGATGCAGCCCCTGTGCGGGCCTGTCCTGGTGGACCGCCTCTAAAGGCAGGCTGCGTCTGGTGGACGCCGACTCCCCAGATAAAGACACGTGGTCAAGCCCTGGCCCGGCCTGTTGTCCTCTGAGCTCCAACCCCGACTCAGAGCTCCAGCCGGGGCCTCGAGAGGCCTGTGATTCCTCTTCTGCATCCTGGATGACAATCTTCGGGGTCTTCTTATCAGGGGAAGAGGAGGTGGATGTGGTCCTCCCTTTGAGAGGGCCACTCACAGGCCACACTGCTCCTCCTGAACTCCGCCTCAGTGGGAGCTCTTCCTCCTCCTCCTCCTCATCATCACAGGAGATGGCAGACTTGTAGCTTGGTCTGTAGCGGACGCGCCGTGGGGCGACCTCAGAATGAAGACTGACATGATGAAGAGGGGGCTCTTGATGAAGACCTCCTTCAGACTTCAGACCTAAGCCCACCCTCTGCCGCTGCTCTTTAGATCTCTGGTCTTGGGCAGGACCCTCGGAGACAGGAGACAGACTGGTGGTCTTCACTGGTGCTTCAGTTTTCTGTGTGATGGGACTGACACCCTGAGCTGCGGCTCTTGTTCCGGACGGTCCAGCTGATCTGTTGACCGGATGTTGTTTCTGTTTCAGGTTCATGTTGCTTTCCACCTTGTTGTTGTTGTTGTTTACCATTATCCCAGCAGCAGGTAGGATTGCTGTCCTGGCGGTTTCTCCCGGCGGGGCGGGTCCTCCAGCCTCCCTCAGTTGCGGTTTCACTCGAGACTTCCCTGCGCTCTCGGCCGGGATCAGCTCGCTGATTTTCCCGTCGGGAGCCCGGGGCGGCCCGGAGGAGCCCGGACCGGGGACTGTCCCTCTGAACTGCTTCCTGAGGACGATGTGAGACACGCCGTCGTCATTTCTGACGGTGGCCACGGAGTTGACGAACTTCTTGAAGAGCTCCCGGTTTCGGTCCCGGTCCGCATGCTCTCGGATGAAGCCTCTGAAGTGCAGCAGCATGTCGGAGTTTCTCACCGAGCCTCCGTGGACCCGGAGGAAACTCAGCACCGCGTCCTGACTTAACTCTGTGGCCATGATGATCCGAGCTGAGCTCTACCTGCTTTCTGTTCCTCTCCACCTCCCTGACGGGCTAAAGGTCGCTCGGTCGTTTCTGTCAGACAGGAATGAAGCTCCGCCCCCAGCTGCAGGTGTTTAACCCTCACCTGTCGCATTCCTGCAGGAAGCCCGGAGGTCTCTGGACGATCCCCACAGTCCTGAGTTGTTGTTAAGAGGCTTCAGATCTCCACGGTGGAGCTTATGGAAATGAATCTGCTATTTAGTGTGTCCAACAGAGGATATATGAAGTTCAGGTACCTTGAAGTTTGAAAACTCTAAATCTTAACATACAGCACGTAACTTGTTTATTCTAATGGGAAAATTAAATCCAAAGGTTCAGATGTCTCACCTGTGAAATCTAAATCTGTATTCACTCAGACAGACAACAACAGAAGCCAGCAATTAGTCTGTTCCAAATTAAAAGTCAGTCTCAATTGTGATATCAGTCTATTTTGTTTCCTTAACAGTGTTCGTTTATCTTCTTTTACTTTTCTGGTCTAACTCAGAGTCTATCTTAATGTGATGAATGTGACCTTTAACCCTTATACTTCACCAATGTACAGATTACAGTAAAATGTGATGTAATAGACATCCGAATGTGAAAAAGTATGTGAACCTTCTGGTATTTCATGGTTTTCTGCCTAAAATATTAACACAATGAAAATCTGATGTTTCATCTTTATTAAGAAAAAACATAAAAACATCATAGTGATAGTTGAAAAGGTTTGAGTCGTCATTTTAACTTGTCACCCACTTCTTGATAGTCAGAGTCCCAAAGTTTCTCCATTTGTAGATTGTTTGTCTCACTGTAGACTGGTGAATTTCTAAAGTCTTCGACATCACTTTGTAACTCTATCCAAGCTTTTTGGCAAGGCAAGGCTCATATCAGCGTATTCTTCCCGTGCAGAACAAACTCAAAAAGGGTTTTTTGTCAGTTCAGGTGTATAGTCCACACCTCCAAACTAATTTTCTTAACTTATGTTAACACGTGACTCCAATCCAATCGAGGTTCACATACTTTGTTTACATACCATGAGGTTTTTATGGTTGTTCTCATTGAAGACATGAAAGATCAGATTGTTTTTGTGTGTGTGTGGCACATTATATTTGTTAATACTCTTGACTTGACTCTTGAAGATCAGATCATATTTTTTCACAAATTAATGCAGAAAACAATAAAATTCCAAAGGGTTCACATACGTTTTATTGCCACTGTATATCTAATTTAAAGATATCCAGTTTTGATGACAACAAATTCTTTGTAATGGGCACTTTGTAAGACCAGAGACAACACAAATGTGTGGTGGAGGTGTTAATCTAGGTACGTCAGTCACCTGAGAAAAGAATATGACACAAGAAACTATGGAAAAATTGAGCCACCTAGTTTTTGGGCTTTTTATAAAGACTAAATTCAAAAGGCTTGATGGTATCGCTGATACTGAAACAAACACGATCGTGAAACCAAAAGCATTAAAAGAGGCTGAAAGGCCACTTGTGTGGGTTCTGAGCTAACAAGGTTTATATTAAACAAGCACTTCCAAAAATATTCTCATCGATAGTCTTAGCATCTATCTATTCCCCTTTTAGCTCTGTTTTTGGTCTCTACCAACTCCTGATGGAATCAGTCTCTTTAGTTAAATGCTAAATTGCACACACAACTTGAAAAAGTATTTTCCAAAACAAATTTATTTTGCAAAAACCTGGGGCTGTTTTTGTCCATCTTTCAAACACCGAGTTTCAAGATAAACCAAGAAATGTGTGAGATAACAAGAATAAAACAAACTCTAATCAGCAGTAAAATCTGGCAGCTGTAATGTTCAGGAGGTGCTGTCAAAGAGTGAAAACAGGTAAACATCTATATGGATCAGTTCCACTGAAAGCCTCCCACCTGCACTGTTAATCAGACAATAAATATTGACCCTCACACACTTTGTGCAATACAAATAAACGGATACGAAGCAAAAAGACACTTTCTAATAAAAGTTCAAGATTTAGAAAACATTTATTACCCTCATCCCTCCCTGGTAGATGTCAGAGTTTGGCCCAATGAGAAAACTACGGAAGCCCAGAGAGGACAACAACATAATAAAATTATTAAAATTAAGAAATTCAACAAAATGTAATATGGCGAATTATATTATATAATGTCAATAATGTCAAGTTGTATTTCATGATTATAACAGAGTAATGTGGATCTGGTGCAAAATGCTTGCTTTACTGTATTAACGTCTAATTATTTTAGCATTGGAAATTGAACGGTTTGCTATTGCATGTTTTTTCCCTTTTCTTTTGCACCATGGTGTCTGACCACAACATTGCAACATACACTGCCCGTCCAAAAAAAACAGTCACCACCTTGATTTAACTAAGCAAATATGTAAGAGGCTCCCAACAGATAATTTTTGAATGAATGATTATGTTTCAGCTGGCAACAAGTTATTTAACCCTAACTGATGCAGTGAGTAGCTTCTCATTTCTTAAACAACCATGTCAGAAGACACATCCTGTGGTTGTAGAAAATATATTAATCTGTTTCAGAAGAGTTAAATTATTTGCATGAATCAAACAAAGAAAACATCTAAGAAGATTGATGAAACTACTAAAACTGGGTTAAGAACTGTCTACATGTGGTCTGATGAGTCCAGATTTCCCCTGTTCCAGAGTGATGGACGGATCAGGGTAAGAAGAGAGGCGGGTGAAGTGATGCACCCATCATGTTTAGTGCCTACTGTACAAACCTGTGGCGGCAGTGCTATGATCTGGATTAATTGATTCACACATGGATTGTCCACCAGAGTCTCAGACCTTAACCCCATTGAGAGTCTTTGGGATGTGCTCCCATCACCAAAAAAAGATCTGGGCAAAAAATGAATGCCACTCTGGACAGGAATAAATGCTGTGTGCCCTAATCACAGGCGTGCCTGAAGGCGATCCAATGAAATATTTTTGAACAGGCAGTGTAATTTAAATATAAACATACTGTTTGTGATGTTAAAAATATCTTTTCACTATCAAAGAAAAAGAAATCTTCTAATTTCAAGAAAAACAGTTTAAACAACATTTCAGTCTTGTCATGGATAGTACAACTCAGCCTGCTGAAAACTAAAGTATATATATGTCTTCAGTGGTACTGGACGTCTGACTGAACGGAACTGTAATGATGTCATAGTGATGTCACCTGCTTGACATTTGAATTTCAAAGCAGACAAATGATGTTATTTTATAACAGCGAGCACTAACTGCAGGTGTGGTGTTTGAAAGATGTTATATGCACAAGCTGCATTATGGGAAATGTAGTATCCAGAGTGCTGGGGTTTGACTCACATAGACTCAGATATTTAATTAGGAAGCTTCTCAATCATGTTCCCAGATGTAGAGTGGGGCTTGATCAACAGGCAGCGCTTAGGTTTAACGGAATAAAAACTTCAGGCAGAGCGTTTACACAGAGAAGTAGTTATTATTATTATTGGGAAGCAGATATGACATGCATAGTTTTGTTCTTCTCAGTGTTACAATGCACAGCATTCACTCTATCTGACAGCTGATGGGCAGTTTTATCAGAATTAGACTCAATGGAGTCAGTTTCCTCCAAAAAACCTGATGTGTACTCAAAACTGCAAAGCACTGAATTAATCAGTTATGTGATCAACAACAATTTAAATAAAGATTATTTCATCGTATCCATTATTTATCAATTCAAATGCTTTGCTACTGTAGTTCCAGCCTCTCAAGTTGGAGAATCTCTTCTGTTACAGCTCTTTGGGTTTAATAACTGTTGTTATTGTTCACATTTTGTTTAAGATGTGCCCCGATTAAATGTACATTAAACTCAAATTCAAAATAATTCAACTCTCAAAACCTTCGGGAACTGAGCTATTCATTTTTTTCCACATCAAATGTTTTATCACCAGAAACTTTAAAAGAGGCACAGAGTGGAGCATTTTTCTTTTTTGTTGTCGTTCAGTGTAAATTCTGCTACAAACAGTAGTCAAACTGCTGAAAGTGCTACAAGCTCCAGACGTCCAGACAGCAGTGACAGTAGTAGTGTGACAGCTCTTCTTCCACATCTTCGCGCAGGTTTTCATTGCATGAAAAACGCTGTCTGTCCACTTTTGGTGTTCATTCATTTTGAAAGTCATGTGAGAACGGAGAGCTCTGAAAAAATGTATGTTTTAAACTGTCTTTGGGAGATGGCACACAGAAACACAGAGCTCCTGGGGGATCATCAAGTTCCTGAAAGCACCGTTGTCCATTAAAGTTAATGTTTCTGGAAAAGTAAGGCTTTCAAATCTACATGTAGGTACAATGTCGAAACGTCTACCTGACTTTTACATTTACAGTTTCAAACTGCTGCTCTTTTCTTAACTGAGAGGAACATTTAGAACATTAAAAGTACTTCGAAGATGGTAACAGCGAGCAGGAAAACGTAACACTGGAGCTGTCCTGTAAAGCCTTAGACGCTGAACCTTCCTGAACGCCTCACAGGAGCGTCACAAACATTGGCAGCAGTTGTTTTGAGTCCGCACGGCGCTGACAGCTGATGGTGAGGTGAGCAGAGGTGCAGCGTGTGAACTGGTTAATGCACATTAAGGGTACTTCTACTTCATGTGTGAAGCCTGCATAGTTGTTTGGCTGTGAACAGAGCCTGCTCCAGGCCTGCTCGTCCTTCATGTAAAGCTCCTTCAGTTTTGAGCTTCACTCAAGCTCAGAGGAAGTTTTTAGGGAGCCAATCGTCTCTTCTTTTTAGTTCCTTCACTGCCTGTAGCACCAACGTGTCCATGACATCACAGTGATGTCACAGCGGTTGACCTGACTGAGTGGGCGGGGCCTGGAAGCACAGAGGGTGGGAGCAATGGTGGTAATGGAGAAGAACAGGGCATAGGGCTTGGAGATGTGAACGCAGACGCCCTCGACCAGCCGTGAGCCTCCACCAGCTCTACTGGCAGGCTTTCGGCCAACCGGGCCAGCTGCTCCTCCCTCTGCCGAATGAGGTCATCCAGGTGGCGTCGGCGAATCAGAAGGGAGGGTTTGGTGCTGACAAAGTGCCGGTAGTCCTGGAGCTGCGATTCGGTGAGGTAGCCTGACAGGATGGCCTGGACCACCCGCTGCCTCCGGTCCAAGTTCTCCTTCAGCTCCCGGGCGTCTTCAGTTTGACGGAGGAGCAGAGAGCGTTTGTGTTGGAGGGAGGCCTGAGGAGACAAGAGACACGTTCATCAATCAGTCAGTTCATATAGAATCTATGATGGCTGCATTCCATTAAGCTGTTTCAGTTTTAGAGTCCTGGTGTCAGTGTCCCCTGCAGTGGGGATACTGGATATGTACGTGTCAGCCCACCTAGTGGCTAAACTGCTGCACTGCAACGCAGGTGCGACTTGATGAGAAACATGTAGATCTACAGTGTTAATGAGTGATTTCTCTGATCAGTGATTAAGATCTAATGGTTATGTATCACAGACATGCCAAATCTGCACAGACTCAAACAGACTGCAGTTAAAACAGTCACATCAGGTCTGAGAGCTGGATGATGAGTCCTTTTCAAGTACAGCTACAGTTGGATCAGTAGATAGATGGAAGGCTAAGCAGGTGTGCAGGTAGGGCAGCAGACAGCTACAGATGGATGAATAGCATCTTGTCTCACCCTCTCCTCTGATATGTCCTCCTGTGCCAGCCCCGATCTCTCCAGAGCGAGCAGAGACCTGTCGATCCTCGAGAGCCGGCTGCACAGAGACAGCAGCAGGTTCACTATTTTCTCCAGGTCTCCTGCAAACACAAGCAGGTCAACACACCGGGCTCTGACGAGCTGCAGGAAAATCACACGAGCCTGATGAAAGCTGTGGTTGACAATGAAAAGTTGTACCGATGAACATGCTGTACTTGTCCCTCTCATTGGTTTTCAGCTGTTCCTGTACCAAGATTTCGATCCCGGCCCCCAGCGCCTGGTGCTCCCTCTGCTCCTCGCTCAGCGCGTCCTTCTCCTGCTGCAGAGCCGCCACACTGCTCCTCAGGGCCTCACACATCTCCACCTGGTAGACAGGAAGGGAAACACACACATACTCTTTGCTATTCGTTTTGTATTTGTGTCTAGAGGGTTGAAGACCAGGAAAAATAATAATAGGGTCAAGTTGTTAATACAGGGAGTTATTAGAATGTTATTAGTAAGAATAACTACTAATAATAATTGTTTTTTTTACCTTTCTTGTGTTGAGATCTTTTTTGTCATCATCGAACTTGCCCTCTGGCCCTCTGTCCATCACCACCCTAGAAGCAGAACACTAAATTTAAAGACTGTCCTTGTATTTTCTTTTCATTTTGCAGCCTGATAATAAGAGTTTCTATCATACAAAGTGGCCAGAAATCACTGTTCTGATGCTCAGTCAGTGCTTCATGTTGTACCAACCACTGGCCACAAGGTGTCAGTGTTGTGCAGCTGTTGACAATGCAGGGAGCCCCCTGTCTGTCTTTTTTGTGTCTCTCTCTCTCTACATATATGTCACTTCAAGCCGAAGGACATTTGGAGAAAAGTTTTTTTGGGCTGAGGCTGCAGCCCGGCCAACCCCAGCCACACAGACAATGAAACCTTTGTCCTGCGCCGCTTACATGTAGACGTCAGTCAGGTTTGTCTGGTCTCTCCTGTCCTCACTGATAATGATCGACAACAGGAAATCACGTTTTCACCTTCATATTATATTATCATTCTAGCCTCAACCACCACCCCCAGCTACATTTAACCATAACCACATGAACACAACACTACAGAGACCAGAGCTGTTGTCAAAACAAAAAGATGAACTTCCTGCAGCTCTTGGCTGTCCATGGTTTACAGATAAATTATTACCCTACATCATTTGTCTTCTTGTCTGAGGAAACATTCCTTTCCTGAACATCGTGTTCACCAACAAACCAAAACACACTTAAGATGTCGCTGACTTTAACGGTCACGACATGCGGAGACAGCAGCAGATAAGAGAAGGAGGCTGTCGACCAGTGTAACAGGAAAGACAAACGTTGGTTTACAGAAAATCCTTTCTCACTCATTTTCATTTTCTACTGTGTTACATGAAACTCCCTTTCTGCGATAAATACACTCCACATATCTTTGTACTCCTGTTAAGTATATGCACTTTGATCGTCCTCCTGTGTTGAACTACACCAGTCTGATATTCAGAGCATTCCAGTATAACAATTTACCTTCTGTTAGAAACACAATACACAGTGTTTTCCTTTTGTTCTTCCTTAATAGGTGGATTAATGTGTGTATAGACTTTAATGAGGCTGACATATTCATCTGCCCTTCACCTACTATAAACACGTCCAAACAGCAGGTAAACCTTGAGCAAAAATACGTTTTCACTTCCTATTTAAAGAGATGAAAGGGAAACATAAATATTCCCAAAAAGAAAGTGGTTTAAAAACATTCAAAGATAAAACACGTGATGCTAGAATTACCTGTCATCTAATTGGCTGCTTCCCCTGCGCTGCGATCTCGTGTTTGGAAAGATCTCCTCCATGTGATCAACAGTGGTCTTACTCCCCCATGTCTCCAGGAGGGGCGCCAGAGAGGGGTCCTGCAGCACCTGGGTACAATGATGAAGGAAGAATCAAAACAATGCAGCCAGTACTACAGGTAGGGCCAATAGAAAGGTCCAGTAAAGGAAGGGTGTAGAATTCACCGATACACATACAAGACACACCGATCAAGAAGATACACCGATCAAGATAGAATCTAAATTAGACATAAAACTACTTTTTAAATTAAAAAATCCATGTTAGTTTAAGGAAACTGGCAAAATACTGACATTAATACACATTTCCATCCACTGTTCTTATGCACACAGGTGTTTAAAGTAACTAAGCTAAGTAGCTAACTAGATAATCAAGTATTTGCCTAGAGAAATACTCCACTACAATATGTTGGTAATATGCAAGATATTTGATGACATGAACTAGTCTAGACTTGTTTGACTAATTGTCAAAGGTAAAGAATAAGGAAAAAAACAACACATCTGCATTTTATTGTAGTTTAATCCTGCAAAAAGTAACTAGTAACTAATGCTATAAAGTAAATGTAGTGGAGTAAAAGTAAAATGAAAAGGCAATACTGTGATGTATGTACAAGTACCTCATTACTGTACCTAATTACAGTGTGTGAGTAAATGTACTTAGTGAATTACCACATGTGGTTATGCATATTAGTGCAATGCCAAGAGAATGTTTGTCAATATACATATATACATACATACATATATATATATACATACATACATATATATATATATATATATATATATATATATATATATATATATATATATATATATATATATATATATATATATATATATATATATATATATATATATGTATATAGGTACCCACCAGCTGCCGGGCCAGCAGCTCCACTCGCAGCTCCTCAGACGTCTTCTCCCTCATGGGCAGGGGCTGGTACTCAAGGCAGAGACTGTCGTCAGTCGTTGTAGATGTGGAGAGTGAAGGAAGGAGGCTGGGCACAGGTGGAGGAAAGGAGGAAGGGGACACTGGAGGGGAGGGGAGGGATGACGTCCTGGTGGGGGTGCTGGAGTTGTTTACAAATTCTGAACTAGGACTGAATACAAGAGAAATAGAAAGAGAACAGGCAGCAGATAAATAAAAAAGTTCCATCATAGCAATGTGTGCATTAGAACTGAAATAGAAAAAGTGTTGACACTAAACCTTTCCACAGTCTCAGCTCCACTTTCTTGCTCCAGTTTGAGTGGAGGAGGAGGAGGAGGAGGAGGAGGGAAGTCCTCCATGATGCTTGTCTCTTTGATCGGCAAAGGAGGAGATGGAGGGGGTGGGTTTTGGAGGAAGACCTCGTCATAGTCCTCGTGTGACAGGCCTGTGGAGGTTTCTAATGCTTTCTGTTGATCGAAGGAGCTGAAGAGACTGGACTCAGAAATTCGCAAGGAGGACAGGTGGCGAACGGACGAATAGGAGGATGAGAGAGGAGAAGGTGCACTGCTCCTGGAGTCCTTCCTGTGTGGGGGGTCTGTCAACTGGGAATGGGTCACGGGTGCTGGTGTCACCAGTGAAACATGTTTGGTGTGTTCAGCAGAAGGCCCTCGTCTCGTGTCCAAACTGTGGGCTCTCCCTCTGTTCATCTCTTTCTCGGCGTCCTCTAATATGCTGCGGTCGCTCAAACTGTGTCTCATCCGTCCGTCCATCACCAGGGTCTCACTGTAGCCAGCAGTGCTGACGCCCTTACTGCCATCATCGTCGCCTGAGCTGGTTTGCTGGATGTCTGGGAAGGCGATGGCATCCAGGCTCAGCCTGTCACTCGCTTGCCACTCGGCTCCTCCTCCATCCTGAGTCCCAGGTGGGGAGAAGGGGCAGGGCAGGCCAACTGAGGCCGCCAAGGTGGAGGTGCTGTGGGCTCGCTGGCGTTCGCAGTTCCTCTGTCTCTCCCGACGAGTGACGGGAGTGTGGGACGAACCTGGGTCTAGCAGCAAAACATGTAACAGACAGAGAATTCAAGGAAGAGTAACAGTGCTGGGAGGAAACTGTTATCATCAACCCACTATATAACAGTCTGTAAAAACCGGACTCACCTTGAGAAGGTCCTAAAGGCTGGACGGCGTTCAGACTGTTCTGAGATGGCTGAGGAGATATGGCACCCTGGGACACCTGGACGTCTGCAGGTCTGTCAGAAAGACAGATGAAGAAAGAATTCAAGTAAATAAGTTTCTTATTTTAAAGTCCTGGTCCACAGATAAGTCTGTGGCTATACAGCAGATGTGTAACTAATGTTAGCCTGAGGATGGGGGCAACACAGCCCATCCTGAAGCAGCCCTCCCCACTGGTTTTGGGACCAGCCGCCCATAGAGTCATTAGCGCACTACTGTACCTACTGTACCAACTGATCCACAGCTGCCCCATCACTTGCTTAATTAATAAAAAAAAATGGATTACTTGAATACTTGATTACTAAAATAATCAACAATAAGAATAAAAAGAAGAAGAAGGAGCCCACAAATAGAAGAATGGTATTTATACTTGCAGGAAAAACCAGTAGCAAGACTGATTCATATCTGCATCCAGTTATCTTAATACGTACTTGGGATGATCCCTTGAGATTTGAATGACCCCACTGCCTTTTTTTCAAGTGCCCCCCCTTCATCTCCACTACTGCTGGGATTCGTCATCACGCAACGTCACTATGCTATTTGATCCATCCATCACTGTCATTTTGCAGCTACGTATGTAATCAGCTGTGCGGATTCTGCAGAATGCCACGATGGAAGAAAGTCTCATCTGAACCCGACAGATGAATTAGCAGGTTAACATGTTACCCATTAGATTGGTGATTTACTCGTTCCCACTGCCCAGTTTCCTCACAGTGATTATGTTAGGAGCTGATTTTAAAGGTCAGTGTTCAGTAACCAGCACTGATGTTTTCATATTGACAGGTCTGTGTAAACACACACAGAATTCCACAGAAATTACCTCTGACCCTCACATTTTGAGAACATATTTGAGAGTTTGAAGTTAATAAATCCCTGTGGGCTGGAGTTGGTATTCAGTTTATTTTTCTGTGTCGGTACCAGGGTGACTTCTCTGCTTCCTTAAATTCCTCAGATTTTCACTCCTCCTCTCTTTAAATCCTCCCTTCTCTCCTCCTCCCTTTAACCTCTTCTGAACTCTTAACTCCTTATCTCACGGTTTCTTTACTTCCAGTTAAACAACCAACTCCTGTGTCTCTTTTCTTACCTTCCTCTTTGCCCCTTCCCAATCCTGCCATCACCTCTCCCCTATCTATACCCACCAGGTCTCCTCTTCCTTTATGTTATTCAAAAACCTGTTGGCTGTTCTCTGCAGCCAAACCAAACAACAGTTTTGTTCAATCGGGTTAAAATGAAATAAGGACAGATGAAGAAGCCATGAGGTCTGAACCATCATCTTTTTGGTGACGTACCTGTTCTCATTGAGAGAGAAGCGTCCTGTTTCAGAGATCAATGCACCAAACATCCTGACATCACCTGGAGAAAAGTCCTGAAACACACAGACACCAAACCGTTAATACTAGGAGACATCATATACGTCAAGTGATCATATGTCTGACTGCAGATGAAATCGCACAGTAAAAACACACACACACACACACACAGGCCTGTAGATACTGCTCATTCTCCACTCAACACTGACAAATCAAACAGAGTTTTAAAATGTACATTAAAAAGAAACAAAGGCCACACAGGCGATCTAGTACAGTAGTTATTGCATTTGTGTTTGAAGACAGCATAAACAGTTTCATAGTCATCAACAAAAAATGAAGTATGGTCTATGTTTCATGTCTATGTTGGGTATGAAGTATGAAGACCGTCTCTGTTTGTTTGACTGAACTGTAATGTTTATGGGACACAGATTGTTCCGATCACTGAAGAAGATAAAAGACCAATTCTTCCTTTACTGAGTTCCTTTATGAACTCAGTAGATGGATGTATGCCATATGTATGTGTGTGTGGTGTGTGTGTGTGTTATCTTTGCCATCATCCACATCGGACAGCGCCCAACAAACGTCTCTGGCTCTCTGGCACCTCACAGGAAATTGTTGTGGACTCTGGGTATTTCCTGTGTGACTCAAGGCCAAACGTCCCTCAACATCACTTAATGTCATCAAATAAATAGTCGTGACCACGAATGTCTGTTTGAGACTTCGGGCCAATCCATTCAAGTTGTTTACATATTTCATTCTAGACTAAATTGTAGATTAACTGAGCTCCTCACTCTGACTAGCTTGAAGCTTGCAGGCATGTAATTGATTTTGATTATATTCTCATTTTACTGCCACATGACAAAGAAGGTTATTTTCTAAGCCATGTTTTTCCAAACAACACTAATAATAACCTTTATGTTTCCTGAGGGAATCTTTCCAGAAACTCTGCAGAATGTTGATTAAGGCTCATTGAGGTGAGGACTTGTGGGACCCTTGCAACGTTACCTGGTTATGTGTCTCCATGGTGGGGGACGAGCGGGAGCGGTAGTGTTGAGGAGACATCTGTCTCTCCTCGAATCGCTCCAGGAGATCCTCAGCAGAAGCTGACTTCCCAGAGCTTCGACCTGACCCAGCCCTCTGCAGAGCCCCACTGAGCTGCTTGTACAGACCCAGGATGGGTTGAGGCTCTGTGACCTGTTCCTGGTGGCCCAGGTCTAATTCTTTGCTTAAAGACTGCCTTTGCCTGCTGAGATGTGTTTCAGTGGTCATGCTCAGGTGGTTCGGTGTCTGGGGCTCAGGAAGAGGGAAAGGACAAGCACTGGGGACATAAATGATGGACAAAAAAGATGTTTGTTATTTAACTGTAATGACAAGGTAATAAAACGTCACAGCTATCACTAAAGCTACACCAGTAGTGTGGCTACTCATCTGAGTTAAATGCAGCATTACTCTAGTTTTGGCTACCTAGGTGGTGGGTGTGCTGGAGGCCTTGGCGTAGTCACCCTGCCTGGGTAGAAGAGGTTGGACTGCAGGCTCCGCAGGTCGGCTCCTGGAGGGAGGGTGGTGCAGAGACGCCTCTCCCCAGAGGAGAAGCTTTGATCTGCGCTAGAGTCCTGGAGAGAGAGCATGCTGGAGGCAGAGGATAGGCTATAGGTGTCTGAGTAACAGGAAGAGACTGGAGAGAAGCAAAAAAGAGGCAATAAAGGACAAAAAAGTAGAAGGTTAATTTACCCATTGCTCTCTCAATATTCCATATGTCACTACCATCCCTCCCACCCACCTGTGTGGTTGCTGTTTTCAGGTTGCAGATAAGCACTTTGAGGTCTTGCTCCATTCCTGTGTCCTCCATCGTCTCTCTTCACACCTCTCTTCCTCTCCACATACTCAGCGAGAGCATCGTGTTGAAGCTGCCGTAGGTCGGGCCTTGATGTGGTGTTCTGAGGGGCTAAACTCCCAACGCGACTTGCCGCAAGTTCAAACATCCTCCGCCGGTCGGCCACACTAGTCTCTGACAAAGAGGGGGATCAGGGTCATACCCAATAGTTAGCCACATACAGATAGTTTCAGTGCCACACTATAAACTCAGCAATACCAGCACTGACATATGTATCAAACTAATACAGAGGTTCAGTTGTGACAACTGTCAACATGTCTTCATGTTACTTAAGTAATTAAGTAATGTGAGTTTGTTCATCATTATAGTTGAGGGCAGGGGTTTTAAGAAACAGCCCTTTTTAACCAGCTTTTCCTAGCGTCTTCTAATTTACCTCCTCCGCGTCTGAAGAGCCCAGCAGTCTCTGCATCCGAAACCCCGACCTCGTTCATGTTCTCTGGCTCTGAGTACGAACGCTTCTTCTGGTCTGCTGTCAGACGCTTGCGGCCGCAGATCCGCATCACAGCGGGAGGTCCAACTGGAGGGACGCTGGGGAGAGCTGGTGGGCTTGGGCCTCGATTTTCTGGGCTGACCACATGGCGCTCCTTCGGGGTGTGAGGAGAAGTGACCGGCTGTGACACCTGAGGTGTGATGATAACGCCCTGTGGTTTGGGCATAGTTTTGGGGCCTTTTTTCTCTATGGAGTGCTGCTTGATGGGGACGGATGAAGGCTGATGGTTGCTGGAAGAGGACAATGGAGGAGAAACTGCTGAAGGGGGAGGGCTGATTGATGAACTAACATCTCTCCGTCTGAAGGAGGTGGACCGCAGGACCTTGGACTGGGCGTCTTTCAATGAGTCCCTGTAGGATCTAATTAGAGGCAGGTGTCAGCGTTGATAACCAGTCAATCAGTCATGTTTGCATTAGTGTCTAGTGTCTTGGTTTGTTGTTTTTCTCTACATGATACCAGCTCCCTAAGATTATCCTCAATATCTCAAGATCTGGCCCCGGGTAAACAATGGCTGGAGATGCTAATCTATTGTTGTAAGTGTTGGGGCTGACTTGCTTGTTCTTGCAAACCTCTCAATAGTGGTGCACACGTCTGCCAAGAAGGCTATGCTTTTGCCAGTGCAAACAGGCTGGCTGACACGCCTCTCATCAGCAGAAATTTGCACAGCACCAGTTGCGTTTCATCTGTTTTCTTACTCTTGACACATCAACATCTGTAGTTCTAACTAATGTACACATCTCTCCTGCAAAGACACTGTCTGCAAAAGCAGAGGAACTAACAAAAACCACCTTAACATAGTAGCAAGGTAGTGTTAGCTCAGGGTAAATGCTAGGTTAGAAGCTACACTACCACCTGAATAAAGTACAAAGGCTAAATGACATAAATAACAAGACAAACAAGGTTGTGAAATAAGGATAGTAAATAAAGATCAGTTGAAGGAACAGACTCTGACCTGTTGTTGGAAATGTCCTGCATGGAGCCCAGCATCTCCTGGACGTCCTGTCTCCAAGGGAAGTCTTTACTGTTGTCACCGTCCTTGGATCCATCCAGTTGAAAGCTGCTGCGGCTCCGCTGGAGGGCTGAACTGGGATCTGCTGGGGTTCTGGACAATGGACAGAAATTCTTCTTGAGTAAAGTTGAGTCAATTTGAATGCTACACAAAATGGATCCACAATGGACCCTAATTTAATGTGTCCACAGATCATTCATGCTTTAAGCTGTATTTGTAACAGCTATCTGTATTTATACCTGTATTTCCAGTGCTCACTGCTAACTCCTCTATAGCTCATAGTTCTGTGGGCTTTGGTCCCATTGGTGCTTCTCTCCAGCATGTTTCTCAAGTCATCTGCTCCACAGGGAGTGCTGCGGCCTTTTTCTTTTATCTATTCAATAGCAGAAAATAGCAGCAAATCAATGCACCTTCATCACAAGAAGCCCAAAAAGATAAATCAAGAAGAAAACTAGTGGGTGTAAGCAGCTGTTAAGTTTGATTAAACTCACGTGTAGATGGGTGGCTTTGTTGTGCACATGGCTTGTGCTGTGACTTCGCTGCTTCCCAGCTCGTTCCCTGCGCTCGAAACGACTCACTTTCTCCAAGACTGAAAGGCTGCGGGCAGGTCCCTGGCTGTCATCAGCAAAGCTATTGCTGCCATGGGTAGTGGATGAGAGGACACCGTCATCTGTGCTGGCGCATCGCTGGACCTCGGCAAGGGCAATCTCCAGACTAGTCAGCGGATGTTCTCTGTCTTTGTCCTGCTCTTTGCGGTCCCACTGCTGGTACGAGAGAGCTGCAGAGTCACTGAGGTGACGGAGAGAACTCTGGGAACTGGAAGACGGTGTAGCCTGAGATTGAGGATCGGCGGGCAAGTGCTTAGGGTGTTCTTGGGTGAGCCTGGAGAACTCCACTTGGTCTGAGTGAATGGTGACTCGGTCCATTGATCTAAGGCGAAGGACGGAGGGAGGAGGAGAAAGAGCATAAGAAGTAGTTACGCAGGGGGAAGACACACACTATCACCAACATCATCTGACTTCTCCTGGACTCTGACCAGTTCAAACATGCTGACCTACTATAAGATACTGGTTGAATGACTCTGACCTACTGAAGGACTGCCAGGTTGCTTTATTATGCCATTAAGTCAAGTTTACTTGTTGTTATTTGTTTTCACAGTAAAGGGAAAGATGCTTGTTTTGTGGGGCATCTCAAAGCCTACTGAACACATCGCAAAACTTTAGCAGATCTCTTGATGGAAGATGAACAAGCATCTTTTTCACAATTTGTTTTTGTCAAGCTGTTGACTTCATCTCAAATGAGCTTTGCAAAGTGACAGATAAAGAACTTTAAAAACACTGTAGCTATTAAGCATTTCATGTACTGTTGACACAAGTTCAACAGTCATCTCTCCATACCTAGACTGGGCTATGGACTGGAGTGGGAAAGAGTCGTGCCTCTCTTGTGAGGACGGGTGCCTGTTTCCAGTGGGTGACTGAATGTGAGGGATATGGAAGTCTTGATTCTGTTCATGGCTTGTATGTAAACTGGAGCTCTGGCTGTGGGATCCTTTGTGGTTTTGAGGACTTTGGGTCCCCGTCTGACCCTCTGGTCGCCCTCCAGGAGATCTCAGATAGGGTTTGTATTGTCCAAGATTAGACTCTTCCTTTGGAGGCCTGATAAAAATCAATGAACTGAGTTAGCAATATGGACCTGCTTGTTTTGTCTTGTGTAGAATGCTATAGTGTAGGACAATGGACAAACATAGGGGATGCCTAATGAGAAGACGTCATAAGAAGATAGAAGATAGCACCTTTGGTTTGAACCTACCCATTTTTCATGTGAGCAAAAGTATTGGAACTTACTTAAAATAGATTTAAGTAAGACTTAATATTCAGTTACAAATCCTTTGCTTGCAATAACTGCATCAAGCCTGTGACCGACTGACATCACCAAACTTTTACATTCTTCTTTTGTGATGCTTTTCCATGCTCAGAATTTCTGAGGCGTCATTTCTGTACCTTTTGGTAAATTCCAGCCTGACCTTTCTATTTTTCTTGCTAATGAGTGGTCTGCATCTTCTGGTGTCGTCTGTACTTTAGTTCATGAAGTCATCTGTGAACAGTAGATTGTGATACCTTCACTCCTGTTTCAGGGTCTTTCTTTAGAGCGTTCAGTGCTATTTATTGTTTGAATATTCAGTGTAATGGGACACACCTGGACACCTGTCAGTCACATGGTCCAATTCATATTTGATGTCAAACCCAATTGTTTTGAGACTACAGCCCACATTAAAACCACTATCTTGGTTGTGTGTACATCTGTGTAACAAATAACAAATAAATCCATCACCTGTCAATCCCGTGTCCTTGAGTTCTAAACTGTGAAGAGGCAGATGCTGAATGAGAAGACAGCAGGTGTGGCGATGAAGAAGTGTTATTGTGGTATCCATTTTGTGCACTTGATGTCCTTCCATCCTTATGCCCATCTGTCATGCCGTCATCCCTGATTCCCTGCAGCTCATGGTGTTGCTGTCGACCGTTCTGCTTAGTGAGGGCAGGGTAGACCATGGAAGAGATGGGCCCGTGGTTGGAGCTGGGCAGCTGAGCAAAGTGGGGCTCAGGCTGAGGAACGGGGTACATGCTAGTGGGAAGAATAAACCGACTAGACTGGGGGTTGGGTCCTGTAGGTCCAGAAGATGGTTCAGGAGGTGAAGGCGGTTGGGCAAAGCCTCCGCCCTGCCGAGGCTTTGTGGTAGGGCTGCTCTCTGGACTCTTCTCTATCACTGTGTGGAGCTGACCCTCAGTGCTATACGAGCCTTTACCTGGACCAGCAAAGGTGATGTTTACAAGAGGAAAGCAGAGAATTCATTATAACAGAACTATTTAGCCCTGAAGATGAGCTGTGTTCCAAGACATTTTGTGTTTTACATATTAAGGAACACACATGTAGTTTTAGCTGTAGACCAAAATTTTAATTTTAGTATATTTGCACCCTATACAGTTCATATGATCTGTAAAATCATAGAGATAGAATTAAAACATACCTGCAGCTGAAGCCAAATGACCACTGGAGTGATGCCAGGAACCCTTCTGCAGAGACCTGGGTAAAATACATTAAAGTAGATATTAAAGTAGATGAGCTTAAGTGACATTTTACACATCAGATTCCACAGAAACATTAGCAGCATATTGTAACTTACACTGCATCACATGCTCCCACACTATACCATACTATTTCATTTAGGAATATAGATCGTACTGTGTCTTATCCATACTATACCTTGTGCTCTAGTGCCAAACTGTATTGTGTGGTGTTTGTGTCCTCTTCACCATAATAATAACTCTACCCCCTGATTTGAAACTCACCGTAGTGATCGGGCATGCTCCAGACTGGACCAGGAGTTTGGTCTCTCATGGTTCCTGATGGCTGCGTAGCTGTCACTACGCCTCGGTGGAGCCGGAGCCCCCTTCAGATTCTCATAAGAGCTGCAGCTGGCTGCAGGGCCCCATATCGGACCCACACTATGTCTGTTAGAAGATGGCACGCTACCACTGCTGCTGCCACTACTGCTGCCGCTGCTGCTGCCACGGTAGCAAACCCCACCCACTGAGACTGGAACCAATAGTACAAAGACAAACAATGATGTCATCATATCACACTTAGTATACCCAATAACCACTTCTCTAACAGGCCCCTTACTAACCTTGCAGATCTCGACTTGGCCTCGCCCCTCCTTCACCTCTGGATTCACTGTTGCGTAGCAGTGCGGCGGAGCTTAGCTCGTGCTCTTGTGATAAGCCCTGCTGGGCATCATAAACTGTCCGCACGTAACGCATGTCAGCCTGGTGCACCTCGCCACTTCCTCCTCCTCTTTGAGGGACAGTCTCGAGTGAATAGGAGCGCTCTGAGCTGAAGGAGGGAGTGGAGGCAAGGTACTCTGGAATGCTGGAACTGGTGGAGAAGGAGGAGTAGGCTGAGTCCCGTTTGCTGTGGAGGTGGTCGATGCTGTTGGAGGACCTGAAACACAACGAGAGCTTTAATTTGAGAGGTTCATTAAGAATCATGCTGGTTTTGAATATAGTACTTTTAAAAGACTGACTGTAGCATCATGTATGTTTTAAAATCCCCTGAATGTTCTGAAACTACTTAATAAACTCAGTAACAACTGGATGTGACAGTTTGCTTGAACCTGGCAGAGGACAGCTGGTGGCAGGAGGAGTAGGCGGCGTGGGGTCCACTGTGGGCGTGACCAAGTTGGTGGTGGTGCTGGACTCCCGAGTGAAGCTGGGACGATTGTGGAGGGTCCAGGCTCTCCATGCTGCCTCTAGAGCTGTACTGGTCTGGACTCTTCCTCAGGTAGCTAACGCCGGTGTCAAACCCGCCGGACAGGTCAGTAGTTGAGGCACTGACGGAGACAAAGTGAAATTTACTTTGATTTATTTGATCAAGGAGACTCACTTTGTCTGAAGGTTGTTGATGATGATGATTTTTGTGCATGAGAGATGATAATAAAGTGAATCCTCTACTACTCTCCGAACATTGATGTAACGACGTGTGTATCTGAAAGGAGCTTTACATGTTCTGACTGCTGGTTGTAAAGTTGGTGATTTGCTGCTCAATCTGTTGTTACCTCACTCTCGATTACTGACTGGAATGTAAATGTGTGTGTCTGTGCATGCGTCTACGTCACAGTTTGACCCACCAAGTCTTTCAGCCGAACACAATTCCAGCCTTGGAAAAGAGGACAATCTGTCTGTGTCTGTCTGTATTTCTCTCTTTCTGTGTCAGTAACTTTCTCTGACTCTAACTTTTGTGTCAGCGTCCGTCTGTCTCTGTCAGCCGTGCTGTCTGTCTCGGGGTGACCTTTTGTTTCTGCCCACCGTGTGTGTTATCTCCAGTTCTACTAAAGCAGAGCTGAAGAAAATGCCGCTGACAAACTTTTTATTCACTGAGAGTGGGCTTGTTGCCATAGGAGACCCAGAGGTGAGGGGGAGGGGCACCAGGAATGCCCTTCTATGCAGCCAGCGACGTCAGTGCCCCGTCCACTCAACGCAAACACAGACACACATTTATACTCTAAATTTGCAATTTTCCCATAATGTTGGTGTGTCTGTGTTTGTTTTTGTCTTATTTTGCTTTGTGCGTGATGTGTTTCATTTCATTTCATAACCCTGTCATAACTCTGATCTCAGACTTTAAACCATGTAAACAGCCCTAAGAACAACTTTATCTAAATATGTCACTATTTCCCAACAAGGTCATTACTCTCTAAAATATCCTCACTTCCCAAAATGTTCCAGTTTTTCCAGAAATGTTTTCTGATTTTCTTTTATTTGAATAGCGACTCAGTTTCATTTCATGTGTGCTGTACACCACAACAATGGATTTGTAACAATCAGTGACCGACATAAGTCTGGAACCTGCAGCCGTCACCAGAAACTGGTTGTGCACCCTGGTGATGCTCTGCCAGCTTTTCAGTTGGATTCGGGTCAGGTGATCGACTTGGCTATTGCTAAACATTCCATTTCTTTGTCTTAGAAAACGTATTGGGTCGTGTTCACAGTTTTCTTTTCAGGTCATTGTCCATCTGCTCTGCTACTGTGAGCAGTGACATCATCAATATCCAGTTTCTTTGGTAGCCAAACATGCCCACGTCATAACTCTACCTTCACAGAAAGGACCATGAGCAACTTCCCTTTTGTCTGGTGCTAATGTTCTATGTCAACAGATTGTTTTTCCAGAACTCTATAAATGTTTAGCATATTTTTTTATTCTTCCTGATTTACATGCTTATTTACTTGTGGTAAACAGACACACCTATCTCTTAGGGTCATGATCTGGACCACTGTTATAAGGGGATATCTTCGCTACCAGTGAAAGAATGCTTCTGTTGTCTACCACGGTTGTTTTCCTGAGATTGTCTGTGCTTCTTTATTAGTAAGGCATCAAATAGTTGATTTGACCACACTTCTTCATATTGACAACAGATTCCATATACCACACTATAATAATGGGACAGCTAATCAGCTGTTGTGCCCCTGAGTGATGCTGGCCACCACAAGGCCTCAGCAGAGAAGCTCCAGTGATATGTTTTATCAGTCAAACACTGACCTGACGGGATAGCTGTGATGCCACATGCTGGTCATTGTGTCCATCTTGTCCTTTTCCAACTCCTGCTGACCTTCACCGAGCTTTGTTGAGTGCCATGAGTGAGGGCGAGACGCTGGCTCACTGCGTCTGTGGGGTCATGATTAAAAGACAGATTTAGTCCTTGGACAGTAATGGACTTGAGTTTTAAATCAAGTAACAGAATTCGATCATCTTTAAGGAAGTAAAGTAAACTTCTATGTGCATTTACTGTGTACACATGCTGATACTTGAGAAAGAGGCACAGTACGCATGGTTCATGGTTTTTATATTTCACATCATGCTCGTCTGCTTTTATTCTGCACAGGCACAGATCTTCATTCACAGAAACATTAGATGTTTTAAACTGCTGCAAGGCAGCAACCAGTGAACTGAGTCTTTTATCAGAGCTAGAAGCAGGAAGCGTGTTCATTTCAACATTAAATATTACCTCACAGTGTCCTCCCACAGTAACACAACACACACACACACACACACACACAGCTGCAGGGTCTCATTGCACAGAGATCCGACTCTGCCTGTAACTGCCACTCCCTTTCCTTCCAGTCCAAAAAGTAAGAAAATGAAATACTTTTAATGAGAAATACACTTCTGACTCAAAATCATTCTTTTAATTAGGAAGCTGCAAAATGTGCTAATGAAGCAGAGGCCTTCTCTGATTGGCTGGAAGGGAGAGCCACACAGAAGCTTTTACCTTTGACAACACCTTCCACAATAAGATTTTTTAGTTTCAGACCACAATTCTACTAAGTCAATAAACCATATGATCTTATCAGTAATTACAATATAATAAAAATGTTTTACATTAAAAGTCTCACAGAGCCTCAAACGGTACAGTCCCTCCCACCCTTGGGACTTCACAGGCATTGAACAAGCCATTTCCTGTTTTCCTGCTTACCTCTTAATTATTGTCTTCATTTTGCAAACACAGCTTCTTTTAATGACAGTATATGTCTTCATTGTGTTGTTTACATACGATGCTGTACATTAAAAACCAGGGCGAGTCAATGACATCTACTTAGTGACATTTCAGGGATTAAACAAAGTGTTTTTGTTTGCAGTGATTATTGTCATGACATCACCATCATTATTTGTGAATGTGTTATCTAACCGTGATAATGGAGACTAGCATGGCAGTTACATTAATCTCCCCTCATCCTCGTGATATTTGACATGTTCTGCTGCTCTGTATTTATCTTCTAAGATAAACAGGAAAAGATTCTATCTAAGTAAGTAGGAGACAGAGACATTAAAGCTTACATGTCTCAGTACCACAGAATCCTGGGTAATGACAGGACATGACTGGAATACCTCAGCATGTTATCACCACTGTTACACTTAAACTAATATTCACCCTCTCCGTTCGCTCCAGGAGACTGGCTTGGGCGGGGTTTTCCTTGACTTAGTTTGTGCTTCTAATCCAAGTCCAATATTAAACTTTGATCGCATTAACTTGGATATAAAACAAAAACAAAAAACTATTCTTTATTATTTTGGTCCTGCATTCAAAATAAGGCATCATCAAGTCACCAAAACCACATTCACATAATTAATAAAATCACAGTCACACATTATCTGAGTTGCAACAACAAAGTTCTACATTGTACAAATACAGTTTTCTATATCGAATACACAAATCTGACATAACATAATCTGATATAATGGTTGTGCAGCTCATGTAGTGAATGTTCAGTATGCAAACTGATGTCAAGTTACAATAAAAAATGAGTATTGAAGTGAGCCTCTAATAGTCCAACAACAAGTACTTGCATTGGAATTCATGTAAGAATCTCCAATGTTCCTGAGATAGCAAAGCATATAAAGTCAAATATTAAAACAATTACCATTCATCAATGGTAAATGCAATACGTTTGTTTATTGCCTAAACAATACGACAACACTTTTAAAGAAACAGTCAAAGATCTCATTTTGCACAGCTGTGCTCCCCTGACCTGAACCAGCTCTAATGGGACCACTTTTGCTGTATGACTGAATCACACATGTGACCTGTTTTACCTGTGGGTGAACCTGAGGACTTTGGAGATGAGTCCGGTTGCCAGGCTATTGACGCTGGCCTCTGATGGCGACCGACACAACGCCCCATCCGACCGGCCCAGCTCCGCTTTCTTCTGCTTCTTGCGGAGCTTTCTGCGGTAGAACGCTTCCAGCAGCTCCATGACTGGATTTGTTCTAGTTTCTGCTCAACTGCTCTTCCACTCTGTTCTCTTGTATTTCCACTCCACAACCTTTACTCTTCACTCTTTCCAACTAGTTTTAAACTTCTACTAAACTTCACTCTACTCTACGGTGTCCTTGCATACACCCAATTTCTAAGTCAAATGCGTCCAAAGTTGCGGTCCACTGTCTGCTGCGTCGTCTTTGAAGACAATGCAACCCAGACTGAGGCAACTGCTCTATCAGTGTACGTTCGTCTACTCCTGTTTTCCATCAAAAATACTCTACTGATTCCGTATCTACCAGCCTCTGATCTGTCTCTTTGCTCCAGTTCCAGTCTGGGGCTGACACATCGGATTGAGCCGGACTGCGTTGGCCCCCGGCCCTAAACTCGTTAAGCAAATGAAGCAATTAAGTGTCATTATCCAGTCGTATGATAAAAGCATGAAGTAAACATCCTTGGCTCGACTCGGTCTGTATGGTTGCTGCTGATGTGGTGTTTGGGCGAGAGACACTGAATGTCCAAGAAGAGAGAGAGCAAGGAGGGAGGAAAACAGTGAGGCAGGGTGAGAGATAGCAAGAGGGAACGAGTAGCAAGAAAGGGAGGGAGGGTGGAGGGAGATAACGGTTGTTGGGATGAAGATACAAAGGCATGAAGCAACCAAAAGACTGATTGAGAGATGGTAAAAAAGAAAGGCGAAATCGCGAGAGATAAAGACGAGGGAGGACGAAAACAGGCCACAGCTTGCGAGCAAGAGCAGTCTACAATACTGTCTTTCCAGTTTAACAGAAATCTAAATAAAACAGAGAATAACCTGAGGAGGGGGTGGGAGGTAATGAAGACGCATTAACAATTGCAAAGGCGAGCGAGGAAGGGAGGAATAACAGAACAGTGAGGAGCGCAGAGATAAACAGAAAGTGGTTGAAAACAGTGGATTATTGAGCTGACTGCAGCAGGAATGGATTTTAAAGCCATGGGGAGAAAGACATCTCATGATGCAGCATGTGGCTCTGCGATGAACAATGAACTCTCAGATTATCACTGTTAGAAGGACTGGAGTCCAAAGACAAGAACAAACATATCAACAAAGGTTAGAAATGACGGATTATTACTGGGCAGGCTACTTTATTACTGACAAATTACTTAAATTACTTAATTGTGAAGAGAGTGAGTGAAACCATTTGGCCCACAATGAAAAATCTGAACAAATTCTGCCTGGATTATTATAAAACTGGCTACAGATATTCAAGGTCCCTTGAACATCCATTTGACTGAGTACTGCATTCTCAACGCTCATATATGTTGTATGACCCATATAATGCAAAGTAGGGAAGCAGGTGTCTGCTACATTTTTGGCTGCCGTCTTTTACGGTGTGCCAAAAACTATCCTCACCACAAGCAGGTCGATTAACCCACATAATTTCCTTGTCAGATGATACCTCAGTCTAATCAAGTTTGACAGAATGCAAGGGTTCCATTCTGTTCACTGGGTGCTGCAATGATTTCTAAATTGGACTAACAGTAAACTGCACAGTGTGTGTGTGTGTGTGTGTGTGTGTGTTTGTGCAAACCCAAAATGATATCATTATAGAAAAATGTGGTGATTCAACTAAAGAAACATGTGATGGGGAAAGAAGAGAGGATGGGAAAGGGAGGGATAAAGGGATGAGAAGGAGTGAAGGAGGAAGAGGGAAGAGGGAAAAAGCAAGGAAATGATAAGAAGGCACAGGATGTGTGGAGAGGAGGTGGTAAGGGCAGAAGGGAAAGGAAAGAATCAAGAAGAAAGAGGGCCGAGGAGATGGAAAGGGGGCGGAGAGGAGGCATTAATAAATTACTCTGTCTGGATTAACACCCAGCCTCATGGGGCTCGGATGCCCTCTCTCCCAACCCTCACCCCGTCCTCTCTCCTCAGTGGCATCTGATAGCCACAGAGCCCAGGGGACTGTGGGAGAATACAGTCATTCTGCCTGTTTATAATACTCTGTGAGACCAACAGTTGAATCCAGTCTCAACTGTTGGCCGACCAAGATTTTCACCTGTTCAGTCAGTGCACACAACCTGAGGTTGTGAGCTCTGTGGGACAAAGCAAAGAGTCGAGTCCCGGCTTTTACTTTGATTCTTTGATGATAACAGCACAAAGATACCCAAGACAGACCAACAAAAGTCTGTTGAAAAAGTCTGCTGTCACAATAGCTCCCTCCTGAGGCTGCGCTGGTCATAACACACACACACACACACACACACACACACACACACACACACACACACACACACACACAGACACACACACACACAGAGTGAGCTGACCTCCATATTAGGATGAAACTGGCTGTAGCGGCGTCAGTCTTTCTAGAGCGTTTCTGCACGGATAGATGTGTGTATGTGTGAGCGTGAGAGAGACCGTAGTTCTGAACCTCAAAACTACAATGTCCAATCAAATATAATCAACGTGTCAAATGGCTAAAAATCACAAGACCTTCAGCTGGTGTAGTTTTCTATTCTGAAGCTCTTTTCATAATAGATGCTTTAGTAAGTACTTACCCAGTAATCTTCCCCTAAACCTAACCAAGTACTGTGTGTGCCTGTGAAGTAGTTTTGGGCCTAAACATGACATCTGATGATAATGGCTTAGGGAGTTGATTAGGTGGTGCAATAGCGGCCTACTAACCCATATTCAGACTGATAGCGAGTCCCCGTACACTGACACACAAAAACACGTGATTCACATAGAACTGACCAGTAGAGTCCCAGTATAGTAGACGTAGACTCAAATCACAGAAATGCTTAACACAACATGTAATAGTGGTGCAGGGCAATAGAGTGCAATGGTTCTGACTCCCCCCTCTCCATCCAACCTGTTGCTAGCCTACTGCAAACACTCCACCACCTGGTGGAGTCTCCCACATATGAACAGTGGCTCCCTGCAAATTTGATAGAGTATCCTCAAATCGAATTCAGATATTTCTTGTTGGAAGAGGAGCTCTCAACTTATGGTAAGTAAGTAACGTTAAGTCCAGCATTCAAAACAAAACTGGAGTTTTGGAGACGGACATTGAACACAGGGAGGTCTGACCTTCATTTCACAGCTTTCAAAAGAGTTTGAGCATTACTTCCCAATCAGTAAGACCCCAGGACGGGAAAGGAATGGATCTGCAAACCATTGCTGAACAAGCCATGTCAAATTGGTTGAGATTGCAAATGATGGTGGCCTTTCATCCATGTTTAAGACAACATCAAACATCTTTTCATTCTGGATTAAAGTCAAAGCAGAATTAAACTGACAAAGGTTCTGGTTATTGAAACCACTTCACCTCTACCTGGTTCATGATTGAAACTAGTCCCTGGTACAAAAGAGGTTGGGGACCGGTGTTTTAGACTCTGAAATGTATCAAGTGTCAGGAAGTGTTGTGCCAGACGTCCTTCACATGCTCGCCATCTCTACGCGCTAACGATTGCTGCAGCATTTGGTATTGATTGATGGTCTCAGCGCTCTCCTACCTGTTCTTAATGCGTAGTTGCACTCCTCCTGCTGGACTTGCTCTGCTGTGGTGGGATGACGATGGTGTTTGTTGTTGTTGTTGTTGTTTTGGCAGCGGTGATGTTGAAGGAGAAAGAGGAGCTGGAGAAGGAGGAGAGAGAGCTGGGAGCGAGGGAGGTGAAGTATCGAATTCCTCAACGTAACCTGGATCAAACACCCTGAGGAGAGACACACAGAATTGAAGCGTTACTGTGGTTGATATTAATTGTAAGCAGAGAGCGGGCAGGCCGATTTTGGACAGAGCAACTTTGCCTTAAAATAGAGGGATCATCGCCCTATGTCATCACACCACAGACCTGAAGCATACAGTACTCAAGCCTGACCCATAACACACGTTTTTTGGGATGTAAGTTTACTACTGTTTACTGCTGTTTAAGCTAAAAGTGTAATACCTGCAGATTGCTTTTCCTTTGGAGTGAATGGGTGTGATTTGAGTGGAACAGGGTGCAATATGAGCACATATTGTTTTTCTACAATTTGATTACACCAAATGTTTAATTAAGATTTTTTTCTGACCACTTTTCTTCCTTGAAGACGATGGTTCCCCACTATCCTTACAGTTTTTAATAATGCATTAGACAGTTCTTAACCAGTTTCAGTAGTTTCATCAATCTCCTTAGATGTTTTCTTTGCTTGATTCCAGTAATTTAACCCTTCTGAAACAGATTAACATTTTTTCCACAACCACAGGATGTGTCCTCTGACATGGTTGTTTAAGAAATGAGAAGCTACTCACTGCATCAGTTATTGTTAAATAACTTGCTGCCAGCTGAAACATAATCATTCATGCAGTAATGGGAGGCTCTTACCTATTTGCTTAGTTAAATGCAGGTGAATTTATTTTGGACGGGGCACTGTATGTTTCTCTCACTTAAAACAGATCGGCTAGACCTGATTTTCTGTCCCAGGGAAGACTGGGACAGGACTAATCTACTCTTACACGGACAAAGTCACCACATGGCTGCCAAAATAAACTGTGCGTGCTGCGTTCAGGTCAGACTGGTTCAAACAGGACCATCCCCATGTCTGTTTTCAGTCCATCCAACATCACATTCACATTATAGTCATCTATCAAATGTTGTTTACCACAGTGACCGAAACCGTAACGTCAATTAAGGTCAAACGTAATAATATCAACATTGAAGAGGTCAAAACTGAGAGGTAAGAGAATCCTGGACATGGACGTGTGATCTTTGGTTGTTTAAATAAAGAGAGGAGAAAATCTGCATCACATATGGATGAACATGGATCCTGTTACTTAAAATGAACTTTCTGGAGTTCACGCCATTACCTTGTTAGTGACTGAGGCAATATGCACACACACACACACACACACACACACACACACACACACACACACACACACACACACACACCAGTACAGCCCCTTGAGCAGGTGTTTTTGGTCTTAATGCCAGCTTACTTTACTTCCTGCTGATCCTGGTGTTTCCTTGTGGGGTGTGATGAGGTCATTGCCAAACAACCCTGCTCAACATATTAAAATTTTTCACTGATCATACTTCTATTATTAGGTTTAACATCTGAATTTAAAGCAGCCCTCAGTCTGTACATAAAGTAGGGACTGTTTTTGTCGACACAACAGAACCTTTTAAATCTACAATCCTGTTGAACAAAGCAATGGATAAAGAACACAATAACACACACTCACAAATACACACCCAGACTTATATTATTAACTAAGAGCATTCCATTGATGTGTATTCAGAACTTTATACAGCACACATCTGAACGCTGTAGTGCATACACACACACACACACACACACACACACACACACACACACACACACATTGCAGGTGCACAGATAATGGCCCATTTAAGTGAAACCTGTTGAGCAGGTCAGAGGAATGTGAGGCCGCCACAACACCCTGAAATCACCAGAACAGGTGGAACTATGCTGTCACACATTCCACTTTCCATCTAATAACACACACACACACACACACACACACACACACACACACACACACACACACACACAATGCTCTCTTTGCAACTTGTGGCACTGAGCTCATCTGAATAATAGTTTTCAGGTACTCTGACATTCACAGTAGCAGAAACATTTAGCCAGAAAGGAAATCTGAGGTAATTCTACAGAACTCCCACAAGTCATCAAGAACAAGCCTCGAGTGACAGACCATCATTTATCAGGGATTAGTACTGCCTGACCTGTGACCTTCTTTGGTGGATAGAGTTGCTCAGTTATCATTGAGATGGGTGTAGCGGTACCCAACGTTCAGTGATGCCAGATGTAAACCGTCTTCTTGAAACTTCTCTGTATACTCCAAGTCAATGATCTTTGACCCCCACTGACTGGATGCTGAGTGACTGTCTTTGATTTTTGTTCAATCATGTGTCAGTATTGCACTCACGACTCATATACTCTCCTGGTGTGTATGGCAACATCTGAGGATTTAAATATCAGGACCAGTTGTTTTACAGGTGACACCAGTTGAACAGGGGATTCTCATGCCTTCAGCCTCACCCAGGCTAAATACAGCTCTGCCATCATCTGTATTAAACCTGGATAACAGTGAATATTAGCTGATCAACTCAAATCATGCAGCTAGTAATGTAAGAAGATTTATGATTCAAAGCATCATGAATGCTGAAGTATTTCTCAGCTTTTTAAAAAAAGGTGTATTATGAGATGAGAGGTGATGCTGCACAAAAGTAGAAGCATATTAAGAAGGTAATTATTGGCATGAAGGCTGTATTTCCTAAGTCTCTTCTTCTTCATGTTTCACTCAATTATGGTAAGTTACCATGGTCCTGAAGCAGCAAAGCATCAGCATCCCCACAACATCACACTGCCACCACCATGCTTGACCACAGGTCTGATTTTGTGTGTGTGTGTGCATAAGTTTGTGTTGGTTTTAATTCAGATTTAAGAGGACCTTGGTCTTTCAAAGGACAGTATTCCCTGGAGGCCTACCCTCACTTTAATATATTATTGTATATGTCTTATGTGTCCTAAACAGAAGGCACTAATTCTCGACCTGTTGGCATTGAATGTTGTGCAGAATTATCCAGTATTGTCTTCTGGTGATTGCCAGATGAGTTATGAAGTCTCAGTTCTCACAATGTTGTAAATGAAAACACACACACACACACACACACACAGTTGCCTGGGAACCAGTAATGTGGTGGTCTGGTCTGTCCCTGTAATGACTTCTTCCTCCTCCTTTTTTGTGAGGAGAGAAACTCAAACATTCATTCAGCTCAATTACGTCAACCAACAACAAAAGAGCACAAAGACAGAGAGTCGCTGAGATGAATGAAAGAAGACAGAGAGAGGTGGAGGGGTGGGGGGGGGCACCTACAGAGAATGACACAACTGTGATTAAAACTTGCAAGAAGACAAAGTATTCAAATTCCTCTTACTGCTTATTTGTCCCTCGGTACAGTTGCGGTTTTAATCCAAAAGTTAGTTGTATTTATTTTCAATTTGTTTCTTAAAACATGGAAGTACAAAGGTCAAAGGTCATAGCATTTCTGCAACAGTCACAACAAATATATATATATATATATATATATATATATATATATATATATATATATATATATATATATATACTTTCACATATCTCACTGCTATTATAACAAATAATTATCCTCTCATACATACTAATAAATGTGCTGGTGTGCTGCATAACCTACTTGCACACACGCACACACGCACACACGCACACACACACACACACTCCTGACAGCATTGTGACATCATGACTCATCGCCTGCTCTGGTCTTTTTTCAGCCTCGAAAATAGGCTTTAAATAATATTTGTATAGAGCCTCAAAACCACCAGTGCACAATACAGTTTAAAACAGCAGACAATATTAGGGATGAAAAAACTCTGGGTGTGCCACGGCTCTGGAGGTAGAGTGGGTTGGTATCACATGGTTGGTATTTTGGTTTTATTCTTAAAGTCCTCGGTGTGTTCCTCACTTCTAGGTTGCTTTCTGCCAATTGACTAAAGGTAGAGATATAAAAAAGTTTACAACTAGAAGACTTCTAATCAATTTCACGCACTTATTGATTGTACTACTTAAAAAATCAACAAGTTGTCCATCGTACCCCACATACATCATTCGTGCCTACCCTCTCATACGACGCCTGGCAGCATTTGTTGAAATTTGCCAAAGGTATCTGTTGCGATTACACTCCTATGGGTCCAGGGCCCGAAATGATGACTACATCTCTTACTATAAGATAACTGGTGGATGTTGCGACACAGTTTTATGTTCAATACAGTTTGGATTTTAGGCACTAAAAACCATATGAATGTGGTTCTTCTTATAATAACTGTTCTTTAACGTTACGTGATGAGACACACATCATGTGACATTACGTAATTAAACTCCTCATTGTTACAATAGCAACAGCAGACGGTTCTTTCCTTTCATACTAAGTTACCGTGTAGCAACAGTTAGGGGAGCACTCTTTCCTGTTTCAACATACATCAGAGTCAGCTCCGTGAAAAAAAAAAAAACACATTTTCTCATTCTGGTCTGAAAAAACTTGACTGGCATGTACAAAGCCCTGACCTTAACCCCATCCAACACCTTTGGGATCAACTGGAATGCTGAATGTGAGCCAGGGCTTGTCACCCGACATCAGTGTTACTCATGCTCTCGTGACCAAATGGGAAGAAATTCCTGCAGCCAGCCTCCACTCTTCTAGGACTTATTTTACAGGACAGTGGAGGGGCATCAGCAGATTAAACCCCAGGTTAAATCACTGAAGTTAAATAATAATAATCACATCAACTATTAATAAAACATGGCCTATGATTGATGACAGAATACAAGGCATGAATGAGGAGAGGCCTGTGTTGTTTTTCTGTGGTCAGTTTTTGCATTCTGTCTGTGACATACAGAAAACAAAGCACATGCAAACACTGAGACCAGTGAATAGCAGAAGGACATGGCTGCCTAACCTGCTCGACAAAATACCTGATGGCTGACTGCAGAGTGTGTTCACACAGAAGATGCTAACAGGACAAAGGTGTCACCCTCAAAAGTATAGTGCTGTTTTACTACTCTTTACTATTTGTTCAAAATGTATCTTATTGTGGAGAGGCCCTGCTGACAAGTTAGGGTCTATAAAAAACCTGCACAGGGTTCAGCATACAGTTTAACAAAGCAAATATAAAACACTTAATATATAAAGGGACTTTTTAGAAAATAGGACATCAGCACCCGAATGCTAACAAAATCACACACACAAAGAATAACTCAATGGTCACCATGTTGTTTGTTGTGTTGTGTTGTGTTGTTTGTGGCTGTAAGTTATACTCTGTTGTGACCAGGAGGTTCCCGGTGGAGTTTTTCTTTTAAGAAAAACAAAACCTTGTCCTGTGTAACACAACACCAGTACAATGCCGACTGCTGTTTACTGGAGACTATACAGTACATCAAAACACTGGAGAACCAGTTGCAGGATGCAGGTAATCAACACACACACACACACACACACAACTTCTGTGTAAACTAATAGGCTGAAGTTCTTCTGAAATCATGACACACACCTTCCCATAAACCACAAAACTAATTACATTATACTTATTATACTCACTGACATAATTCATTCCCTGGCCCCATAAAGGTAGCCATTTACAGTATGTACACACACACACACACACACACACACACACACAGACTCGGAGAACAGGTGAGTGGTGATAATCTTACCTTGCTCATGAGGTAAGCCGCAAGTGTCAGATATCAATTAATAGAAAGCAGGATAAAAGGTTCAACACACATGCTGCACTGGAAACGCACACACACACACACACACACACACACACACACACACACACACACACACACACACACACACACACACACACACACACATCAGCTAACTTTGTGTGTTCTCTGTTGTTCATGTACGTGTGTCAGGATGTGGCTACGTCGGCTCAGCATAAAGCCTGGAAGCAGGAGGAAGCAGGGAGCGCGGCTCTGTGTACGGTTGAGACATATGCCTAAAAACACCTCTACATCAAATCACATAAGCATGTTGGACGTCATTTTTAATGCGTACGCCATTAGAGGCTCCATGCTAGAACTATTACTTGACAAACAGCATTTCCTCCCGCTCTGTACTTCAGTGCAGAGTCTCATCTCGTTTCCTAGCAACCTCACAGTAATGACAAGACTCTGGGAAGTTGCTGCACCCATCTGTTGTTTGCTGAGAAATAATTACAGCCGACTCCCCCCTTAAACCACAACTGTCCAGAGCTGGCTCGCGTTTGTTCTGATCCACAGTACATCAGGGAGGCAGTAGGAAGAGATATTACAGAAGATCCTTAATAAATACAGCAGTGAAAACACTACTACATACACAGCATCCAAGGTTTAGGCCTTAAGCTGGCGTTTCCTTTGGCTTTCTCTGGTTAATGTTTGAGCGCTGTCATTGCTACTGTTTATTTCCCCAACACGTCCCTGTAGTGTTTGTAACATGCAGTCATTTAAGTCATCTGTCTTTTTACAGCATCAAACATATGGAGGACTCACTGTGCTGTGCTCACAGCTGGTGACAGCTAAAGTCAGCTAGTTTCAGGTAGACTAACTAGTGGTGGTGGAGCACCCCCTGTCCCCTCGTGGGGCTCCTCGCGGACCACGGCCGCACAGGCTTGGATCCTTGGGTTTAGACCTCGCATTGGGGGGAGTGTTTGCTCCTGCCCTCCCTGGGATGCATCACTATCGTGGGATGAGCTGTATCTGGTCATGCTTGGACTGGTTGGTATGTGTTGTATGTTTGCACTGTGCTTTGCTTATTATTACTATTATTACTGTTATCATGATCGTTGTTGCTACTATTTAAATCATTATTAATTAACATAAATTATTATTAATGTTATTATTGGTTGTCTTTGTTATGATTGTTGTTTATTTCTATTTTTGCTGCTGATTGTACTACTACTGTTTAGCTATGTGCTTGTCTCTTTCTCTTTGCCCCCCTTTGCCTCCCTCCTCTCTCGCACTTGTCTGATCCTGTGGTTGCTAATAACTATGAATGATGAATGAATACTGGACCATATTAAAATGACTAAAGGTCAACAATCAAGAGTAAACTACACCTTAATTACAACTGGATAAAAACACATACTCCACTTGTGCTGGACACAGCAGAACGAGGCATCCGCTACTCTACTATGCTGCACACTACAATGCCAGACTGGACACCATTAAAAGTATAAATGCTGACAATGGTGTAGACTTTGTAGATTCGACACAGAAGCATAAATCTAGCTTTATTCCTACTAGACACTGTATTTCTTTCACATTATCTCAAAACCTACTGTTTGTCCTGCATTATTCACAGGAGGAGGTGTCAGCATCTCTTTCAGTGTATCAGTTATATATGAAATTATTAGACTCAGAACCACAGATGTATGAAGGAGAACTGGACACTGGCAGCTTACATGCCACGTTTGGAGCTCATAGAGCATGTTCACTAGCCTTTCTGTCTCCAAGCAAACATTTAATTGACATTGTGCTACCACCACTACATCACTTCTTCAGTTATTTCAGTTCAAAGGTCAGTTATTCGTGCTATACTTAATGCTTTAGGTAAGAAAGGAAAAAGCATTTGTGAAATTCGCGGAACAAGAAAAATGTTACAAGTAGCTAACTGCATTCTTGCTGGTTGCTGTCTTCTCCGTTTAAACAGCCTGCAGGCCTTTGGAGATTTTCATTCAGCCAAGCCCAACAGCCTGAAATGGGCAGAACCTGTTGAAGCCTGTCTCTAGCACCACAAATTCAGATTCAGAACACACAAATCTAGATTTGAAATGATTACTGGTTATTGAGATGCATTTTCGTTGCTTTTTGCACACCACTAGACCATTTTGAGGAATTATTGAAGGATGATTTAGAAGTGTGGTTCCTCAGGAAACATGTGAATCAGATAAAGAAAGTAAAATAAAGTGAAATGTAAATATATGCAATGTTTTATAATGATACTGATAGCATGTCACACAGCCTGTCTTAGGTTTTGATTAATATCAGAAACAAAAACCAAAACACACTTACAGCACTGATGGGCACCTCCTCAACCAGCTCTCTCTCTGCTTTGTTTCGGTTGTGAATCCACAAATAGCACGGCCCCCTCTCTCTCTCTCTCTCTTGCTGCATGTGTCTGTCTCTCTGTGTCGCATTGCTTCTCAGTTGTCAGCCGATCACCTGAATGCATCAGGAAGAGTGCAACAGGTGCAGGGGGAGAGCGTAATGGGGATGAGCAGACAGGTGCGATGAGCGCAGTCGCGCCTGGCAGGTGTGTGACGGCCTCAACGTCACACGCCTTTTGTCAAAGTGACACAAAGGAGGCAGCAAACATGCACACGCCAACTATAAAACCAGCTGACACCCACCAGAGGCAATCAGCCTAGCACACAAACTGCATTTAAACACCTGCTGAATAAAGTATTCTCTCTCACACATACACAGGCTTTGGTCTTGTCCTTTAGAGGCTGTTTTTTTGTGGCTGCCTAGACGACAGTTGAGTGAGAAGGAAGGATAGGATGAAGAAAAAGTGATTAACAAAAAATGACACTCCATGAAAAGCTAATAACACAGTTACTGACGAATTCTATAAAACAAAGTGGTGTTTTATTCCTACATATCCTGAACCTGAGGAATCTGAAACCAGTGTCAGCTCTCATTTGATTACACTCACTTCACAGTGCATTGACTGTTTCTGCCCGTGCGACATGTCCGGTGCAACAACTATGAAACAGCAGAGAGAAGAATAAGAATAAGATCAGTCCTCCATTATGGCCACAAGCCTGCAGTCCAAAGGTGAATGTGGCTTAGGTATGCAAGTGGAGAGTTTGACCTCCTGCACAGTTCATTACACCAAATGACCATGACGAGCAAAGCGAGTTTTCACCGTACTACCCTCTCAGATCAAACAATGCACGTTAACATATTCATACAGTGGAAAGAAAACTGCTGTGCTGCTGTATCTATTTATCAACACGAACCTGAGAACAGTCTTTCACGGTTCCCCATCGGATCCCTACAGGAAGTCACAAAAACACACTGCTCTCCGCTTGTCTGGACCATAAATTCTCACGCCCCCCCCTTCTGGCCACACCTTTCCACAATTTCCCTTTATGCTTCTACACATGTTCTACAGTGTGTGTGTGTGTGTGTGTGTGTGTGTGTGTGTGTGTGTCTAAAGTCCTGTATTGTGTCATGCCACTCACTTGTCTTCCAGTAAATAAGAGCTGCAGTAGCGACAGCAACCCTGCTAGCAGACACACCCCAAACCCAAATATGTACCAGGCTTTGTACCAGGCTTTGTACCTGGCAGGCACCAACCTCAACACTTAGGGAGATGGTAGGTGACACAACACACCCTCTGGCAGCCTCCAGCTCTGCCACTCCGTCTTACATTGTTGAGGGATGTTTGATTTTGCCTGTTTCTGTCTGATAAGACACCATTCAGATCCATCTGACTCATGTAACAGCTTTTATAGTGTCTCAGAGAAGCCAGCATGAGGGTGCTGCTAGTCACTGTGATGATGTAGATTCTCAGTCATTCAGGTGAAGCTATCTGGAAGCTGAGTCATGGCAACAGGAGCTTCTTCTTGTTAGGTCAAAACAATTCACTGCTCATCAAAGTAGCTTCATTGGTCTGAGGACAGTGGGTTGGAGGTCACAGGTGAGTTTTACTGATGTCACCCTGAATAGGCTCCTTAGGTAAAACAATGGAAGGGGAGGGTGTCAGTAGATGTAACAGTCACACCTCTGACAACAGCTCCTACCCCCTGAAGAAGGTGGTTAGGTGGGGTCAACCTGGTGTATGTGTATATTTACCCACAATCTTCTGGGGATGGATGAAGGAGCAGAATGCTACATAGAAGACAGGTCACTGTGTGTATATCAAGGCTGAATGTCTATAACCTGCTTTCCCTGCTCTGCTATGCCCTTCTACCATCTGCTGCAATGCCACTGGAGTACATTTCTACAAAAACAAAACACGAAAAAAACATGCTCACTGTATCTTTAAATACAAACCTTTGCAACTTTGTTCCCTCGGTATACAAATGCTCAGTTTACTGCACATGTCATTTCGTTTACATCGACCTTTAACCTTCTTCTTTAACCTTCTCAGTCATCCTCTATACAAAAGCATTGCATTCATGTTACATGTTACTGACAAAGAGAGTAAGAGAGTAGACACATCAGCTCTCTTTCTTTCTTCATCAGAAAACAGGTCCAGTATACTAGCTACATTTCCTTCTCCAGTTTTTTCTCCCCCTGCCCCTCCATCCCCTGTATCTCTCCAACTCAGGTCTTATCATATGATAAAAATGTAAGACATCATATATGTTATTACAGATTACCCACAGAGAGATTAGGCACATTATCTGTTCAGCTGATTACAGTACATGACCAGGAACATGAGCAAAAACACACTGAGCACCAGTTCAAAGAACTATGATTGTTACCTACATCTGTGGTTTTAAGGGATTTCACCAGTTTTTGTTCCATTTTTTATGAACTAATAAATGATTACACCTAACAACTAATGATTTGCCATTTGCCAGTTTGCATGTGAGTGTTTCCTTATCCCAGACTATCAGCTGGGATTTGGACTATGAACCAGGATGTACTGGCTGACAGAAAGATACTGTAGCGAGGTCGCACACAAGGAATGAGGAAAAACTGTGTGAACTATAAGACACAGCGTAGTACACTCCCAAATCAGAGTAAGCAAAAATCACCTTGAAGCTAAAAAAACAGAGTTTAAAGTGAGTTGTCTAGTACAAATATCTTTCACTGGTGTAAAAAGGCTGATGACGACAGTTATCAGACTGAGCACTTGTCTTAGACTCGATGGGAAATCACCTACACTATCAATAATGTCAATAATCTTTCTGTCACACATTCACAGTCATGCTAGAGCTCTGCCACCTGACCTCAACCTTATGGCTCACGTTTCCAGCTATTACCAAAAATAGGAAGACTCAGTTAACTGGGGGAGCTCATTATGCTCATTAGGCTCATGCAGACACTCGTGAGCACACTCTGTCAGTACCTGCGGACAACGAGCTGCAGCATCTTGTACGACCCTTTGACCAGAGCGATGGCTTCCTGCCGGTACCCGGTCAGCTCCACGTCGTTAATGATGACGATCTCATCCCCCACCAGCAGAGGTTGCTCCAAACAGTCTGCCTTACCACCCTCCTCTACCTGAAAACACACACATGAACACAGACATTTGAGGCCGGATTTACTGCAGCAAGCGTGTAGTGAGCTTCTGGTGTAGTGAGGCTGCAGCTCATCATGCAGCGAGCTCCTGCCACTGTGAGCTGGGCTCAGTGTGCTGCATGTCTGTGCTGACACAAAGTGATGAGACCTGCTGAGTCACACTTGTTGTGGTAGCTGTCATTGTTCCTATTGTCCTGGGTGGTAAACTCTTAATGGTGAGTGTACTGTTGAGAGTCGCCATAAGGAAAAGTATTTTTGTGCCCATTCATCCCAATGGCATATCACATTGTGGGAACAAAGTGTGCAACGGGGGTGAGGGAGCAGGTGTAGTCCTTTGTGGGCTATAAAGAGGGCCATCATTTGGTAAGTCCCACCTCTCCCCACATTAAAAAACAACATCAGTGGTGTCAGGATCATGACTTCTGCTGGATCAATAACTGGTAGAACCGTGTTAGTTTTAGTTTATATAGTCTTGCAGAAATAAGGTATTTAGGGTTATTTTGAAGATGATATGTGCACATGCTCACAGTGTGAATGGAGATCATAAAAAGTAAGAGAGAGAGTTATGATTACAACAGGACAAAATTCCTGTAAGTCCCTCATCACTCCACCATGTTGACATGTTGATGACGAAAGGGAGATTCAAATAAAACTCCTACTCTGACACACACACACACACACACACACACACGCTGTATACAGCATTGCAGCATGAGTCTACACAATTTATCAGTGCTGCCGGTGATGCCTCTTAGCAGCCTGTCAGCCTGTCTGCGTCTGTGTTTTTTTATCACTGTGTGTGTGTGTTAGTGTGCATGTTTGTTCACTTTAACGTCACACTGTGATGCCGTCTTGTTCTCTGTGTGATAAGCTCAATTAAAGCCTGGGTCGGTTGTCAGAATGTCTCTGCACACATGTCACCAGCTCCGACTGGATTCCTGCACATCAGCTGCGTTTGGTAAATGAACTGACTTTGAAGTGGAAAATGTTTCTGCTGGGGCTTTGATTCTTATCAGACACTGTGCTTAGTGTAAGGTGCACCTTTGGTGTGTGCATTAGGGTGAACTGGAAGAGTTTCTGTCAAAAAAAAAGCCAAAGTCAAAGATCTGAATAGTCGCTTCCTTCTATATTCGCTGTAGATAAGTACACAGAAGTTAATTAATCTGGGAAAGGTCAGATTCACTATGAGTGGTGAAATACAATAACAAAGATCAGAATGTGCCTTTATTCCATAGTTGTTTTCACATATTTCCCCGTAATCGACAAAGGTATGTAGCTCTGCTCTGAAATATTACCCCACCCATCTGGGACTCTTCGAATGTTAAAACTGCCAAGAATTTAGTGCAGGGTGTGTCCGACCCTCTTCTGAATTACAACATGTGTTACTTTTCAACAAAAGCATGGTGCGCTTTGGTCCACACACGCTGCGGCTCCAAGTTCGGAACGTTCCTCAGGGAAAAAGTGCTCACGCTCACGTGGTGGAAGCGCTGACTTAAATCACCTGTGTACGGTGGCCCTGAGGGGGGCAAACATGAGACGCTATGACGAAATGTGAAACAACAAAACTGAAGTCAGATGGCAGCCTAGAGTGAAGGCAAGGTCGCTGAACAATGGGTTTTCCAATGTGTCTGCATTAGTGTTGGATGTAATAATAACACAACAAAGTGACACAAACCCGAGTTGGGTCTTAACGGGCTTTGCTCATGTGAAGGAAATGAAACGGCCACTCAGAGCTGCAAAAGAAAAACTGTAAACGAGCCCTCAGCTCTGTACAACGGTCCACATGTCTGCACTGTTTTCCTTTTTCAGGAGTAAATATACCCAAATAAGGCCAGCAGGATCACTGGGTAACTGTGTGTGTGTGTGTGTGTCAGTGGTATTCCAGCTGAAATTCATTATCCTGCAGATGGAGATATCCAAACAGAGCCGCTCAGCCTTTTCATACCGTGACTGAAACAACATACCTTGTCTAATCAATAAAGACTGTGTGATTTGGGAAGGTATCCTCAGACAGCAGCGACGGGCTCTGCTAGTAAAAAGCAGCACGATGCTGGATGTCTTTGCAGCAGCACAGTAGTTAGGCTGTAGATGAGCCAACCAATCTTAGCGCTTAAGCCCCAGTAAAAGCTGTTAGAATTTTCTTTCTAGGACTGCTGCTATAGTACTACTTATCTTTTTTTAAGGGGAGAAACTACCCACTTGGATTTGATATGTGCCACTTTATCCACTGTCTGTGTGGAAACCACTTATTCTTACAATACCAGTTTGCAGATACATCGTTTGCACCGTCACAGGTCTGACGTTGATCTATGTTTCTGGATTTATTCTGTATGTTCAGTAATAGTAGATGTCCATGTCTACCAAAAGAAATAAAAATCCACCTTAATACAGCCCCTTGTGTCCTTAAACTGGTTTTGGCACCGTCACTCTCTAATCAAAGCAAAGCGATTGTCATTTAAAGGGTTATTCCAACCAATTTGGTACTGAAGCTCACAAAAGAGAAATCTGTATCCTAAGTTTTGTTCCCTGGTATGAACCTGTTCAACTCCCATGTGTTTCACTTTGTAACACAAGCTTTCTATTTCTTTTATATTTTCTATTGTCAGTGTCTAAGCTGAGACAACTGTGATCATAATGACTCTACTATGCACACAAAAGTTAACTAGTTCCACAGGGTTCTGTGCTTGGACCGATTCTTTTCACGCTATACATGTCCCCCTTGGGCTATATTATTAGGAAACACTCACACAATAAATTTCCTTTGCTAGAACTGCCTTTTTCCACCTGAGGAATATTGTTAAAATTAGGAGCATTCTGTCCCAAAGTGATGCTGAAAAACTAGTCCATGCATTTGTTACTTCCAGACTGGACTATTGTAATTCATTATTAATAGTTTGTCCCAATAACTTATTAAAATGCTTCCAGTTAATCCAAAATGCTGCAGCCAGAGTTCAGACTGGAATTAGTAAGAGAGATCATATTTCTCCTACGTTAGCTTCTCTCCATTGGCTCCCTGTAAAATCCAGAATAGAATTTAAAATTCTTCTCCTCACTTATAAATCACTTAATAATCAGGCTCCATCTTATCTTAAAGAACTCATAGTTCTATATTTTCCAAGGAGAACTCTCCGTTCTCAGACTGCAGGTTTACTTGTGGTTCCTAGAGTTTCCAAAAGTAGAATGGGAGGCAGAGCCTTTTAGCTATCAAGCCCCTCTCCTGTGAAACCAGCTCTCAGTTCAGGTTCTGGAGGCAGACATCCTCTCCACATTTATGACTAGACTTAAAACTTTCCTTTTTTATAAAGCTTATAGTTAGAGATGGATCAGGTGACTCTGAACCATCTCTTAGTTATGCTGCTAGTGGGGGTTGTTTTTTTTAATACAGTTTTATAAATATTTTGTAAGGTCTTAAACCTTAAACACTGTAAAGTGCCTTAAGATGACATCTGTCATGATTTGGCGCTATACAAATAAAATAAAATAGAATAGAATTGAATTGAATCATACATCATAACAACCAACGTCTCAGTATTTGTGACAATGTGAGTTTCATTATCTAGAAAATAAATACATATTTCCAACTTCTAGTTCATTTCTATATATAACAATATTTATCAAGTGGCTTTGCCCTTGTTTGCAGGTGACTCAATGTGGGCACATGAATCATCTCACACTTGTAGATTGGGTTACATGTGCCTATGGACTTGTGCATGATGCATTTGAGTGCTGGTGTATTTACTGTAAATAGTTTAAAGCATCACTCGTGCCAGCTATGATGGCATTTTAATTAGCAACGAGGCCTCCAACGTAAATGTCTTGTCCTTCCCCTCTCATATGACCCATGGGTACGTCTGTTGAAACAGCACCCTTTTTGGTGGCTGGAGTTGCAGACTTTTATTGTTGTGGAGACAATCATAAAAACACAGTAACCCAGTTATGGAACCATCATAGCTCCATAACAAGTTAGGTGCAGTAAAAGGATTGTGGTTTGGACTGAGATTTGCACTCCCTTAACATTACACGACCTATGTTGCCATGATTACAATAATAAACACACAGTTAACACTGAGAGAGAGTCATGGATGAAAGCACGTTTTACATTGATAATCAAACGCGTCCTAAGAGTCAGTCCAGTTTCTTTGGCCTGTGCTTCCATGTGACTTCCTCTGACAGCCCATGTTGGCCCCAAACAGCTGAAAGCCAGTGAAAAGCTTTCCTAGAAGCCTCGCAGGTGAACACACCGTCTGTTACATCTTATTATGGAGTAAGGAGAACAGTTCAACCAACAGCAGTAGACGGTCAGATAGGTTCAGTTGGGTTTTTTACACCACTTATGAGACCTTCAGGCTAAGACTCATTAGAATGGTTTAACCTGACCTCGGACTCAGAACCAGAAGAACTGTTCTGCACTGATAACAAACATGCTGTTAGGGAACTTTGGGTTTTTCTGCTCCAAAAGAAAAAAAAACACATATACAGTATTAAACTAGTTCAACAAATGTTATACTCAGACAGTGGACACCAATCAAACCTCTTAATTTGATCCTTCCCTTCTCAATCAAACCTTTGTTTCATACTCGTATGTATTTAAACGGAGTAGCGGTGATGGTGGGGAGCAGCCACTGACAGCGAGAGATGGGCAACAAAAGAAAGATGTTCGCAGGATATTTAGTGACAGAGTGTGACTGAATAGACAGAGATTAATTATGAACTACACAGAGACGGAGAGAGAGACGGTTAAACTGTGGGACATCAGGCAGTTGTTGGGTCAAACATGGAGAACTGTGTAAACACTGGTCTGAGTACAGTACACAATAAAAGAATGAGTGCGTTCAAAAGCACCCAGGAAAACACATAATACACATTCTTGTCCTATTTTACAGCCGTTTGGCCTCTGTCCCAGAATAACCTCCGCGCGCGCGCGCGCACACACACACACACACACACACACACACACACACAGCAGTCTGCTGATTTGCATTTTGATAAAAATGAGGCCACAGAGGCTGTGGGGACAGAGGGGGAAATCAGTAGTGGTCATGTTCCTTATTGCAGTCACTACAATGATGTGACAAATTCAGTATCAATAAAATGTGACTGGCTATAATCTACTGTTTACTCCTACAATCAGATCAAAGGCCAGATCTGAGTGATTCATTGCTTTCCCGTCTAAACAGCACACAGAAGTGCCACAGTTTTGATTCAGCTAAAACGCTCACTGCCAACAATAATAATTATTCAGTAAATGTTGATGTGGGCAACTAACGTAACAGCTGTGTCCGTCAAATTGAGTCAGTTAGTTCAAGTTTATTCTGGATGGACAGCTACTAAAATAAACTCGAAACTCTGCTGTTGTGTTGAACAGTGTTCCTTCTTGTGTTTCTCCTGGTGATGCCCATGTTAGGTTAAAATCCAGCGTCACAGAGGTGACTGGTTGGGGTTTGGGTAGGCTCAGTGAGGTGTACATATAAAGTTGTTTTTGTGAAACTACAGATACAGTCTACAGTCTGCTAGGAGTTATATCATCATGCACAAATAGCACAGCCCATCATTTGGTTTTTATCATGGAGATTAGCTTTGGTGTGTGTTCAATGGATGGACTGCAAAAGGAGTCTATAGGTGCCCAAAGGGTCAAGGGTCTCCTGGACCAGACACAGACTAACCACAGAAACTGGGATCTGTTTTGCCCTAAATGACACGTCTATGGTGGGTTAATGTGATCAGGAAAAACACATGAACACGGAGCACTGGTGTCTTCTTCACTATTCACACTTAGGATAGAGGCGGCTTTGTGAATGAGGAGCATCACTCTGTGTCATCCTCGGGTTTGAAAAGATACACTCATGCGTGTGTGACTGTTCAACAGATGCTGAATAGTGAGCTGGGCTACCTGAAAACCTATCATCATTTTCAGCCCATCGCCATAAAATCCCTGGATGGGGTTTCAGAGCAGTGAAGCGTTTTTGTGCTGACGCTCAGCATAACTCATATTTTAAAGAAAGTCCTGTGTCTTAACCTGCTGCTATTTACCAAGCAGGGGGAGTCTGACTGAATGATGCTGTCAGTCTCACTACGGGAAACTCAGCATCCTGGTTTTTGGAGCTTCATCTAAAAAATCAATAGAGATGGTTAAAATCTATTTCCCTGATAATATTTGTACTGGATGAAACACATCAAGGTGCGGCTTCCTGTCAGATCCTGTGTGGGAGTATTTTAACACTATATTTACTGCCAAGTTTGAACAGGACACTTAATCTGTTTTCTATATTCAATCAAAACATGGTAAACATGAAGCAGGTCTCTGTAGAAAGCAGATCATGTATCTACACCCTGGGTAGGACTCATTCCAACCTGTTGACACAGTGCTGAAAAACTGGGAAACTTTCTGTTTCTTACCCTGGAGATGATGAGCGGCTCTCCGTGCTCCAGGCCGCCCTGCAGGGTGAAGCCCCACGGCGCTCCTCCCTGCAGCCGGGCCTCCAGCAGCACCCAGCCGCCGCCGCTAACGCCGCTCTCCATGCCCGGCCGGGGAGCGCTCACTCCGGGCTCCTCGAGGCAGGGATGACCGGGACCGAAGAAAACGATCTCACCTTCCTGAGCTCATGTCCTTCATTCATTTATTTCTCCTCGTTAAAGGGAAAAAGAAAGCAGGAGGCGTCCGGACGAAGCAGCCGCGTTTCCCGCAAAGTGCATTCCTGACGCGGAGAGAGCGGCGGATCCTCGGCGGGCGGACACACTGGAAACACAAGGTTTCAAAGTTTACCGAGAGGAGAAAGTGCAGATTTAAGATGAGCGAAGGTCAGATGTGCTCCAACAGAAATCCAACCCTCCCTCTCCCTCTCTCTCCCTCTCTCCCTCTCCCTCTCTCTCTCTTCCGAAAATCAGTTTAGCATCACAATAGGATTTAGTGCGACTCGCTGACCGAGGAGAATAGAGACAGACAGAGAGAGAAGTGGAGTGAGGTGGAGTGAGACACAGAGAGGGGGAGACGGGGAGAGCAGTGGAGGGGTGAGACAGGGAGAGGACAGGACAGGACAGGACAGGAGAGGACAGGAGAGGACTAGACAAGGAACAGAGAAAAGTTAGACACAAGTGGAAAGGAAGGTAGGAAACAAGGAATGAAGGATACATAACAGAGCAGAATGGAACTAGATCCCATTAGAAGTGAGGAAGGTCAGTTCTTGAAGTGGAGTAAATTTTATTTATTATAATGAGTTTATGGTGTTTGAAGGGTAAGATCCATTAGAGACATTTTATTTTTAAGTCCATTACTTTTTCCATTGGTGAAAGTAATTAAAACAGAACTGAGGGTGTCCTGTGTGTGTGTGTGTGTGTGTGTGTGTGTGTGTGTGTGTTCTGATGAGTTGTAATCCAATCATCCGGCAGCTGTAACATGTAGCTTTATTCATCACGAAAGCGTGACGGTTTCTCACGCAGTGTCGCTGGAGTTATCCACAGCGGCATTACTACAATATTAAAAAAAGAAACGTTCAGTTCTCCATCCCCTCTTTATAAAGGTTCAAGCTGACAAGTCGAAGATGAACAAATATTTGTTCATACAACACAGAACCACTGTCAGCAGTCAACATGCACAGTTATTTAGTTTTTCTGCCAAATCAGAAAAACACACATGGACATATTACAATTCATCACTTCAATTGCATGTGTCCATAAGCACCTCCACAGCCTCACACTGTGAGATCTGTAATACAGTGGATATTTTACAGAAACAAGCACAAGACGTTCGATTACAGTCTGATACTGATGCAGGTGAACATCACTCTGATACTACAGGCTTTACAAATCTGTTAGTGATCCATTCTGAGCCATAGCTGTGATCAGGCTCACAAGCTTTGGACACCTCAGTGTTTTATCTGTTCGATGGTGATCGTATTTAAGCACAACCTGTTCAAAAGTGAGACACGAGGTTTTCTACGAAAAACAGAATCGAACCTCACACTGACAGCAGCGAGCTGGGTGTGCTGCTCCTGAAGAATGTGGTTTAACGTACGGACCATCAAGTGTATCAGCTAACAGGGGTCACAGGGCCATTATTAAGAAAAGAGAAGGTTTCTCAGTGAAAAGGGTTCAGGTGACACACAAAGAACTTCATCAAACACCAGGAAACTTCAGACACTGGGGCATTTTACACGTAAAGCTCAGTGTGAAGGTCAAAGGTCAAACAGAAGATGGAGGCTGTCGAGCCTTCAGGATTTAAAGGTAAAGTCGTTCAAAGAATCATGTGAGAGTAGGAGGCTGGTCATGCTGAGCTGCATTTGAAGGCCTGTGCTGAGGAGACAGTCAAAGACTGCCACCTACAGGAAGATCAGTGAGTTACAATCAGCGGTACAGAATTTTACTGTGGTGGAGAGGGGACCTTTTGTTTTGCCAACCAAAATGTGCTAGAAGGTGTTTAGTTCATCACGGGTCGGTCTAGAGTTGCTCTTAAGATTCCAATGTTTGTAATAATTTAATAAAATGGGGATATTTAGGAAAAGCAGGGTGAAGTTGATTTCAAAAATATGAAAATCAAATTTAAGCTTTGCAGAAATAAAATGCTCTTCAGTACAGTTATATATTTAATCCATATATTCCAAAGCTGAGAGGACACACATTTAGTGTGAAGACATTCTCATAAGGCACTGAGTCAAATGCTAACAAACATGTGCAAACACCAAAACGGTATAAATAATTTGTACAGAAATGTGCAATTCAAAAAACCATGTTTAAAACCCTGTCAATCACAGCTAGCGCTAAAAAAAAAAAAGAACCATTATTGCTTTAAAAACCTACATATTGACCACTAAATGTGAACAGAATTTTTACATTTTCAAAACTCTTTGCGTGCATAGATTGTTACTTTAAGATTACCTTTATGAATTATAGGTATAAAAAAAACTTTTAAATACTTTTTTTAGCTGATAAAGACATGAAAGCTAAAATAACACCTCAGCAAATCACTAATAAAACAACATTTCAGCCTTACAACGCAGCATTTAAATTAAAGCACTTCAAATTTCAGGACTGGTCATTTTCATCATGACATCTTAAATAATGAAGCACATTCAAATAGCAAGTTTGACTGTGTTTTTACACACACACACACACACACTGTGTGATCACTTCGGTCCTAGTCCCAGTGTCTTTCAGCACATCCTAAACTGTTTTGGTGCTAATGAAATCCTTCTCTCAGAAATATAAAAACTACAATAAATAAAAAGGTGCATGTGAAAAATGTTTGTTCAACTGTTTACTCTTTTATGTTGTCTTTAGGTGAAAATGCATTGTGGTTTTACCCACACTACTGTAAGCTCCATCATGGTCCAGGATGAAATATGACTTTGGTGATTCCCTGACTTTTCAGTGCCATCAAAGGATAAAAGTGTTAAATACTGGTTCATGACGTAAATGATCAACCAGGTTGCCACCGTCTCAGCCACAAGTTACATTACCATTGCAAATGTAGAACAAACTACGTCCATCCCCTACTGCTTAGAGAATGTGAGAAACTGGTTCAAAAGTAATATGTGGTCCTGTTAGTTGGCGTCACAGGAGTAGAAGCCACCAGGAAAACAACGTACAATTTGTTCAATGGATTTGTTTCACGTATTAAATGGAGGGAGTCCTGTACACATGATACATATGCTGAATCTCGTGTATTGATACATTTTGCATTCATCTATACACCAACTTTAAAAAAAATTCTATTCATTACCTTTATATGTGCAAGTTGAAAATGCACACATAGAAAAACGGATGGAAGCCCAGCTATAGACAGGGCAGGGAATTTAGTAAGTGCTGAGACTCTTCATGCGACTTGACAATAACAAATGATGACAACCCCTAGTGGAGTGTCAGTGGCCTATGACTGAGAATGAGAAAGCAGTGTCAAACTAAGCTTCCTCTGACATATTATGGATAGTCTCAATTATCATCTTCTTCAGTTTCTTCACTTTGTCCGGTGGGGTCTCATTCAGACACTCCTCCACATACTTCAGGAACCCAGCATGTGGTGACGCAGTTTCCCTTTGACCGAATGTCCTCATAAAATCCAGCATTTCGCTGTTGGTGGGTGGTGCCCGACGGCTTGGTCGCTTGCGTCTCGACACTCTGCTGTCGGTGTGAGAGGAGGATGTGGAGGGAGACGGGGAGGAACAGGGAGAGGAGTGCTGGGAGTCTGGGGGAGTAGGAGAAGGTGGAGCTTTGAGGTTCTCTGATGTGATGTTCAGTTTTGTAGCAGTGTGATTAGTGGTGAGGTACTGTAGTGGTGGGGGGCTATGCAGGTGAAGGAGGCCAGACTCCTGCGGTTCGTGGAAGTGGAGGTCTTCAGGTTGCTCGTCCTCATCGCATGACTCGCAGAGGAACATCAGTTCACGGTAGTGTTTCCACTTGGGGAGGTAAAAATCCTCTGAACCGCATGTTTTGTTTGAGCTGACTGCCTTGTGCTCACGCTGGAAGATGGTTCGCAAGTTCCTGAATTTTGTCTTAATGTCTTCCACTGAAAGATGACCAATAACAGAACGTGTGAGTATCGACAGAGAAAACTACTTTGCACAAATGGTGTAAAGAAATATTTTTTTGAAATCAATTTGAAAGATGTATTTTTCTGATGATAAAATGTCTCCATAAGTTCGTCAGACACTGCCTAGTTTAATTGCTCTAGTAATACATCACTAAATGAATGTGAAATACATCAATGTTCTCTTGTCACAGCAACACAAAAACACCAGCACCATCATCCTCATTACCTGTGAATGGGACTGGTTCACGGTCAGACAGGAGGCTGCTCAGTGTCTCCAACAGGCTCTGTCTCAGCAGACGGTTTCTGTAGCTCTCTGACTTGTGGTTCCACAGACAGCTGTGATCTGGAAAAAGATCACATAAAATCCAATTAGAATCCTTCTCCTCTAATATTCCTCTGATGTTACTTTACGTTATTAACATAACACCATACACTTAACAAACAGCTCCCAGATTCTCACTCGTTGGCTGATTTTAGGCCTTATTCATAAACATCATGAAAGTAGCTGCAATTTAGGAGAAACTCCTAAAAACCCTGGTCTGCTCAAATAGACTTGAATCTGAATAATTAGGCCACCTACTGGAGTAAAATGATATGAGCTGCTGAACTTTGCCATCACTCCAGTGGCAGCGGGAGTCTGTGGTCGCTCTGCTGTCTGCCTGAACTGGACCGGATGCAGGGAACTTTAGAGAGGAGGGGTTTACACGAGTTTTGGTGTCTGGAGGTGAAGGAGATGGAGAAGCTGGGAATGTGGAGGGAGCTGCTTTGCCTGCTAGTTTAGCATCATCTGCAGACACAGAGGAGTATGTGGAACTGGTTTTGACATCACTCTGACTGGACCTGGTGTGAGCAGATGCACTGAACTTGTTGCTATTGGCTTGGGTGGAGCTGGAGGAGAAGCTACTGAGTGTGGAGGAAGACGTTTGGTCTCCATGTTGTAGATCCTTGTCTTCCTGTGGCATTGGTATCTGTAGGTCATCTGTGCTATCGTCTTCATCACAGGACTCGCAGAGGAAGAGCAGCTGCTGGTAGTGTTTCCATTTGGATACGTATAGTTTGTCAGAGGCCCTGCTGGCCTGCACCGCCTTACATTCACGATTAAAAACTGTCCGAAGGTTCTTGAACTTGCACTTTATGTCTTCAACTACAAACAAACAGAGGAGTCGTGTTACATATGACCATTTCACAACAACTCAGACAATGTATAATGTCTGTCAATGACAAAACCTCACTAACTCTGCAGTTTAGGAGCTTAGACAAGATTTTGTCTGAAATATTAGATAAACCATGCAGGTAATACAATCATTTTATACATACCGACACAAAAAATATTTAGACAATTTAATGCTCAGTTGATCCGTGACTGGGTATGTTTGTCGGGTAGGTCATTTATAAATGAGCAGATGTAAGCTTTAGAGAGGATTTGTTGCATTTGTTTCTGGAGTTTGTTGTTGCTGACCACCAAAGAACTGTTATTACCAGTGAAGCAAACAACAACTTGGCTAAGAAAACAAAGCAAATTCCACAGAGAGACATATGGTCAAATCAGCTATTTACTACATTGTTATAAATTGGACTGGCGAGCTCAGAAATACAGAGACTCACAAAATACTTTTTTAGTATTGAATTCTTTCCTTTTCACAACAGTAGCCAATGAAAGTTAACATTCTACTCCTAAAACACATTTCCAATACATCACAGTTGCATAAACTGTGTCACTGTCTTAATACCTGCCTGTATGTAGTACTTCTGTGGACGTTCACATATGGTGAGCACAGGTTTAAGTTTTGATCTACAGGCAAACAGACGCCGCCTTGCAAGAGTTGTTTACATGCAAAAATGATGGTGGTCCAACATAGAAAAGGAAAACATCAATTCTTGATGTCATACTTGGATGTAATGCCTGCATGATATTTACCTGAGAAAGACACTGTGTGGTCGGACAGCTGGTTCCTCAGGGATTCCAGCAGCCTCAGTCTGAGCTGGCGGTTGTTGTGGTTTTCAGACTTCTTGTTCCATAGACAGCTGTGCTCTGTGCTCAGCAACAAAAAACAACAACTCCCATCAACTATGCAACACTGTCACTGTAAGAATCTAAATAATCCACAGGTTTGTTTTTCTATACCAATTCCTCTTCAATAATAAGTATCATAATAAGTATCAGTTTAGAAACTGCAGTCAATGTTGTTGTTTACCAGAGTAGAAAGCTATCAGGACACGCTCTCTGTCTTCAGTCCAGAAACATTTAACCATCGTGTTGGATGGGACACAAGAGGACGGAGAAGAGGTGGAAGAGGTAGATAAGCTAGGGAGGAAAGAGGTGATTTCTTGGAAGGTATGGACAGACTGTGGCTCTTCCTGTGGAACAGGAGGCGGTGACAGCGGCATCTCATCGACACAGACATCGTGATCCCAGCAGCCACGCAGAAACATCAGCTGCTCGTAGTGCTTCCACTGTGGCACAAACGCATCATCCGATCTGCACACTTTCCTCGTCTTAACCATTTTGTACTGACGTTGAAATGTGGTACGAAGGTTCTTGAACTTATTCTTAATGTCTTCCACTAGAAAGAATAACAGAACAGTGTATGATTAGATCCACCCCCCCCTCCAGCATGAAATAGAGCTTTGAATTATTGCCTGCAGTCTTACCAGTGAAAGGCACAGGTGGGGGGTGAGCTGACAGAAGGATCCTCAGGTGTTCCAGAGTTTTCCATCGCAGTTGTCGGTTCTTGTAACTCTCTGACTTGTGGTTCCACAGACAAGTGTGCTCTGAAGAAGAAAACAGCAACATTCAAGATTGTTTTTCTGACTGGAAGCTAAGCTATGAACTGGTCTAACCACATGTTAATACCAAATATTACCTGTGAGCACCGGACTACAACTAGTTAGAAATACTGTGTAATGTATATTTTAAATACAAGGTGTACAGTACATGTGTACTGAGTGGCTCAGTGATATTGCTGTTATGTTGGTCGTGCTGGTTTGGTTGATGACAGTCATTTGTGACTGAGCTCAGGTGCTCTGGACTTCACTGAGCTGCTGTGGTCAGGTGTACACGGTGCTAGTCATTTCTGGGCTGACTAATCTTTAAAGTTAAAAAGTAAGCTACAAGATAAAGTTGACGTTGACAAGCTAACGAGGTCTGACCACAACTCACTCAAACTCCACCTTGTGTCAGTTTTTACTGTTTCGAAATGGCGTTAAATTACCTATAACGTTAGTTTGCATCCTAATGTTTCACATTAGGCAGCTTACAGAGTAACTTAGCGATAAAAAAATGTCAAAACCTACTGTCAAATCAACGCTGACGTATTGTAGAAGAACAGCAGCTAACTTGACTGTAGTTGCTAGTCGCCATTGCTGTTATTTGTCTGTATTGCACTCATGCTAACAGTCGTCGCTCTCGTCGAGCAACGGTTGCCGGCAAATGTTGCACCTTCCGAGAACACACTGACGGAAACAGCAACTTTTAAGTCAGTTTACTAGTGGAATGAAAGTTGTTGTTGTGTATTTTGACCTACTGGAGAAAAACGCTATGAGTGTCCTCTCTTTGTCTTCGGTCCAGTATCTCTCCGGTGAGAGGCTGAGCGATGACGCCTCCATATTTGTTGTTGCCATTCGGTCCTTCGTTACGCGGCTGCCAGGTCACATGACACCGAACCGAGCCTGTGATTGGACGATCATCGAACATTGACACATTGCCCAGTAGAGGTCACTGTCGGCTGTTGTTGCCCACATGTCAACAACCACACACAATTTCACTTTTAATTGTAAATCAGTGTAATGCTACGGAGCTCCCTTAGGGTCGGCGCAGGGATTTTTGTTTCTGGAGTTACTTTTGCGTTATCTCTGGTCCGTATCAATTTATTCTGATAGTAGAGCCTGTATCCTGCAGTAGATCCCAGCTGGCTGGGTTCACCATCAGCTGTGTACCACTGTAACTCAGAGAGATGGAGAATATGACAGTACACTGTTCAGTACACCACCTTCCATCCTTGAACAGCTGGGATCGGACAGTTCACTGTAACTGCAGGTGAGCTGCAGCTCTGGCTATAACTCCACCATTTAAATAGTGTTTAACCATCATCAGCTGTTTATAGGCTCCATTAACTGTGTCCATCTTATTACAGAGCTGTAGTATGTCCAGTCTGGTTATGTATGAATGAATACACTGTTACGCAGAAGTATACTGTCAGTAACGGGGGATGCTGGAGCTGATCCCAGCTGTCACAGTGTGAAAACCTGGTACAGTATGGAGAGGTTGCTGCAATTTTGTAGATCCCTAATTAGACTGGACTATGTCTACAGATCAGACTTATGAATCCGTATGATCCAAACAGTAAGTCCAGTCAGGTTATGTGTAAGATAATACACTGTCGCTACCGTTACACAACAATGGATATAATAGGGGAGAACATGTATTATGCATATTATACATAACATGACATTTCACCAGATGCATTTATTGCTAACCGCTCCTTTTAAAAGAGCTCCAATAGGATACATGGGTGCTCGGCCACTCGGCATATAGATGTTTAACCATCATTAACTAGCAGGTACAATCAGAAACAAAACAACTGAAGCACAGACACGTCTGTAGTCACAATCCACAGGACCATTTCAGATCTGAGTGCTACAGTGACCTGCAGTCTGTACACTTCTTTCATCCAGACACAACCGGGATCAGCTCCAGCTATATGCTTTAACCTTTCACTCTGATTAACTCTGTTGAGTGGTTCATATATTGTCTATTTACACTAAGCAAAGACAATAACAACAACTGGAGCACAGACACTGCTACAGTCACAATCACCAGCTCCATCCCAGTCGTAATCCCAGCTACAGTTTGTCTCAATCAGCCTCAGCAGTGCTGGTTAGATCCTCCGTTAACTGTCTCCATCTCGCTGAGTTGTATTGAATTGTAAAACTAACTGTTCATTTAAATGAACTTAAATTTACATATGACTGTATTCATACCTTCATACCAATCCCTTCAGGTGTCCGTCGCAAGAAAATTATGGTAAGTAAAAATTCACCAAAGTTATCAGGGCAGCATAAATAATTGCCATTCTTTGATTGGTCAATAGAGTGAGCCTCACTTTGTCTCACTATTCAGTGGGTATGTGTCACAGAAGCTTTAGTTTAGAACTAATGTTACATATCATAGTTCAGATTGTGGAGTTGAAGTAGAGATGTTTCATCTTACTCTTGGTAAGACACAAGCATGAAACAACCACCAGAAAAAGAAAAAAAGAGCGCACCTGCTGCAGATGCTTCCAAGTGTTGTTCTGCTTTAATTCCTAATAGTCAACAACCGGCTGGTACACTTCCAGACAAGACAACAGACAAAGTATTTACAGTGAATCTCCATGTACAGACAACCAGTCCATGTACAATATTTACACTGCTGAGTCAGTTTTCCAGCTTCTGAGCTAACTGTGAGGTTACATTTGGATTTTCACATACACACTAGTATCCTATATTATTTGCTCATCTAAACATCACATCCTGGCAACATAAGCCTGAAATATCACTCATCTTGGTTTTCAATGGGTTTTGGATGAGTTCCAAATACACTGATACTTGGTAACGTCAAAAATAAAATGAAATGAAATTAAACTAAATCAATGAGTGGGCTCTTTTTGTTTAAGCCAAATAAAACAAATACAGAGTAAGATACCATTGTGCATGTAAACATAGTCAGGGGCAAAGAAGAGAAAATGAGGAAGTCTAATCTGAATAAACATGAAAAACTAAGATGATTGTTGTTCTTATGTAATAGCTGCACAGGGGGAACTGGCCCCCAACCCAGGCTGTGTTAGGAAAACCACAATCAACCACGATAAACAAACCACCCCCACACTCCACTTACATTATATACAAACCATAATGTCATTCACATATACATTTACATGTTAAGGTCATAGAGCAAATACCTATATACACTGTGTCAGTTATATACTTCTTAATTCTTTAACATTAGTTTCTAAATCATCTCTAAAGCTCTCGTAAAATTTTTGCTGGATGCTTCAAGTATAAGTTAATTCACTGCTGTTAGGGAAAAAGCTCAAATCTGCAGAAATGGAGACAAGTAACTGTCCAGGCAACCTCAGAGTCCGTTTAGGAAATCCTACAGTGAATGACTGTAGGTAACAAGATCTCCTTAGCACACAAATTACAAACTGAGCTCACAGTTGAGGGAACAGTTAGACTTGTAACAGAGTGTGCTAGGCTCTAAAACACCTGGTGTGACTTGAAATCAAAGGCACACTGACGCTGGGCAAACAGAGCCACAAGCATTGTTGCTTCGGAGCAGAGTGTCACACTGTCAACTAGTGCCTTCCATTTTGGTGAGGCATTAGATCACAGCATGACACTATAGAAAGAACATTTATTATATAAATCTTTTTTAAAAAGTCAGATCTTCTCCAGCTTTGGCATAATAACAGTATGAGATATTTACACAATGTGCTACTGAGCTAAGAACTAATTTGTTGTGGAAAATCTGGTGTGCAGTAGAAAACTTGATGTCATGTTCAGTATCCAAAGGTGCAAGGGTGGATCTAGAGGGAGGCATCCCAACCAACCCCACTCTGTTTGTTCAGTTACTGAAGCTGTGATTGAAAATAAAATGACAAATGTGTCCATTAACTGTTCAAATCACTGAAACAAACAAGACCGCAGGAGATAAAGAGGAAATGGATTGACAGAATTTTAAAATGTTTTAAACATCTAAATAAAGGCCTTCACCCATGGGCGACTGGTTTTAGTATTGTATGTGTGTTTCAGAATGTGAGCTGCCATCATGGTCAATAGTAGAATAAAACTAAATTACCTGCTAAACCCATCTACCCTAGAATTTTCTAGATCCACCACTGCAACGGTGACCTGAAACTAAATACTACGATTAAATATTCAAATATGTGATAGTGTCACCTGTTGTCCAATCACCACCAACTGGATACACGTGAACTGTAATCCTGAGATAAATCGGAAATAAATGTTCTACAATACCAGCTATTGGTGGATTTGCACCCGCTGGAGAGGTGCTTTGCTGGAGGTATTTAACTTGCAAAGCTTACATCTGTACCTTCAACACTTTGGGCTGAAGGAACACTTTTTACTGAAATGAAAAAAAAGAAAGTAATCTGAGCACACATAGAGTTGCTGTTAAAGTTGAAGCTCTGAGGTTTTCCCACTGCCAGCAGCCAGCAGCACTTTTATAAAGTGACTCTGATATAGAAATAAAAGAAAAGTGACAGAATATGAATAAACAAATGTCGAGTGTAATTGAAAAACATGCTTATCTGAGGTAGTGACAAACACGTGTAATTCTTAATAAAAACAATCCAGTGATTTCATAATTCCTTGTTATGAATAACATTTGAAATTCAAGAGGAAACTTTTAAACATTGAATTTCAGGTGGTTAAATCATCTCTCAGCTCTTCACATTCATACTGTTAGCATCGATAGCTCGTAGCAGGTAAGATACTGTACACATAAAAAACATAAAAACCTTGTTACCTGTCAAAAAGAAAAAACGTGACGAAAGTGTCCCCTTAAAAAAAAGGGATCTTTTGGCTGCTGTAAATATGTTGCAGACATGTTTTCTCTGTACAATAACGAATAAGAAAGAAAACACAACATTGAAATACAGCTTTTAATGATACAGCTGAAGGTAAAAGACCTTTTGTTGTTAACCACAAAAACAATCAGATCAATAGTCCTTCCACAAGATCCTCTATCATCCTTTTCTTTATGTGGGCTTATTCCAAAACTGGACTCACCCAACCTGTTAAAAAACAGTGGCTCCCTTCTACTTTTCAATCCAACGATGGTTTCTATTTTAACTGTGGTGTCCCTGTCTGATGTGAACTTCTCTGTGTCTCTTCTGTCCAATCAAACAAAGACATCTTCTTATTTGGCAACTCTTTGCTCCTGGGCCCCCTAATTAAACAAACAAGATGTTACTGTCTCTGCTCCTGGTCGGTGAAGCAATAGGTTTGTCCCGCCTCATGGCAAAGAAACAATGCTGTTGGAGCGTCTCACTGTCAATCACAGTCTTCTGAGAAAAAAAGTACACTTAGTCCCGCCCTGTGGCAAAGAAAATGTGTTACTGGTTATTTGTCTCTGTTGCAAAACATCAATCAATCAAACCATGGTGTTAGTCCTGCCCTCTGTGGTCCATCAAACAATACTGTCATGCAACAGAGGCTCAAAGTCCTCATCGTTGGGGGCGGGAGGGCTCTCCTCATCGCTGCCGGGGAGGGGTGTATTGATGTGGACGCCAGCCAGCGAAGACATTGACTCTTTGCTGTCTGGGAGGGGCTTGTCATTAAGGGATAGCTGGGAGGAAGAGGACGAACACGAGGGTTTCTCTGGAATGAAGAGAGCAACGAGGAAGGCGACGACCACGGTACATGCACCCAAAAGGAAGGGTGGGCCGGGGATGAGTGCTCGCTAACAAAGACAGAAAAAGAGATTTTATGATGAAAAGGTAGAAAAAACAGCAGCACTGATGCTTTACAGATCATGTTAACATGAATACATGTTTAAGAAGACAACAGTACCTCAGTGGGACTGTGCAGAGGCAGAGGGTCAATGTTGTAATCACTCTGGATGGGCTCCATGGTGTCGAGCTCGACATTGAAGAGGAAGAAGATAAATCCATAGAGAGCTGGACCAAGACCATTACACAGACCTCGGATCCCTGTGATCATCCCCTGAACCACACCTGCAAGTGGAGGTGACATGTCATGTAACTGCTGATGAAGTGACTACTGCTTGTGCTAATACAGTATCGTAGGAGAGCTTTAAGCAGTCCTTCACTGGTCTAATGTTCACAATTGAATTAAAAATAACATAAAACACAAAGCAGAATGAAGAAACCAACCAAGGCTCATTGCTTCTACTTGTCTTCATATGTTGTACATCTATTCCCTGAATATGAATTAGTTTTCTTTTTGTCAGAAACCCAGAGTGAGTAACTCCTGAACTTCATTTCTTCATTTCTCTTCATAAGCCCTAATGAATATAGCTACATGTACTAAGGAGTACTTAACACAATCCATCAGTGCACCTAAAAATGCAACCTTGAACAGCCTGGATGCAAAACACTGTGACATGACAGTGAAGGTCAATCAATCCCTGCCCATCTTGTCTACACTTGTAAGAACAGAACAGCAGATCTGGTCTCAAAGACAGCTTCACCAATTTCAGTTTGTCTGGTGAGACTGATCAGACTGTTAACTGATCACAGCTGAGCCTCTAGACATACACAGTGCATACATAGATGTGGTATATATGGTGTATCTCACAACCATACTATACAAAGTTATTCATTCAAATCAGACTTTACTGTCTCCTTTAACAATATAGACAATAGGGACAGTGCCTGTAGCCCATAGCACCAGTAGCACCAGCTGCACACAGAGATGGAGAAAAAAAAAAAAAAACATTTTGGGCACAGAACTGTGTCTACGTTTGGGAACTGGCACTATTTAAACACTGGCACTATTTAAACACTGATTTTATTTTTACTTGATCTGCTCTGTCAAACTATTTGACTTAGGTGAGTTTTAATAGTATTGCTATGTTACACTGTAAGGCTAATGCTATAAATTGCATTGTATAAGATTATACTGTATGTCAGTAAGAGGCAGACAGTGCTGTAGTGGTTAACACTGTCACCTCACAGTAAGAAGGACCTTGGTTTGAATCTAGAATAAGCCAGGTGCCTTTCTGTGTGGAGTTTTCAAATTTTCCCAATATGTCTGAAACCTAAATCGTTAAGATTAATTAAACTGTTAAACATTAATCTTAAACATGAGTGCTCAGCAAAGCAGGTGAACCCTCCCTACCGTAAGATGCATTGATTTCCTGAAACAGAGAAGAGAGGACATGAGAAGGGGGAATATCTTTATCACCTTGTTTATCAGAATCAGCACACTGTGAAACCAGTGCAGAGACAGCGGGGAAGGTGATGGAGGACATTGCAGCTACAGCACCAGCTGCCCACATCATCCTGTGAACGCACACACACACGCACACACACATTTAATTAAGCATGTATTCATTTTGTATTTATTGTACTGATCAATCAAATAAACACATAAATTGATGAAAAAGCTGAACAGCAACTGACTGTTTGAAACCTCCCTCTTCTGAGGGATTATTCAGTCATATCAATAGTCATTAAGAACCCCTTTGAGATCCATTTATGGTTCACTTTTTAATCCAAGTGAGCTAGAAAAATTAGAAGTGTTCCAGAGACGTTTTAGCTAAATTTGCTAGGTAGCTCATTAGCTACAGCAGATAATAACTTTGTTTTAAGATTTTGGTTATCTGGAAGTTGAGTCATGGCAACATTTCACTTCTCATCCAAGTACCGTATTTTCCGCACTATAAGGCGCACCTCATTATAAGGCGCATAGAATAGACACTACAGTAGAGGCTGGGGTTACGTTATGCAACATTAGATGGAGCTGCGCTAAAGGGAATGTAAACAAAACAGATAGGTTGGTCAAACTTTATTAATAGATTACAAACCAGCGTTCTGACAACTCCGTTCACTCCCAAAATGATGTTGATGATGTGCTCTGGCCGTGTCATGCCTTTCAGTTCAAGTGATAAATGAATAACAATAAGTTTTTGTATTATAGTATTGTTCTTAAAATTTGTCAGAGTGAGAGTTGTGTATATTAGTTGATCTTTGTTAGTATAATTAGTTGCAGAGTGAGCGCTCTTTCCACTCTCTGTTCAATAGAACAGCTTTGACGTATTTTCTCCGTCTGTAAATTAAGCTAGTTTAGTTTCCACAGTAAAACGAACTGGTTCATGTTTATACTGAGTGTGATTTATATGTTTGTGCCTTGGAAAGCATTTGTCTTTGTAAGTATTAACGTGTTTATTGTATTAGAAGTATGTTAGTTGTTACCTGTTACATGTGAGAAATTACGTGTGCGTGTTATTGTAATTAGCTTCCTTCAAGTCAAGCTAGTGTGTGCGAGCGTAACATACCAAATGTGTAACAATGTGTATTATTTGTTAATTTAGTTTCTTTCTGTTTCTTTCAGTTACATAAAGAAAAGATAGAAAAAAGTGTAGTAATGTAATTTTAAATTCTCTCCCTGCTGGTCTATTACCGTGTTCTACTGCGTGACTGATTGCCTCTAGTTTAAACTCTGCGTCGTAAGAGTGTCTTTTAATCGGAGCCATTTTGGGGTCTTTGCACAAACACACAAATGGAAATGAAACGGCACGCTTCGCGCAGTCCTATATCCCAGCATGCACCACACACTTCTTCTATGAGGGAAAATGGAGTGGGCGGCTGCTTACCGTAGTTGCGAGACCTGTTGCGGCTCAATATTGATCCATATATAAGGCGCACAGGATTATAAGGCGCACTGTCGGCTTTTGAGAAAATTGAAGGCTTTTAGGTGCGCCTTATAGTGCGGATAATACAGAAGCTTTTTCAGTCTGAGGAAAGTTGATTAAAGCATCACAAATGTATCCTCCGGGGTGGTTTTGTTTCTCACTTGACCTAAATAAGCTCATTAAATGGACTCATTAAGACTGTTATAGAGTGCTCTAGGGATGACATATTTTTGTAGGCGACAAAGCAGTTAAGGTGGACTAGTGAGTAGCTCAATCTCAGTGTTCACTGTGATGATGTTTAGTATTCCTGACAACCTCTGTAGTCTCATTTAGTCTCTTTAGTAGCCACAACTTTAAAGTCAACAATCCTAAAATATCAGAAGTGGGGTATTCACTCATAGTAATTAAATAAAAGGCTCTTGATCTGTTAACCACAGAACTACTCTACCATTCATAAACATGAGTCAATAAAAACGTAAAGTTGTAGCAACAGTAATTATGGGAAATGTGGCTGTAACCCATTTTTTTTGTTATGATAATAATAAAGAATCACATAGGAAACACATAGATCTCACCATGGCTCTGATCCAAGGCCATACCAGGCCAGCTGAAGGATTTGAAAGCCCAAACCCAATAGAACAGTGTTTTTAGTACCCAGAGTCCTCATAAGGAGAGTGAGGAAGAGAGTCTGAGAAAAGAAATGGAGGAAACACTTTTTTATTATTAAGTAAAAGTTACAGTAGCACTAGTGTGAGTATAATTGTGTTGTTCCAATTTAACTGTTTAACTGTACACTTTGATGTCTATGTGTATGCATCTCAAACAACTAACAGCTTCAGAAAGACTACAATAGTGCTTGTAGTAAGTGATGTCTAAAGACATGTAATGTCTGTAATGTGGCTGGCAAACAGGCAAAATGTAAACAGATTTAATGGCACTTGAAATTACAAGTGTATCTGAGCTTATGCGTACATAAATACAAAATACTTTGTATTTGTGCTCGTGTTACCTGTGCTACAATGGACAGAATGCCCACTGCGCCAATAAAAACAGCAATGGTTGTGGAGGAGAAATGGATGATCTAGAAAAATGAAAGACAGAAATTATTTTAATTCTATTTAGTTATTGTTATTTTGTTCTTAGCCCGACAGTCAGATTAGCTTTTAGTTTGGAGCAATAATTAGAGCAAAACCAATGGAAAACAGTTGGGCATTGTGAGACATTACTTGACCAGTTACTACAAAAGATTTAGTAAGGACAGCTTAGAAACAGTTTGCTGATTTGTGTTTAGCTAACTACCTGAGCGCTTTCCAATGCTGAAGTATACAGGTGTCCAAGTGATTTGAGGCATATGATCTGTAGGTCAGCTTTGTCCTCAGTAGTCAAATGTTTTTTGTTTTATGTTATCAGTACATCGTACTTGTTATGCGATATCACATGTCTAAGCAAAGCTGTTTTGTGGTTGAGCTAAGGATCATGGGCCTGTAGCACAAAGATCAAAACAACAAACAAAGTCTGAACTTAACACAGCATTCTGAGAAATTTTTTTCAGTTCCCGAGTAGCTCATTAGAGTCAGTTCATTCAATTCTGAAATTCTTCTCTCTGAAATAAGTGCACGCATGGCAATACTACAATCCACCATGGCAATGCATGGACAAAGAGCATACAAAGTGCTCTGACATACACTGTTGACTGTGGGACCTTTTATAGACAGGCACGTGACTTTCCAAAGAATACAGAAAAACTGAATTTCCCACAGGTGGACTCCAATCAGTTAGTCGGAATATAGTGAACTGATGTGCGAAGTCAGCTTGAGATGGCAAAATCTGATACTTAGAAAGATACAGTAGCAACATGTGTTAGTATACTATACGCTAGTGTAGGACCACTGGCGGATCAACACACACTGTCTCAGGTAGAGGAAGAAGCTGGAGTACTGTCCGGCCTCCGGCAGGTAAGACAGGAACACAGTGACACAGATCAGTAAGACTGCGGAGTCCTGACCCACCTTCCTCAGAGACTGAAGGAAAGAGAGACAGACAGAGAGACAGGAAATACAACAACAGCGTTGTCAGATGATCAGTTAGCCTTAAATGAACACTTGGGAGTCAAAGTGACTGTGTGCTGTGAAATGCATCTGACACATATCCACTATACAATTTTATATTGCTAGCATGACAGTGAAGAGCTTCCATATTTTAATCCTACAGCTTTGTTAAATTATTTAAATAATGTTACTGTGTTGAGGAACACTGAGGTGCCTTCGCCCATGTCTCCACTCTACATACTGTATCCAAAAACTGAGAAGAGAATCAAATCATCTCAGAAAAAGATCATGCAACTACAAAACAAAACAAATCAGTCTGCTATAAGTTAGATATTATGCTATATGCCATTTGTTACTGACAGAAAAGGGATCGGCCTGCTCCCAGGATATGGGTGCCCCCCAGGTGTTGAGCCTCATCTTGTCAGGCAGAGATTCAGGCACAGCCAACAGGATGAAGCAAATGTCGGCCAGAGCAATCAGTGTGGCCACCAGAACCACCAGGTTGTCCCCATACCAGACTGACAAGAATGCCCCGATGGCAGGACTCGTCACCAGGCTGGCTGCAAAAGTAGCCGACACCTGGAGAGGAGCAAAAGTGAGAGGAGCAAGAGACAAAGTGAGAGAAAGAAAAGCTTCCTTCAAGAGCCAGCTCTTTCTCTGTAGTTGATATGTTCCACTAAATATCATGAAACCAGTAAACCAGTTGATCAAATCACCCAGAGCAGTGCAGGTGTAGCTGTCACTAAAAAGGCTAAATTTAGAGTCAAGTCTACAGCCATGCTAGCAGCCCTGTAAGGCTGTTCTTATGAACAGCGAACATTAGCATGCTAACAGGGTATGACAAGGCTAATGAGCAGGTGTAATGCACCAATAAAACCACAACCACCATCTTAGTTTCATGCATTAGCATACCAACATTTGCTTGCTAGCTGTTACTGGGTTAAAAGACCAGGCCTGGTGGTGCCAAACCAAAGCTTGTTCAAATATAGGAGCTGTGTGCTAAACATAAATCATCAAGCTAAAGCCAAACTTCTATTCAGTCAACATTGTATTGCTCATCTTTTAGCTTTTATGTGATAACTTCTTCCTTCAGAAGTCTTTACTGACTTTGTTTCAGACTGTGAAACAAACTCAGACGGACTTACTGAGGTGAAAGAGCTGGGCAAGGTAGAAAACTCGAAAAGGAGTCAAACATAACCAATATTTCCAAAGTGTCCTGTATAAAGACTAAATGCATGTTATTATAATGATTCAAACAAACAGAAAAATGGCAGCAAGCACAGTTTTCCTTACCATAAAAAGTCTTAGGTGTTTTTGCAGAGCACCTTAAGATGAATGAATGTACAAATGCATTTAAGTGACATTACAGAATAAATGTAAGAATAACTGACAATTCTAAGCAGAAAAAAGAAGGTGATGTTTGTTCTCAAAGGGGAAAAGTACACTGGCTACAGGAAGGATCTGCCAATCACCAATCAGTGTTTGGACAAAGAAATATAATGGTGATTGGTATTTGACAGCTGATAGAATATTCCTCTGTACTGTCAACTTGGGATAGATAAGTTAAACCTCAACAAAGAATAAATAAAGTATAAACTTTTATCTCAGGGAATATTTCTTGTGGACTCGTGGACTACAGTTTTTAAGTGCTTCTTAAGTGCTATCATTTTGGAAGGAACTAAACATGAAGCTGCTCGTCTCTTAGATATTTTCCAGTTCTGAGTTTATGTCTGTTCTCTGATCAAGCTGACGTGTTGGTTTCTCTGAGGACACAGAGTCAGTGTCAGTCATTCAACACCACCATCAACTCATCTGTCTGATATATGAGATCATTGTGACTTTTATGTCATTGCCTGTGAGTCCTTTTAGAGGCTTTACAGATGCCCTCAAGAGAGTATTCACCCTTCCAGTTCTTCTCATGCACACACATGACACCGGAGATCACTAGCAAAACTAAATCAGTATTCAGTATATTAAGATTGAAATGTTTTCTTTAAATTTAGAGACAACATTGTCCAAGAAGAGTACTTACCAGACCATAGGCTGTACTCCTCTCTCTTTCATCTGTCACATCGGCAACATAGGCGAAGATGACAGAGAAGGTGACAGAGAAAGCTCCAGACATGGAGATCATGGCGAAGTACCACCTGCAGAATGAGCACACGAAAGAAAAACTTTCAACGGTTTCTCACCTTCAGATAAGAAAAAAAAAAGAAACTACTCTAACTCGCAGCTTCAACTATGGATTAATTTTTCTGAATATATAATTTTAATATATTAAAATAATATATTATTTTTTCTTATATATATATATATATATTCTCCTAAATATTGATCATTTGGCTTATTATTGACCCATTAGTGCATAATAATTACTGTATAACAGAACAATGGAAAACCTGAGCTAATTGTTTTATGTATTCATGTTAAGTTCATAAACTAATATGAGGAATATTAGAATCACTCCAAACATATCATTCAGTTTTTTTCAGGTTTCATTTCCTCAGTGCCTGTATTAACTGATGTTGTAGCAACATGTAACAGTGAGTCATACCAAGGGCTGAGTCTCATCAGAGGGATTGGAGCACAGGTAAAGAAGACGGTGACCAGCAGGAAGGTGCGCCTGCCCCACACATCCGACAATGCACCAATCAGCGGAGCAGACATGAATGACAGCAGACCCTTGATCGGAAGAGGCAGAGTTAGTGACAAACGATCCTTGCTAATCTAATGAAAGTATCTGCAACAGTGAGCAAAAAGTGTAGCAACAAGTTGTATTTCTACTACCATTACTTTTTAATTCATCTTTAAAACACTGTGTTGTAGTCAGGCTTAATATGGCTCAGCTTGCAATACTCATTTAATAATGCTAGAATAAGTTTATTACCTTCACACCCTGAATGAGTCCGTTCATCAGGAAGGTGTGCTGTGGAAATGTTTCATTTAAAACCTACAAAAAAGTCACAACACTAACATTAATAAAAGTGACTTTTGCATTCACCAAAGCAAACTTTTGTATATCACTATCTAAAACATTCACACATTCAAAATGGATCCAAAGCAACCGTGGTACCACCCCCCACGAACAGCACCTAAATCACCTAAACTAAAATCTGACCAAATATTTAGCACCTGTTTTCAGTACTTGACTGCTTTGCAGATTGTTGACTTTGATGCAGACACCTACCTTCTGCAGATACTTGATGTAGACAACATTGGTTTTTCTTTACCAGGGAAATAATTCTTGTGCCCTCAACTGCTGTTTTCTGTGGTCCCTTGACCCTTTTGTTGATTCTGAGTCTAAAACTAAAGCTGACATGCTACACTAATTCTCTATAATGACTCAGCTTGCATGACATGACCAACCTTAAATTTCTATTGAATCTTATTGTGCAGCCTTCTTCACATGGGTTGACTAAGACATGGTGGATACCTAGTCTGCATTACTCTGTATGTGACACAAACATGAGACCCCCACCATACAGTGCTACTCACAGTAAGCATTGGTGTGGTGAGTAAACCCCAGGCGAAGAACTCCAGGAAGATCACCACAACTGCGTGATACACACTGGGTCTGCCGATGCCCTGCTGGGGCTGAAACACATACACACATTTGATCATTACTATTAGATTTTAATAAGGTTGATTTTGCAGATTGTTCTCTTCTAGACACTCAAGGAGTCCATGTCTCTGCTGCAGATTTGTTCCTTGCTGGTTCAATACTACTACAATACAAAATCACTGGAGTGCTCCTTTAATTTCAAGTGTTACGTTTTTAACTTGTGGCGATGCAGTTGAAAGCACTAAGTATCTTTAAAACTGTTCCTGATGGTGGGCTCTGACATGTAAGATTTTGCGGGTCTTTACTAAAAGTATTTCCACACAAAGTTACTTACAAGATATTTGCACAAAACCAAGCAAAGTCCTTGTGTTTCTGAAATGTAATTCCATGTAAAAAAAAAAAGTTGTCTCTTCCAAAATTTCGTAGTCAGAAGTTAAGGTTTAACCAGTGAAATCCACGTCTATGTAATGATGTCACGAGATCGCGGGAGAGACAACAGCATGAGTTGGTCATCACTTGTCAACCTACCTGGTACACACTGTATTTATCGAAATATTTGAGCCATCACCACAGGTTGAGGACACAGTTACAATAAAAGCTGTCACATAAAGGCGAATGACAGGAACAGTAACGAGTCTTCTTCACACTCTTTTACACCACAGATTTTGCGTTCCTGCAAACAAATAAAAACATTGTGATGCTTGCTCAAACACACTGGAAGTTTCTCAAAGTAACTCTATCCTAAGTAGCCGACTGTGTCAACTCAAAACTTTTTTCTTTTGTCATGAAGTATGAACCCTGACACTGCTAGACGGTCGATCAGTGCTGACCAATGTGAAAACGACTCAAACCTTGTGTGTATTGTTTATGAGAAAAAAAAAGTATAATCACAAAGTTCTTCTAGTAATTACTAGGAACTGCAATTTTGACCTGCTATGTAACAGATTTCAATGTCAGAGAACCCACGTTGCAAAAAAGTAACATAAATATCCTCAATTTGCATTAAACACATTTCAAACTAAAAGATTTTAATTTAAGTCATCATAACCAAACAAATGAATATAAAAATATACAGGTTCTAGTCTTTGCCTTTGCATGATTACATCATTTCATTATGCACAAGCAGGCTAACTGTCCATAAAAGAGCAGATTATGAAATGAACTCTTTTCTAACACAGATGGGCATTTTGGCTGACCAAAGTAAAGTGACTATTGAAATAAAGCACAACAAGATTCTCAGCCTACTGACATGGATAAATAGGATTTTACAAGAATAATGAATTATTTCTAGTATTACTTTGAATAATAACATGTTCTACTAACACAGATTTACAGAACTTAGATAAAAAGCCATTCTCTGCTGCTCTTCTTGACTAATATTTTTAATGTCAATGGATGGGAGTTTGTGTGATATTATGGGAGAGCTGATCAGTTTTGTTGAGTCGCTGATACATTTGTTATTCTTTGCTCTACTGCTGCAGAATTTTATTCACCTAAAATGGTAAAAAAAAGTCAACTGGTTAAACAGCAGAAAAAACAAACATAGCTCTTTGGTTACAGCACCTCCAATGTTTCTTCTTTTCTTTCTTTTATATTATTGTCTTAAATATCATTCAGTTTTCTACTGTTTGTAGGACTAACCAGGGCATCTGGACTCATCTTCTTTAGGAAACTGTGTTGATTGGTTTTAATTAGGGATGTAATGGTCCTCCAAATCCACAGTTTAGTTCAGACTTCTATTTTCTTTAGCTACAGTTTGGTTCAATCCTCTATTTTTATTTTGTTGTTGGGGTTGAGGGCTTTTTAAAACAAGGATGGCCTAGACTCTACTGTCACTGGACACTTCACAAAATGGATGCCTTATATCAAAAGCCAAAGAGGTCACAATTCATTTCCTTTTCATCTCTGCTGTTCTGCATGCTTGTGGTTCTGGACACAAGATGTAGACCATTTTATCTATGGAACCACTACAGTAGTCCAAACCACAGAAGAAGTGTAGTATTATGGATGATATTTTAACTTGGTTGGCTGACTACCTTTATCTCGATTAAAGTATCTCAACAACTATTGGATGGATATCCATGATATTTTGACCAGAGATCGATAGTAACCACAGAATGTATTCTACTGACAATAGTTATCTTCTGAACTTTCTTCTAAAAATGTACTCATATCCAGTTAGGTTTTCCAAAGGCTTCAGATTGTGCCTGTAGTCAGTGGTAGATTCTGAGGCATGTTTAGCATTATTACCTTGATGTAGAGTCCATCCTCTTGACAGCTTTATTTTTCACATTTTTTTCACAGATGGTGTGATGTCTACAATTCCAGAATTTGATCTTATGTTGTGAAATCCATTTTTTCCTCCACCCTTCTAACATTTCTTTTGCCACAACTTGCCACAGAAAAGATCAACCCCCATTCTTAACAGCTGGCTAAGGTGTCCTTTTTATTTATGAAGTGACGCTCTGTTCTTTCTCCAAACATCCCTTTGGTAAATATGGCCAAAATTTTAAACTTCAGCAGTCCCCAGCACTTCTTTTTAAATGCATCAGGCTTGTGTAGATGTTTTGTTGCACACGTCAGACATTGGGGTTTGTGGTGAGGAAACAGAGTTTACTTCTGTAGACTATTCAATTCATCATTTCACGGTGGAAAAGTGCACCGAGCTGGTGTTTTGATGCCTTCCTAGACAGTATTTCTAATATTTTTCTTGATCTTCCAGATCTCATCTTGGCCTCTACGGGCCCTGTTCGATATGACGAGTCATAGTATTTTAAAGCTGCAGCAACTGGCGTTGGCTGACATTTCCTGAAGACAACTGCTGACATGCCTCAGGCCTAAAAAGCTAATTAAGTCAGAGAAAAACAATCTGAGATTTCATAACTCTAAACAAAAATGGAAATGAACTGAAAGCCTTGCATTCATATAAATGATTATATAAAATACCAACACAAAGCCATTTTACTATCACAGAAACCAAATCTAAGAGCACAATTTCACAGAGCAAAGGTTGGAGGCAGGAAATGTCTGGCATTTTTCATTGATAATTTGACATAAATGATCCCTAAATTATTAAAATTGTGGCAGATTAATATTTAGTTAAACAAGTGAGCAACTGATTGTTTCAACTCTACCTGAATATATTAAGAATCCGAGAAGACTGTTGAATTTAGTTATGCTTTTTTGTACTTACATCTTTGTAAAAAAATAAATCTTATCCACCTCCTTTGGTGTTTTATACTGTTTGTGGGACAGTGATGATTTTTTTCTTTCAATTAACACATTCATTGTTGTCTATAAAATGTCAGAAATTATATATATATATATATATATATAAAAAAAGCCAAACCATTATTTGCTCAAATGTCTTGGTGCAGTCCAAATCCCAAAACTATAGAGTTTGCAATGATATAAAAGAATAGAAAAACCACACTATAACCCTACTAGACCATTGTAATCTATGTGACAGCTCACGTGTGATATATTGAATAATGGATTATATTCCTGTTAGAGAGTAATAACCAGATATGCTGTTGTTCTAGTGGTCTTAAAATGGTGCACATGTCTGAAAAATGTTTTCATGCAGGATGTTAAAATGGACGCTGACAGAGCCATGGAGGCTGTGGAGCGTTCAATCTGCAGTCTCCTCCTGCCCTCGGTGGATGTCTGGCAGAGAGCTGTTATGTAACAGATAATGGATCCATCCAGACCACATCAGCATCATCATCATCATCAGCAGCAGCAGCAGCAGCAGCAGCCTGTGAGCCTCTCTAAAAGCTGCTCTGCACTCCTCTGTCCACACAACGAGCCATTTTGGACCTGATCTGCTTTTGTTCCTTCATTTTTCTTTTTTTTCTTTTTTTTATCCTCCATCTGGAACATTTTTGCATTTGTACTTCACTACAGTGTCGTGCTCAAAAGCATTCAAACCTGCTCGAAATAATAAACAGGGGACATTTAGTGCTAATAGGAGCAGTTTGTCGTCCTTGCTGTGTTTCTTTTACTTGATATTACTGAGAATAACAGAACTGTCCGTTTTAAAGGCGCCGCTGACGTCACGTCTTTAAGGGAGCTGTTATGTCATCAGCTCCTCACATGTTTCACATCAAGCTAAACCTTAGATATTTAGTCTACTAACTAAACTGTGTGTGGTTTAACTGCGTTCACGCTGAATGTACCACATTTGAATGTCGTTAAATCTCCTGGCTTCATGCAGGACAAACAACAGGTTGAACACAACACATTAAAAGGCCAGTAAAATGGCGGGACGTGCACCCACCGCTGCTCCGTCCTTCATGATGATCTTCTTGACCAGAACCACCCGGCCGCTGCTCGCCGGGGGCTCCGCCGCCATCTCCTCACACTTGCCGCGGGTCACGAAGCATCCATGCCGCGTGGATATCCGCGGTTCTCCGGGTGCTTCCAGGATGTCTCCTTCTTTAGCCCCGAAGAGGCTAAACTACAAGATAATAACGAAATTTAAGCGGCGGGATTCAGTCCAGCACGTCCGGTCAGGTCGGCTCGGAGGTTCGCAGCTGAGGAGAGGAGACACGGTCAAGTCCGACGGAACCAGGAGAACACTTCCGGTCTGGCTTCTTTTCAAAACAAGTGCGCACTTTCACCAAGCACTACTTTCAATAATATAACATAGATTCATCTAATAGAGAATATATGCTGCTAAATATGACTGGAACTGTCATGCTTTCTTTTTATTGATGATCCTTATTTAAAAATCAACCTTTTGAGTTGGTTTCTACAGTGAAACTGTGCATTTTATCTGAATATGCTGCAGCTACAACACCTTTGGGGTTTGCAGAAAACAGATACGGGTCCCACAACACCAATCTTTTATGCTATGAGAGAAAAGTCACTTAGAATAGGCCTACTTTAATCATTTTATAATTAATCAGTTATTAATTGACCTGTGAAAGCACACTATCATTCTAAATTAGGCCACTTGATAGTAAGAGATTTAATGCTTGATGCAAAAAGACATAACTTACCTTTAAATTCCAAACTACTTAGCCTAATAAACAAATGAAGCATACTGTGCTTGTGGCCCACATGAACAGATCATAGTAGACTTTTCACATGATTACTGTACAGATTAAAGTGGTAAGGTACCACAGACCTAGTACCTTAAAAGTTTATTCACTTTTCAATTTAGGTGCACCGTGATGTTAATTAATATGCATTACAAGAGCATGGTTTATACGGTTTATTTAATGGGACATTTATTTTGAAAGTTGACGTGCTCCATGTCCTGTCTCACTGACAGAACTTGACGTAGACAATACGGTCCGGTTCGGTCTTTGTCTGAACGGTGCAGAAAGCAGACGTTTGGTTTCGCAAACTAAAATAAAAATAACCCAGGACTGATAAAGTAATGAAGTGACACGACTGAGTCTGTGACAATATCTCTTGGCCAAGAGAAGAGACTGGCTATGTCAAGTTAAAGAAACAATGACAACCAGACCGGAAGCTATTGCTAATAAAACTCGTTAAGGGAACATCGTGTTCAGGAATTTGCAAACAATATTTTACTTTACTTTTGAAATTACGACACCCCACACACTTACACATGCCCTCCCCCATAAACGCGTGATTTATAATCTCTTATTCACGACTATTTAAATGGTGCTTACGCTTAACATAGTTTTTATTTTGAAAACCAAGCTGATTTCCGGTTAGTTTGACAGTGGCGAGCGCCGGTGAACAGGCGGAAAAATCACGTGTCGGTGGCTGTGGTCGTGATCGTGTGTGTGTGTGTGTGTGTGTGTGTGTGTGTGTGTGTGAATAAAACATGATGGTGACGGTGGGAAACGTGACCACCCGCCTTATATCATCAATCAGCAGAGAATCACAGGACGAATCGGGACACAGTGTATGAAGCATCTTTCATTTTTATTTCTTATGGTGATTATGAATTCTTTTCTGCTTCTTCCTCATGATGATAATACCCAACAACAGTCTACACTGGCAGACTTTACAATGAGGCAGAAATGAGCCCTGATCATATTTGAAGAAACAAATCACATAAGATAAGATGTGAGACAGAGTCAGTAGAAGTGGGAGCTGTTTCTGAAGATGAGTGAGCTCATACATCATGAGGCCTAATTTATTTCACTAAGGATGCTGCTCTTTCATTTGGTTTTTTAACACTCATTAAAGAAAAACGCATCAAATAACATAGCAGACCTGTGTCTTTGAACCTTCTCAAAACCTGCCCATCAGGAGTCTTACAATGTTAGGTGAAATACTCCTTTAATTTGATTTGCTCTTGTCATGGATCTCTGTAGGCTACAGATCAATCAGTTTTACTTTACCAAAAGTAAAAGTACCCTCGCAGAATACATGCTTATGGAAGCCTCTTTAATGTCAGACTGAAGGAATGAAACATCACATCTAATAAATAAGACTCTTAATTATTGCAATAAAAAAATGACCTGATTACATCAAGATACATCAATGATTATCTACAGTTGACAAATTATCAAGTAATAATAATCCATATTGAATGATGAACACCCATCATGAATAGAACAAAGTTTTATTCATTAGATGTCACTTTTCATTATTTCATTCTGAAATCTTAGAATTAGAAAGTTAGGGTTTGAATTATTTTACATGCTGCTGGATTGGGAATTTAGGATTAATAAGAAGAGAGTACATAGAAGAAAATGGAAATACTCAAGTTGAAAAGTCACTATATTATACCAAAGTATAATAACCTTGCACTACTGGGAAAACCAGGGCCTTATTATAATCCTATTTAAACCACTACATGTTACTGTACTGTAATTTAGATCAGCAGAGAACAAATACTCCACACATACAGTGTTCTCACTCTGTCCTGTGGCGACCTGCTTTGGTCAGTGTGTTTGGAGGTGTTGCTAGGCAACAGTATACCTGCAGAGGAAGGCTTACCTGTAAGCTGAGATGCAGCTGAGAGCACAGCTGTTGAACTGCAAGCTTGAGATGAGTCATCAGTGGATTAGTGCAGCTTTAACAAAACCAAGAAGTCGACACGCAGGCGCACACAAACTGCAACAGGTAGGTTCCACTGTGCTGATGTTTGTTTATATAAAGGTAAAAGATGCAGAGTGAATACTGGACCACAGTTATCTATAGAAATGTACAGTATTTGTCTGCATTAACAGGACCACTTTGGTTCATCACGCTTTATTGCCACCTAGAGGAGAAAGGGTGTCTTTCAGGCTCACACTCAGGATTTGATATGTGCCAGCATTGAGTGGCAGTAAATGATGAAAATGATGAAGATGATGAAATTAGGAAGGCACATTTTTTACTTGTTTGACTGTGGTAGACACAAAGGCTTTATCCTCACCTCAAATCAGTACATTTACCTCTTATCTAAAATAATACTTGTGTGAATACTCTGATGACTACAAGACAAACCAACAGAGGGGACCAAAAATAAAACCTCCCCTGTGGTGTTGGTGGCTACTCCTATGACTCAGAGTCTGGAACAATTCAGATGGTACAGTAACGCTGGTATGTGTGTGGGTGACAGCGGATGTGAGGATGGCGTTAGCGAGCGGTCACTGGCTGGAGAAGGAAATTAGAGGACAAGCTCCGACTCCCAGGTGGGTCACATTATTACTGTGAGCTAAAAAAAAAAAACTTCAGTGTACTAAAAGAATCCCATTCTACCGTAAGTACTATAATGTTGAGATGTGAGTTTGTGTATTTGAATGTGTCCTATTGGTTCACAGGTTCGGCCACTCTTTAGCTGTGGCAGGAAACGTTGCCTTTCTGTTTGGAGGAGCCTCCAGCATCAACCAAGTGGTGATTTTAACTGCCCTCTACTTTTAAAAGTCTTTTTTATTGATGGACATTTTACTATCAAATAGCATCTAACTCCACTCATACACACATGAATGTGAAGCTGCATAATAAAACTCGACTGACATGTGAAATCTAGATTATAACTTTTTATTTTCTATTCAGGAGGACAAACCTGTTTACTTTGACGACTTCTACATGCTAACAGGTACTAAGTAGAGAGGGCTATGTTGTGGGGTATGGAGTCCCAAAGGTGCTGAAACATGATGCTTTTTATCTTGTAAATATTTAAAGTACATGGTAAACAACTGCTAATCTAGTTGTAATATAAACAACAAAAACAAGGTACATTAAAAAAGGAAATTAGTTTGAAACAATAATCTTCTATATTCTTCTACATCCTCTACATTCAGTCAATTTAATTGCTTTTAGCCGTGAGCTTGCACACGTATCACTATGAGGTTTTTATGGTTGTTCTCAATAAAGACATGAAAGATCAGAATTTCTTTTATGTTATTATTTCAGGCACATTATATTTGTTAATACTCTTGACTTGACTCGCTGCTGTATATTAATTTATTTTTATATATAAGTCACATTTACTAGCATCGGCAGCTTCACTGAAAGTTTGATCAGATGCGCTTACACTGTTTCCAGTTTCTCCTGATGATGTGATGTGGGAGGAGATTCCTCAGAGTGGAGAAGTTCCCTCGGCCAGAGAAGGACACACTCTCTGGTAAAATACAGCACAGACTGATTTAAACACTTAGATAATAATTAAGATAATAATGTATTTTTGACTGTGATGTCTTTGCCTTGTTTCTTCTTCAGTGTTGTGAAAGGCAAGTTGTATCTCTTTGGGGGCGTCTCCAGCCCGGACACCACCGAGTGTCTCCCGGGAGTCTATAGCTTTGATATAGGTGAGGATGTGACCCAAAAGCTGGAGGAAAAGAGAAATAGCTTCCACCTCTCTTTGTGCTTTTGCTTTTTATGTGCTGCTAACGGCAACCAGGGTTCAGATGATGCTTTGATTGCCTTTTCATTTTGAACAGTGACTTTGAAATGGGATTGCTTAGAAATCGGGGGTGTGGCCCTGAGAACCATCAGACACAGCTCTGTTGCTATAGGCGACAACATCTATGTGTATGGAGGTCTACTGGGAGGGAGTCCAACTGATGACCTCATGGTCTTCAACACAGGTCCAAAAAATAAAAATGCCCCAAACACTAGTATTGATTTGCGTGTTTCCTTTCTTCACTCATCAGCTTTCAAAGACAGTTGTGTTGGTTTGAATAATTTCTGTATTTTCCCCTAAAGCTCTGACTTCTTCTCTCCTGTGTTTCAGTGTCTCTGATCTGGACACCAGTTAAGACTAGTGGATCTCTGCCTCCTGCCCTGTGAGACACTTTATTCAACTGAATACTATAAGTTTTACATTAAATGTCTTACATCTGCAGCTTGTTAGTACTGACTTGGTAAATCTTAGTTTGTGTGTTCATTGTGACTGTGTGTGTTTCTTGTGCGCTGCATGAGTGTGTAGGTGTGACCAGAGTTTTGCACTCATTGGTGATCAAGTGTTCATGTTTGGAGGTTATGGAGAAGGTGGAGACTTCTGTAAAGACCTCTATGTCCTCCACACAGGTGAACACTGATTCCAACTTTCCCTGAAGGGAAATGTTTATTCATCTAACCTTAGTGTATAGACACAATGTAACAACATAACTTAGGTGTACATGTACACAATATATCATTTTTAATAGCTGGATTTCAATGCAACCACAAGGTGGCACAATCCAGTGTCATCTTGTTCCAGTCCAAAGTCTGGACAAATGCAGAGGGTTGTGTCAGGAAGGGCATTTGCCAAACCAAACATGCAAATCAGCACGACTTCCATACCGGATCGGTCACGGTTCGGGTTACCAACGACTGCCACCAGTGCTGTTGACCTACAAGGTGCCAGTGGAAACTGGGCTGCTTGTTGGTCGAAGAAAGATAGGAGGGAAGAGGAAAGGCAAAAGTGTAGGTCTCAGGGTTCAAGTTGTTTTATCATGGTGTGGATGGGAAGAGAAATGAGAGTAGGAGTTATTCTGAAAGAGGAGTCTATCGGGAATGCTTTAGAGGGGAAGAGATTATCTGATAGGGTCAAACTGGAAATTGAAAGTGTGAAGTTTAATGTTGTTAGTGGTAATGTCCCACTGGTAGGATGTGAGTTAGAAGAAAAGAAGAAATTCTGGAGTGAGGTAGATGATATAATGCAGAGCATCCTCAGAGGTGAGGATGGACATGTTGGTAAAGGGAACAGAGGTGATGAGATTGTGACAGGTAGGTTTGGTCTTCAGGACAGGAACGCAGAAGGACAGATGGTGGTAGACTTCGCAAAAAGGATGGAAACGGCTGTTAGTGAACACAGGAACATAGGGGACATAGGAGCAGAGAAAAAATCACTCAGGTGGACCACATCTTCACACGTTGTAATCGGAAGAGATCACAGGACTGTGAAGTATTGGTATGGAAGAGTGTAGCCCGCCACACAGGATGGTGGTGTGGAAATGACTATGGTGGTGAGAAAGATGAAGAGGACCAAGACGGAGCAGAGGACGAAGTGGTGGAAGTTCAAAAGACAAATCGAGTGTAGTTCTGGGAGGGGGGGACAGGCTGGGGGTGATGGAAACTCAGCTGTGTGTGGGGACCGTAGAGGGTTTGCTAAGAACGTTGTCGAACAGTACCTGTGCAGTTGGAAGTGTCTAGAGCTGGCAGCAATTTATGACTGGTTTGTTTAAAAGGAGACGTGTGGTGCTCTTAAGAACGAGAGTGAGAGCTTACAGCAACTAGGAAAAGTGAGAGCCAATAATGGTTGGAAAGAGTGTGGAAGCTAGGCTGAGGGCAGAAGGGAGCATTTGTGAGCACAGATATGGTTTCATGTCTAGAAAAAGTACAACAGATGCAGGATCTGCTCTGAGGATGCTGTTGGAGAAGTACAGAGATGGAAAAAGGGAGTTGCATTATGTCTTCACAGAGCCAGAGAAAGAGTATGACTGGATGGAGCTGTGGTATTGTATGAGAAAGTCTGGAGTGGCAGAGAAGTGTGTTGGAGTAGTGTAGTGTTTGCAGATGACAATGCAATCTGTAGTAAGAGCAGGGAGCAGGTGGAGGAAAATCTTGAGAGGTGGAGGTGTGCTGTGGAAAGCAGAGGAATGAAGGTCAGCTGCAGCAAGACAGAATAGATGTGTGTGAATGAAAGGGAACTAAGTGGAACGGTGAGATTACAGGGAGCAGAGGTAAAGAAGGTGCAGGACCTTAAGTACTTAGAGTCAACAGTTCAGAGCAACGGAGAGTGTGGAAAAGACGTGAAGAGGCGTGTGTAAGCAAGATGGAACGGTATCAACAAGAATGAAAAGAAAGGTGTTTAAGACGCTGCTCAGAGATCCCTGATCTTTGTGTTTGCATTTTTTTTTTAGAAAACCTGATGTGGCATAAATGGGATGTGAAAGGAGAATCACCAGCAGCCTGTAGCAGACAAACTTTGACTGCCCACCATGATAAAGTATACACACACACACACACACACACACACGCGGTAGTGCAGTAATATTGCCTCTCAACCCATGTTTCACTCCGGCTAGCTGCATCCTTTCTGTGTAGAGTTTGCATGTTCTCCCTGTTCCTGCTTGGGTTTCCTTCATGTACTCAGGTTTCCTACAGTCAAAGACTTGTAGATTAGGTTAATTGAAGCCTCTAAATTCCCCACAGGTGTGAAGGGGTATTTTGTCAGCCCTGCGATAGACTGGAAACGCGTGTCAGCACAGATAATAAGGACAGATAAGGACACATGATCCCTTACTGACTCTCTCCCCCATAACAGCAGCTCCTGCAGCTCCTGCGTTAGTGTCAGCACGAAGGGTGCATTTGTCCAGTGGATGGTTGATGGATATTTACCATGGTAACAGGATCCAATGGTCCTGAAGCAGGGTTGCAGGGTTTCAAAAACAAGCGCTCTCTGAAGAGGTAGAGTTCAGTTTTAGCACTTAAACAACGATACTAGCTAAACTTATTGGGGTGGAGGGGGGGGGGGGATTTATTGATCATATTGATGCTATTATCAATATTTAGTATAGCTAGTATTTCAACTTTGGGGTATGGACAACTTCCCACTGTTCATATGCAAACTCTATGCTCTTGGAGCTACATATAGGCCGATATTTACACCTATAACGAGGACATTATTCATTTATTATTTAATAAATGTTATTATTAAATATTTGTACTCTTCTACATTTTAAATGTTGTTTTGTTTAATGTTAACTCTAGTAAAATAACATGTGTAGTATGGATTATTTCTTTGGTGTAGATGTTTTGAATATCCTGAACATTCCTTAGTTTGCTGTTTTAAGTAAACGTCATTACTATCATTAAATAATAGTTCATTAATGATTCATAGATGAATTTAAAAAAATATTTAAACAATATTATATAACAGCTGGCAACAAGTTATTTAACTCTAACTGATGCAGTGAGTAGCTTCTCATTTCTTAAACAACCATGTCGGAAGACACATCCTGTGGTCGTGGAAAAGATAATAAGTTAACCTATGACCAGGTTATTCCATCAGTGGATTTTTTCCTCCCTGATGTCACGGGCACATCCCAAGATGACAATACCAGTATTCATCAGGCTCAAATTGTGAAAGAGTGGTTCAGGGAGCAGGACACATCATTTTCACACATAGATTGTCCACCACAGAGTGCTGGAGAAGACTTTGTATAGCAGTCCGACTCTCCCATCATCAATACAAGATCTTGGTGAAACATTAATGCAACTCTGGACAAAAATAAATGTTGTGACATTGCAGAAGCTTATTGAAATGATGTCACGGTGAATGAATGCTATAATCATAACTAAAGGCCCTTCAACGTAATATTAGAGTGTATAACTTTTTTTTTATTCATTTACACTGCAGTGTAAAAATCCAGCATTATACTGACTGTTTCTAATTCCCCTGTTATTAAATCCCATTGAGGATATCTACTTGTTTGGTGGCAGAAGCACCAGTGAGGACGGCACAGTGACATCATCCAACGAAATCCACAAACTCAGCATTGGTGAGCGAGGCACAGTCAATTCACTGCCGATGAACTATCCTGTATAAACTCAAAGACGTGGGTTCTAGTCTTCAGATGTTTCACACGGTGTTTCTCCAGCTAAGATGAAGTGGAAGGTTCCGCTGTACGTCGGGATTCCTCCGGCTCGTCGCCATGGACACGCTGCCTTCATCCTCCGTAGTCATGTCAGTGTGCTACACATCAGTTTGACATTACATGTGTATGATTATGTTTATTATTGTCATATCTTATCAGATATACCTTTTGTGTGTTTGTTGTCTCAACAGCTGTATGTATTTGGAGGAAAGAACGAGGAGCAGGAGTTTAATGACCTGAAGGTGATGAAACTCATCAATCCCTCAGAGAGACAACCAGGTATTATCTCCATATAACAAGGCCTAGACGCTGCATTGATTTACTGCAGCTCTATCTCAAAGTAACAGAAGTCGCCGTGAGAAAAATAAAAAAACAAACATGTCGCCTGTTCTCCACAGTCATGAAGGAGATACTGTCAGAGCTTGGTCTCCAGGGAATCAGCCACAGGTCAGCAGCTGCTGTGCACACCTGCATTTCTATCTCATCCTTATGTTGTGTGTGTGTGTGTGTGTGTGTGTGTGTGTGTGTGTGTGTGTGTGTGTGTGTGTTTTTGTGTGTGTGTGGTATCATTCTTTTGTCATGCTCTGTTTGAGTCTCATCTCTCAGTTTTAGCCCTCGGGTTTCATTCTGGTTTTGACTGTCAACAGCTTCACCCCCACAAAGGTTCCTAACGTCCGCTATGAGCTGAGTGAGTCTGCTCCACCCTCTCAATCCAGGAACCCAGCCGCTAATGGAAAGGTGACAACAATACACACACACACAAAAGGAAAGAGTGAGAGGCTATTGTATGACTAATAAACTAATGATTGTACTGACACTGACATTAGTAAAGGCAAAAAACAGATCCTTGCCAGGCAAACTAATAACAAGACAAATCAACTAAGGCCAAGACAAAAAGGTTTTAATATTAATAATTATTATTTTTAATAATAATTTCTGTAGTACTGAGTGATTATGTGGTGGAAGAACCACATTTTAACAGTAATGCTTTATTTAAAGCAGCACCACTGTTGTGGGTAACAAGTAAACTGTCTGTGCTTAGTGTTTACACGTGACGAGCTGAATATGGCTGCTGTCCACCAAGAGTCATTTTAACTTTAGTAAAATATGTGTACTTGCTTCCTCCTGCAGGTGTTTGCCCACAGAGACTTCAGTACAGTTCGAGACCAGGCCATGAAAATGATCCAGACAGCCTTTGACCTGCTGGACCAGGAGTTCCACAAACTGGATCGGTACATGTTTGTTTTCTGGTATTTAGTTGGTTTTATATCCTGGCATGGAAGAAGAAGCCACACAACAAGAGGCAGCAAGACAATAATCAAAAAAGAATAAATAAATACAATTCAAACCCCACTGAAACAAACACTAACTGACGGAGGCTGCAGTAAAAACCTCCATTAGCCTCATCATGGCAGTACTGTAACAGCTGAACTCATACTGGCTTGTTCCTCCAGAGAGAAGTCTGACTTGTCTAAGGCAGCTGATGCTCTGCAAAGAGAGAAAGCAGCTCACGAGGCCCACAGACAACAGCAGCAACAGGTCCATCACTGCTTCCATCCAATATAACCTTAAATCACTGACTGGAATCGAGTTCATGTAAAACAGTCTCTTCACCGACTGTTCTGTAGTCTAGTTTATTCTCTAAACTCATGTTTAAACATGATCATGGTAATGAGTTGAAATGACACAGTGTGAACTGTTGGCCTTGTTAACTAAAACACATAATAATCTTTGAGACACGTGTGTGTCAGGAGCTGCAGGAGATGCTGGACCGACATCGCTCTCAGAATGAAGCATGGCTCCGAGCCAGAGCTGAGGAGAACGACAGAGAGAGGAGGGAACTCTGCAGACTCAGAGTAGGAAACACACACACACACCCACACACACACACACACACACACACACACACACACACACACACACACACACACACACACACACACACACACACACACACATACATGGTTCTACCATACTTGTTTAACAGCTGACAGTCTGGGATTTCCTTAACAAGACATCTGTCTTCATCTTCAGTGTGATGAAGTTTATTTTGTCTGTCTGGTTAAAGTGAACAGTGAAAGTCACGGCACATGGCATCAGTGCGTCACTGTTTGTCTCTCCATCTGTCTGTCCCCTCAGGAGGAGGTGTTGCAGGAGCAGGAGCGACTCAAGGACGAGCAGAGCAGCATCCAGAAACGCAGTGAACATCTTCTCTCCATCATGCAGCAGTTTAAAGGAATGTGAGCAGACAGACAGACGGATGATGGATGGCTCTTTAATTATGTATCTTTATGTAAACTCGGTTTCAGTACAGACATTAAAAAATGAATCTTAATCATGTGTTGCTGAGCGTGCAATAATTGGTTATAATATAACAGAACATAATCATTTCTTGGGCGGCACGGTGGCTTCTCACCAGGGTGCCTTTCTGAGTGGAGTTTGCATGTTCTCCAGGTGTCTGCATGGGTTCTCTTCAGGTACTCTGGCTTCCTCTCACCTCCAGAGACATGCATGTTAGGTTAACTGGTGACTCTAAATTGCCCATAGGTGTGAATGTGAGTGTGAAAGGTTGTCTCTCTCTGGATGTCTGCCCTGTGATGGACTAGCGACATGTCCAGGGTGTACCCCGCCTTTTGCTAGTAAAGGCAGTTAAGAAAATGGATGGATAATGATTTCTTAATTAGTTATTAATAATATTTAATAACCTACATAAAATATACAGGATGCCGTTGAATATAAAATAGCTAAAAGTAATATGGGAACTTGAAAGCTGAAATAAGAAATAATGGATAATTGGCTTTTTCTGCTCCAGGTGGTGTGACCACATCACTTTAAATAAATTATAATGTGAATCATATTGTGTTAAATATCATTCAGTCCTGTGTAAACTGAGATAAACACAGTTGGAACATGACAAGTTGTCTCCTGATCACAGAACTCTCTTGAGGAAAAAGAGAAAACAGGCTTTGTCTGTTTGTGAAAGCAGATTCCAGCTGAAGGTCATCAACAGCACAACATCAGTTTGATGGTGTCCTAAAACAAACCAGTGAACCGTGAACAACTGCACAGCTGCTGCGGGCGACGCTGCCGCTTTCATTTGGAGCAGCAGTACTGCAAGCAGAGTACGACGCCTCTGTAATGTACATCATATACAGTATGTGAGCGCACTGTACAGCAAACGGCCTTTCAACACTCTCCTCCAGGAGGCACGTTGCTCACTGCACCAGTGGTTTCTTTCTTTTTCGGGCACCTGATTCATTCAGTAAGAGTCAATTCGCAGAACAACATGTTTGGTAAGAAGGCTACATGCCTGATTAAGTTTAGCATTTGAAATCTGATTCAGAATATAGATAAAAGGTAAAGTACACCTCAATGATCAAACTTTGCCTTAAGGTCACAAATCAGTGTTTTGTTAATCCTGCTCCTTTGGGATAAAATTTGCCTGTTATCCATCTTTGCTTTGAAAATACAGCTACATCCTTTAATAATGGATAATAATAATAATTTCATACACTGACTTTTAAGTGTTTTTCTCTCATACAGTGCACCCTACAGGGCACTTCAAGTTTTCTTTTCTGTCCTTGAAATAGCACTTTTTCCATTTATTGTATTCACTAGAAAAGCACAATCAACATCCAGCTCGGCCTATTACCTATTACAACAACTGTTAACTGTGGACTCTATCACATACAATGGCAACAAAAAGTGTGTTATTAAAGTTAATGTTATTAATTCCAAGTGTTCACATAATCTTTCCATTAGCACTACAATGTTTTAATGGTTCTTCTTCTTCTTGTTATTATTATTTTATGCACTTTATATGTGTTAATACTCTTAATTTACATGAAGATCAGATCACATTTTATGACAAATGAATGCAGAAAACCATGAAATTCCACATCCTTTTTCTTGCCACTGTATTCTTTCTTCTTTAAAAGTATATGGCTGAATATGCCAAGATATTTTTTTTTCTTTATTGACCCACCACCCATCATTGTTTCCGTAAACATTGAAACAGCCACATTTTCCTGCTTCAGACTTCAGCCTTCACTGCCCAGCCTAACATCTGAGAGGGGACGATCGCAGAGGACATCTGCGGCCAGACCATCTTGTAATATTCATGTAATAATTTCCAGAGCTGGACTAGAGGTAGTCTGACCTTCGCTTTGCTGTTCTTGCAAGTTTATTGAAACAAACACACACACACACACAAGTGACGGACATGTTCACCAAAATGCATCAAAGTGAACAGAACAAATGTTATGATGTTGTTTAGATCAGGCCACCAGGATATGAAGACACAATAAACTCTGGATCTGACAGGACAAATGAAACATCAATGATGCTTTAACAGCTGCCAGACGCACACATTTTAACTCACTTTATTATTATAACTGCTACATGTGTCTGATTGTCCCTGATGTCTGTGTCTCTGTTTGACCGTTCATCAGCCTGTCTGTCTCTGTCTCTGTCTGTCTGTCTCTGTCTCTGTCTCTGTCTGTCTCTGTCTGTCTCTGTCTCTGTCTGTCTCTGTCTCTGTCTGTCTCTGTCTGTCTCTGTCTCTGTCTGTCTCTGTCTCTGTCTCTGTCTGTCTCTGTCTCCTGCGCTGTCGCATTCAACAGCAGGACAGATCACTATTAGGCAAAGAAAAACAGCGTAATGCGCCAGTCCGTGTCCTTGTATTTCCTCCCGGTTGCACTATTTGGCAGAGAGAGGCAGGGGCGGGGAGAGAAAGTGAAGAGCGTCACGCTCACCGCAATGAGACCGGAAGTAGGGTGAGAAAGAAAAATAAAAGTCCACTTCTCTCTGACTGTTTACCTATTTATTATTTCTCAGAATTTCTTTTTCTCTGTGCTATAAAACCCATTTGCGCTCAGCGTGTACAGACGTGTATATACTCGTTTTAGAAAATTGAATGAAATCATACATTTGAAAGAGTGCTGATACAGACCCTAAAATACAATTTTCATTATTAAAATGAAAATACCTGAAAAAAAAGCATAATAAGGTAAGTATATATAAAAAAGTGTGTACATAACAAAAAATGAAACAAGGGGAAAGGGCGGGAAAGAGAGTGAGACTAAGCCAACAATTCATTTATCATTTTTTGTTGTTACTCAAATATGTTATAATATAATTTCATTCAGTTTTGCTGGAAAAACAGGAGATGAAACTGGGAAGCATCAAATGTACACTTGCACATTCAGAATGGAATAGAATGTAAAAGTAAAAGTGTAGTGTTTCACTGCAGCTCTCTGGACAAATCAGTTCAAGATTCATCTTCTCATGTGTTAATGTTTAGAAAACCTTTCTGATTTCAAATGCAACTTTAAAGACAGACAGACAGACGCATGAGCCCAACCCAGCTGCCTCTGTTATGTTGCTGCAATAAGCTGTTCAAGTTCATTTGTGACATTTCTTAACGCGTTGTCCGTGAGCCGCGCCTTTACTGTGAAAAGCTTGACCGGACATCCTAGGCTTCGTTGTGTTTAGCTTGACTCTCCGCGGTGAGATGGCTGTGGAGCCTCTGCTGGTTCCTGTGAAGTCGAAACGGGCTCTGTGGACAGACAGCAGGAGGCGAGAAAACCCGCCGCAGCCCCCTACGACCTGCACTTTATAAAAATAACAACGGTAAGACAGAATCGAACATGCACCTGTGCGTTAGCTAGCTAGCTAGCCCGCCCGCAGGTAAACAGCCAAAAGCAACACACTGAGCGCTCGTTTTGTCAGTTGCGTTCTCCCGCCGACGGCTGGTCTGGCGGGGGAGGGGCGGGGGAAGCAGCGGCAGCAGCAGCAGCGGCAGACAGCCGGAGCTCTAACCCAGTCTGCTGCTGCTGCCTTTCTGTCTGGCGTGTGGCTGCCTTTTCCGCAGAAATGCTGCCGGACAGTCCCTCTGTTGTCCGCTTGTCGGAGGCTCCTACCCGCCCCCTTTCTACCTGACCAGGGGCTGTAAATAATAGTGAGTTTAAAAAAAAAAAAGAAAAGAAAAAACAAAAAGAAGCGAGCAACATGGCTGACGCTGGCCCTGCAGAACCTGCTTGGTCGTTTGTCAGTGCAGATGATGACTGTATACTTATTATTGTTTGTTTTGTTTTGTTTTAAATCTACCTAGGACGCTAGGTGATCAAACTAGAAATCCAATTCAATGACAAGAGAGGAAAAGGGAAGGAAACAAAAGAAACGTGGCTGTCAAAGAGTGGAAGCAGTAAAAACCTTTGTTTTTAACACAGAGTCTGGTTTGGCACAGCCTGGCACTGATGCATGTTCTAATTACTACATCTATATATATATATATATATATATATATGTGTGTGTGTGTGTGTGTAAAAGTAATAATAAAAAAGGAAGTGTAGCTGTAAGATTTATGTCGGCGTTGTGGGAGGCTGATTTGAGAGCAAACCTCCTCCTGATCAATTAGAATAGTAAAAGTGTGTTTCTGTGTGTATGTGTTGTCATTTTCTTTCTGTAATCTGCAGCACATCTTTCCCCTCCCCAAACACACACTGTTGAACATTCCTTTTCTTTAAAGGCTGTGTTCAACCTAATCACAATAAAATCATTCTATCCCACATCTTTCAGTGCAGATGTTTTTTTTTTTTTTTTTCCCCTTCAGTCATGGTATAATGGAAATGAAGGGAACTTTCTTTTTGGTGAACACAGCATTGAAAAAAAAAACATTTGTGATAACTCAACAAACAACGGATGTTTTGTTTTTTAATTAAGAGCTTTGGCAGACGTTGGCTCAGTCGTTCCTCAGATCAGACATGAGAGTGCTTGATTTGCCATCACGTCATCGCTTTCTCATAGATCATAGGTCGGCACTGTTGTTACCAATCCCTACCTGTAGTCTTCATTGACCTCTGACATATGTCAAGTGAGGGTCTTTTATGGAGGACCAACAAAGGCATCAATAGGATTTCTTCAGTAGCAGTATCATTAAGTACAGAGGGCTGTAGGGATCACTTCTTTGTAAGTGAACCTGGAAGTTAGCATCACACAGGAACTACAGGGTGAGTGGTTGGACTCGCGGTTCCTCCTGCCCACATGTTGAGGTGTCCTTGGACACTGAAACAACCTTTGGTGCTCTGTCCACAAGAATGAATGCAGATTATTGAAGTATATATTAAAAATCTTATGTTAGGCCAAATACAAACCATGACTGCATGATTTCAACTCCGCAACCACTAAGATTCAGTAGAATAAAATGGAAACCTCTGGATCTGATGTTCATCATAGGCTTTATTTCAAAGCCCTGCTGAATTATGGACGAGGGAACTGGAAGTGCTAAAATGCTAATTTGTTTCCGGGCTTGTTTCTATGGGTAGTCTCATTTGCAGTCACGTGACTGTCGCTCTGCCAGTTGCATCAGTCCCCTAGGAGTCGTCCCCTCCCCTGTTTAGTTCAGCATAATTGCATTCTAAGTTATAAGACGCGTGGTTACTAGCTAATGAAGCTTATTTAAAGCTTAACTTGTAACATGGATATTGGATACATGTTTTGTGTTTTGTGTGCAGCTCTGGAACGTAACTATTGCAAAAGATTGGTTGGTTCAAGAACGGTTTGGATACGTGCATTATAGAAGAGGTCTGTAACTCACATAGTCAGCTCTGATTGGGTATAAGTTCTTCCTTGTTGCCACTATACTGGTGCATGATGAGATCCAAGATTCAAAAGACTTTATTTATTTCTTTATTATTATCTATTCCAGAGGGAAATTGTTTAGTCTTGTTACAGTTGCTCTCAACTCAGACAAAAAGAAAAGGAACCACAACCAGAGAAGATCCGCACCAACACAAGTACAGAATATCATCAATACCGAAAAACTCAATATATACACAGAATATGTAAGACGGATGAAAAAAAAAGTCCAGGGTGGAATGACAACAAATAACTGATATAAATACTGATGAGGTAATTCACGTTGCAGTAGTTCTTCACTACAGTATCTTGACCACGTCAACGTGATCATCAAAAGATGATTTCATGGTAAAGTGAGATCTGATCTCTACAAACTCATCTAAATTTATAAAAAAAAAGTGATTACATAAATATTCATCCTCATTTGAAGTTCATCACTGGTGCAGTCAGCTGGTTTCTGATGTCCCACAGTTCGTTAAATGGACATCACCCAAGTGCAATGAACGTGTTTCAAGGATTATAGTATAAATACTCCTGCATGTGGAATTAAAGCTCCAATTATGCGGAACATCCAATTACTGGTGAATCAGGATTGTGTTCAAAAACTACAGCATGAAGAAAAAGAACTCTCCAAGGCCATCAGGGAAAAGGTTATTGAAAAGCATCAGTTTGGGAAATGGATACCAGAACATTTCCAAGTCACTGAACATCCCTTGGAGCACAGTGAAAGCCATCATTAAGAAGTAGAAGGTATATGGCACATATGTAAATGTGCCTACAGCAGACAGTGGAAAGCTCATTATAAATCTCAGCTAGTTTGCCAGAGGGCATGTGGGAGATTGGATTATGATATTATCATCATTAATACAACTATAAGGGGTTGGGGTGTTTTTAAATTGTTGAAGCTTCAGTTTAACCCAATGTTTGTAGTAATTTAACAGCACCTGACTAGGTGCTAGGGACTAGAGATTGTTTGACTTTGCTTAATGTTGAATCATTTCTGGTTTTCATGGAGCTGAGCACTCGAACCTGTCATTTTGAAAAATAATTGACAGACAGAATTAAACCTCTGAAGTGATACTTTCAGATGGGCCGTCATGATCTAGTCAATAGTTGACCTTCTTTAAATGAAGAAACCTTCTGGGAGATGCAGCATCACAGTACTAGAGTTAGTCTTTCGAAACCTTTTAGCTGTGTTGTACTGGTTCACAGAGCTGAGGCCTTTACTGTTGGGGCAGTGCTGCAACTTGATGAAATCCAGATGTTTTGGTGTAGGAGCCATTTATTCAGTGCAGGACAATTACAGCACATGTGTACATTAGAGGGTGTGTGTGTGTGTGTGTGTGTGTGTGTGTGTGTGCAAAGAATCAATCAACTTTCGCTGCCTGTTTGAGGCTGGGCTCCACCTCTCAGGTCGGAATACGCTGACGTGAGGTGCTGGACAGAACAACACTGAGTCGTTCCTGTCCAGCAACTGCTCGGCCCCTCCTGACAGCAGATGACTAATAGTGTGTTGCTCGTGGCAACGGGAAGGAAATCACCTCCAGCTGCAGCCAAACACTGCGAAAATGTCTCGAGTGTTTCTGGAAGGTTATTTTCCTCTGCAGGTAACCAGTGGTGAGCAAGAGAGTGTCGGAGTCGCAGACCCTGCACTGAGCATTTGGAGCATGTAGCAGGACTAGAAAGTAAACGTAGTACTACAGATGTTGCAATGACTTCTTTTTGGTCTGCATTAACCTGTTAATACATGTCCTTCTTGGAAATTTCCAGGGAATGGCTGCTACATAGCCTCCATCTCAAAAATCTACTCAGGCTTTATAAAGATCCAAAAAGAGATTAGAGCTTTTTGTGGTCATTGTAGGCAGGGACATATTAGGTCTGATATTGTTTTGGTTTAGACAGTTTTTCTACTTGTCCTGAACCAGACAAGAAAATATTGTTATTTTTGTAAGGTTATTATAAAAAGTTATTTTTATTATTCTGACTCTGTCATCTGCGTCCATGCATTTCCAGTCAGCTTTGGTGCATTAGCCATGTGAACTCTCAACTTTTGGAATTTGGCTGCTGAACTACCATCCATTTGGGTTTAGAAGTTTTGGCTCGCTAAGGACTGGGTACACTATGTCTGGTATGATGTGTCAACAGAATACTGGATTTATAGCAGAGTTTTCCCACAAACTTGTTTAGGACTTTTAACTTGTCATTTTCTTGCTTTGCCTTTATATTAGCAACTGCTTCAAAGGGTTTTAGGGTTGGAGAACTCGAGGAGACACGGCGGGCTAGGCCTTCAGAGGCGTCACACAACACCCTGCCTGCAGATAAATAATACACTGCAGGCCTTTTCACAGGCTCCACTGATCAATAATTGAAGTCTCATGTTCAGGACATGAGCTTTTGAAGGCTGATCTGCTGCAGACTGACGTGACACTGCTCTGTTACTCCATTAATCCACATTTTGTTTCACTTTTTTTTTACCATGATATACAAGGTAGAGTTTGGTGATGCTGTAGGATGCTCACATTTTACCTTCAGTCAAAGAAAGCAGTGCCTGTGGGCACACAGTGATGATGTGGGATATCGTTGTTAGGTGACAGAAGTAATAAACACCTAGAGCATCTGATGAAAAAACACTATTTAACTATTATAAAAATAGTAATGAATTAACATTGAATAGTGTATACATACAGAGCACAGAATCTTTTTTAACACAGTGGAGCTTCATATGCAGTGAGGAAGTATGTCTGAAGTGCACATGAACATGGTATTAACCATTAACTAGGTTTGGGATGAATAAAGCACACAGAGTCTGAATTCTGCTGTTCAGAAATGCAGCCTGCAGACAGAGTTCAGGGCAAATTGGAAAAAAAAAACGTTAGAGAAGCTGCAGAATAAAAAAAAAATCATCACCTTTGAGTGACGCCTTCACTGTCAGTGCAGAGTCAATGTGTCTGATAGTTGGCATGTCGCCCCCTGCTGTTTACAACTAAGAAACTCACCCCCAGTCCTTCTGGAAATACTGGATTTTCCAGAGCTTTCAATGTTGCATCTTTTTATTTTAGTCGAGACACTGAAAGCTACAGTCAAACTAACTTAACTGTGACTCTTTTATTCGTGTTATCATGTTGCAGGTTAGAGCCTGGTTTTGTCTTGGTGACGTGAAGCCTGACTCCTGAAAACCCCAGAGAAGTGCTGAACCTCCCGTCACCACTCCTGAATACTGGAGCCTGGGTAAAACCTGTCAACTAATTTGTTACTGATGTTCATCAGCGGTGGAGAGTAAAAAGCTACCACAACACAGCCCTTAGATTAAAATTTATACTTTAGTACACAGTTAAGGTGATTGTTATATAAAATCATTTTTTTCATTGTATTTAAGTTTTTTGGCAACTTTAGCTTATTAAATTCGGCAAAACATGATACACTGTGCTATGGATTTGCAGTGAGATGAAAGAGAGATACAGTAATTTCTAAATATACGTCTAGGAATATATTTCTTCGTATAGAGTGAGAATACTTTTTGTCTGTAGTGAACAAAGTGTTCTTAACATGTGACATTATTAGAGCAGAAAACCCTCACTTTGATCGACATGATGCTCCATAAGGTCTTTTGGCGAGGTCATTCCTGTTTGTCAAACGTAGATGTCAGCAAAGGCTATAGAAGATCAGATGATGGCGTATGAAGTCATGGACAGATTTTCAGCTGGCGTTTGGCGTTGGTAGTTATCTTGTTATTCTCTCTGTTCTCTTTTTCTCCCGACGTTGTTTCAGCTCTGGACAGATTTTGTGTTGAAGCTGTGTGGCCAGGCAGCCTGGCTGCCTCCCTGCCTCCAGATGAATGAAGAGCACTCCGGGACACAGAGACACAGCTGATACAGGTCAGCTGCACAGCCAACACACACACACACACACACACACACACACACACACACACACACACACACACACACACACACACACACACACACACACACACACACAGCTGGAACACACCACCTCAGTATTTTTGGTAGAAATAAGTCATTTGTAGTGGATTTGATAAATGTGCTGTGATTCATTTTTCTACCCCAGGGCATGCAGGTGTTTCTGCAAATATGATGAAGAAAAAGAATCCTCATAAGTAAGTGAAGATGCTTTACAGCTTGTTCAATTCTTTACGGCTTTTTAAAATATACAAAAGTACAAAGAACTGACGCAACCCTCAGAGCAGATGTTGACTGTGTTGTTTTTAATCTCTCCATGAAGGAAACACAAGAGTAGTCTGGGTCCAGCCACCAAAGTTTTGTCGCAGCCTCGACGCAACATCGTCGGCTGCAGGATCCAGCATGTGTGGAAGGAAGGAGGAGGCCACGTGGTCTGGAAAGGAACAGTGCTCGACCAGGTAATGACTGAATGATGGATTCAAAGATAGAAAAAAAAAAAAAAAAACTTTTAACAACACAGCAAAACAGGCACTGTAGATAAAAAGGAACACCGTGAGTCGTCAGGATTAGTTCAGTCAGACACAGAAGTTGTGTTATAGACGCATATATTTCATATTCCTTTCTTCATATTGTTTCTGCTTTATCTAGGTTCCAGTGAATCCGTCTCTCTATCTAATAAAGTATGATGGTTTCGACTGTGTTTATGGTCTGGAGCTTCATAAAGACGAGAGGGTTCAGGGGCTGGAGGTTCTCCCTGACAGACTGGGTAAGAGTGGAGACATATTTATTAGTAATAACGTGTCAACACGTGGCATTTTTGTTAGATGCTAATGTTTAATTCTTCTGTCTGGAAAGTGACTTTTGTCTTGATTTATCATCCCTGTAGCGAAATCACGCCTGACAGATGTCAACCTGGCAGACACCATGATAGGTAAAGCGGTGGAGCATATGTTTGAGACGGAGGACGGCCCGAAAGAAGAGTGGAGGGGGATGGTGCTGGCACGGGCCCCCATCATGACCACATGGTTCTATATCACCTATGAGAAAGACCCCGTCCTCTATATGTACCAGCTGCTGGATGACTATAAAGAAGGGGACCTCCGCATCATGCCCGACTCCAGTGAGTGAAGTTATTATTTTTACATGAATGTACCTCTTCAGGTGTTTTCACAAAACATCTAGGCCAATCAAAGGAAAATCTCGGGTCACTTGGACTCTTGAACAGATTTTCTTCACTAACCTGACACAGCCAGACACAGTATTTGGTGTTTTTCCCAAAGAGTTTCATTCTAGTCGTTTACAGTAAGTGCTGCTTTAAGTTGTTTAGTTAGCTGGACTACATACAGTAAATACAATGAGGATTTAATCTGACACACTTGGCCACAGTGAAGTCTCTGAATAAAGCTTTCAGTTCTTGATTTTCAATTAATAACAAAAATGTTACTCCCATTTTAGTTGTCAGTTGATTTGCGGACTTGTTAATATTAATTAGTGCAAACATCTCCTGTCTCTCCATAGATGACAGTGTGCCAGCAGAGAGGGAACCTGGCGAGGTGGTGGACAGCCTGGTGGGTAAACAGGTTGAGTATGCCAAAGAGGACGGTGGCAAACGAACGGGCATGGTCATCCACCAGGTGGAGGCCAAACCCTCCGTCTACTTCATCAAGTTTGACGACGACTTCCTCATTTACGTCTATGATCTGGTCAAAACTTCGTAAAACTCTGTGGACGTCCTGAACCCATCCCCCGAAACAGGAACTAAATGCAACACGTGTTGAAACATCTGAAGCATTTGATCCAGCGCTTGTGTCTCAGACCATCGAAGGCTTAATTAAAAAAAACTACAAAAGATTTTTTGCAGTGGAAGAACACAGGACGGATACTTCTGGAGAATGGACCTGGGGAAGTTCAAGTCTATCATCTGTGACCCTCTTTATCTAAAATGAAATTTCCCATTACTGTTAGATGATTCTGAACTTTCTGAAGACCCGTGAGACATTTCTGAAAAAAAAAAAAAAGTCCAAAAATTCAGTTTTAACCTAGAAACAGTTTGAAAGGGTGAAACTTTCTGTTGAAGTGAGACAAAGGTCTCTCAAACACCCTATTGTGGTCGCTTCAGGAATCATTCTGATTCAGTTAATGTGCTGGTTAGAGAGGAAGACCTTGGTCTTAGTAATATGTGGGCCTACTAATTCAAGATCACCCCCTAGCAAAACTGTAAGTGAACATTTTTGCAGTGAGCTGATGCTTCTGAGCTAAAAGAACAAGGAAACAAGATGAGGATGGTCACTGGAGTCCTGGAAGATTCCTGGAGTTGCTGGCAGCATGGAAGCCAGACTCAGGGCCCCTGAGGACTTCTTATCATCTTTCCCAAATCAGCAAACAAATAGATAAAAAGCAGAGTCCCTTCGGAGAAGTAAAGTCTGGAGCTGGTTGTGGGAAGTGGATTCATGAGATAAACAAACAGTAGCAATTGTAGTGAAGGCTGTTTTAATGGTTCTGTAAGACAGGAACAAATAGTAGTGTCATGGATGACTCCTTCAGTCCTCAGCTGTCACATCCAGTAAAGGCAGCTGTAACAAAGGTATGGAGGCCCATTTCTGAAGAAAAACAAACAGATGACAGAAATGAAAAGAATAAAAATACTAATTATAAGTCCACCTTATGAGATCTGAGAGAGTACATAGTATAGTAGATACTCAAGTCTGCGCTTTGACTTACTATCTCCTAGTTTTAAGAAATTTGACTAATTAAAAAGCTCAGGAGACTCCCGCCCTAGTTTAGTGAATCCATGCATTTTACAGATTGCTCAGTCACTCACTGCTATTCCTACCACGTCATCTCAGAGGGTGAGCTCTAAAACCAACCGTTGGAAATATATCCAAAACAAACGTTTCCCCTTTGATTCAACTGCAGGATTCTGTTGTGCTTGTTGTTCATAGAGTTTCACTTACACAGGCTCCATTTCAATAACTTCAACTGAGCATTAATGAAGAGCGTCTACACAGTTAAACGTTTTTTTTTTTCATCTTTGCCAAAACCCCTTCCTGGTGTGAAGATGTTTGATGTTAAAGACATTAAAGAGTCACCATGGACAGAGGAAAACATCATGGAGAACAAAACTGAAACTTGGCCAAAACCCTTTCTGTCCTTGGCAGTTTGTTTTACTCTTAAATAGTTTATTACAGCCCAGATCTGCGGTTCCTTGGTTTCCCTCTCCCTCCATTGAAACTTTGAACACAGTGATGGATTCTAAATGTCTTGAAAACAAAAGGATTTAAGTAGCTGGTTTAATGCACCTTAAACCTTGGAGGAAGGTAAGAAGAACTCTCTATTTCCGAAAAAAGTTTATGAGTGAGCTGGACTTTTAATATCACTAGAAGTGATAAGAAAAACAAACCCGTATCGCTACAGTTTTCAGTTCGGAAGGCAGTGGAGACATTTTTTTGGAAGCCTGCGATTCCCATTCACTTCTGTGTCTTGGTCGCCATGATCACGGAAACAAGCGCCCCAGTTTGCAATTACATCCGGATGAAAAGATAACGGACTTGCTGTCGTGTGGATTTAAGATTCACTGACTGATCCAGGAAAAGTTTCTGTCAGATGTAGTAAGAGGACAGGGTCGGTCGTGTTTCATACATGAAGAAATGAACAATCAGTGAAGGCTTAAATTTCCTCGAGACTGAAGGCTTTTCATAAACGTGTGTCCTGTACTGATTGCACTTGTAGTTTTGAGGGTAATTATTTGATCCAAGTTTGCAATTTGAATATACTGTAAAGTTAGTTACCATGCTGTTTTTACTTGCCGGTAACTGTCCTCCATAAGACAGTTGCTACTTTCAGTGTTCTGTCAGCCAGCTACCTTTTTAGAAAAGTATTCTTAAATGGCCTTTATAAAAGGGAAAGAGCATCAAACATGACAGCACCTGGACAGTTGACTGGTTTATTAAGGGATATGTTCTAGTGGTTGGACATTTTAATACAACAGATACTGGTGCGTCTTTACTAAAAAAAAAAAAAAAAAAACAAAACAAGAAAAAGAACATGCATAATTTCTGTTGAGCCAGAAATTATAGGGGGAATTGGTCTTCAACCAATCAGATGGCGCAGCTGAATTGATGCAGAATACACTTGTGTATTTAAAACCTTCAGTCTGTGTGCTTCCTGTGACGTAGTTAGTTGCCGAGGCAGATTGCACCTCTTATTAAAAAAAAAAAAAAAAAAAATGTAAAAAAGAAAAGGCATCGCCAGAAATCTGTGGGTTTCTGCACTTTGTGTATCTGTTTTGTTTTTCATTAAAGAGAAATATGGTTGTGATCATCTCAGTGAGCACTATTTTAATTAGCTAATGAAGATAATGCATCGTTACGAAGATGTTACTCACAGCAAAGGTTATGTCCAATCCAGTCAGTTCATTTTGCTCTTATACTGTAAACAGATTATTATTGTTAATGTTGGAATGACACAGGCCTTCTACCATCCTTCTGCCTTGTATTGTTTGTTTTTGTATGTTTTAAAATGTATGTTAATAATTTTTATTGTTACTGGAAGACTTGACATTGTGTACTTTGTTTTCTTTCCCACCACGGTTCCTTTAAGGCATTTGACATCTGAGGCTGTTCTGATGGTGTCAGCAGACAGAAGAGGGCGTTTGCTGATTTGCTCAAGTGCCCTTGAGCAACATACAGCTGCACGTCTTCTATTACACAGAAGATGAAACTGGATAAAATGAAAACAACTGCTGCCTAATCCATATTATTATAGCATCATTTATTAGCTGATATTATCTGCAAAAATTCAAATGGAAAATGTAGTGGAGTAAAAGTACCGTAATGTGGAAATAGAGTACAACTACCTCAATCAGTGTAAACTAAGAAAGCATTTACCTCATTGTTGAAATAGGTTAAAAACTTTCCACCAAACTGCACTATAACAAGAAAGTATTCATCAGTATCTGTGGAAAAGCTCAAAAGGCTGGTCTTATCTGACTAACAGTCCAAAATGAATGAAATGTTTAACGTTACACCAACAACTGAATAATAGCAGATCCTCTTATCAGAGAATCTAGAGCTAGATTTTATTTGTGCTAGATAAATGACTTCAACTGTACTCAACTGACCTTCAAGACTACTTCCAGTTTTTATTATCATGTCATTATTGTACAGTCACAAAATGTTGGCCTTATATAGAGGAATTAATTCATGTTGTGTTATAAACGAGGTACAGCCACGTTTCTATTGGCCAACTGACACTGAAGCTTATCAGTCATGCGGCTTATCTGGAAGTTGAGTCACGGCAACTAGACTTCTCAGTTACATCGAAATGTTTCACTCTGATCAAGCCTCATCAGTCTGAGGAAACCCTTGCTGCCCCAGTTTACCTGGTGAATGGGCAAAGTGGTCTTGATTTCGCTGGGGCTGTATGAAAGAGCAGCACGATGAAACAAACAGCTGCAGTATAAACACTTTACAACTCCGGACATCACGGTTTAAATCACGGTGTATCAAATCTTTTTGACTCGTACCGAGGCCTTTAAGGCAACGATAACTTTGAGATCCAGCATGTGCAATCGCAAATTGATAATTGATAATAACTGACATCCTAATTACATTTACACTACGTCTTTAATGCTACCTCAACAAAAGAACACAACAAAAAGAAATGTGAAATAATAAATAATTATGTAAAACCAGGGTCTTTAAAATGCAGTAAACAGTTAACGGTCACCTGAACCTCACCTTCTGATGAGAAAGAGCAGAAACCACAATCCCTGGGTGACAAACATCTGCTGTTGCACAATTTACAGATAGCTGCAGCTGTGACTTTGGCTTCCAATTACACAATAAGACACAAACATCTTGATATCTGTGTTCATCTTTTTGCTTCTGCTTTTTTTTAAGAAAGCTTCACACCATTGCTTTTTTCCTTTTTTTTTACCATCAGAAAGAACATACTGTGTCATCTTTCCCAGAGTCAGACGACAGGTTGGATACCTTTGCAGCTTTGAAACTGTTGGAAGGTTTATTATCTTACTCTGATTCCCTACTTCAAGTCTTTGTTTTAAGCTATTCTAAAATACACCGTAGATAGTCGAACTTTAGCCATTCATTGTCTGGCTCTGAGAAAGAAAGTAAACAAAGGATCTGTTCATTATTTTGAAATATAGTAGAAATGACTGCTTTATAAATACTTTGCATTCATCATTGTACATTTCAGCTTTAGTGGAGCAGTACACAGAGTGAGCAGGTAGCGCTGTGACACCTTATCCAAGGACACTTTGACGATACTGTTTGGCTGTTGAGGGATCAGACTGGAAACCGCCTTACCAGCCATCGAATATTTCACAGGCACAAAAACTCATTAATTTCACCAAAAATTGAAATCAGTCATTGGCGTTCATTAAAAATTAATCTGGGTAAAAAGACAAAGAAAAAAAAAAAAGCCCCAGCTCATAGTTTATTTCACTTTGTCATCCTCTGTTCGAGGCTTTTTGTCTATGAAAATAACTCTCACTATATAAACTGGCATAGTTTATTATTCTATCCTGGTATCTCTCCACACAGCACGGCGTGTGGTGTCCGTTTGTGTTGGCACTGAGGCAGGTATACACGTTACAGACCGAGCGAGCAGCAGTCAGTCATCAATGAAGGTCAGCCTGCCCGGACCCTCGTTCTTCATCCAGCGCCGGTATCTTTTCATTCTTGGGTCAGTTGCCATTTTTATCTTCATCTCTTCCTCTTGCTCTTTTCTGTACATCTGAAAAACAAACATGGGATGACATTATACAGTTTACAACTGCATCCCTAGACCTGCACTGCAAACAGTCAGACTAAGGTTTCCTATAGCATATTAGTACCTTCAAGGCTTGTTAAAGAAAAAAAAAAAAGGCTTGTACGAGATGAGCAAGTTCTTCACAGACTTTATCACAAGTTATAGAAGCACAGTGCAGCTAGTAAGGTGTATGTATGACTTCCTTCCAACCTGCTCTTGTGTCATGCATGCATCCACGGTAACCTTGTGACATCAAGGGAACTGCAGGTTTTGCAGCCAGGAGCTGCATCTGAGAATTTGTGACCATTTTATTGTTGTCAAGCTACTGTTATTTGAATTTTCCACATCTTTTACAGTCCAGCAAGAAAAAAAAGGGACTATCGCCACTGAGCTGCTTGAGACTTTTACTACCTGCATGAAGAATTAAGTTTGAATGATGGGAATTCATCAGTGATTGAAGGGAAATGCCAAAAGTACAAGTGAAACAGATGTGCTGCATAACAAAATAAGTGACACCTGATAAACTCTAAATCTATTTTGAGATTAGTGCTGCAGCCATTGACAGTAATATATATATATATATATATATATATATATATATATATATATATATATATATATATATATATATATATATATATATATATATATATATATATATATATATATATATATATATATATATATATATATATGAAAACATTTTCTAAAACGAAAATACTACTACTATACATAAAGGATACCTTTGAGGTGTGCAACTTTACTTTCAGAACGCAGCTCAGACATAACTTCAGACTCTACAGCCTTCGTGGCGTTTGGAGGAGGCAAAAACGAGTGGACAGGAAGGTGGGAACAAGAGTCAACACTGACCAGAATTTGCCCTTTTCTCTTTTCACACTCGTCCTCATCTCGGCCCCTATCTGCCATCATTTAGTCAAATTTAGCTTGTGCCCATACATGATATGACATTTTCATAGGCTACGTGTTTCTTGTGTGATTACTCTGTGGAAGCTTTTCTGCTGAGGTCCTCAAACTTTCTGTAGCTTTCCATTTCTTGATCCTCACTATTTTCTCTCTTTGTCATTGTACAACACTAATAACCATCGGTGAGAAACATGTTGGACTTCATATAAATCTGTGGATTAAATAAGGCTACCAGGCACAGAATCAGTATTGATGATTTTTTTCTAATTAAACTATTTGACTTTCTTGTGGAATTGTTTAAGCCTTAGCCAAGGGCAATTTATCTTAAAGGACATGCAAACACACACAATTACTGAAAGTATGAAATGACCCATCAGATCATTTCAATGGAAAAAAAACCCTTATGGAGCAGTTATGTAGTTTCAAATAAAATTCTGAAACAAAAATTTATCTGCCAGCCTTTTGTTAATAGGTGCTATTCTCCAAGGCATATGTGGAAAAAAGAAAATAAACAGGCATAGATGGAAAACTCTATGTCACAAACCTCATAGTTTTCTTTGATCCAGAGCTTTTTGTCCAGGAAGGACTGTCTGGTGTTTTCATCCACACTGTCAAACTGAGACTGGGACATCTTCATGTGCCTCCTGATGAGAGAAAAGAGATCAAATAAAAAGTGCTGTGACACACTAAGGTGAGAAACATAGAGGAGCCTGCATTAATCTCACTCAGGTAGTTCATGGTAGCTCAGCATCCAGGTTCAACTCTGCACAAGAACTGACCTGATCATGTAGAGCTTCTCCTCGTCGCCGTACTCCTCCCTGCAGATGGTGAAGCGATAAACCCAGGAGACGTACCACGCCACGTAGTTGGTCAGGTAGTATGGGAAGAGCACGATCTGACACAGCAGAATGTCTGACAGGTTGGGCTTCTGGTAGCCTCCTTTGATATCTATCTTGTTTTTGATGATGTCACGGATGACTTCCTCCTCCTGCTCCCGGATCTCCTCTTTAGAGCGCCGGTTCTTTCCCTTCTCCTTGGTGCGGTTGAGGAGGCCCTGCTGCTTGGCGATCTCCGTGGCCTGGATTCGGTACTTGGGGACTGTGACTAGGTAGTTGATGGCCTCGTTGTAGCTGCTGTGCCAGCTGTAATACTGGGATGCAGACAGGGAGAGTTGAGTTAACAGTTTTAAGTCAACATTTGCATGTTGCACGATGATAAATATGACTAATGCTCTTGTGGCCGTTGAACAATGTTGATAATGTTTCCATAAATTTACAATGTAATTAGAAACATGAAATTCAAGTTAGACTGCTGTGGTAGACTGATCCATAGAGCGCAGAGAGACAGTCGCAGTTGTACCTGGAAAATGGAGATGGCACAGATTGTGACCAGGATGACGATCCTTACGTCCACTTTGGGAGTGAGCCGTCGCCGGTAGTAGGCGTAGTAGTGCTGGTAGTACTCCTCAGGATGGTCCAGCATATAGTCGTAGTCCCGCCGAGTGTCCTCGTCCTGCACATGGCATGGATACATTACTTCAATTCTTATTTGTAGTGTCTGTTATTAAGCTCTTGTGGTCACGCTCATGTCGACTCAGTTTTCAGTGGACTGGACTGGAATGTTTTTGAAAAGCAACTAGCAACACATGTAGTGACAAATGGGGCAGTGCAGCGGCATGTTCAGTTGACTAATCACCGGCAAGAAAAGTGTGATAGTGTGATTTCATGACATGGTTTGTGTTCAATATAATTTCAACAGTACATTTTTACACAAGTGGCGTGGTGGTGATGTAGGTTTCAGCTACTTTCTATTAAAAACAGTTTACAACACTAAACTTGACTCAGCAGTAACGTCATTAAATATGCAGCGATGAAGGGATGAAGGTATTGTTGCCACAGTGTTTCCTGATCTATCGTGTCACGTTATGGAGATAATCAGGCTGCACTTAAATTTCAAACACCCGGTGACTGGTCATTAGATTTTAATTACTGTTTTACTCTTAAACTGGTCCGGCATCATATCAGAATGAACTTGTTCCTGGATTTACAGTGTTAAGAGGTGAGGCAGGGCCCCTGGGACTCCAGTGGCTACAGGGATATAAAGTACTTTGCTGTGCAGACTGTGGTAACAGTACTGCAAACACACCTTTTGTATTAGTTTTAACATTCATAGAGACAGCATCACAGGGCAGGACAGTACAAATACAAGTGGTTTACATAAATAACATGAACTTAGAGGTAAACGTCAACTCGTACTTGTCCAGGATAACGTGCATTAGACCTGGGTGCTGTTAAAGTACTCTGTGAATGAACGTGGACATATGTGGCTGCAGGACTGAGAACCTCTACAGACTCAGACCGACCTTTAACGTCTCGTAGGCGGTGGCGACGAGCAAGAACTTCTTCTGTGCGGACTCCTGGGTCTCTCCCTCCAAGCCGGGCTCTCCGGCCCTGAACCGGTCCGGGTGATACAGGCGGGCCAGCTGCCGGTAAGCCCGGGCGATCTCCGCCTTGGAGGCCTCCCGGGTGACGCCGAGCACATCATAGCAGACGTCCGTGCCGCAGTACAGGCCCTCCACAAGCGCCGTGACCGCCGGCAGCGAGGAGAGGGAGAACAGGAGCACTGCGATCCGCCACCAAGGCTTCACCGTCCGCAGACACCCGGCGAAACCTCCGCCCCCGTCGTAGCTCCGCTCCGTGCACGAAGCCATGTCCCTGTGCGCCTGCTGCTGCCAACTCCGGAGCCCAGGCTGTCCGGGCGCACGCTGCCTACATCATCAGGATGCGCCAGGACGGAAGGATGACGCGGCATCAAAGATCGTCTGTGACAGCAGTGAAGAGGAAACACGTTTTGTTTTATTTCATTTCTAGATCGGCTGGAAAAAATATAGTTTGTCCTTTTTATGAATAAAAACAATTGTTGTAATACTACTCACACAGATTTAACCTGGTTTCCCCATCAATTTACCTTCATGTGATTGATAAGAGTAATAATAATAATAATAACAATAATAATAATAATAATAATAATAATAATAATAACAATGATAATAATGATAATGATAAGTCTTATTTACTTAGAGAAAAGAGAAGAAAGCAAGTGATGAACTTTCTAGACATGTTTTTAAACTAGATAAGACAGAGCAGGACATTATGAAGAATATTAGAAAACAGAAATGGTTCAACTCAATCATCTGTTATTACACAGCTGATCAGTCCCAAGTCATCTGTCATACTTTATAATTTATTTATTTTTGTTGCATGATTTATTTTTAAACAAATCTTTGCCTTTAGCCTGTCTGTTCAATATAGATTTATAATCAAACGCTATGTGTATCTGTGCTATTGAATTTATTAAGACCTGTACTGTCACTACTTTTTATTTAGAGAATGTTTTTTATCTCACTCACTGCTTTTTTCAAGTGCTATTAACATACATTCAGATAAGTCTCTTGGAGCTGTACTTCAATAAATCAGTCGATCATTCATTATTATATTAAATGATGCAGGAGACTCCTCCAAAAACTGAAAGAGAAGGTAAAATAAACATCACCATTTCACAAATGATATTTGGATACTGATAAGTGAGCTTTGTAAATTTGACAAACTTTGGTAAGAAAGTAGATTTTTAGGATCTAAAAAATAGTTATTTAGTTAAAGTGCCTTTATAATGCCCTTATTATATTTAGAAAAGTGGTGTCCCCATGGGTAACCTGCTAGTCTGGAAGTCCTCACTTGGCAAGTGTGTGTGTGTGTGTGTGTGTGTGGCAAGGGCATCTCCCTTTTATCTCCTCTTCAGCAGGTGAAATGCTCGTGATTAACTTGGTCTAAGATCTTCCAATTTCCCATCTAATGACTGTCTTGCTGCACAATAAAGCTCGAGCATTTCTCTGTAAATTACAGCAGACACCGTGTTTCTGTATATCTCTGACTAAATAAATAGTTAGTTCCTAGTTTCTCCACTGCCATTGTTTTTTTTTTTGTTTTACAGATGTTGGAGGAGTCACACCTAAAATCCAGGGGGTGGGTACAGGGGCAGCAGTGTAATATAAACACCAAGCATATCCTGGCACATTACTGACATCTGTAGATTACACACACATGGGACTGTACATCATGTCACTTGTGTGAATACACGTGTGCATGCTTGTCTTTATGTGTGTAAGTTTGTGTGTACACTCATTACCACAGTTTAAAACCCTGCAGGGAACCTTTCAGCTTTCCGACTGGCAGTCACTGGTTGATGCCCGCGTGTCTATTTTTCAGGAAGGCCTGTATAATGTAAAGAAGACAGTAAATCATCAAGTGTGTGCGTGTCTGTGTTAGAGTTATATTTTTAGTTAAGGTAGCCCCTCAAACATTTCCCAGCAGCTTCATGACTCTCAGTCAAAGTATCTGTCTGCCGTGTCTCAGAACATCGCTACTGTAAGGTTCGCCACCTCTCTCTCAGTGCACAGGTCACAACTTATTTGCATTTAAAGTCAGAAAAAAATAAAATACGAATGGAGTTATAATTCGTGAGGTTTTACAAATCTTTGTTGGTGTATAGGAGCTTTGACGCAATTTGAAGATGTCTAGTGAGAAGAACCCTGAGGTGATCGGCTGCGATGCCTCCATCATGAAGAACATATGGGAGATCAGAGTGATAAGTAAGACAGAAGATGCAGCTGGAGCAGGAGCAGATGGAGAAGAGCGCCCTGCCAGAGTAAGGACTGTTTTTGTCTTTTTATCACCCCTTTTTATCATTATCTTCTAATTAATTCATAGTTTTATTCAGTAGTTCTTTGACTGCAGATCTTCAGAAGCACTGTTAGAATGTTACATATACTTGATATTTAGATTTTCTTAATGAGCATGATATTGAAACGATATTCACACTGACCTTTCACCTTGTATGTTCCAGATGAACCCAGATCTCTTTCAACTGTCATGTCGCTCAAACTAATCGTACATTAATTTAACTGTGTGTGTGCAAACTAATGCCATTTGTTACACCACAGAATTTCAGAATTTCTCCTACTGTTTGTTTGAGGGAAACGAATATTCACTCAATTCAACTCTGATTTCAGTTACAAATCTCAACTTCGTGAAGTTTGTAATGTTTTGTTTTTGAACTGCTCAGCCATATCAGCCGTCAAATTGTATTTTTATTTATACTGACATTTTCATCGACTCTATGTCTGTAAGCTGACAGAAACTTCTAAAATGACTGAATGAATGATGAATCAACACCTGTTCAAAACAGTTTCAACAAACTGAATAATGTCACCTTTATGAAAGTAGGATCTGTTGAGTACTGTTACCATAAAGTGGATTAGTTTTAGCTAGATGTAAGTGTACATTTTGTACTCAAAAGCAGAACTCATGGTCAGTACAGGTAAGGTAAAACCAAAGTTTACTGATCCAAATGGGTCATAAAAGGCAGGTTAGAATAAAACAAATGACTGGAGAACAGAAGAAGAATAAAGTGTGGATGCTACAGCAAATGGTAGGTACATTAAGTATACTAACAACAGCATACTGGGAAGAAGATGGAGGAACTGGGATTGCTGCTGCAAAGAAAAGGAATACCAGGTTCAAACTAATTTAGAATAAGTTAATTAACCTTCATAGATAAACAGTGAGATCTCTGGGATCACTTCATACTGCTAACAAATAAGATTCTTATATTCAAGGAGGTGCAAATGAAGGCATCCTGTTTGGAAATTTGTCAGCACCCTGAGAGGTTAGCAATTAACTGTGAAACCAGAGCTGAGACAGTAACACATGCACTAGGATGGCTTCTATGTCATGACCTTTGGAGCAACTTTGAAAGCTTAACAGATTTAACAGTAATGAATACCTAACCAAAGTGACATGAATAGAGTTTTTAGAGTCAACACTAAACATGAAATGAAGCATGAAGCCAGCTCGGGGTTGAGTTACTGTAAAGAATTTGAAAGAAAGAAAATACATATATATACACATATGGAGGTCAGTGCACATGTCAAGCTGTAATCTTTAGGATGGACATTTTAAACATACTGGAAAGTATCAGCTACTCACTCTTTTGTGTTTTATTTACATTAATTTATGTTCTAGTACATGCACACCAACATTTTTTCATTCATTTCATTTCAATCTGTAATTTGTTTTTTTAATTCACTAAAACTAAAAGCCTTATTTATGATCGACCAAATTTCAAAATAAATTACAGTCACATACATATATTCTATATATATTCTGTGACTGTATATTTCAATGAGCAGTTTATACATTTACTCAAATAGCAATTAAATACTGAGATAAATACTTTACTTACAGTAAAGTAAAATTACATCCAAGTAAGAGAAATACTTTTACCGTAATATTATCCAATATAACCAACATAGCAGTAGACCAAAATAGTTTGTAGTAGTTTTTAAAAACACTATCAAGGATCATTTTGGAGTATCACTGTGTCATTTTGTAACATCAAGTCACCCACCACAGAGTGTCGCCATACAACTAAATATGAACAATCACATGCACACACAATCAAACATTAAACATGTAAATGTAAGTCAGAAAAGAAGTAGAAAAAGTGAAAAGAGTTCTAGTGAAAAACATGCCAGTGAAAACTCATAAAATCATGCAGAGCAGATGGAGTACCACACAGTCAACATACAGTAAATGTATTTAAAATCTTGTTATATACAGTTGATTTGGTGCTTTTATAATTCATGCCAATTCAGTATAGATACTTGGTGGATTTGTTATCTTTTGACAACATAAAAAAACAAAAGGACTTCTTTATAATCTTTTTTTGCCAGGTGAACAGTCAACTTAAGATGGCCTTTTCAGCCAATCCACATTACCAACATCAATAATAATTCAATACTTGACATGATAATCACTTCAGGAGAGAAAAGCTGTTCCAAGATCTAACTTTAGGGAACCATTAAAGACTTTACATATATCTTACATATGTACTTTTTCTTTTATATTTGTTTCTACAGTATAAATCAGGACTGGGCAAATCGTTTGGCTGGAAAACTGGGAAACTACAAAGGGGTAGAAGGGGAAATTCAACCAGCTGTACCTCAGACAGAAAACAACAACATATGGAAGAGCAAACATACCCAGGTTCTACCTACACCTACTCTTACTCGCGGTGCAGATTCTGCTCTGCTCAGCAGACGAGGAGAGCAGACCAATAGCTTCTCCACTCAAACCCCAAGCTACAAACACAAAAAGGGGAAGGAGAAGAAGAGACTACAGTTACTCATGTTCATCAGCGAGACTCAACTTTCTCCTATAGTGTGGGGGAAGTCTTGGCAATACAACAAATCTTTGCCACCAGCAGAGGGCACCCCAGTTAGATCAAGGTGGGGCCAGAGCTGGATGTTTGCTACCCAGCAACTCTGCAATGAAAAAGGCATGTCTTACCCCAATGGGCCTAATATGAGGGATCCTCAAAGCCTTCATCTCTGGAAAAAACCTGACTGCAGAGTGATAAAATCTCAAGAGGCTGAACTGAGTCTTCACACTAAGGACTGGCAGATGTCCTGGAGAAAATCAGACAAAAACATTAAGAAAGAGGATGAGCCTTCCATTAATGGAGATAAAATCCCTCAATGCGGATTTTTTACTTTGTTGGTGGAAACACAGCACCACAATGAAACGTGCTTTTCAGAGTGGAGTGAGTCGTGGCGATCTACCAAACCAGAAAGTCACCAGAAACATTTTGCTGTTCCAAGTGATAGTTTGCTGAATAAGTCTAATAAGCAAGATAAAAACATGGATGTAAGCTCCAGGTGGGAGGAATGTTGGCGGCTTGTAAACCACCATGGACGCAACAAATCTAAGTTGCCTCCAGTTCAGAAATCTCACAGCTCAGAGTGGGCCAACTCATGGAAAACAGCTGTAGTGGTCTCAAGCAACCACGAGAAATCTGCACCCTCTCTGAGGCAAATTGACAATGATACCCATGTTCATAGCAGCCAGAAGAGAGAGTCACATCTCCACAAAATCATGGTTGAGTGTCATGACAAGAGGTACAGAGATGTACACTTACAGTTCCACGAAAACTTTAAGGATCTCGCTGACTGGAGCAAGTCATGGCTGGTTGCTAAAAATATTTCTGGGCCATCTGAAGAAATAGAGAAAGTCCTAAATGCCCTGCCGCAAGAGATAGAGACATGGAAAGTGAAGGAAAATATAATTGAGCATTATTTGACATCTGAGAAAGCAGATAAGCAAGTGAAACATAATGTAATTTATAACTCAGAGAGAGAATTCACCCAATCTGAGCTGCTTCATCTGAAAAACGTGGTAAATATGTCTTCCTTCTCAGAATGGGGGGATTCCTGGAAAACTCTGAAACATAGAATGAAGACGGAGAGAAGTGTGAGGCCTGGTCTGACACTGATTAGAAAGTCAGAGAAAGACATAAAGCCAACTCCCTCAGAGTGGGAAACCCAGCTCCACCATGACAAACCTCTCCTTAACCAATGGAGGAAATCCTGGCAGTGCTCGCATTGGTCCATCTGGGACTGTACTGAACAGGTGTCTGCAGAGAACTGGGTGAATGAGTTAATGGAGATCAAACCCTTGAAAGCAAAGATAAAATTAGTAATTTTCATGATAAACAGATGACCAGAGAAAGATACCCTGAGAATAAGTGGAGTGCTTCATGGAAATGTCAGTCACTTCTGAACCATCAACTGAATCAATACGTATCTTCAGTAATGCTGGCGAATAACATAAGGAGCACTACTCAGCAGAAACATACCTCTGACAATGAGCATAAACCTAAGTGGGGAAAGTCATTTAGACTTGCCAACCCTGTGCCCAACATAGAGAAACCGTGGTTGGAGTCCTCTCCTAACCCATGTTGCTATACAGTTTTGTGGTCAGTAGAAAAGATCATACAAAACAAAATCAACACCAACTTTAGCAACAACCCCACAACCTTAAGGCTTTGGAGAAACTCTCATGAGTTCCTGCAAGGGGATGGTGCCCAGATGAAAGACACAAGCCAATCAGGGAACCCATGGACCCCGGGCTAATTATACCAAAGAAGATCAAAACAAGGAAGCATTTGTTTTCCAACAATAAAAAAGAAAAACTATCACAGAAGAAGTGGACAGGATGGAGAATTTTTGTTGTGGACTTCTGTTTGCTTAGTTTTTTGGCAAACATGACAAAAAAAGTAAAAACTGTAAAATCGATGACAAACACATGCTGTAATTTTAGCAGAAATGTTTCAACTCATAATTAAAGATTTCCATCACTAATGACAAATAGTTGAAAAAAATAAAATAAAAATGTGTTGTAGAGAACATTACAGGTACAGTTCAGTCTCCCTCCATATCTCTGTTCTTGTTGTATTCAATATCTATGATCCAGTAACGTACTATAGATACAATTTGAATAAATTGGTTGGTTTTCTTCACAAAATTCTTCACCAACCTGCTCGGTGTGTTGTTTATTTTTGTTCCATGTTTGACCGGGTACTTACACAACTGCTCAAGGCAGCTGGCCACCCACCCTGAGCCTCTCTGCCCAGAGATACTAATACCTCTTTTCATGGAACAGAATATGTATGACATTGAATCATAAACATTTCTCCCATTAATCAATGAACAATATAAATGACTTTGGTCAGTCAGTCTTTCGTTCTCTGTTGACAACACCAGACCCACTACAATGATTTCCTGAACTCCTCTTTCTGACATAAGCTATTTATATAATTTGCGAGTGATAGATGGATCACTTTCAATCCCCATGGTGTTTTTATATTGAGGAGTATCTATGATGGTCAGAGAGTAGGGCACAGTTTTTTTCCTTGAAGTCAAAGATTTCATCAGATTACATTATCACGTCTGATGTGTGAAAGCCTGATTAATCTGCCTTGTCCTCATCCACACACTAAAACTAGACTTTGTCCTCCCATTTCACACCTATGGTATAGTTGAGCATTAACCATAGTAGGCTTTCCTGTTTCTGTCTTAACAACAAGCAAGATAGTTTTGTTTATTGTGATCTTTTGCACCAAAGGTCATTCTTCATAGATTTTCAAAATTCTCTGTCTTTGGTATTAGTTGGTATCATGAAGGATGTCCAGATTTAAAAAGGGTACTTGATGATATCCTCATAATTTGATGAATTGTTAATATTGCTGTGGAAAAGCACACAGAGTCCCTTATACAATTACATATCAGTTGCTAGTCATAAGCCTGCTTTGACTGGTTGGGGTGAGAAAAAAGAAAACAGAAACCATTGGCAGGTTGGTAGGACCAGTAACTGCAAACTGGTAACATACAGAGCTCAGAGGGGATACCTGCAGAAAGGTACGAAGAGAGAGACAAAGAGGAAGAAGCACAATTATGTGAGAGAGAAGATACAACGTCAATGACAAGTCATGGCTGAATATAAATGGATGACTGTGTCCAAAAATTTGACTGGGGCTATATGTACATATTTAACATCAAATTAACAAAAAGCCTTTTCAACGGTAAACACCCTAAATGTATCAACAAACAGACAGTACCCAGGAAACATACAGAGTGTACAGGCACAGTACTCAAGTTTTACTTCCCTGAATCTATGTGCTGCATCTGAGTGACGTGCTTTTTGCCACTTGGGGGAAGCAGAAACAAGTTGTGCACATTAAACTTAACATTGCTGCTCCCTCCAAAACAAACGAACTAAAAAATAAATAAATAAATAAGAAAAAACTCAAATGACAAGAGCATAAAGATTAGGGCAACTTTAAAATTCATGGTAAGAAGTATTTTTACCCACCTTAAGGGGGAAGGTTATACTGCTGATTCCAAGGAGTTCACACAGCTGAACAGCTGAATGTAGCATCATCAACAAGAATCTCCAGATCTCTGCCAAGATGTTGCTCAACTGGCCTCCGGACTTAATTTGTCTTTGTTCTTTTAGGAGCAATTCAACTTTTAACATTAATGTTTACGGTCATTTCCAACTTAGGATTTAGAATTTTGTTTGGTTCCATCAAAGGGGCTTATAATTTGGGGTCTAACTGTATTTGTACTGTCAAAGCATGTACATTACCTACCTCAACACAACAAACACAGCTACAGTTTTGCCAGAGCCCAGCTACTACCACCTAATCAGTCTCTGTATGGGTGAACACACTAAAGCAACGTAGAGCTTCAGGTGTACATGTATATTGAGTCCTCTCAATTTCAATAAAATAAAATCAAGCTGTGTGTTTATCAAACACTGTCATAAAGTATTTTTTATTTACTTTTACCCATGTATTCAGACTGTGTCAGCTTGATTTATGTAGCAAAACATATTTGTACCTCCCACATGATATTTGAGCCTGTGGGAGGAAAGCAAAGCTCAAATATCATGATGCCAATAGAATAAAAATCCTTGCAATTACAAACCTCTACTTGCTTTCTATGGTGATGATGAGGGTGATGATGTGCAGCATTGTTTAGCTATACTGGGTAAGAAAAACAGGTTGTGGTCAGGTGTAGACACCTGCTAAATGGCAACATATCAACACAATCATTAATCAGGCACAGTATAAATAGTTAATTTGAAATATGCAATACAATTCATATGAAGGATTAAGTCTGGTTTCTGTTGAACCAGCTGGTTCAGTGCTGACAGACACACTGCATTAATGAGTTACTCTGCTCTCAATTTCTGCTTCGTCATTACAGAGAAATCCAAGTTGGATTCAGATCTAATTACACTGGAAGCTACATGTGACTCTGGATAGCGAGCGATAGAGAGAAGAAACAAATAGTGTAAGACAAAAGGATGGGGGAAAGATGATGAGAAGGAATTGGGACAGGAGGATAAGTATGTTGATGGATGTAAGGTTGTTATAGAGGAACAAGAACAGGAGAAAAGTGGACTGAAAAGGGAGAGAGAGAAAAGAAGAGCAACGGCTGGTATGTATAAAAAAACTACCGTTGACCCAGACATTTCAGCTGACTCATTTCATTATGGACTGATATCTAAACTGCTTTTTATTTTCGAAAACCTTGAAAAAGTAATTTCAAAGCAATTATGTGACCACTTGTACATGTGTAACCTGCATGAATGTGTCCAGTCAGAATTAATAGTACATTATAGTACAGGTATTAAATCCTATCCATCAGTTAGATGTTAGGTGTTTCAGTTGACTGAGGCAGTTGGCCGCCCATCCTGAGTCTGGTTCTACAGGAGGCTTCTTCCATTAAAGCAAAGATTTTCCTCTCCACTGTTGCTTAATGCTTAAAGGGAATTTGTTGAGATGTATGTATTATTCTGCTACAACATGTACTGTATTGTATCAAATTAGTTTAAATGAAGGAATAAATAATTTCATGCCAATCTATCAGGTGGAGGACTGACTAACCATTATGCATTCAAAGCACATTGTAGGTCAGAAATGTCACAACTTAACATGCAATGTCAGCAATGTTTCTGTACATCAGCAAACATGCACAAGGATAAATACTGGATATAGAAAGAGGCTGTCAGTGCAATCACACTGGAAAGAAGTCAAGCTATGGCAACACGTCATTTTAACAACAATGACATTTTTATTTTGCTACAGCCTTGATTCAAACCCCTAACTGACTTCTCTCCTAGCAGTAGAATTTATGGTTAAAACATAAACCTATAGTTTGGTTACATTATTATAATAATTATAATTGAGGACATCAGTAAAAAGGGCAAAAAACAGTGCTTCTAGAACCAGGTTTAGCCCAAGGATTCCACCTGCTGAGATGGCAGCAGTCCACCAAACAAATATCTTTTATATTCTGGAGATATGTACTCCTAATATCCTAAATAACACATTTTTGTTACAAAAAAGAACCTAAAGATGTAAACATGGTCTCGGGGCACAATCCTGCAATTTCACTCTGAGTTCTTGGTGTAAAAATAGCAGTAAAGTGTGTTTGAGACCCGCCTGATCCACAGCCTGAGTCGACCTGCTGCTGAGTGCTGTCAACATCAGCAGGATGATCTGAGTATCGTGTTACAGGTAGAGGGTTCTCCTGCTGCTTGGTGACCTCACAGAAAAATGACTCTCAAAGAGCAGCAGCAACAGTCCTCCTGATTTAGTATGTATCTAGAAAGTTCAGTCACATTTAACCCTGTTTACACCTGTAGTTGTGTCAGTCAGGTTTCATCGCCGAGCAAAGGTGTAAATATGGAAGTCACATGGACTGACTAGGAACACATTAACTGAGAAGTTAATTCTGCTGAGTTGTGCTGCATTTCAGATCTGGGGTTGCTGCAGTTGGTCAGGTCTAGGTTCAGCAACATTATGTACTCAAACAATGAGGGCAGCTGATTACCTGAATATACTGAATGACCAGGTTATTCCATCAGTGGATGGTACGGAAAATATTAAGGTGCTATAAAAAGAACTGTCTCCGTTTCATGAGGTGAAAGTGCAAGATTATTTATTACATTTTTTAGATTTAAGTGCAGAGAAAGTTGCAGAATAGTTTTGTTTTCAGCTGATTTTTGGGCTGCTGTGCATCCAGAGGTGGTTAGCTTGTTCCACCATTGTGGGACCACTGAGCTGAAAGGTTTAGCCTAGAATCTTTTAAGGTGAGGAGAGGTGAGGGGAGTATAAAATGTCATTCGCTGGCAGAGCAGGTTTCACGAAGACTTAATGGGAGGACAACCCCTATGTTGATGCTGTTGTTATGTTGTATTGAAGGTCTGGCTGGGAAGATGAGAACTTCTGTCTTGGTGAGGTTGAGTTGAAGGTGCGTTTCGCTCATCTGAGCAAAGATTATAGAAAGACATGCAGTGATGCCTCTGCCAAGATACCTTGAAGATCCACCCAGACAAGTAAGAATTCAGCCAAGCAAGAGCTGTACCATTGGTGCCTAAATCAGAGAGTGCAGACAGGAGGATCTGGTGGTTAACTGTATCAAAAACTGCAGATAGATCAAAGAAGATTCAGACAGAAGGCCCAGCTACAATTTTGCTGCCCACAGGAATTCAGCAACCTTCAGGAGTGCTGGTTCTGTGGAGTGACCATTCTTACAGTCAGACTGGTTGACATCGAAGAGGTCGTTCCTAGAAAGGAAGTCAGTGAGACTGATTTATCAAAGTGCATATTCCCCTTCAGGATGGGGGCTTATCTGTGCCAAAAGGGACGAACTGGATAATTCTGGGAAATGTAGTGCGGTGAACACTAAATAAAGAAAAGCGACCAACCAAAGAAACCAAATAACAGGAGCAACCACTGATGGATGATCAAATATAGACAGAATAAGGGAGAGGGGATAAAAAGGTCCAGGGCAGACGTACACTAAACCAAATAGGCGACCGGAAACAAAGGAACTACAGACTGTGTTCAAAAGACAGAGGTCAGGTACAAAAACAGGTCAATATCAAAAGTCCAAGAAGGCAACCAGAGTATAGAGTCCAAAATCAGAGATCAGAGTCAGAGGGGACCAGCAAGGCCAGGGTACCCACAGTCCACAATCCAAAAAGCAGAGTCAGATCAGGGTCAGAGCCAGAGATATAAGCAGACTTAGAAATCCAGGGATACGGCAAAGGCAAGGTCAGGTGAGGTCAGGTGAGGTCAGGTGAGGTCAGGTGAGGTCAGGTGAGGTGAGGTGAGGTGAGGTGAGGTGAGGTCAGGTGAGGAGAGGTCAGGTCAGGTCAGGTCAGGTCAGGTCAGGTCAGGTCAGGTTCAGCAATGCAGCCAGGTCAGGAACTATTGCTGGAGAGTGGTTTCTAAGGAGTTGAAACATCACAATCTGGCAGGGAAATGAGGGCTGAAGGGAGCGACTGCAAAGGCCCCGGCAGACGGCCAGGTGAGGCCCGAGGTGCCAGCCATGGGTTGTGTCGAACATCGGGAGGAGGAGCAGGAGGTTGGGAAGGAGACCGACAGCGGCAGAATCTCTTCACAGACCATGAGATGTCTGTAGTTACTACAACATTTTTAAGGCTATGTCTAGACACCCCCAGCACTTGGTTCAGGTTAGGGAAAGATTTTAGTCTGGTTTGGATCATGGCAGTTTGCCAGTAATTTATGTTTAATAGCATAGTGTTGTCTTATTAGGAGGTCTGCCTGGGTTTGTTTTGTTTGGATCACTCTGTCTGGACAACCAGACTGAAAAAGCCACTTCCACTTAGTGGGTTTAAACCCCTTTAGTCACAATAGCACAAACATGTATTCTGTGTCAGGTGGATACACACAACCTTACAGGAAACAAAGACTAACTGTTTTGGTGTAACATGTGTTATGTCACCTGTTTTATGACATAAGGACATGACCTTTACTGCAAGAACCCTGGATGCATGCAATTCTATATCCAGAAGTGTTTCCACTTTCCACTTGGTCGGTTGCCAAGCAGTAAGAGTGTAAAGCTGAAACACAGCATGTCATTGCTGTGTTTTAGCACTCAGAACCACCTTGCTTAGTACACATGGTTTCTGATTTCCTCAGACAAACTTATAGCTGTCTTGTTTGTTTGTGTTGCTGCAGTAAAGATTGACTTCCCAGAGAGAGAACGACGACTACTTTGTCCTTTTTTATGGAAACTAAGCCCCTTCTGTCTCCTCCATAACTCAGACAGTGATTTGCATGCTGCTGGCTGCTTTCCTTGTGTTTGGCATTGCCTCACTCAGACACTAAATATAGTGCTGCAGCTCTGAATCTGTTATCGTGTAATGTAAAAATAGCAAAGAGAGTAACTTCTCACCACAGAGCAGACATACAGGGCGAACTGAGCATAAGACTTTAGACAAACTGTGAGACAGACAGGTAATAACATAACTACTGTAAAGGCTGAAGACGAACAGACCACAGACAGAAACATTGTGCTGTTGTGCTGTAAATCAGTTCAACGTCTACTTATACTGGATGCAGTGGGGGATGTAAACAGCTTACGAGTGAGACAGAAAGACATCAGGTAAGTCAGATCAGATTTATGGATGCCCTAAATCGAATGTAACTGTAAATAGTTTGTGTCATATTTAAAACGGATTTAAGAAGTTTTGAATGAAGTGAAGACTGGCTTTGAGTTTGAGACCAGGGTCACGTGACATCTGGTGCATGGCAGCCTTAGATGTTTTTAGAGGTGGTCTGAGTCCAAACATCTGCACCTATTGACATAAAATGGCATGTTATGACGGATGTGTGTTTACATTTTTGTGGCTCTTTATCTATGTAAGATGGTCATTTGGGCTGTAGACAGGCATAAATAACTAGTAACAAGATTTTATTTACCCAGTTTTAATTTATATTGCTCTAACAGCAAGGTGAAAATAATTAGCAAAATAATGTTTGCTAATTAACTGGCTGCTCTTTAAAGTTTATTCCAGTTTATGAACAAAGCAAAACCCACACCTGTTATTTGAAACTTGCCCAAAAGCAAAAGTGATTATGAATGATTACATAAGAGAGATGGGAGGGGGGGTTAAAGACTGTAAGACTGGAGGCCCCTCTCTCACATTACAGGCTGTGCTAACCTGGATTGATCCATATTCATTTTTAAATCATAACTTATCATAATTGTTTTATTCACAGAATGATAACATAACACTAATTTAAATCCTTTAGCCATGCAAAATTAAACTACAACTGAATAGCTTTGGTTTCTGTAGGTGTCTAGTTATGTTTATATACATATCTGTCCATGTCCATGTTATATACATACCTTTACCCCAGTTCTGGGCCTGCTTAAATGAGATGGCAAAGGTGTCAATGATTTTTGTAATGGCTGGGATAAGTGTGGGTGCAGTCGTTTGAAGGAGAGTAGAGGGGATGGGATTTAGAGAGCAGGTGGTAGGATGGTGGGTGCATCGTCCTCGGTCAGAGAGGCAAAAGAGGCGAGCGAAGTAATACACCAATACACCATCAGGCAGTCATTCAGTCATTCACTGACCTGGTTTGTTGGTGATCAGCTGCTTGAAATCTGGAACTCCTGTTTTGGGGGTGTTTCACCTTTTGCAAGTGAAATGCAGCTGACTGGATTCAGTTCAGTTGATTGAGGATGCTACTGCAGTACCTACTACTACTACACTATAATTCTGTACCGGGACCAACCGGGTTGCTCATTATCTTTTGAATATGACTATCTGTGTTGCGAACTGTTATAGATGTTTTTATTGGTATTTCATATCTGAATACACATTTGGCATGACTTACATTGCACATTTTTATTATTAATAAAATAAAGTTTATTATCTTATAAAATGGCTTTTGATTTGAGTGCACTGCAATTTATATATCAATGATTAAATATGACTCAGTTGGGACATTCCACAGATTTCGAGACCATGGCTATTGAACTGCAAAATTTGATATTTCTGGAGGACAAGTCAGAGTTGCATATCCATGGTCATAAGAAACAGTTCACATATAGAGGTTACTGTTATTTCTGGCTCAGCGGTTTTCATTGGGGATTTCTCTAAGACCCAATTTTGCAGGGAGGAGGTGGAAGAGGCCTGAGCTCATTTCCTAATTTTAAGTCATCATCATTCGGTTAAGTCAGCCTCATTCATCAACCCAGACAGTGCTAAGACTCAGAGTCCATCATACCACATCCACCAGACAGGGAGTAAAGTATGTGACCTGTGACCTCTTCACAAAAAAAAATAAAATAAAAAAAAAGCGAAGACTAATAAATGTTGGATTTGTTTCCATTTGACTTTAAAACCTATTGCAGAAAGACAACCCATCACAGTCAGTGTTTTACTGTGTGTGTGTGTGTGTGTGTGTGTGTGTGTGCATGCGTGCGTGTGCGAGCCAGACTCCTGTTACCCACTCCTGGTAATATTTCATCTGGTTAATGATATCAACAACGCCCATGTTTGCTTTTTATCCTGACAACAGAGCACACTTTTATACATGTGGAATAACCACACAAAATATATTTGTTGTTACTGAATATTATTTGTAATTATGAATCTACAAGAGTTTTCCATAGTTAGAAGCTACAGAAAGGCATGTTATTTTGTCATAATAATAATAATTTGTTCACCACATTACTAATACTGTGTAATACTTTCTTCCAATCTGGTCTTCATCAGTGGTATATCAAAGGATGTTTTCAGTTTCTTCATGCAGGATATAGTCCATTAATTTCACTGCTGAATCCACAGCAGACCACACTTACAACCTTATAATAATGTTTTCAGAATAAAGATGCACAGTATTTGTTCTTTATGGAAACAATGGTTTGATGCCTCTGTCAGCTTGATTCACTGTGGAAGCCAGTGGAGACAGCTCAGAGTGTTTTGGAAATAACTTTGGGCTTCAGTCTCCCAGCACAACCTAGATTTTTATTTTTTGGGAATTTTGGACATGGCATTTAGCACATGCTCTGTTCAATATCTATATCTATATGTTTGCAATAATATGGTATCTCAGGAAGTGCTCCTAGCCTCCTACTCCTCATATTATTATTGTCATTATTTTATTTGTCATTTTGATCAATAGCTCAACAGTGTGGGCAGGTATTGATGATTAAAAAAATAAACCTTACAAAGAAAACACTGTACTCTGTACTGATGACTCCATCTTCACTCTTGCAGTGGTGTTCCTGTTGTTGTTAATGCTTCAAGCATGCTGCTGAGTGGTGTTTAATTATAGTGTGACACCAGACGGACGTCTCAGCTGGTTGAGTCATTCTTGAGTCATTCTGTCTAACAAGGCACTGGTGGTGAATTAAAATCTGCATGTTTAATTCTGTATGTGTTATGTTTTTTTAAATCTGCCAGGTATGTACTGACTGAGACAATTCAAATACAGTACAATAAAATACAAAATTGTCAGAATACACCAATGATTCATAATTCATAATAATAAAATTATGTGTGATGACTTTTTACACTGTAGTAAAATTAAGTCAACGTCTGACTAACCTGTAGTCAGAAACACCTGCTTTGGATGTTATCACACCATTCATTGGCAAAGACAGAGAAATTAAAGTTATACTAGAGAAATGCTTTGATTTTGGTTATTACTTTGATTTGATTCTGTTTCCATAGTTCATTATTTGTTTGTGTGCATCTCTTAGGCAACAAGATGTTGTCAAAAAAACAGGAGCAGAGGTCATTCAGTAATGGGCCACTGAGAGACCAATGGGAGAAGAGAGCACAGAGCATGGCAGACCAGTGCAAACAGGAGGCTGAATGGAGAGAAAAGAGTTCCCTCAAAGTGTAAGTTTACTTTTCATTTCAGCAATGCAGCACCACATGGATTGATTATATGTCTGCTTATTGTGTTGTTGTTTTTATATTTGCAGCCTTTTCTCAAAGTGGACTTATCATTGGTCGCTTGTTTCCAATGGAGACAAGATGAAAAATGAGATGTCTGACTTTAGTAAACTGACCAGCAGAACAGCTGAAGAAAACAACAAGCCAAAAATTAAATTCAAAATTGTCCCTCCTCCTCCCAAACCCAAAGCTGAGCCTCCCCCTCCTCCACCCTCTGCCAGGAAGACAGCTTCTTCCAAACCTCACAGGCCAAAACGCAAAGTAGAGGTGGATGTGATCCGATTATGCTGGAAAGAGTCCTGGATGAGCCTAAAACCTCCAAAGTATCTTTACCTGAAGGCGAAAGAGTTGAAAACCCAAATCTCAGGATTCACAACCATAAAGTTGACTGATAACAGGAAGTACAAAGCAAAGGTGTACGGATCAGAGGCTGAGTTGACATTTCGTCATGACAAATGGAGTAACTCTTGGAAACAGGTACTAATACAGATACACGCTCATAGCTTCATGGTAAAACATACTAAAGACCAAAACATCAGTTTGATTCAGCATGTTTTGGGCAAAACGTTGGAACCTCCTGAGTATCTGTAGCTGTCAGCAAGGATAAATGTGTTGGTTAGACAAGACAGAAGAGACACGCAAACATGGCAGTAAGTATAATTATTGAGTATGTCCTTCCAAAGCCATGTGTTTTCAGCTTTGATATTTAGCTTTTTCAAAATGTGATTTTCTATGTACATTTAAATAATTGCAAAATTCTGTACATCTGAAAAGTAATAGCTCAGTGCAGAACAGTAGAGGACACAGTCCTTCAATAGAAACAGGTACAGCACTGATCCAGTCAGGAGTAGGAAGGTTTTATGTTGATTTCTGAGTGAAGAAAAAAAGCTGTAGCCTGTACAAACCACAACATCTGACTTTTCATTTACTGTTTTAATGACCAAACCACAAAGAAATTATAGAGATTACTATAATGTTGGCATGCATTGATGATTTTTTAATTTTTAAACTATTGTCCAGGTGACGAGTCCTGCCCAGCTGGAGCCGTATGAAGGGAAACCATTCCAGTGGGAGGTTTTGTTTCAAAGAAAAGTGATTTCAGGAGCTGAAATAGAGCAATATACTCTTCCTGTCTGGGCTCGTACCTGGAAGTTTATGAACTTTGCGTACAGGCAACAGAAACAAATGTGGGATCGTATTTGGCCTGATTACCAACAAAACCTCAGCAACAAGTTTGACAGATTACAGCTGCTGGAGGAGCAGGTGTGGATCAACATGATAAAAAAAAAATACTCTTTGCTTGTTTACAAAAGTAAATTCCATTACTGCTATTAAAGTTAATAAATGTTGTGATCGTCAAACAGGATGAGCCTTCAGGCTGGGATAATTCATGGAAACTGTTGGGACAAAAAAATGCCGCCTTCTCCAGTGGCAGCATCACAGTGATGGTGGCAATAAACGACGTGTTCCTGCCCAGTTGGAGCAACTCCTGGCTGCTTGCTGCAGCCCCTTTAGAGGAGGATGAAGAACGCCAGCAGAACTGGTCCTCCAGCTGGGGATACAGGCAGCAGATCAGGTGAGGCGTTGCTGTGCCTCCTATCCTTATTGCCATGGACGTAATGCATTTTCTGTTATGACATGTTTTAAATGCTGAGGTATGTGGAATTGCAGGATCCAGAGAAAGACACAACAGAAAAAATGTGGATGTCTAGTTCTGTGGTTGTGTTCTACTCTGCTTGTTATTCACACTGCTAGGACTTAACATGACTTTTGATTTGCGTAAGTTGCTGTTTTTACCTTTCCTGGTAACTTACATTATGCAAAGTGTTGAAGAATTGGCAAACTAAGGCTGTAGTGATCAATTTTTTGATATGATACCATAGAGACCAACCATCACAAACTTACTTTACTTTTTTCTTTGTGTTTCCCTGCATCTAATGGCTCATTAGTAAATGCAGTTGTTGGCTCAGGCCCAGTTTCTACTCCTTTTCTGCTTTAATTGTTTACTGTTCATCAACACGATCCTAAACTATACAACTACAACTGTATCCACAGGTGGTGCAAGGCTTCATTGAAGTCTCATCATCAGCACAGTGACATGGCAATGAGGAGACGTAAAACTTTGAGCCTCCTGCTAACATCCCATCTAGATGACAAAATCATAGATGTCACCGAATGGACTGAGGCATGGAGTACTCCTAAAGTATGTGTCAAATCAGAGCAGGATGAACTGCAGGAAGAAGAAGAAGAAGAAGAAGAAGAAGAAGAAGAAGAAGAAGAACAAGAACAAGAACAAGAACAAGAACAAGAACAAGAACAAGAGGAAGAAGAAGAAGGAGCAAAAGAAAAAGAACACGAAGAAGAAGAAGAAGATGGAGAAGAAGAAGAAGAAGAAGAAGAAGAAGAAGAAGAAGAAGAAGAAGAAGAAGAACAACAACAACAACAACAACAACAACAAGAACAAGAACAAGAGGTAGAGGAAGAAGAAGAAGGAGCAAAAGAAAAAGAACACGACGAAGAAGAAGAAGATGGAGAAGAAGAAGAGCAAATAATGAATGACACAGAGGAGCATGAGGATGAAAGAGTTGACAATGTAGAGAACGAGGAAGTAAATGAGGAGGAGAAAGATGAAGGAGTTGATGATGAGGAGGAGGAGGAAGAGGAGGAGGAGGGGGAGGAGGTTGAGAAAAATGAGGCAGATAAGGGAGAGGGACATGAGGAAGTACATAGAATAGATGGCAAAGAAATTAACAAGATCGATGAAGAAGATGAAGAGGATAAGGAGGAGGAGGATGAAGGAGTAGATGAGGAGGAAGAAGATGTGGAAGAAGTCAGTAGTGGGGAGAAGGATAAAAAATTACACAAACTTGAAGAGGAGGAGGAGGAGGAGGAGGAGGAGGACAACAAGGAGGAGGAAGAAGATGAAGTCAATGAGAATGATGAGGACAATGAAGTAGAAGAGGAGGAGGTGAAAGATGAGGAGGATTACAGTGAGCACGAAGACGAAGAGGAGGATGTACCTTCAGAGGAAAGAAACAAACAAATACAAAAAGAAGAGGAGGAAGCAGAAGAGGAGGAGGAAGAGGAATTAGACATAGAAGTGAACGATGATGTTTCGGAAACAGATGGTGAGCAGGATGGAAATGAAGAAAAAATGGATGAGGATGACGATGAAGACACCAGCAAAATAGACATAGACCACGAAATACTGAAAAAAGAGGAAGATGAAGATGAAGAAGGCGTGAAGGTGGAGGACAGCCATAAGAAAGTGGCTGCAGAGGACAACAAGGTAGAAAAGAGGAAGAAATTGCAGAAACAAGTCAAATGCAAACCAAACGTCCCCCTCCATCTGCAGTTCCATAAACTAAACGCCACCTTCTCCTCCTGGAATAAATCATGGATGGTGGCAGTAGCTCACAGAGGAAGAGAAGAGAATGAAGGCGATGACGGGGATGAGGAAGGAGAGGAGGACTGGTGGCCTTGGAAAGAGTCGTGGAGAATTTGCCGCTGGAAGAAGCCAGACGTAGACGAGGTGACGTGTTTCTCCACTGAGCACCGCTGTCAGAGGTACAAGCAGTTGATGCATGAAGACGACGGTATGCCAAGGAGTGAATGGGCTCTCAGCTGGGAGATGAAGACTGCAGTGAAGCAAGGAAATGCTGAGAAAGAGGGAGAAGAAGAGGAATATGACGAGAATGAGGAAGAAAGTTGAACCTTTCAGGCATAAACAGCAGAGAAGACTGCTGGAAAGTTAAAAAGGCTGGATATCAAACCTCAACACAGAGCTTACTGAATGCTTTAGGGTCAGGGCACACCAAATCATCAGTAGGCATCACTGGTGAAAACCTTTGCAGCATCCACATTGTTATCCACCAGAGAGAGAGAGAGAGCGAGCACTCTGATTGGTTGTTCATCACTGCATGAGGACATAAATTACACTTCAGATTAGACTAATTCTGGAATAGAAGTAGCTATAAACCATCTGTGGTTAGTGAGAGTATGAAAGTGCTTTGATTATGGGTTGTATATCTGCAGTCCTAGGTCTTCTTCTGCTTTCCTTTGATGATAAATGATAAATACAGACTATCGCCACCTGCTGGAATGGAGGGTTAATTCTAGGCCACTTTTTTGGCCTAGATGTTGGATGAAGGCAACATGAGGCAATGCAACAGTCTGTCCCAGTTGCTTGCTCTCTAGTGTTGGCTTGGAGTGTCACGAATGTGTCCCCAGCAGAAAGCCTAAAAAACTATGTCAAAGTACCAAAGTGAGCTGTGACTAGTCAGGTTCTTCCTGTTTCCTTCTTGTTTTCTACTGAACTTTTGGATTTTAGGCTTTTTTACTGAGAGCAGAAGTCATGATATGATGTGAAGTTACATGCTTGTTAGTGTTCCATTAGCTTCAGCAACTAAAAGATAACGTATGCAATTTATTTTGTATTGTGAAGAGCTGCTGTTAAAGCAGACTGATTGTGTAGCACTACAAGAAGTGAAGAGATACTCACTCCCAAAAGTTTTTTAAGCGAAGCTCACCCATTGAAAACATTAGAGAAGTTCAATTATTTCGGTTTGATTAGAAAACGTTAAAGCATATTCTCAGTTAGGATAATTTCATATTGACTAAAGCCTGAATGGTAAGTGTAGCAGAGCAGGTAGAGGGAGGGCTGGCCAGAGCAGAGTGGATTGATTATGAGTATGATGCTACTATCTTGAGTTGCACATTGTAGCTTTAATGCATTCAGCCACTGTGCTCTTGCTATTTAAAATTTAAACCCTGATTTCAAAGCAACAATACACAGTACAACTTAATCTTCTCTGATTAGTGAGACGGAGGTACACTGTCTACCAGGTCCTTGTTAGGGTTAGGCTTGGTTAGTATCCAGGTTCTAACCTGTCTTTTTCCTCATGACAGCCTAACTAAGTAGCCTACATTGCTACTTAAATGTTTTGTTATTAATTATTATATTAATAAATGTATTTATATTTTTCAAAATATATTGCAGCAACGCTTTTGCAGGTGCTGCTTTGTTTTTGTTACACAACTGCTCCAATTGTCTTATTCAGCTTTGCTAGTGATGTTTTTCTTTTGATGTTGCACATATGGTGGCAAGAAAACGTATTGGGATTACGAAATACAATGTTCATAAAGTAATTACACAAAAGAGTTCTGATCTCTAGACTTCACAGAGAACAACCATAAAAGCCTCATAGAGCGAGGTGAAAAAGAATGGCTAGTCAGTATGACCCCAAGAGCACCACAAACTCATTATCCAAAGAATTGAAGGCATCATTGAAAATGGTTGTTAGCCAGCTGCTGCTTACTAAATAGAACATTGCTGAATGCTTGAAGTTTGCCAAAGACACTCCACAGCAGTATTGGTAAAATGTTGTGGTGGACTGATGAAACTATATTGAACTATTTGGAAAGAACACACAACACTACGTCTGGCATGAAAAGGTCACTGCATATCATCTCAACTGTGAAGTATGGTGGAGGACATGTTATTTGTTAATACGCTTGACTTAGATAAGGAAAACCATAAAAATTCCAAAAGGTTCACATACTTTTTCTTGCCACTGTGTGATTCCTGTCAAAAAAAAAACATTTAGTTTTAATCAATAAAACTATTTTTGAATCGTGTTCGTTGAATCATTGTGTTTTTGTAGACAGTAAAATCTTGTAGAATAAAATCATGAGTCATTTTGTCACAACCTACTGTACGCAAGTAAGTTTAACTACAATTAAGTTTTAGCATCTTAAAACATACAGTATAATACTATGAAATACTATGAAAAGACTAAAGATGAACACATTTACATTTAGTCATTTAGCAGATGCTTTTATCCAAAGCCACTTACAAGGTACAAGGCAACGATCTTACCAACACGCTATCCAGCTGCTCCAGACTAAATCATTTTATTACACATATTTTCTAACACCAACACATTGTGGTTATGATTTTTTTTCATCATACACACTTGACAGGGAACGTCTTTGATTGTGGCTTGTGGTTTGAGCAGCACAGGAACTCTTCGATTTTGAGACTCTTGCAGTCTACACTTGGCTCAAGATGCTGACATTTTAAATTGTGGCGTCACAGTCAAAGCTAAAAACAACCAGCTCAGGTAACATAAGCAGTCGGACGATTGGACAGAATTGAAAGAAATCTTCAGGTTGTAGTTGGTCAAATGATTTACTAATTTGCTATTTTCCAACCTGTTTGATTGTCTGTCCAAGTTTGTGAGAGCAGTTTTTAAAGCTCTACACAGACACCTTGGTGACTATTATGCCAACATAACACATAACACAATAAAAAAGTATGAAAACATTGTGTTCCAACAAGTCTTCCTGTAGCATTTCACCTCTTTATCTTCTTTTGTAAATGGTAAAGAATAGTTTCTCAGTTTAAAAATGTGGTAAAAAAAGTTGTGTTAATTAATGTGTTGTATCAGTTAGTGGAGCTGTAGACTGGGGGGGTCAGCAAGTTATGTACATTTGGTTTGTACACCTCAAGCCAACACCAAGTGAAATTGATCCTTAAATCAAAGCTGACAGTCTACACTACACATTTGTTTGACATCAACTGTGGTGATGTACAGAGCCAAATGATGAGGAGTGTTTAGCGCTTCAAATCCTTATAGATAGACTCTAGACATTGTCAGAGATTTGGTTAAATACCAGGCAGAGGTGACCCCTGGAGTCACAGGGAGCAGTAACATTGTAGTTTCAACGAGCCAACCAACAGAAGAGACAAGAGGCAGCAGGCTCAAACAAGAGACAGAGGGAAAAACTAGCAGGACCGACTGTGATGCTTTGTGGAAAACCTCTTCACAAACTGGCAAAGAAGCAGCGGGAACTGGCAGACGTTTCCTTCCCGCTTCACCTTTCTTCAGATGATAAGAGAAAGTGGAACAGAGACACAAACAAGAGGGCCAGAACAGCAAAAAAAAAAAAAAAAAAAAAAAAAAAAATGTGTGAGAAACCAAGACACCATAATGAGTGTCCTTCACTGGTGAAGTGTCCTGCAGGATTCGCTAAGTGCCCTTCTAGTCAAGAACACACTGTGTATAATAAAAGGCTCTTACGATGAATGAAAATCATTTCTATTGGCTTGTACTCATGTGGCTCTAAATGACTGGTTGTATTGTATTTTCTTTCATGTCCATTTTATTTAAATGTTCTTAGTTTTTAGTACTTACATTAGACATAAAAATCCAAATAGACTCATGGATGAACTCATTTGAACATCAGGCATGCATGTAAACTGCCAGGTGTTTGGTTGGCAGAGATGTGCAGATAGTAATTCTGATTTGCAACAGAGAATGTGAAGTTGACATCACACTGTGCTGAATTTCTATTTATGAGTGCCATGATGTGAGGATCTAGGATTTATACATTTGAAACTAAACTTACTTCAACTTGAGTGTGGGGTTTGTGCACTTCTAACAACCCAGTTAAAATCCAGCAACTGGCCCTTCAACCTTTCCACGCTGTTTTATTTTAAACGTACCTTGTAAATCAACCACCAGAGGGCGACACACAGTCATTAACCCACCGCAGCCTGCAGCTACAGTATGTGAGGCCTCAATGCACAAAAACACCTTTTCTTTTCTTTTCTTTTCTTTTCTTTTCTTTTCTTTTCTTTTCTTTTCTTTTCTTAATAAAGAGTGAAAACACAACCACTTGCATGTGTTTACATTAATTACTTTACAATTGCATGAAGCATTTTAGATAAGCCTCTATTTCCCTAAACACAAACACACATCTTAACATTTTAAACCACAAAACCACCAAACAATCTAACATTTAATACTCTTAAACCTTAAATGTAAAGGTACATCTTTAGATTAAGAGATGTTGTAAAACCACAGTTTGATGTATTGTTCGTATACTATCATCAGTGGGAATTAAAATTTCAGTTAGCTCTGTTTTAAATGTTTTAGATTGACCCTAAATGTGGTCATTTATATGAAGTCATGGCCTCGACCACCACTGAGTGTCTTTCCATCACCATATAATAAGGTTGCACTTCACTTCATATGCAGTAGGTGTGTCTTCCTCTTCCCCTCTGAGTCTTGCAGCAGCCCGAGAGCTTTCACTTGCAGATTTCCTGTTGTGTCCAGATCAGGTTTTCCCCCTCCTGCTGCTCACTCTCCTGCTGTGTATTAGCATGAGATCAGACTGCATTGTGATGCTGCACAGCATTACAAAATAGCCATTTCCACCTCTGATTGTCCCTCTGTGGTCAAAGCACAGAGAGATTAACAGATCTTTATGTGGGGCCCGGGAGGGCTTGAGTCCTGCTTTTACCTCAAGGATAGAAATTAACCTCAAAAAAGAAGAATGCTGTTGTTTTACATCTTATGGACTAGTTTCTCACTCGCATAAAACAGGCGGCTCAACATTAAACCAAATAATAAGTAGTAAAATGGAGGAAAGTAGAAACTTTGATGAGACTGAGGACAGTTTTTTTTTTAGCATGACAACCTGACTTATGTTTTTATATATATTCTAATTCTATATAATCTAATTGCACATCTTGTTAGAGGTAATGAGTGCTCTTTTATTTACCATTCACACCTTTATGGGAATGACAAGACAAATTCAATTGTAGTTTCTGTACACTGAAGGCGACACATAAAAGACAATACATCAAATAACAGACACCTTTTATATCAGATAAGTGAACAAAAGTATTAAACCTTGTGGTCGACAGGTCTTTGTGTGCTGCAAAAGTTATGTTGAGACCAAAGTGATGTAAGGTGTGAGGGAGGAAAGGATCTGCTCATGCAATGAGCTGTGAAGCACAGTGAAGACACAGACTCCCTCATCTTTATTGATGATGTAAAAACTAACTGGAAGGAGCTTCATCATGCAGAAGGACAATGATCCAAACACTCTCCAGACTTCAGAAGGACCAGGTGGAGGGTTTTAGACTGGCCCAGTCAATCCCCAGACCAGAATGTCCAGAAAATACACATACTGTGTATAAGCACCACGTACCAATGACTGTCTCAATCTGCAAGGTGTGACGACAACAGCAATAAGAGCAACAGAAGAAGTTTCTTATGTGTGTGTGTGTGTGTGAGGAGAAAGAGAAGGAGCTGGTGGGATGTGGATTTCTGTGAGCAGCGGGTTCATTAACATGTGAAGGCAGAACAGGATGGGTGAGTTTGAATATACATGAGTATGTGTGTGTGGGGGGGGGACTGAGAGAGAGAGAGAGAGAGAGAGAGAGAGTCGTGTTGTTGAATGTTACATTTCTTCATCCTTTACCTATAAATGAGTTTACTTATAGTATAAATTCATGATAACATCAGTTTAATAAAGTTTGTCGTGTCTGGTTTTTTAAAGTCTTTTTAATGAGCTCACTCCTCCAGCCGCTCATTGCGTAATTGGGTTTCTTGCACCTGAACGCTGCAGACAGACGGAAACGGAGCGGGGTTTCCGGGACCCCCCCCCCATGTGGAGGAGAGTTTACCTGGGGAGCAGCAGCAGCAGCAGCAGCAGCAGCAGCTGAACACTGACACGGACCCAAAGTCCTCTGAGCGCAGCTTGAACAGGAACCACATCAGTCGGGATCTACTTCTTACTGCGTTTGAGGGATTTTAAAGGGCTTTTTTTTATTTTTATTATTGTTATATTTAATTTTTTACTTGTGAGTTGAGACTTTGAAGAAAGTGTTTTTTATTTGTTTTTTTTTTTTTAAATCTTTCGGCAAAATGAGTTGGACTCAGCTGCTCAGGTGAGTCCGGAGAGGAAATCCGACCGAGTGTGTGGATATGTAGGAGATTTATTGAAGGAATACTGGTTTAGTGTTGTTATTTCACATGTTAACAGAGGTTCTTGTGTGGATATTTAGGATATTTAGTTTTTTAGTGTTGTTATTTCACATGTTAACAGAGTTTCTTGTGTGGATATTTAGGATATTTATTTTTTATTGTTGTTATTTCACATGTTAACAGAGTTTCTTGTGTGGATATTTAGGATATTTATTTTTTAGTGTTGTTATTTCACATGTTAACAGAGTTTCTTGTATGGATATTTAGGATATTTAGTTTTTTAGTGTTGTTATTAACATGTTAACATGAGTTTCTTGTCTGCAGACTCGCTCTCTGTGCAGTCATCTGTCTTCACCTCGCTGCTGCTCTGCCTGCTTCAGGTCAGTGTTTGATATTTTATATATGTTATAAATCTTATTTGTATTTGTATATCTTGATAATTTGCTGTTGTCCGACTTAGCTTTGGTGTTTGTTTACTAAAAATATCTGTACCAAATGAATTTAAGGAATTGTTCTGTTTCCAGCTACAACATTATCAAAGTATTTCTGTAACACTTTGAATTATAAAAACCTGCTGTTCTTTACATTTATCTGTGGCTGGTTTCATTATGTGATTCATCGCAGTAGTTATTTGTGTTCTGTACTGTGTAGACATAGAAATGTAGGAGAAACATATAAAACCAGTTTGCTCCTTTGACAAGCTGCTTTATTCACGACTTGTCCACCAGCTTCCCAACTTTCTCCACTCAACTTCTCTTTTACACTCTGTGTGACATGCGTCATCACACATCTGACGTTGCTGCTTTTTTATTTTTCAGGTTGTGAGGGAGCTGAATGCAACAGAGACCAAACCTCCTCCTCCTCCTCTTCTTCTTCTTCTTCCTCTGTGATGAAATCCCAGCAGCCCTCCAAGGACTTCCTGGGTCAGTTTACCCAGGTGAGCTCAGCAAACAGCGCAGACCATAAACACCGTGACGCCAGTGCCGTCCTGCCCTTCATCGGCCTCACAGGCAGTAAGTGTGCACTTTGTACTACTGTACGGATGGAGGCTGTGAGCCCAGATTTACCACCAAACAAATACAAATAGGTTGTACACTGCAAATAAAAACCAATCTCACATCAAAATTTTCTTCCTGTCACTCACAATCCCAAAGCATCAAAGTGCTGAAAACCAGACAATACAATACAATAACCCACCTGTTTATAGACATTTGGCAAATAAGCTACATACGTGTGAAACATGCAAAATTTGTTCGATGTGACCTAGTTTTGGGCAAAAAAAAAAAAAAAAAAACAGATGAGGAAAGAATAGAACATGAAGAAAAGTTGAAAATCAGTGTGTGTGTGGCTGCTTGGAATCAAGATCCCAGTGTTTCTAAAATAATATGATAATGAGATTGTAAAATTGAGATTAAATAAAAAAACAGAGAAGGGGTGACACTGATGTGCATATGATGTGGGGGGAATTGTTAAAAAAGCAAACTGTAAATTGTTGGTCTCATTAAAAGTTTTGTCTCCAGTTTTCTGTCACTTAGAGAAACAAATGGCTAAAACAAAGACCTTGACAAGCCGTGAGAGATCTCAGACCCTGTGAATGTTTCAGGTCACCGTCAGAGTAGCTTTAGTGTTTTTCTGTTATTTTCAGATGTTTGTTCTGACTCTCGGTGTTTGTGTGCTGATGTGAAGCAGAGGATGACAGGAATGTGCTGCCAGATGGAGACTCTGGCTTGTATCGCACAGATACAGATACAGGGAGACAGAAGCTGAGGACCCTACTGGGGCCCTCGTATTTTCTCACAGGGACCTGTGATCAATAAATGAAAACCACTGCAGATCCAGTTCTAATCTACTTTGCAGGCATACACACTCAAACACAGGGCGACTGTAACTGTGTGAGAGAAAAGGATTGGATCAGTAGAGATATATTTGTGGCAGTTTCTCAACAAGTCTTCTTGTTTTTTCACATAGGAGCTGAGCAGAGCCGTAGCTGCTGTAAAAACGGGGGAACCTGCATCCTAGGCAGTTTCTGTGCGTGTCCTCCGTTCTTCACAGGACGGAGCTGTGAATACGACCAGCGCATCAGGTAAACAACTGGTTAACAGCACCCAGTGCTGCTCAGTGGTCTGCAGATATCCATCCAGCTAGTAAAGTGGTTGTTGACCGTTCTTTTAGTTCATATCAGTTTAGATGGTTGTTGATTTTCTTGAGACTCAAATTGCCCTGTGAGCAAATTCCAACTATAGTGATGCAATTAGAGCGACTTCATTCTCCCAGAAATTAATATTTAAATAGATAATGCTGTTCCGTGTCTAGAAATGTAAGAGTAAAGGTCAAAACACAAGTTCTTTGTCCATTTCCATGTTGTTATAAACAGTATCAGTCTGTCAAACTGTACTCCTACTGGTATCGTGTGGGTTTTTCCTGGTCTGTAATCTGCATCTTTACTGTCTCTCTACAGGACCTGTGGTATGATCCCACACGGTGAATGGGTTCAGAAAGGCTGCTCCTACTGTCGCTGTGGTTATGGCATCCTGCACTGCTTTCCTCATGTCTTCCATAAAGACTGCGGTAAGACACGTTTTGCACATAAAACACGTGGTCGGGTCCTGTTTGTAGACATTTTGCAGTGACATGATGCTGTCTAAAGGTCTATGTTTAGGGTTGGATAGACTTTGATCTGTGGCAATGTAGTTTTGAGCGAGGTATTTTGTAAATTAGATGCTTCTGTGTGAGCTGGTACTTTTCCATGGTGGCCATTCACCAGCTAAGGTGTTGTTCTGATGCAGGCAGCCTTTGTCAACTGAGGTGTGGATGAGCCGTCGACGCCCGGCAGCCAGACATTCAAAAACCCAGTCGTTCACACTTTTATCCTCAAAACATTCACCGGGGTGTTCACAGTAAACTCCCACTGTTTGTGAAGGTCCCCCACAAGCCCTGCATATTCATTTGCAGTTCAAGGCCTTCATTCCACAATGCTAAACGTTCTCACAGCCCTTCACTCCCCCACAACATCTATAAAATGAATCACATCAGCCAAAGCAAGTTAAAGATCGCTTGCATAGTAAAGATACCTAACCATGAGCAATGGATGTGAGTCAATATGTATCACAATTAGCTACAGGGAAAAAACTTGCAATGGAGAGTGCACGATAATGAGTGTCATTCAGTAACTGGTCCATCTTTCTTTGCTTTCCAGATGACTCGGAGGAGGTGCGTTGGTATCGTTCATCAGCTGTCAGGAAGGTTCAGACTGACTGCTTCCTTTATACGATGCTGCTGGTTCCTCTGCTCTTCTTTCTCTGATGGTTGAAGAACTGGACAGGAACACCATGTATGTGAAACACTGATCTGTGGACTCTCGAGATGTCTCCAGCTGGTTTCCCCAGATCTCAGCTTTAAAAAGCTTTTAACTATTTATTGCATTTTGTCCAAATATCACAGTACAGGACGAGTGAAGTATGGTTGCAACTAAAAATTCAGAAATTGTTCCTTATGAGTGAAGTCATGCTGCTTTGATTAATGTTTTAGAGGCAAATTCAAACCAAACCTTGACTGTTGTGATCATTAAACCAAATTTAAATCCATTCCAGACATTTTTCCAACTAGAAGAAATGAAATACTGTAAATTATTTTATCATTATTCAGCAAATTTGAACATTTTAGCAATATTTTAAAAGAAGAAATTAGAGAGTGTTGAATTTAATTAACAAAATACAAACAACGTATAACAGATTCAAACATAATACCAATATCTAAGTTTAAGATAAAGACAGGGAGAGTGTCGTTAAAAAAACTGAATCATTGGATTAACAGTGACTTTAAAAGCAAACCCAGCTTTGAAATTGTCCTCGTCCAAACTGTGTTTTTCATCTCTTAAACATTTTTCTTCCAGTGGAAGGTAGTCTGTGTGTCAGTGTTGTCACATGTGTGTGTGTGTGTGTGTTTGTGTGAAGGAAGCTGTACATAAGATTTTTATGAAAAATATTTTTTGTAATTTGAGGATCTGTAGCTATATGTCAGCAGTTTTTCTCTTTGTAAAAGAAGATACAGATTTCATGTTTTTATAAACTTTGCATCTTCTGTCTGTTTGCACGAACTGTGAGCTGATGTCTTTGAATATAACCATGTATGCAGTATGTGTTTTATTAAAGATTTATTGTACTGTTGCACCAGTTTTGTGTTTTATGAAGTGATTTTTCTCTCTTGAGAAACGTGTTGTCATTGTGAAGACAAATCTGACAGAAAGTAAAGTCCTGGATATGAAAATAGGCTTCGCTTTCAAACTCTCTCTCTCTCTCTCTCTGTTATCTGTAGGTATTTGCAGTGGGAGCTGTTCTCTCCATGTCTCTTATCTCTAGAGTTTATTGATGAGGCTTGAATTGATTATCAGCTTCTCTCTTATCTTGAACAAACACATCAGCTGTTGTCCTGCAGTGTGTCAGCCTGCTGCCTGCTGGAACCCACTGTTTACATTTAACAAGCAGAAGAGAATAATAATGAAATAACTGACACTTAAAATGGTTAATTATTATTGAAAGGACATTTCTGACTCATTACAAAATTACAAAATACAAAAACGGAATCTGATAAGCTGAATTAATGGGTGAACTCATAAAAGACAGGCCCAACTAGTAATAAAGCAGACCTTTCCTTTGAATGAAAGCATGTTAAAAGTTAAGATAGGGAACGTCTCTGACATCTGAACTGCAACAAAGGCCTCAACTACGCATTGTTTTGTTATATGGAATTCAAACTGGTAACCACTAAGTTTTAATGATGTGCTGTATTTGATTTACTTATGTTTTTAAATGATCTTTTCCCTTTAGCGCTCTGTTCAGTGCTCATGTAGAGTTCTTAAACCTTTACTAAAGCATGGTACTTAGTAAAATGTCTAGCTACTGTGGCTGCATTAGGTCAGTCTCGGTTTTTTGGTTAATCAAAGCTACAGAGCTAAACAGGAGTGCTGCACAAGAAATGAAGTGGAAGAAGAGGAGATGCAGGGGCCGATGAATGGAAATCAGGGCTTTAGTCAAGAAGCAGAGGGGGGTTCTTAGCTTCTCTCCTCAGTAATCAGACTGTAATCTCTCCTTTGTTATCCTGCCAACCGTGCATAGGCCAACAACTTGTTTAATTTGGGTGTTCTGATTGGAGATCGTGAAATGGTTCCTGCTGTTCTTTTTTTTGCAGCCCACGAAGAAATGATTTAAAACTCCCTGTCATAATGTCTACTGCACCCTGAACACAGTGTTTGTCTGTCTCCTGGAGAAGTTAAAGGGATTCAAGAAGACTGCAGGTGGAGACGGACGGGCTTCAGGAGTCTGAACAGCAGGAGATCAGAGCAGATTTAAAGGGATTAACCGAAATGTGAATGAACGGTTGAATGTTAAATTATTTTGTCCCACATTGCTATGTCTTCTGGTGATTTTAGTGATTTCCTCTTACATGCATCACAACACAACTGTTCATACAAACACACAGAGAGATCAATGGAAACAACTAAATGTCAGACAGACAAATATAATGAGGAGGAAACTTGTTCCTTATCTTTCTTGGTCCCTCAAATAACTTCACTTGCTGATAGCGGCAATCAGAGAGAACACGCTGCAGATATCTCCCACTAACTCACATACATATGTTTATGTGTTGTTACTTACGTACTTCAATTTCATTAAGGGCATAACGTAACACCAAGCAGTACTTTTAAGTCTTTGCCCACATTGTTAAAAATATTCCCTGTCATTGGTTCTTACAAAAGCAACAAAGTACAAGAGCAAACCCATTTCTGCATGTCCTACAAACAATCTGTGTCAAAGAGCTACTGTCTTGTTGAATTATATACTATTTTACAAATAATTCTGCTGTTTAGGGCTAAAACAAACATCGACAAAGTGTTCGTTAAAGAAAGAAAAACTCACAATGGTGCCTGAACCCCCAGAAAAGATTATTTTGACCACAGGGACATGTTAAACTAACATGTGTCCTGTAATTAGCTTCACAGGTGTCTTCAAACCTGTAATCAGTCAGTCTGTTTATTTAAAGGGTGAAAAGTCACTGTGCTGTTGGATATCATGGCGTGTACCACACTGAACATGGACCACAGAAAACTAAAGAGAGAGTTGTCTCAGGAGATTAGAAATAAAAAAGACAAACATGACAAGCAGCTTTACACAACCAAAGAACAGTACATGAACAGTGAATGTGTATGAATCATAATAATCAGATTGTCCTTGATGAGCAAGCCGAGGGCGACGGTGGCAAAGAAAAACTCCCTGAGAAGGCAACAGGTAGAAACACTGAGAGGAACCAGACTCAACAGGGAACCCATCCTCATATGGGTGATAACAGAAAGCAGGAATTGAGCGTTCCAACTGTGTGTAAGGCAGCAGGCAGTTCAGTAAAACAGTCGATGTCAACATTCAGAAGTTTATGATCCACAGGACTGTAGCCAACCTCCCATGATGTGGCCATAAGAGGAAAATTGATAAAAAATTGAAGAGATAGAAAATACAAATGTTAACAAAAGAACCCAGAATAACTTCCATAGAGATTAGAGGTGAAATCCAAGGTCAAGGACAGATGAGACAAAACTAGAACTTTTTGACAAGTCACATCAGCAGACGCAGAAATGAAGCTTACAAAGAAAGAACACTGTACCTACCATAAACCATGAAGGAGGTTTTGTTATGTTCTGGGGCTGCTTTGCTGCATCTGACACAGTGTGTCTTGAATCTGTGCAGGTACAATGAAACCTCAACACTATCAAGGCATTCTGGAGCAAAACGTGCTGCCTAGTGTCAAATCTTGGTCTCAGTCGCAGAGCATGGTCCTCTAACAGGATAATGAACCAAAACACACAAGTCCTGGTCTAAATCATATTGAACATCCAATTTTGTCCATTTCGGTATTAGAAGACTAAAAAATTAAACAAATAGGAAAAAAATGTGATGGATGAAGATGATAAATGAGAATCAGAAAGAGGAACTGAACCAGGCAGTGCTGAAAATACAGACTCATTCATGGAATCCTTCAGGTATGTTGTTTTTAAATATAATAACAAACCAGTTCGCTATATAAAATAAATGCCTTAGTTATTGCCTGTTTTCTTGTATATCTGTGATCTTTGTTCATATTGAACTTCTTCAGCAGTGCAGCTGTTAGTAGCTCTGCAGTGACATCTACAGGCTGTATACCGAAACACCAAAAAGCTGGGCAGGTACAAATGAAGCTTCTCAAAGTGTTTTATTTTAAGCAGGGTAATTATAAAAATTATGCAATTAAAACTTTATATTTTGTTTGGTCAGTATTATTAGTATTCAAGATCAGCCCAGAGGTCACCAGCAGAGGTCGAGGTCATACAATATCCAACAAAAACTACAGATACCCTGTTCCAAACATTGATATATGAAAGTGTAAAATTAATCTTATGATAGGTGTAGCATGATTGCAGTTACATGTTCATATATTGAAAAATTATATATTCAAATCTTCACAAGACATCTTCAGACCGAATAAGCTACTTCAGTAGTGAAATTGTTCGACTTGAGAAGAAGAAAGTCCAGTTGCCATCACTCAACGTCCACATAACTTCACCTGGACGACAGAATCTTCACCCACTCTTAAAGAAGCAGGAACATTTTTGGGTCCTTATTAGTGTTGGATCCCAGATTTTTTGCAAGGAATCACCTTGAGAAATTAACGGCACCAGTGAACAGTGAAATGCTCACACACACACACACACACACACACACACACACACACACACACACACACACACACACACACACAGGTCTCACTAGGCCCAGTTTACTAACACATCTTTCTCTAAAGTAAACTTTGTATCTGTGTATGAACACTGCTTCTTGTGTGTGTGTGTGTGTTTGCTCTTGGGCATTTGTAAATGGACAAAAATAAACTGGACCTAGTGAGACCTCTCCTCTAAATGTAACTGGATTACCAAAATAAAATAAACTGTATGGAGGTTTAAGATGATTTAGATGAAAACTATGCCTCGGAGCACTGTCACAGAGGAAGTGGTGGTTAAATCTTTTCATGTGTAAATTAATGCTTACAGTAGTTGATGTAAAATATTCTCTACATGCTAACCCAGAGGTCAGACAGTGATAACTGGCCACTTGGCCTTTGTTGTTTACAAGGCAAAAACAACCAAGTCTTGTCAATTCAGTTTGGCATGTTCTCTAAATATACCATGAACATGATTTATTCTTAAAAATCTAAAACAACCAGAGGTTGAAGTGAAATTAAGATAAAGCGTAATACTGGTGTTGTCAGTGTAAAAACAATTAATTCAAACCTCCTGCATTAAGGTTACTTCTCTTCTCAGCTTTCACATGCCCAAAGCAGAACACACACACACACACACACACACACACACACACACACACACACACACACACACACACACACACCCCGATGAGCTACTGTCAGCTGTTCTAATTCCAGCAGGGGAGTTTTCTCTGTCGTGCTGATCAGCTGTTTGGATGGATTTGAATAAAAGTCACTGGTGTGTATGCAAGTGTGATGTGATATCAAAGTTTTGTGATGCCTTCCATCTGACTCACCTGTTGAGGGATTTTGTTAACAGCCGCAATGTGCTGCACTTGTAATTGAGGCTAATACATGTGGACACGTATGACACAATCTGGAAAGATACATTTGATCCAATTTTTTAATCATCAGAGATGACCAGTGTTTTGGCCACAAACACAAGGAACTAAGTTTCTACATATGCTGTAGAGATTAGTTGTGGATTCATGAAAAACGTCACTGTATGAAGATTATAGCATTACATTTACCTTTAGTCATTTGACAGACACTTTTGTCCAAAGCGACTTACAAGTGAGATACAAGGTACAAGGCAAAGGCAGGGAAAGCTCAGTCTTACCACTACACTATCCAGCTGCATCAGTTCTCCACAAAACACCTGTTCATGCAGCCTACAAATCAAAATGTGGGAAACAAAAATAAGCTCACTATTACAAGCCTCGATTATGAAATATTTGTACATAAGAAAGTAATGAGATCTAACGAATGAGGAGGGGTCCTTGGGTCAGATCATCAGTCAGTCTGGTCTTGTTTGTAAGTCACAGAGCTCAGTTATAAGATGTAGATGAAGACAACAAAGACAAAAACACAAATAAAGAAGTAAAATGTTTGTGCACTTCTGATCTCGAAGGAAGTCAACCAGAAATAAACAGAGCTATTGTGGATGCCCTATATCCTCTGAGTCTGCAGTTACATAAATTGCTAATTACAAACAGCATCCTTGCAAATAACAAGGACCATTGTGGCTGGATAATGTTGAGGTAAGATTACTTTTAGAACACCTGTTGAGTCCTTCAGGGATCAGTGATTGGACCAAAACATGTAATTTCTTCATATTAATGATATTTTTAATGTTATTAATTAGCAAATAGTTGTTATTTTTTGCAAATGATACAAATTAGTTTTGGTCTAGAAAAAAATGAAAGACACACATTAGTACTACAGGGAGGCAGATGAAAATCGAACTTAGTACTTCTTTGAAGTCGAATGGTAACGGAAAGGGAAACAAAATATAAAATCTGTAATGTTGATATTGACTGAGTTTTAGAAACAACAATTTACAAGACACTAGCAATTTTATATAAATCAAGAGATGCATCACATTATGAAAACCTGTACAGCGGCAAAAATAAGTATGTGTACCTTTTGGAATTTCCTGCTTTTCTGCATTATTTGTCATAAAATACGCAAAACCATGAAAGGTTTTTTAAAACGCTGCTTTTTCTGGCTATCGTATTTATCTTATTGTGTTGAATTGTCATGGTCAACCTAAAAATGACAATAAACTTTACTAAGCACTCAATAAACATTAAGACCATACTATGTTATTTCATATAATAATATAAGTCATATACAGTGATTCCAGACAGCACACACATTGCTTAAATTTGTTCTCATTGTGTTCTGTCACAGCCTTATTCCAAAATGAATTCATTTAGTTATTTTCCTCAAAGAAAATGCCACTGATGACATTTATTAAAAATAAAAAACAAAAACAATCACATGTATCCTCTTAAGACCTGGTGTACACATGCATGTACATCACATTTTGGGTTCTTGTGTGTTCTAGCTGATCGCAGCTGTTACACAGCCTTTCACAAATAGGTGTGTAAAGAAAAGGGCATTACTAGTTTTTAATGCAAAATGTTTTGAATGTGTTAGAATTTGTTGTTGTAGGCAAATTATGTCTTTTCTAAATCTGTTTGTGAAAAGGTGATGCTTAGTTTATATACTTATCAATAAACCTAAATAGCAAAGAGAAATAAAAGATTCATATCAAATTAGAGCTCGGGTCTTAAGAGGGTATATAAGTATTCACAGCATTTGCTCATTACTTTGTTGAAACACCTTTAGCACCAATTACAGCCTCAAGTCTTTTTGAGTATGATGCTACAAGCTTAAAACAACTATTTTTGGGGAGTTTCTCTCATTCTTCTTTGCAGTGCCTGGGGGATGATGGTGCTACCACCCTGCTTCACTGTAGGGGTGGTATTGGCCAGGTGCTGAACGGTACCTGGTTTCATTTAGACATGACGCTGGGCAAAGAGTTTAATCTTTGTTTCCTCAGACCAACACATTTTGTTTCTCATGGTCTGAGAGTCCTTCAGGTGCCTTTTGGCAAACTTTTACTGAGGAGTGGTTTTCGTCTGGTCAGTCTACCACACAGGCCTGATGGTGGAGTGCTGCAGAGATGGTTGTTCTTCTAGAACGTTCTCCTCTCTCCACAGAGAAACTGACCATCCTATTCTTGGACATCTCCCTGATTGAGGGACATCGTTCCACCCTTTGCCCTCTGGACCTGTCTGACTCGTCCTGATGCCCAACTTCTGGGATGCGTGTGGTGACTGGAGTTGGTCACACACTACCATTAAGTCGGTCTTGGCCTCGGCGGACGTTGGAAGCTGTTTCTAGGAGGTCTTGACTCAATGCTCGATAGTCCAGGAATGGAACAAGTCTGCCTGCAATTAACTAACTGGACTCCACATTAACTTAAAGACATTAACTGTTATACTGGACTGCTGCCTACATAGCATGTAATCACCCATATGAGGATGGGTTCCCTGTTGAGTCTGGTTCCTCTCAAGGTTTCTTCCTGTTGCCTTCTCAGGGAGTTTTTCCTTGCCACCGTCGCCCTCGGCTTGCTCATCAGGGAGAATCTGATTTTCATGATTCACACACATACACTGTTCATGTACTGTTCTTTGGTTGTGTAAAGCTGCTTTGCGACAACATCAATTGTAAAAAACGCTATACAAATAAAATTTAATTGAATTGAATTGAATAAAGGTGCTGCTCTCTCGATTGCTCAGTTTGGCCGGCAGCCTGCTCTAGGGAAAGTCCTGGTGGTTCCAGACTTCTTCCATTTACAAATGATGGAGGCCACTGTGCTCATTGGGACCTCCAATGCTGCAGAAATGTTTCTGTACCCTCCCCCACACCTGTGCCTTGATACAATTTTTTTGCTTCATTTTTAGATGTTATGTTCTCATTTAAAGACTAGTCTAAGAAGATAAGAGTGTAAACTGGGCCTACATGCTGTAATCACTGCTTCTGGCCATGACTTTTCCAGTCACAATTAAATGCTTCAGTTGTTGTCATGATTTTGTTTGTTAATACATGTTTTAATGGTTATGTTGTTTATAATGTCTATACTTATTGTGAGATGAGAGACTGAAATAAAATTAGACTAAACAAATTAATTAAGCCTTAAAACACTGAGCACTGTGGGACTTACACTTACACTGATATCACATTTCACCATTCTCTTCCAGCAAGAGTGATTTAAGAGGTTTATGGCCCATCCCAGGGTGCCACATTTTCTTTTTTTTGGTCACCACCAACCACATGATCAAAATGTCCCTCTGCTAAATATTGCCAAAGGAGGATCAGGCATACACAAACATTCTTTCCCAGATGGGATGTCACTGAAAACATGTGACAAATGCAGAGAGGAGGGTTGAATACCACTGAAGCTGTAGCTTTATACTGCATATGTAGGTATATATTAGTATTACTACTACTACTACTACTACTAATACAACAATGATAATAATAATAATAATAATAATAATAATAATAATAATAATAATAATAATAATAATAGCAGCATTGTCTTGAAACATGCACACACAGGCAGCGGTGCACTGGGAGTGTAAAGACAAAAGCTGTAGTTAAGATCCTGGTGCCATTTGGTTAAGCCAAGTGACATCTGTGTCTTTATGTGCTGTGGTGTGTGTGTGTGTGTGTGTGTGTGTGTGTGTATGTGTCAAAATGTCGTCACTCTTTGTGTCCTCAAGGGACATTCTTTAAAATTAGATTTAGAATTAGATCATGTAGATTTCATAGATCTAGATTTTTTTGAAAGAACAAATCTGCTCAACTGCCAACCTTTCCTAGTAGAGAGACACCAATTATCTCAGGGATAATAACTAATAAATAATAAATAATCCACTCTATAATATCTAATACTATAAGTGTGAATGTTCCCTCTGGAAAACGTTGAAATTAGTATTATAGTAAGACAAAGGAGAAGAGGAAAACTTGTTGTAGAGGAAAATGAAAGAGACAAGAGCGATGAGGAGCAGGAGAAAAAGAAGTGAACAGTAAAGAACGACAGAAGAAAAGAAGAGAAAAGAGGAAAACAGGAGACAGGAGAATGACCATAGAGAAAGCATGAGACAGAAAGGGGGAGAGTAGGGGAGGAGTTAGAAGAGGATAAATAAAAGAAAGGTGAAATTCAGAGAAGAGGACATTAAACGAGATGAAAACAAAAAGATGGAATAATGAAGAATCACTGATAAGAGACATAAAACAGTAGAATAAGAGGAGACAGAGAAGCAAAAAAGAACAAGATAAAAAAGGAAGAAGAAAAAGAAAAAAGTCCAACAAGCTGAAGAGGAGCAGTAAGTTGCCGAGAGAGGTTTAGCCACTGACACATCAGATATTATTACATTAATATTAAAGATTATTTATTAACGGGATCTCCACTCTGACTGCTGTCTGTTTCCTGTCGCCAGGTGATGAACGCAGCTCGGATTCACGATAAACAGAAGCTGAAGTCGTTCTGGGAGCAGTGGATCATTCAGCACGGCAAGCACATGGACGAAGAGGAGACCCGCACGAGGAGCAGTGCTCTGGCACGGTCAGCCGCTGAACGATTAACTCTGTCATTTGAAATATTCAAACCTGCTGCTGTGTGTTTGTAATTTCTCACAGAGCAGCAGGTGTTGACATCTTGAAGTCTTTTTCATTAGATCTTAGACATCTGGGACCACATTTACACTTAGTTACAGCAGGTGTTGCTTGTTCAAAGCTGTGGTTTCCAGTGGAGAAGGCAGGACATGTCATCTTCTTTATCAGCATTGTTCAGTCCTAATGTAAAACAATCTGAGTTGACAACAAAAGTCACGATAAGGTAATCCAATCCGATCCAACAGTCCTATCCAAGACGTCTTGCTTGTGCTGTAGCTCATAAATACAAATCATTCATGTTGGTATTATTCTATGGATAAGTGTTAGTTGCTGCAACAGTTATTGTTTTGAGTAAACTTTAAGAATTCATTTGGGGCTAAATGGGTACTCTTCCGCCCAAAGGGTGGCAGGAAGGCCTGCATTGCTTTACCACACCCTTTGAACTGTAGTGAGGGTTTGCTGAGTTGCATTATTTAACTTTATTGTAGGTATGTTTAGGCACCCCCAAGAATTTGCACTTTTCTCAATTTTCTGCTTTTCTTATTAAATAAATGTTGTGAAAAGATAAACCAGGAACCAACATGAAAACATCATCCCATCCCCATGGTCTGGGGCCTCTATGTCCACGTGCCATTGTGGAGGAGAAAATGAATTCCCAAGTTTATCGAGGTATCCAACAGTATAATGTAAGAGTGGCTTTCCACAAGCTGAATGTGTCTGAGCTGAAGTAGTTCTGTGAGGAAGAATGGTCCAAAATGTCTCCTGGATGTTGCGCAGGTCTAATCTACAGCTTCAGGAAGAACTTGCTTAATGACGGTTATTGCTGCCAAAGGTGGTTCAACCAATAAACACAGTTCACACAGGAATACAGATAATCTAGCGTCTGATGCTTTGTGCTGTTTCATGTTGGAGTCATTTCCGTGGCCATCTTTGCATTATTGCTCTGTGTTGTTGCCCTGTCTTGTGTTTGAAATCACTGGATAGTGAAAAGCATATTCTGAGGTAAGGCAGTTAGCCTCGCTTGTTGGCTTTCTGACATTACTTTTTGCTGTTTTGCAAGTAAAGCAGGTGAAGGTGAAGGCTGTATAGTAAGTAAATGCCCTATAGTGAGCAGCCTAACATGAAAATTACCACCATACCTTAAGTCTCGAGTTGGTTGTCACCTTGCAAGTCGCATTATAATAGTTGATTTTAATGCCTTTAGAAAAGAAAGAAGAAAAATGTCTCCACTCTGTCTCATATCATGCATGTATTCTGTATCATGCTGAATGATGTTTGCACCAAATGAAATATTCAAAGCCATAAAATTTTTTTACTGCTTCACTATTCCATCAAAAGGAAATTTTTCACATAGACACATTTCCCCTAAGCTCTGCCTGACATTTGTATTTGGTGTCTTATCTTTGGGGATTTCCATTAAAATGTCTTTGAGCAAAGTTTGGACAAACATGAGTTTATTAAGATGAATGAACTGTGGGTCCAGCAGGCTCAGAAAGGAAACCAGCATTAAAAATAGACTTTATTACCGCCCTTAGTTTCGCCCCAAGTTGATTAGTTTAGAAAATTCCCTGCTTATGTTTGCAGCTCGTCCGTCTGTCATCACATAGTAGCCTGAGAATGTTGATTAGAGGCCGCTCAGCTATACGTTTGAATCCTGGAGATCAGTCCTCATATTTGAGGAGGGACAAGTTTAAAGCTGCAGATTAAGAGACTCATGATGGACTGTGCTGACAGACACATGTTTGCTAACACAGACACAACAATATTAATCCCGTCACTGCTAACACAACCTCATACACACACACACACACACACACACAACCACACTCTCTGTTTCTCTTTTTTCCATAACACAATTACCCCTGACAGGGACGCCTGCAGATCAGATTTCACTGGATGTTTGCACAATTCATTTAAGACCAGGACTTATAGTGTCAGGGTTCTGACAAAACCTTGGCTCATCTCGGCCTTCCAAACTATGTATGTGGTGTTTTCTGAACTAAATTATTATATACTTAAAAAGAGATTTGACTTTTGTTAATTCCAAGAAGCATTATTTATTTTTGTATTAAAAAGGCATCATTTATCTGCAAGAACTGGTCTAAAGTGAAAATGATTACCTACTTATAAAAGCTAGAGGAAGGGATGTGCAGAGAGTATTTTGGAAGGAGCTGTTTTTAGCTTTTATATATTTATATTTTTTTTTCAGAAAGGACCTCCTCAGTATAGAGCTATACATTCACGGTGGTTCTGAATCGCAAGTTCACTAGATAAAGGGAATCCAATTAAAGTGTACACATTATGTAAAATCCACTTTTTGGTCATTTTTTTGCACATATGACTTTTTAGTGCACGTGGACACACACCAAGTATGCTAGAGGTGTACTCCCTCCTTTTTTTTTTTTTACATATTCTGGGCAAAACCGGCAGTCTGACATTGTTTTTTCCTGGCTACCACAGACTCACGTTGAGCCACTTTATTTTGAGAGGGCCTGTCAAGTCATTTTCAGACCTACCACTTACTATGATAATAAATATTTGTATGCAGCCATGATATGTGAACCTGTGACTTTAGTAACTTGTATAACGCCCCGTTTTACAGGCATGACTTGGACTTGTGTGTGTTGTGTGGTTATCATCTCTGCACATCAACTTTAGCCCAAGAATTTTTGTCCATTCCGTTTTACAGAAAAGCTTCAAATCAGGGTTCTGTCTTTCTCACACGAACTCCCTGCTTCAGGTTCTTCCACCGCATTTCTATGGGATTAAGGTCAGGACTTTAACTTGGGCATTCAAAACATTGCATTACTTATGCTTTTACCATTCTTTGGACATCGACTTGCCAAGAGCTGCTTTCTGTTTCTCATATCTTAATATTTCCCAGTAGAATATACTTGTAAAACTCTGCTCAGCCAATGATTTGCAATGATTTGTCCAGACTATGGACTACTGTTATGATAAACACCCCGATTTCTCTTCTTTAAATAAGGCAGGACCTCTGAGAATCAAACCTGATTGGCATTCCACTAAAACAAATGTTTGTTGTGAAATAAACTGATAATCCTACAGGTTCAATATACTTTTGAAACACACACTCAAATATACTGGTCAAAAAATTAAAGGAACAGTTTTTGATCAGTAGGAGTATAGCATCAGGTCAGTTAAACTTCTGGGATTTTGATCTGGTCAGTTAAGTAACAGAGGTCATTAATCAGTTTCAGCTGCTTTGGTGTAAATGAACTTAACAGGTGAACTAGAGGGGCAACAATGAGACGTCCCCCAAAACAGGAATGGTCTTACAGGTGAAGGCCACTAACATGTTTTCATCTTTTCTGTTTTTATGACTAGTTTTTTATTTGGCTATGGTCAGTGTCACTACTGGTACATTACATATTAAAGGAACCCAACTTGTAGTGCATTACTGTTGTGAACACCTACTAATTTCTTTACCCTCTCTCCGTCTCTCTCTAGGCTAAGGGAGCAGTGGGTGTCCAGGTTGAATCAAAGGAATCAGCACCAGCAGAGTTTCTTCGAGGAGAGGATCCGACGAGCTCAGAAAGCTCAGCAGAGTCTTGGGAAGTTTGATTCTGAAACCAGCAGATCAACCTAGAGAAGGTTACAAAAACTAAGTCCTCCACCAATTTAAAATGTTATATGTCTTCCAGTGAAAATAACAAAATGAAAAGATTCAATATGAAATAAATCCACTAAGACTAAATATACACAAGTTCAATTACAAGTAAAATGTTTACTATTTATTGCCTTTCATTCCTACTTAGTCCCATTGCTTTGTTATCATTCTAATACTCAGTTACTCCATAGAATGTAATTGACAATAAAATTGTAAATATTGATTTGCGATGATTTCAACGAAAATATTAAAACATTAAAAGAGGCCAATTTGTTTTGGCAGAGAGTGTCTGTTTGCAGTGTGTAGGTGTGTGTGTGAGTGTGTGTGTGTGTGTGTGTGTGTGTGCGTGTGTGTTTGGAGAAACAGGGTGTACGCAGGTTGGTGATCATCTATTTGTAACGGAACCACCCACACACCAAAAAATCTGCTCAGCAATACTCCAAAACTGCCATTTACCACCTTGGCTACTGCGGCTCCCTCCCAAAGCCATTTACACATTTTACCAGCCAGCCATGCGTCAAACACACACCTGGTAATCAGACTAACATGCTCTACGGTGTCTTGTAGCTGGTAACTAGCTTTAGAGGTCCGGGCCAACTTGGCTCTTATGAAGGTAAGAAACATGCACAGTGATTATTCTGAGGTGCCTGGCTATACCAGTAACACCTCTGTACTGATTTTTTTACTTTCAAACGTGATTCCCAACATTAATATGTCTACCTATGACATGTTGGTACAGAAGCTTGACAGTCCAGACTTCAGTGATAACCCAGTTTTGTAGCTTAGGATGAGATATCAGCAAACGATGAATGAAGTGGAGTCAGGAGATGGGATCGGGATTCATCTGATAAACAAGGAACTGAGTGCAGGAAATGTTTGTAAAGGACGTAAATACTTTAACTCAGTGTGTTTCAGATAGATGTAACTGATTTAAATGAATAAAATTAATGAATTATCACATCCTCACATTGAAGTGCTCTGATCATGAGAATTAGGTATGATCCCTGCCCTCATAGAAAAGGTTCTGACCCCCTTAGTTTTCAACTGGGATGCTGGTACAGACAGAAACCCACGACCTGAGGAGTTCAGTTTTTGAAGGTTCATGGAATAAAGGTAAAACAACCCCTGTTAGAGTTGTGCTCATTTTTACAACACACAATGCGTCTCAGTGGACTAGGACTTCTGTCTCCAATGGCAAAGTCCTCATCCAGGTACTTCTTCCCCTCTCTGTACATGTTGGCTTAATATAGTACGTTATCAGTCTAGGTGTCAAATATTGACATGCCTAGGTAATTTTTGTAGTGTATTGACATTCCAGTGTCTTTCATACTGATGCAATTTTTTTTGCATCAGCGCCAGATGCCAAAGTGTCAATATCTTATAGGAATGAGAACAGGCTGTGGTATTACAGTGGAGCCTCTTCTATAACAAATATTCTTTGGAAACATACAGACATCAGCCCCAGATCGGCTATAGATCAACAAACTTCATAAGGAATCATATTCATGACAGCTGAAACAACATCCTAAAGATAAAAGTACAATATGTTTTCTGGATGATTGTTAACAGCTCGAACAACATAGAAAAGCTATCATAAAAAAGATGCTGGAGTTCTTTCTACCAGCAGAGAGCAGCAACTCACAATAAAATAGGAGAAATAGTGGAAATTCAGGAAATTAAGGTGGTATTTGACAACATCAGTAGTTTAAAGTTATGACCTCATCAATGAAAGGTACATTCTGAACAGAAGAAACCTACATTGAGTGGTGTCACTCGCAGGACATGGTGCTGAACAGATGAGGTGAGACGTGACCTGCTGAATATGAACGCTCACACCTCACCGTGGATACGAAGAACAACCTGAGTCACAGCTGCTGATGGTGAAAAAACAAAGCAAGTGACACAGAGCAAAATGTTCCTTGATTAGAAGTAGATGACAGCAGTGATGATGGTGCTGATGTGTCCTGCTGGCAGAGAGCCCTGGGCCTTGTTCCAGACACTTTGGACCTCACTGTGAACTCAGATTTCACCATCACCGAGCTGGGAAACTTTCAGCTACAGAACAGCAATCAACTCGGAGTGTTCATTCTGAGTTACCTAAGTGTGTGTGGCGAATAACAAAAAGTAGGAGAAATGGAGCTTCAGTACTACGATTCTCTATAGCAACAAATATCAAAGGTCAGTGCATCCATTTTATCCAGTAGTACTATAGAAACACTTATGAATGCATGTGTGGTTTGTGACATTCATCTGACAGACTGAACATACCGTAACATTTTAAAATGCATCTCCAGACAACAACTACTACTCCTTTTGCCTGTCACTCCTAACATGGAGTCAACTACAGCAACTTTTGGCTTCACTGCACAGGCTGAAAACCATGGAAAACGTTTGTCTCAAAATAAGTCTTGAGTCTTGTTTTTAGCATGTGTGTCATGCAAATCGTCCTTCTCCTTAGCCCCTCCCACGAAAAACCCCTCCCACGCCAAAAGTGATGAGAGAGAAATAGAAACTCTGAAAAGAAACGGTTGAATAAAGACGGACATTAAGATCGTTAATCAAAAATATCTGAATTTAAAAAAATAGAAAGGGACTGAGGTAATGACTTCAGCCTTGTAGTACTGAACCTTTCCCTAGTGCCAATCAAATGTGTTTCATTGTTTTGATGCCACTGTTTCTTTGTTCAGTTTACTGTCTCACGTTTGGTTTTCAATTCCAAATAATATTTTAATACCAAAATTTTAAAGTCAACAATCTGCCTCAATGTGAAACTGTAAATGGCTAACATTATACAAATAATATTATATATATTAATGACTTAGTGTCTGGATTCAAACGACTGCTATTCACCTCCCTTCTACTTAGTACCTAATTTTTAAAAGAATGACTAAAAGTCTCTCACAATAAGTTGCATTCATGGTAGCCTGACGAAGGAGTATTCTCCATTTTGCTATGAAATGATTGGCTACTCAGTCAGTCAGTCATAGATTCCCTTGTGCTATTGGTTTATGGATGATGTCTTCTGAAACCTACAGTCTACCTGCAGATCTGTGTCTGATAATAAACTAAGACAGCAGTGAAGACTTGGTGATCTGAGGGCTGAAGGTGGCGGCAGTAACAGTGCTAGTGTTGTTCAGTAGGAGGCAGCAGAGAGCCATGCGTCCAGCCCAGCCCGGTATTCAGACTTGGAGAGCTGCTGTGACTGGAGCCGCTGGTACTTCACATTATCTGCTGTAATCTGTCTCCGTACCGAGTGTAACAGACAGACTCCCCTCCATGATGACTGTGTTTGCTCTGTGATTTTCAGGACTGAAGCTCTCAACAGCTCATTATGGAGCCTGTTCACACACTAAAGCTCTCACACAGTAAAGCTCATTTGGTTGAAGTGCTCAGCAGTGACCCTAAATCCCCCAAATTTCCCATCCAGCACGCTGTCAGTGCTTAAAATCCCAACGCCGTCCACAACAGAGCTGCGGAGCAGTCACAGCTGGACAGTTTATGGGATCGTTTCTATGTACAATATCAATAGATTAATGAAGGCGAGAAGGAAATATGCGGGATTAAACAAAGAACACAGGCGATGACAGAGAAAAAGACAAGGTACAAGGTACACTGTGTGACTCCAAAACCAAACTAGGGTGCCTAACACTCACAGATGGCCACAGGCCACAGGAGTGTCAGCCTTGTGTGTCAAAGCCCTTAAAGACGTCAAACCTAGACACGTAAAGATGAACTTTGGCTCATGCACTGAAGAAAAACGATTTTTTTAATCAATGCTGGATATCAGTATATGCAGTATGAAGTATCTGCTTCTTCTATGAGCTAATACATGCTGCTGCTGCTGCTCTGCCCATGCTACAGCTCACGTGACAAATTGTCAAGCTCTATGCTTCAAATGGAGCTCATGTGACATCTGAAGTGTTTCTGCTTGATCAGAGGTCAGAATTTAAGGCCTGTAGCCTTGTGTTGAATCATTCAGATTATTGTGTCAACACACACTTTTCCCACCACTGCCTCCTCGAAGAATCCAAGGTTTTACACATACAGTCGAATTTATTTTTCAATGTATTCCAGTCGATCATAAACCTGGCTGTTCTGTTGACATGGTGTAAGACATGTTAACTGAAGACCACATGACGGACAGCAATAAGCTGTTTGTCAGCTTGAGCAGATAATGACGGCAGAACCTGACCAGTATGAAAGCTCACAGATTGAGCTCTCGATAGCAGACTTATTGATCAGCGTCGTGGCGATCACAGAGAGTCAGCTGAGCCTGCCTTCCTCAGCTGTTGTCTGAAAACTGAATAACCGTACAAAAAAAAAATCCCCATAAAAGAGACTCTTTAATATTCTGAAACAGTGGGCCTGATAAACAGAACACTCTGCTGTCTGTCTGGAAGATAATTAGCATTTTTTCTTTTATCAAGCAGGAAATTAATGTGACGTTCTGTCCGGATATCACAGCGTAACTGACACACTTTCATTGGTGAACTTCATTCAGTCAGTTTTTAATGAAAACTGAAACCGGACCCATCAGCTGTTCCCTTTAATTGTGGCGTCTGGAATCATGTTGGAAAAATTCCTCTCCTGCCAGGAGTCTTGAGAGTGGGAGTCAGCTTTTCATTTAGTATTTGGATATGCAAACTGGCATTATTACCACCGTCTAAAAATGTCATCGCTTCTCGTGCAGCCTCATATGGTCACACAGCAACCTCCATGTTTCACGCTTTGTGCTAAGCAGTCAGTCGCTGTGGCAGCTCGGGCCAAGACAATGGCACAAAACTGAAAGCACAGCTTGTGCGCGACATTTTTATTGCTTAGATGTTGGTTAAAGAGATTAACTCAAGCATTGTGTGAGCAAAGTTGCATGACACCCAATGGGCCTTCTGTTTTAATACTACAGCTCTTCCTATTCCTCTTGACCATTTTCTGTTCTGATGGCCTCTCCCATCCGTCCAGGTAATCCTTTACCATGCTGATCTTATATCTTATTTAGACACAGCCCAGGCCAGAACTGAGAAAGCTTCTCGTCCACAGGTCATTTTATAGCTTAGCTAACCAGCCTTAATTTAAAATTGAAGGCTTTGTTTAGGAGCAATGACAGCATTCATCCAAAATGCTGTTTTTAATCCTTGGCTTTGGTGCTTTTTCTGGCACTAAGCAAACTTAATTGAATCAGCACTGAAATTTGAACCAAAATAGTGTTTGAAATGTGTTACATTTGGTAATTTTGCACACGCTTTAGTCTAAACGACTTACAAATGAGGTACAAGGCAGGTAAAATGTCTATGTCATGGAGAAAAAACATGAAAGTGCTATAAGAAGAAATGTTTCAGTTTCATAAGGTGCTAGACAGTATTTTGCCATCACTTGGCACTGGTGCGTGCACAGACCATCACAGTTATGAAGGTTATTCTGTGGCTCAGAGTTCTGTGGAAACACCAGTCCAGCCGTCCTGTGTGATGACTGTAGACATTTGCAGTCTCTGAGTGGCCTCGGCTGTAAAGGCTGAGGTCTGAGGTCTCAGGTCTCAGAGGTATCAGAGGAGAAGGAGAGTGGTGAACCGGATGAGCACAGAGGGACGGTGGTGATCAGGCGGGTTGGTGTCTACCATGTGGAAGACCCACTAACACAAACACACACTCAGGAAACACAGGTGAGGTAGTTTGGCAGACACAATCACCAATAAACTCTTTCTTGACAGGGATGATCAAAAGATCTAAATCATCTTCAGACACGATGAAATATCTCCATCAGGGAACAGAGAACTTCATTCAAGACGTCTTTACCAAAAAACTGTGTCAAAATAAAATCTCAATGAACAGTGCTTCAGAGAAAACCCTCTTCTTAAAGTGTCTAATATAAAGTTCTCAGTCAAACAACAGAGCCACAATCCACAGTCCAATTAACACATTCAGAAACCTACTAGAAAGGTCAGTGATTCAGATATATCCAGAATAATAGTGCAAGGAGATTTACAGAGTCAAGGGATGAGACAGTTCTGTGGTTAGGGGCAGGCAATGATCAGATCCAGACAGGAAGGCAGAATCACAGGCAGACAAAGCAGCCGAGCAGCAGGACACAGGTGGGAAAGCAGCAGGGTACAGACAAAAACAGGCAACAACAGGTAAAGGCTGGCTGGAGAGTCACCACCCGAGGTAACACTGTGACACAGTGACAGGGTAGACACGTCTCTGTGCAGGTGTTACATCAGACAATCGAGACAGGAAGCAGAACAAGAACAAGATGTCGAAATAAAAGAACAAGACGACAACATAAACAGATCCAACCAGGCTTTCAGAGCTGGACCATGACTACCTGACCCAAAATCAAATCGATTTTGAGGCTCAGAGACGAACTGGACAGTGAAGGAAAAGAGCTCGGGGCACAGGATACTGTCAGAATGTGCAATGACATGAAATAGGAAATCATAGAAATAAAAATGATGCTGCTTACGCTGGAACAAATATAAAACAGTGTATTTATGGAGATTTCTATTGAAGTGTTGTCTGTCAATTCTTGAAGTTCTCATGCGTCTTAGAGATGATCTTTCTCTTAGTCTCTCTCTTTCTCTCTTTTTTTTTTAAGTCTCTCACATTGTGCCGAGCTGTAAGGCCAAAACCAGTGGACACAAAAATTGCTGAAAAGATTGCTGGACACGCCAATAATGGCTTTGCCCAGAGAATTTGCACCTGATTTGAAGAAAAAATGGTGTAAAGTTTTCCACACATCACTTCAGCTCTCTCATGCCCCACTATTGAAGCTTTAGCTTTCTCTTTTGGCTAGTCTAACCGAATGATTTCCTGATTGTTGATGCTGTCCAGAACGATCCCTTAAATCACAGAGGAGCACTATGAATACTTCGTTCTCTACCTCCCCCTGTTAACCCATCTGAATGGGGCTTTAATTCTTCTGCTGCAGAGGCAGTACAGTGTGTGTTTTAGATTCAGATTCATATTCTGCCTCTTTAAGCAGAATTTTAATTTATTAAAAACGTTGCTGGACATAGTGCATGAATGATTTTGAGACCAGAGCCTGTCTCCTCTGTGTTTTCTTGTGTGTGATGATTATTGGCAAATTCCAAATCTGAACTCGTCTGGGTTTATCTGATGCAGTTTGGTCCATCATCCGATCAATAATATGCAAGGATGGGAAAAAGTAACCGGCCTCACTCCAGACTGAGCAGGGACCCCCTCCGAGAAGGTGTTACCCATGATCCTGTTTGTATTGTTAAAAAACTACTATGGTATCGCTTTAATGTTGGGGTTTGCTTGGTTTACACTGTATATAGTATTCTGTATTATCTCTATTAACATAACTATACATTCAGTGCTCACGAGCGGCTTTTTAAAACTCTCTGCAATGAGGCCTGTGCCCAGTAAATACGAACTAGTCTAACTATGTAATTTTCCTCAGCATTTCACTGAATCACTCCAGGTCATTCTGGATTAGCATCAGTGGTTTTCTGCCTTGCTCCAGTATGAGCATGGTGTTGCTAATTTCTCTAAAATGAGCCGGGAGTGGATCTGACAGTCTTCTATTTGCTAACTGACAGCCAATTAACCTAGTTTCAACACAGAAATTAAACACACTATTCTTGGATTATGAATCGATGTGACATGTTTCACTGTTGTGCTTCGTAGAAAAGCTGTTTTATTTTAATTGCATTGCAACAAGAAAGAGGTTTCTAATGACAGTCTCTGTAGGAACAGAAACTCTGTTTTTAACATGAATAAAATCTAGTTTGAACTATACGTTGTCAGCAATACTTCATCGGATTAAAGAAATGTATTTAATTTATAAAACAGTCACTGATTGGCCGAGGTGGGGCCACTGTCCTGACACAAGTTCCAAATAAAAGCCAACAAGTCTTTAAAAAGGTAAAGACAATACAGGCGAAACTCAACTCAACACTGACCAGTCCTCAGTCAACATCCAAGATAAGATGGGAAAGTCAAATAAAGCTGCCCATTGAGTACAACATCATCACCCAGTAAATTATCAAGATTCAGTTTCCTGCATCAACGTGTGTGACGACGGGTTGGAACGTTATGTGCGATTGCTCAAAGATGCTAAACAAACAAAACCAACCATGTAACTGGCTGTAACTGTGAAACCTTCCCACTACCTCTCACAATGGGTTAAAGAAGGGTCAACAGTGATCCCACTGCTGGCATCATACCTTTTATGCAGGCTAGTGAGGCGATAAGGGGACAATAATTAAAAACCACTCCCATCATACTGTATGTTATCACACCTTTCTGTGGCTGTTGTCTCTTGTTATCACTATTAGGACTTATTATGCTCACTGTGTCATTTGGTTTACGATTTGCTCATGATAACTGTGCCAATAGGTAGTAGACTATAACTATCTGTTTGATAATGCTTGAATTATCCATTGAAAACAGCTATTACAGTTATTAAGCGTAAAAAAAAAAACACTGTACAATTTGCATAATTTCTTAATGATTATTAAAGAAATTGTTCAGAATTGGCATCTCTAAATAGAAATAACAAGACAGGAAGAAACAGAAAAAAGAAGAAATGAAAGCAAGAAACAGAAAAGAGGAAAAAAGACAGAGGATGCTGCAGAAAACTGATGATGATGAGGAAGCTCATATAATTTGCCTGTCAGAATTCATTAGGGCTAAACTTAGTGACACACACACACACACACACACACACACACACACACACACACACACACACACACACACACACACACACACACACACACACACACTCTCTCTCTCTCTCTCTCTCTCTCAATGGTTTTAATTCCAGAATCTCATTTCAGATCTGATTAATTACTCTCTCACGCTTGACGAAGGAAATCAGCAGCAAAACTGAAGGGATTAGTGTGTGCACGGTGCGCGCACACACACACACACACACACACACACACACACACACACACACACACACACACACACACACACACACACACACACACTCCCACACTCCCACACACACACAGTAAATGAATTATTCATCCAGCTTGTCTGTTTTTGTTTTAAATTGAAAATGCAACACAACAACAATAACATAAAATTATCAACAAAATGATGGCACATACACTGCACGTGTGTGTTACACTGAGCAGAAGCAAATAGATGTGACACTGGACACTGTTAACAACAGAAACAACTACTTACTCACTAAAGTAAATATGTTTTACTTACTGTTACTACACTGTAATGAGCTTCTGTGACTAATGTGTGTGGGCAGAGTTTAACACTGGCAGGACATTTAAGTTCATCTGCTGAGGAAGGACAGCTTAGCTGTCCTCACTCTAACTCTACAAGCACAACTAGCGTGAGTCATAGTCTGGAATGAATCCTGAAGCCCTCACACACTGATGCAAAAAAACAACAACATAACACATATACTCCCACTTGAATTATGTCTATTTCTGTTTTCCTGCATTTACAGATGTCACCACTTTGATGGCATAATGGACTTTGAGCGCTTCCAAAATACAGTTGACCTACACTTTTTTACAGCACATAAATGCCTCATGTATAGACAAAAACAGAACCAAAGCGAAGCTGCTGTTTTTTTGCTGCTAACATGCCCCTTACTGCATGAGAAAGTCCATTACAGGAGCAGAAGATCTAGATTAATTAACTGTTCTGTGAAAAAACCTGTGGATGTAAATGCTGAATGGTTGAGAATTGCATGGGATCACACAAATGTTCCTTGTTGTCCAAGTTGGACAGTGTCCATTTGAACTTGACATTCCCACTTGTTTGTCCTCCCACATTAATCCACAGTGTTTGGTCATTGTACTGTCCACAATGCTGTCTATGTCTGTTGTACCCTATCATTGTCCATATACACCATGGTGGTCTCCCCCATTGTAAAATTAAACACCCTGTTACAATTTTGAATTGCACATGCCAGTTTGAGAACACTTGAAGGACCAATCATAATCCATTATCACCATGGCTGTCACTAATGCGCCATATAAATCTAACTGGTTCTAACTGGTTTCATGGCTCATTACGAACTTGTGACCTCCAACAAGAACAAGTTTCATCTGAGGAAGCAATGCATATCATACAACAACTATAACACTATCAATCAAAAGTTTGGACACAATTTCTCTCTCAGTGCAGTAGGTGTGATGGTGTGGGTGCTTTTCTGACTACACTCAACCAGCGTGGCTACAGCCGCAACATCCCATCTCAGCTATTTGTCCAAGAAGGAGAGTGATGGAGGGCTGCATCAGATGGCCTCCTGGCCTCCATAATCACTTGATCCACACATTCTTTTTTCTCCTTCTTTTCTTCCATACGTGTTCTTTCACTGTCTTCAGTCATCAGTATTAATGTTCAATGTTGAAAATAATAAAAAGAAAGAAAACACCCTAAAGGAGAAGGTGTGCGTCCAAACATTTGACCAGTGTTGTTATATATGGTATGTATATGTATTCCATCTATGATGAGTGCATAGTTAATATTTATTATTATGAACACTATGTTAAGACTCCATTTTCATAATAAAGAGAGGAGAAATTTCAGAGTCTGATGTTCACTTTATTTACAGAGAACAGAAAAACTACATACATAGAGGGAGTGGGTGGCACAAAGAAACCCTGCAGGGTTTAATAAAGAGAAAGAATAGTTTTCAGAAGAAAATCAAAAACAGAGAAGAAGACGACAGACAGGTGGACACAAAGGAGGTAAGAGACTAGACTGAATGAAATTACATATTAAATGAATAGAGTGCCAGCAAACACAGAGCCAAAACTCAGCAGCCACACCAAGGGAGCACAGTACTGACTATTAGACTGAAGATGATGCTAATACTCTCTCTGTGCTCATGCAGATTAGAGCATGATAGATGGAAACTGAATTCTCAAATTGCAGCTTTAATGACTGACTTATTTATTTATTCATTGCTAACACATATTCATGTACATACAGTATAGTACGTCAAATACAGTAGTATACTGTAGTACATAGTACACTATATTATTATACATTCATTTGTGACTTCTCTCTCTTGGTTCCTCCTCTCTGTCTGCCTCTCTCTGTATTTTTCTGCAGGTATCCTCTGCCTGGAGCTGTATATCTCCAGAATCCAGTTGACCTGCCCAACGTTTGCTGCTTGCTATTGTTTTTGTTGCCTGCTGTTCTCTCTCCTCTTTCCATTCACCCCAACCAGTTGAGGCAGATCCACCTTGGATTTGGTTCTGCTGAAGATTTCTTTCATTAAAGAGAGTTTCTAAACTGAAATTTAATTGGAAAGACCATTTCCCATTTACACTGATGTTGATGTTACTGAACAAAATATTTGAGATGTTTTAATAAGCCACTGACTAAGTCCTCAACCTTGAAAATCTGAACCTTTGTATGGTTTATTGTTTACACAAATTTCACCATGTCTTTAACCAAGGTCAGGTGATCGCCTGTGTTTCTGCAGAAAAGTCCAGATCAATGCCAGTGTTGACCCCAAATGGCATTCTCTCTACAAAACCCAACATCACTGATGAGACAGACAACAACAGTGGTGCCCTCTTGTTGAGCTGTGAGAGAAACTCCACTCCACTGACAGATACAAATGGATTTATCATGAATAATGAACTGAATGAATCACCCAACAGCCTGTCAGCTTGATGACTAAAATGTGATGTGAATGTTTTTACTGTCATATTGGCAGTGTTCTAGGACATGAGGCTAATTCTGAGGTTGGAAGTCATTGTCATTCAGAGAGAACAAAGAAATGAAAGGAGATAAAGCTGCAAATGGTGATCAGTGACATCTAAGCCTGAATAAAGCTGATGATTAGACTAAAGGTTAATTTACCAGTTTGAACAAGTTCATAAGGCCTAGTGATGCTGATGTTACTCATCCTGCTAGTTAGCTGGATTGCACTACAGCAAAACGTCTCAGCAACTATACGTCACACTATCATGAAATGTGTTCATCCTTTCCCCAGTGGATGAGCCCTTTAGACTTTAATGACCCAATAACCTTTGCTATTGTTCTTCCCACAGGATAGGACTGAATGCAAAAAGCATAGTGATCCAATACTGGCTAATTGAATGCCACTTTTGTTTCAGGGGCAATTACTGTATACCCCCCTGGGTCTGATGGCATGTAGGGATGTGCAGACTGTGTGTGGATTCCTCTTGAGAAAATCTGATTCCAAAACACTAGCGACATAGAGCATTAACTTTAGCATAGAACTGAGGCAAAACTAGGTAAGGCAGCTAAGTAATACCGGCCAAAAGCACAGAGGCAGGATAAATAACAAGACAAAGAGGGTTTATATACTAAAGTGGATGAGATAGACTAGGTGTGTTGTGGGCTTGGCATGGGATACAGCAGGAGGTCAAACAAACTGAAAGAAAATGAAACAAAGGGACAAAGATAGTGACAGTATGGAAATACAGAATGGACAAAATACTGCATAGAATAACAAAGTGAAGAATCATGACATATAGTTCATAGTCACATGCCACTGTAATTATTCCCTCTCCATACTGGCTAAAAGAGGTACTTTCTGTATGGGATTTAAATACAGTCTAAGCAACAATAGACAAAACGTCTTCTCATTCTGCAACAATGCCTTATAGAAATGAGTTCTGTTCACAGCTTAACAGTGACAGAAAATACATTTTTGTAGGGAACTGATTATGATTTCCACTTAATGTTCATCATAGTTAATGTAATTTAAAAGTTACAATGATGTAAAATGTTCCTAGACTTTTTCTTTTGTAGCCATTATGCTCAAAGTGCAGGGAGGTCAGGGAGTCAGGAGAAGTGCCTCAGGGTACGTACAGCTGAAAGGATATTTTGGAATGAATGTGCCTTGGGGAAGGTAAAGTACGTTTGCTTTTTTAAAGTTTGTCACAGCACTTGGTTAAAGTTAGGCGAGGGTTGTGGTCTGGCTAAACAGAGAAGACTTAACAGTGACTTTATACACAGTCAAAGAAGTATTAGCCTAAATTACAGTCTTTAGAGTTACATTAACTAAAGTTTGTGGTGTGAAATTCTTGCACAATGTACATACACCACCCACCAATCATCCATTACAGTACCACTAAATCAATGGTGACATACCAACAGACCCTTCCTGATGTTACTTCACCTGCTGTTAAGTCTCAAGAAATAAACAGACTTTGCTGTTGTCTCCAACACCTTTATGATGTGGCGGAAATAAGCACTGCGGCCTCTAGGGGACTTCAACAGGACATTGAACAACTTTAATGTCTCTGTTGTTTCATAGTTTACAGTAGTTTCTATATCAAAAAAGTGTCACTGTGTCAGATACCCTGGAGGAAATGCTGAGAAATAAGTTTATCTTCAACATTTGATACTTTCCATGTACTTTTTAAAACATTTTCTGTGACCTTACATTGTCTGACCTGAGCTATACATTCCTCACCAATGTTGTGGAGAAGAAACACACACACACACACACACACACACACACACACACACACACATTTGTCTTTCTATTGTTGTGAGCAAAACATTGACATAATGCATTTTACAGCCCTTCCACTAACCTCACCTATCTGAATGCTATCTAAAGATCTAAATGCTTAGCTGTAGCCCTGACCTAAACCACTCAACTACCTTAAAGTTCCTCACAACAATGGTTTCAAGCTAAAACTTGTCTGCACAATGTAATAAAGAGACACAAAGCTTTGAAAAGTGTGATGTAAATGAAATGCTTCCATTATTGACCAGGGACTGCAGCCTGCAGCCGTCAGTCTGACACTGAAAGTAATGAATCATCCATGTGAGAGGGAGGATCTGAACACAGTCATGCAAGGACACACACTGCATAGGAGCAAACACATACAAACACAGCAGAGACACAAAGTCAAAGCCAGATTTAGATTTTACATTTACTCTGCGCATAATTATTGAAGCATGCTCACATTGGTGTCTTCTTCCTTTGTGCTTGAGCTGATTTTGAATTTTGGCAGCTACACACACAAGTATATAGTATGCTATGTTAATAGAGAATGGTTAGTCTTTAATTTTTTGGTGCCATGTTGGCCTGGTGGACACGTTACTGTATGAAAGAGTGTTATCGTGCTGTCGCTGCAGCAGATCAATATCATTAACTGTTGGATCATGTTTCCTAAAAGAGGACAAATCTGCTGGCTGGATGTTTCTTATGAAGTTTCCTCAGTCGAGCTGCTCATTCATAAAACACACAGAATCAGAATTTTACATTACAGGCTTGGCTCACAGCATCAGAGAACCACAGTCGCACATGAAACATGCATGACAATCGCAGCATCACTGAATTTAACAGTGGAAATGAAAAGAATGAGAGCACGCTGTGAACAGGCTTCTTGCTTTTCCATGGCTTACTGCTGCCATTTTACGCAAACATTTAACAGGTATGGTGACATTGTGGCTTACATATGACTCCACAGAAAGTTTTTACCTGAACTTGCATCGCCCCACACTTCAGCAGAGCTTTGTTGTTTTGTTGAGTTTAGCTGTTTGGTCCTGTTTGTCCCACGCTCACTGCTTTCAGACACATGAATTTGTCCCGAAAAAGCAACAAAAAATGAAAAAATTCAGTTCATAAATATAAGACCTCATTTCTTCAAAAAATATTCATTAACACAATCCAGGCAGTGTTTACATTTGTTACCACAGTGTAATTAGGAAGCCAGTTTAGTATATAACCAGAATTTCTTTTGTTAAGTGTAAATACTGGACATATTCATTAGGTAAACACATAAATGCCATTAAATATTAGGTTGCTCTGTAGTTGCTACCGACAGGATGTGCAAACAAGCAAATGTTAAAGGAGAGGGGAAAGGAAAAGGAGGCAAACACTTTTAATTGAACACTTTCAGCTTACATGAGTTGCTTACAACTAATGCTTACAAGTGCATCATATGAACTTAAAAGGTAAAGATGCCTGAGTTACTTTTGCTGCCAATATATCATCACATCCATCCATTATCTTGTCTTCTGAGGAGTCACAGGAATGCTGGAGCCTATCCCAGCTGTCATTGGTTTGGGGGCAGGGTAGACCCGGGACAGATTGCCAGTCCATTGCAGGGCAGACAAACATCCATGGCCCAATGGGCAATTCAGAGTCACCAATTATCCACTTACCCCTGAGCCTGCAGACACAGGGAGAACATGCAAACTCCACACAGAAAGGCACCCAGCCAACCCATGGATTCAGATCCTGGTCCTTTTTGCTGTGACGCAAAGATGCTAACCACTGCATCACATGTTGTTCAGTTAATTAATGAATGAACTGAATGTTCTACACTGATCCATCCGAGGTGTAGTCTCAGAGGCAGGGTAACAAGGTCAGACCCACCAAGGCTGGAGACGGTGCAATACTGGACAATGCTTAGTGGCTAATGGACGCAGGAGCAGAAACCTTCCTGAAAAGCAAGAGATAGTCTCAAGCAACCCGAAAGGCTAATGGAAGGCAGAACAGTCCTCATCCTGAAGGACCCTCAGTTTGCCCATAATCTGCCTCTGCACAACATGGAAGCTTCTATCAGACAACATGGCAGTTTAGATGAATAGGTGCATGGCTAGCTACTGGTAGATCAGCCAAGACTGTATGACCTGACTTACCAACCTCCTAGATTGACTTCCAGAAAGCGTATGACTCAATGCCTCACACATAGATTCTGGAATGCTTAGAGCTGTACAAGCTGTACAATTATGATTATTTTTTTGCTGGGTGTTTCTAAGAAATTATAATTATTTACATGAGCTCTCCTGACCACTAGTGTAGTAGTAACATCACCGCCTTCCATGTGGGAGACTGGGGTTCAAATCCCAGCTGTGGCCTACCTCCAGCAGGGGTCTGTAGGCAAGACCTCCTTAAGCTTACCCTCTAAAAGCGTCTGCCAAATGTAAATGATTGTATCAGTGATTTGAAATTTGATTTGACATTTTATTCTACATCTTTAGGAACTGAACAATCGAGGTCAGGGTTGTAAGGAGGCAGCTGGGTGGTAGACCTTATAATGGAAGGACCAGCTACCTGCTTGCATCACACTGTATTAAGGGAGTTAATATGCAAATATTCATTACATTTCTTCCATAACACATGAGACTATTTAATTGGTGGTATTTAGCTGCAGGATCATATTCTAAGGCAGCATTTCAAGTTGTGTATTGTGCAGTAGGTTTCAAACTTTATCTTACTGAAGGGTTAAACTGTGACATTTCTCCTCACTGTTTAAACTGAGATCTGATGGAGAGAAACGTCTGTATCGATTCTCCTTTCACAGCGCTTCCTGTCTGCTCCCAGCCGCTCTGACCGCCTGTTCATTTTCTGTTCAGATATGGCACCCTGCAGGGCATCACGGGAAAAGGGCTGTGTGTGTGTGTGTGTGTGTGTGTGTGTGTTTGTGATGCATGTGTGTAGTGTCCAATAACTCTAGACCAACTTCAGGGCTGGACTGAGGCGATTTGCAGCAGTTCATTTCACAGCATGCAACCTAGACATGCAACCCCACGCACGCACACATGCACCCACGCACACACTTCAAAGACACACTTCAAAGATTTAATTGATGTTTTTCAGATTTAATTAATGTTACTAGAGATGGGACAAACCACGAAAAAAAAAATGTCATGCAGTAGAAGTCATTATTCTATTATCTATTATCATTAGATGTTAGATCCTCTCAGAACCTTGGGAGCACATGGGAAGATCAAAAACAAGACAGAGACAAAGTCTTCATGTCAGTGTTGGACATCTTCTGGTCTGTACAGACAAAAATCTAAATCCTATAGTTTTCAAAGAATGGATAAGATCTTAAGACAGGAGGAGAGAGCCTCTGACATCTCCTGTCATGTCTGTTCTGTCATATTTCTTGAGGTAGGTAAAGAAACTAAAAAGCAGCTGTAAAAAGATTTCAAGGTCTCGAGGGGGTATTTTGAAGTGCTGATAGACTGGGAAGACCTGGCAATGAAAGTTAACTGTTCCAGTTGTTTACACTTCAGCAAGCCCAGCCCAGACAGCGCAGCAGCGGGGTGCTGAAGCTTCTTTCAAAAAGGTCTGAGGACCACAGCTGACCCATGGCTCCAGTTCGGAACTGGTGCAGGTTTAATGTGCAAACCTTCTAAGAACCAGTTTGCTTTTCCACAGGACAGAGAGCCACCACAAAGACACATCATTAGGCCACTTTACACATCTACATACTGGTCCAGTGCATTTGTGCTGCTCCTTGTGATGGCTGTTCACTGTCAGACAGTAAGAACGATTAATCTTATTGTCTTACAAAACAAAGGAAACAGAGGTAGTAATGGCCTCTAAATATGTTAGAAAAGTTCTTTTATTTTTGCTTTACGCTGAAAATATTTGATTTTGACATTAAAATATGAATAAACAAAAGATCAGAAAGTTTTAATAGACTTAGATCTTTTTTGTATTCTTCTGGTTTATTGTATTTCTCTGTGGATTTGTTTAGTTCATAAGCCATCTTTAATAAGTGGTGATGTCAGATGACAGAAACAGAAAGTTACTGAACAATGGTAGAACAGTAGGTCAGACCGTTGAAGCGACTTCTGCAGTGGAGATATTTTGGGCTGTGGAAAAAACAGTTTTACTGTTCCAGGTCCATGGTTTCACAGATGCAACAGGTTTTTTGTATAGATTGTATTCTCTGACAGTTTTGAGTTGGTAGTTTTGTTGCTTTTTATTTAGTTGTACTGTCACTTTAATCATAAAACACTGGTCAACAGTCTTTGAAATTTCAATCAAATATTTCCCACCGTCATTGTAATCTGCATAGGTGCAGTCATAGCAACATTAACAAAGAGTGGTGTTAGTGAATGCTCAGTTTTACTGGTGTATTTCAGAGACCTAGAAATAGAAGCGTTACAACAGCGAGAGGTCAAAAACAACATTGGCTCATGTAGCTTGATTCATGTAGCTTTGAATATTTCCAAGTGGGAGATTTAAATTCACGGAGAAGAGCAACAGTGTTTGGAACTATTTAAATTTCCATGGTCCACCACTGTTGATAAAAATAGAAAAAAAACAAAGTGTTAAAAAGAAATCAAACAAACAAATACAAAAACAAAAACTGTTACATAGAGTAAATGGAGATGTGCCTGAACATGCTGTTCACACCTGCTTTTGAAGGAAAAGCTCAACAGTCTGTGAAGTGCGTTTGACTGTGTGAGATGTTCGAGGCTGGATTAGCCTAGTTTGGAATAAAGATTGGAAGCCGTTTCGCCTGGATTGTTTGAGGTTCAAATAGACCAACTAGCTAAAGTGCACAGTGTCTCTGTGTTTATTTAATCTGTGCAAACAGAAATGTTAAAATTAACCTTTTTGCATAACTCAAGGGGGGTTATGTGGTGCGGAGCTATTTTTTGACATGTGACTTTCTGTCAGTGCCCCCAGCTGTTGTTGTGAGTACTGCTGTCACAGGAATGTTGCCAAGCAACCAGAAGAAACACTGCAGAACAGTACTGTGGTATTATATTCCAGTATACTTTCCAAAAAAAAGTGTCCTTGCTTTCTTTACTGTTGAGGTTCAAATACTAAAGTAAAAGTCCTCACAAGGGTAGAAATACAAGAGACACACACACATTGTCATGCAGGTTTTCAATTCCACCTCCATGCAGCCAAAACATTCACAAACACCTACACACACACACACACACACACACACACACACTGTGTTGCCCTGAAGAGGCTCTTCATTATGTGCGGCTGCTTTGCTGCAGCTCGTTAACATCGGCTCATCTCGTTGGTTGCCAGGAGACAGCGACTCATGTAAACACACTGCCACTGTATGTGTGAGGAGTTAATTGATTTCAATACACTAACTTTTTTTTCTAGTTCTTCTTGTTTGCTTGTTGTTGTCCCGTGATCCCTTCAGAATGACTTTGTTTATGATTTTAATCGGCGTCTTCTGTTTTTGCCTTCAGTTATCATTAATAGCTGTTGATAAAGATATCACAAGATGAATGTAAGAAGTAACATGACATAAACATAACATAAATAGCAAAACCCAGCAAGTGTCAGTCTGTCTCTTCCTCCTTCTTTTATTCTCTCCTTTTCTTTCACGTTTATTTATCATCTTTGTCTCATTCAGTGGTTCTTAATGTGATTGAAATGTGAAAAGGTAATTGCACAAAACATTATAATCAAATGTAGAACCAAGGGTTCCTTTCAATTTCCCCTTTTCTTTTACTCCCACCTCATTTGGATTATTTTTGTTTCATTTTTTCGTTTATTCTTTTGATTGAAGATAAAGACCATCTGGTGAGTTTATTGTCAGATGGGGGCTAATCACACAGGTTTTCTGACCTCCCAGAAATTAATAGGGTTATTTACATCCTGCTTTCTGGCACCCTTAAACAAAACTGTGCTTCAGATATTACAGCAATATTTACATCAGTTCTCTTTGTCCGTGTTCTTAATAAGCATGTTTTGTGTTGTGTTTATGTTCATGTGCAGCATATCAATGTTCATGTTCAGTCCTGCACCAGGATCCCATGTCTGATTGAACTGAAACTGACTTGTTGACCTGATTGTAAGTCAGCGTATGGAGGTGTTAAAAAACACTGGGATACAACAGCAGCAAAGAGCAGAGAACAGACACAGAATTTCTGTATCTTGTACTGAGATCTAAGACAAATTCACATAGACCCAGTGCTGATGACTTCCAAGACAGTTGGAGAAGAAGGTTACATATTCTGTGAAGAATTCTTCTGGGGCTGCATCAAAGTCACTCGTGGGGATTAGCATGGAGACCCAGAACCATGTGTAAATTCTCTGCTAACCAAAGAGAAATATATAGCACGACACTCATGTTTTTTGCAGATCTTTTAAGGTTTATGCATCTTTAACCTTAACAGTTATCCTTTTACTCACAAACACGTTTTTATACAACTAAACGGCAATCACAAATACGTTTTTGTGGGGAACATAATTACAGCCTAATTTCGTTTACTGTTAACATATTGACCATGTGGACACGGTTAACGTAAATAGTAAATACATTAATAGTTAACGTATCAATTATTATTATTAAACATTCACAGGTGATGTATTTTTGTCCAGGGAAAATCCATTTTGTGATTGCCTACGACAGTGACTCAGTTGGTAGGTCAGTATTCTATGAACCCCAGGGTTCAAGAGACTGAATCCCAAAAACTTGGCGCCTCAAAGGGGGCTAATCGTCCACAAATAATTTCCCCAAGAGGATTAATAAAGCATGTATTATTATAGACATAGGAGAGAAAACAATATCATCCATTTCCATTTGGTTCTTATGAATATTTGTACCTACTAATGATTGTTTTTTGCATTTGAATTTCCCCACTCGCCCTCTACGATGTCACAAAGGAACATATTTTACAAAAAGCAAAGCAGTGAAGCCGGGTCCCCCTTGCTCTCATCTGTCACTGAGTAAAACCAACAGCAGCAGCAGTTATGATGATAATTAAAATGATCATAACTCCTGAGCTGCGTTGCCTTCACAGACACTTACAGCTCCTAGGTGGACGGTAAAAAGCACAACGAAGAATGGATAGATCCTGTGAATATAAAGTCAGGGCAGCTAAACACACAGAACATAACCAGTCATCAGAGACTCTTAGTCTAGTTTGTTAATCATTTATTAATTTCAGTTTTTTTTTAAACTAAAGGAGGACTATATTATTTTTTCAAGTTCAATGAGGTTATAGCATTTGGACCTTAGCGCCTCAGAGATATGCTACCTAATCATACTAATCTCATATGCCTAAGGGGATCAATAAAGTATGTCATTATTATACAGTTACTTACTGTTAATTTGCCTTGGACAGGAAAGAAATCTCTAGAACTGCTCTCTTCGTAGCAGCAGCATTGTGTTTCAAGGTGGTGCTGAAAAACTAGTACATACATATGTAACTTCTCGACTGGACTATTGTACTTTGCTATTAAAAGGATGTCCCAATAACCCAGCTAATTCAAAATGCTGCAGCCATGCTGACTGGATTTAGAGAGATAAGACAGATCATATTTCCACCATTAAATTGAAAATAATTTAAAATCCTTCTCCTTATATACAAAGCACTTAATGATTAAGCTCACATTTTAATAATCTTATCACTGTAAAGTAGAGTGGAGGAAACATGATGTTTTGGGCCTGCTTCAATGCATCAGGGCCTGGCCAGCTTGCAGTGATTTAGGGGAAGATGAAGTTCCAAGTGTATCCAATATTTTTTTTAGCATAATGTGACAATGTCTGTACGTCAGCAGAAGTTGAGTGGTGCTACAGGACCCACAACACAACAACAGAATGGCTTCACAAAATCCTAATTCAGGTCCTTTCATACCAAACTGTGACAACCATTATTCCATGTAGGATGGTGGGTGATATGGCTTTCTGCCTATAGCATGTGATTTGGGAGATCAGGGGACACAGAAGAGAGTCAGACCACAGCTCAGTGATGTAGAGCTTGCAGACGGAGCTAACAGCCAGGAGCAGCTGCTCTCGGACTTTGCTTTTCTCTGCTGGAGAGACAGGAAGTCTGACGTCCCTTTGAGAGAGACAGCGTGTGGTACCTGTGTTGGAGCTGAGCCAGCAGCTCTACTACCAGAGGCTCTCCGATGTGTGTGTCTGTGGGGTGTCAGTACTGCTGCCTGAACTGTCTGTCTCAAAAAAAAAAAAGGTTGCTGTTTATTATGTAAACATTATTGACATTGCATTTATACATCAACATCGACTACAGCCTTTCTCCAGGGTAGCTGCTGTTTGCACTGGAAACAGAGTTGCTGGTGGCTCCATGTGTTGTATTTACTCTGCTGAGGAATAAATAACCGGAGCTAAGTGGCCAACACCACAGCCACGATGAAGACAGCTGAGCAGTGGTTTTAAAAGGCTACTTAAATAGTGGGTGGCACTATAACAGTGGTGCTTGAAACTTTGTGAACCCTTTAAACTAGTCACTGTTTATGACTGTGAGTTGAATTTCACATCTTAAACTAGATTAACAGTTGACCGGTGGAGTTTAAACTCTTCATCTTTTGTAACCCTTTCCAGCCTATTGAGCATCAAGAACTCTTCTGAGGTCTTCAGAAATCTCCTTGGTTTGCGCCATGACACACCTCTTGACTGAAATGAAGTGAAAAACACCTGAATCTAATTTCCCCCTCAAATATTAAAGATTGGACATAAATCAGATCAGCTAACTAGGTCACATATATGCAGAAACAGAAATGGGTTGACAAACCTTCAAGCACCAACATAGCTGTCAGGCCCCCACCCAGGTCTACAGAGGACTTTTTGAAAACCTACTGACCAGAGGGATCACTGTGTGAAAATATCACACAGAATGTAAGGACAACTCTCTAGAGAGCCATTAAAACTGCAGAGTGCATCACCGGATCTCATCTACCCTCAATAAACAGCCGTTGTTGCACACACACACACACACGTCTTGGACACTCTCTGTTCAGGTGGAAGAACTCAGGCTACAACCTGAGATGTTTGAGACCATGTTGCATTGCTTCTGGACTCATTGTGAGTATCTTCCACCCCTCTCTGCCAGAACACTCACACAAACACACATATACAACGTGTCTCGGTATCACTTTAATGACTTCATTTACATGTTCTTTCTGTTCCACATTCAATTTTGCAGCATGTAACGTAGTTACTCTGTGCAACACCATGCTTATTTAAGTGGAATGATCTCTTTTTTAAACTAACACATTTTCCTTAATCACTTTAGAGATGTTTCATGTCATCACATAATTAAAATTTACCTGCATCACAAATATCATTAAAACATCAAAACAATTAAAACATCTCAGACAACCCTAGCTGCAGCTGATCATCTGTTTTCACCCAGAGTCACTTTAATGTCAGTCTCATTTCCATTTTCAGTGGATACAAACATTCCTTAGCTGCATGTGTGGGCGACTCTTGCATGCACACCCGCTGAGAGGACTGCATGCTCAAAACAAGAATAACAAAACCCAGAAGCTGTCAAATCCCCTTCACTTTGCATTGCTGAAGGATTTCAGCTTTAATTCGATCTCAAAATGATCCTCATCAAGTAGTAAAAGCTAAAGGTTATTTTAATGTCTGAAAGACATTTTCAGGCTGTGTCCATCTTTTTTTATGTTATGGTTAAATTGTGAATTTATTTTAGAAAGTTTTGAAAGTGTTTTAAAGTTTTAGTCAAACACTGTAGAATGGTAGACGTCATCATCTGACAGCATTCTTCAAGCCTTTTTGTTAAATACTAATATGCTAAAACTAAAATAATCATAATAATAATGATAGTAATAATAATAAAATAAATAGTTGGCAAAATGTATGGCAAAAAAACTAAACAAAACAAGCAATCAGTTTGTTTCTGAATGTGACCAATAAAAATCAGGTCAGAGTAAATTATGATAGTAAGATTTCGCAGGATAATCCTTAACTTGAATTATTTCCTTCAGTCTATATTAAGCTGAAATAAAGTTTGATTGCATCCAGGTATTTATCTGCTCTAAACACTGACAGAGTGAATTTAAGAGACAGAGCTAAATAAATCTGACTGTCATCTGCGTAACTATGCTAAGAAACAGCCCATTTTACACTGCCTTCCCAAGCATAAAGGCCGTGTGCCTCTTCTGTCTTCCAGGTCCTCCTCAAAGGAGAAAGCTGAATTTTCCAGGTCCTACTGGTTAGTAGAACCAGGAAGCTGCTTCTTCCTGATCATGTTGCTTGTTATTTTCTACTATTCTCTTCTCTCTCTCCTCTTTCCACTCACCCCAACAGGTCGAGGCAGATGGCCGCCCACCCTGAGCCTGACTGTGCTCAAGGATTCCACCTCCAATAAAGTTGTAGAAACAGCTCAAGAATGAGGATGCACCACAGCTCAATCTTGAGTGTAAATACTTATGTATGTGCGATTTTTTATTTTTTTATTTTTAATAAATTTGCAAAGATTTCAATCAAACTTCTTTCTTTGACATTTGTAGAATTCTGAGAAACATAAGGAATTTAATTCTATTCTTCTGTTTTGGAATAATGCTGTAACATAACAAAATGTGAAAATAGTTAAGCACTGTGAATACCTTCTGGATGCACTGGAGGCTACTTTTTTTTTTTTTTTTTTAAAAGAGGGTTAACAGCTGTAGTTTTCACTAATTTTGGAAAAATACCTGACAGAAGTGAACCACTGACAATTCTCAGCACATCCATTTCCAAGCAACTGTAAACATGTTTGAAGAAGCTGGTTGGCACCGTGTCTAAACAGCAGGTGGATACATTTAGACTCTTAACTAAGACCTCCAGTGTTTAGGACTGATGGTATTGAAAGTTGCCAAAAGTGATCCTTGTTGGTGTGACACTAATCTTGTTGCATTATTTGGCATAAGGGATTTATAGCCGGCCTAATGTTTGAATTTTCTCAGTAAAAAGTATTTAAACTCACTCACTTAACTCACTTACATTACAATTTGAGATAGAAAGTCAGAGGGGGAACTGTGTTGGTGGATTAGTTAGTTTCTCAGCAGTGGCAAACAAAACTGTGGAATTATTCAAATTTCTGCTGATGATATTAGAGAGAAAGGCTTGGACGGCCTTATTTATTTCACAGTCGTAAATGTGAAGCCTCTCCTTGAAGATCTCATAATAAATCACAAAATTACTTTTCCTCTATTTACATTCAGTCTTCCTGCACCCTCTTGTCTAGTTTTTCTCCATGGTGGATCTGCTTGCCAAAGATTTTACTGTGTTATACCTTTGTGAGCTTTATAGTTAAAATGATGAAGAAGTAAGTTTGATGTAAGGGTAACAGACATAAACATATCTTCTATAAACAGAAACAGTTTGATCATTTAAATAATATGATTTTTAAATCAACTGATGCATTTTGGGTAGTAGTTGAACAAATATATCAAAGAAAATACAGAAATAGTGTCAGATAAAAGTGTAAATTAAGATTATTAGTTTTAATAAGGACAATGATTAAAATGAGTTGTTACTAAGATATTGAAAATTGATCTAAGCTACCTTTATGAAATTATGGAGAGACTGAGTATGACAATGAATGTTTTATGTGCCTGAGAAGAGGGCATCATTTTCTTTCTATAAGTTATCCTCAAAGAGATGGGAAAACCTGGTGCCATCATCCATGTGACTCGGACCTGACACATGTCAGCAAGAAAAAGTTGTATTTTTTTATGGGATCTTCTATTTACTCATTTACATTACTCATTGCTGGATTTGACCACATCTTGGGAATGATCCCCACCGAATGAGGCAGCATTAGTGAGGCACAGAGGAGGACTAAGCCTTTTAAGTTATTGAATTTGGATTCAAAGTAACTTTTCAGCAGTATTATTAGGTGAACTCACATAGTTTCTGGGGTTAGATCAGTCACTGATATGAGGTGAACTGAACATCAGATCTTGATGTTACTTTTAGGATATGTTTTGGTTCTTTGTAAGCAGTGTTTGTTTGAGAAGTCAGCTATGTTCAATAGAGGCTCCACATTGGTTGATCCGCAAATTGAGATTTTTCTCTCCACTGACTGAGAAAACAATGGTGTCACTCCAGACCCTCCCTTTAAGTAGTCCGGTTGTGCAAGCTTTAGTCTTTCATCCACAATCCAAATATCGATTTTGGAGGGTTGTGTGCAGGCTTTGAGAAAACTTCTCCATGCCTCCTCATCACTGACTTTGGGTAACTCTACATAAGCTCATCAGATTTGCTTCGTTGCCATTTGTCTTGTAAGGTTTCTTCTTTGTGCACTACTTTTGGCAACCTTATTTTTTTAAATGCATATTTCCTCTTTAGACAGTCCTACACTAGATATTTTGTCAGCTTTCACAAATGAAATAAAATGTTTTCTTGCTTCATGTTAAAAAAATTATACTGACAAGCTAGACTGTGCGTTTGTTTGTGTGTGAAGATGACGACCTCTCCAAACTAGAATACGTTCTAGACCGGGTTCTCAAACTTATTTCTTTCTGCTTTGTTCTTTTCCTTTTGATCAGTGAAAACCCATCTTGTCTTGTGTTTGACAGAGAGGAAGTGCAAAGATAAAATCAGCTCTTCTGTCTAAAATAAACTACCTACATCCGAGCTGCAGTTTTCCATCAGATAACAAATAATCGCTCAGATAAGTGTAATTTAGCGGGAAGCATCACATCTTTTTCATACCTCACCTGCTCTTGTTCCTTTAGTCGGCAGAAGAAGAATCTGACAAATGTTTACCACCATTCTGTCGTTTTCTCTCCAGTAAACGTTTGTCATGAGTTTGAAGATGAATTGTCTTGAAATTTCTGAAAAATTACTGTTAGTGAGTCTCTGTTATTTCTTTGTGAGGCTGGAAGATATTTGTAGATCTGTGTTTGATATGTAAGATGTTCAAACCTTTTTAAATGTTTTAAATAATTGTCTAAGATGGAAAGTGCAGTACTGTAGCAAATGTTGTTTAAACAACACAAAATGAATTATGTGCTATGTTCAGCTGTGGAATTCATTTTGCAAACCACCAATGCAAAATTTAACACCAACACACGTTTAATGTTGGTCTATGTTTCAATACACAGTGTCTCATACTGGAGCGCTCTTCAGGGAGAATGTCCTGCATGTTATTGTCCGCCTCTCAAAGTGGATATTTTGACTTGATATGATACGTCTATGACTCTAATATAAATGTGCCTGGGCTATTCCTGTAGTCACATGCTCACAGGCTCAAGGTACTCCTTTGCATTGCCATGAGACACTAAAGGACTAAATTTGTTGGCACATTACCAAACAGTGACCTACACAAACACAGATTATCATCACACTGAAGTCATGTTTGTGTCCAGCTAATGTACCCAACAATATGTCTGCTTACTTCTTCAGCCACGTTCTTGCTGATCTGTCTGCTGCCCCTTGAAGGGTTTGCATTTTCTTCAATTCAATTTCAATTTTATTGAATTTCCATTTCACTTCCATTGTACACGGGACAGGCCCAAAGTGTATTTTTACACTTCAAGTACTGTGCCTGAACACATTCAGTGTAGATGACCACGAAGCACTAAACATTCTTGACTCATGTAGGCCATAAATGTAACATTTTAAACAGTTCTACTCTTTTACAAATCTAAACTTTCTTGAATCTTTTATATCTAGTCTGGAATGAAAAGTCTCTGTTTCCTCTTGTCCTAAACCAGCTTTGCAAATTTGTTAGTCTTCTCTTCTTTTTGTCTTATCTAATGAGTTTGTGTGGTCGGTGGCGTCCGTCAGGTTGGCAGGCAGCAGATGGAGGCTGTCGTCCTAGCGTGGAGGATGGAGACAAGCTGTCAGATACTTTATTCTGCAGCCTCATCGTCGGCTAACAACCAGCTCACCCAGGCTTCATTCATCCACCTCATCAGCCTGCAGACGGCAGCTCGTCAGGCTCCATGCAGAGGAGACAGTGGAACCAAACAGAGTGGACAGAGTACAGCTGAATCCTCAAGAGAGACTCCTTTTGTAATAAAGTTCAGTATGTCTACAAAGAGACAAAATCATACAACCACACACTTCTACTAAATTTCGCGTCTTTACCAGATTCACTGAACTTTTATTTTGAAAATAACACAGTACTGTAAGACATTTCTGAGACAGAAATGAGCTACTACAGTCTCAGAGCTGTACTGTTTACCCTGAGACGAGCTCCTGGTGAAGATTTTGATGTCTCAGTTTGTCTTTTCCTGTGGATGTTGTGGATTGTTGTTGTATCACTCAGTTTAAAGCTACACAGTGTCAGCGTGGCAGCCAGCTGGTCTGCCTCCTCTGTCAACGCCGAGACTATAACGAACGCATGTTGCTGACATGAGTATGGATTTTTTAAGCTGTTTAAAGAGGAACTCCACATTAAATAAATGTTTGTGCCATACACATGTAGATTCTTGTTGGCACATCATGTCGATGCAGACGATTCTTCCCACAAGACGTGGATTGTGTGTGAAAACTACTTCACTATGAATGTGTAACATTTAGGACACCTCCTGGCAAATGTTTGACATAATATACAAAACTATATGTGTATCTATGAAAACGTGGTGACACGGTCGTTAGCACAAAGGTCCAGGGTTTCCTTCAGGTATATCTCTTTCCAGACGTGAGCTTTTTTATTCATAATTAAATGAAAATTTGGACATCTCAGGAGAGACTGTACATATATTTGTCTTCTAACTGAGAGGTGGACGCCAGTAAATGCTTATATTTTTATTACAAATTACACATTTTATTGATCCCAATGGGAAAATTGTTGTTTGACACCTAAGTGATGATGACATTTATTCTATTCGTCTTCAAAGGACACATCAACATGTGGTCGGTGGAACCTGGTGTTGATCTACTGACCCTCAGATTCATGGACGCCTGCTCTAACAGCTGATTCACCCACTTTCTTAATGAAGACACAGTTGGAAGCAGGTGGTTGGGCTGGATGCTGTGTGTACAAAGCACAATAATGCTGCACCACAGAGCTGAGTTTTACTTCTATGGAGCCCTCTCAGTACTTTTTTTTTTCTTTGGCCACAACCCATAGTGACCTGTTTGCTTTATAATACAAGGCAGTCCATGGATCAGACAGAATACAGATGATTTGTGGGATAAAGTAACACAAACATATTGTGAAGTAATGCAGAAGCAGCTCCAAAATGAGATTCACTACCATGACTATGTTAGAGAAATATTGTGGATTTATTTAAATGCAAATTAACATATTACGTTATATCTTAAGTTTTCTTTCCTAACCTTAACCAGTGAGATAGCTTGTTTCTAGCAGCCGCTACATGTTTAGTGAGTGAAAACTGCACTTGGGATCAAAAGAAATGATATAAATGATATGACTACGCTGTTGTATTGGTGGAATTTAAACATAACAGCCTTTAATGAATCCATCACATTCCTGTAACAGCACACCGAAACGTTATGTTTTTAGCTGTATTGCGGGTAAATGAAGAATTAAATCACCAGTTGTTGGTTTTTCTTTAACTTTTATCTTGTGGTTGACCATCACAGTAACTCATTGATAGTATGAATGTGTTGCTAACTCCTTACCCTAACTCAACTGTAACCACCAAAATGCTAAATCTATCTTTGTAACTCTTTGATAAAAAAGCGTGATGCCAAATACTGATCAAACAGCGCACTTTGTTTTGTATCAAAACTTTATTTATCAAACAAAAAGAATGCACCATTGAAATAACATTTCTATAAAAAAGGAGTATGGGACTGTTCTACAGTGCATTACAAAACCAGCAATTGTATACAACATTGTGGATAGAAACTTTGCTTTACGTCATCTGAGATACATCATCATCATCATCTTCATCATCATCCCCACCATCTTTTCTCCCCTTCACTCAAATGAACAAAAAAAAATGTACACTCTTAAATATTGCAGTCACTAAGCTAGTTTGGTTATAATGACTCGAGGCTTGGACATTTTTTTTTTTAAAGAATGAAGTAAGAGTGGATTTATTCAGGGCCATCCATCTGTTGGCTCCTCTGTCAAACAATGATGTTCTGGAAATGAAGTAATTGTCTGTGTGAGAGGAGATAAGGCCTGTTTTAATTTGGCCCTTTTCACCCTGATGAGATGAAGTCCAAACCATTTTTGTTTTTTTTTTCCCCCTACATCATTATTTTCTTTTTTTTCGGAGCTGTCGGGCTGAAACTGGAGCTTCTCACAGACAATTTCACACAACATCAGACCACTTTCAAAGTCAGCACATCCCTGACCATCTTCACTTGCTCTTTTTTTTCCTCCTTCCTTTTCTGAGCATATAATTTGTCCCTTTTTTGATCCTCAGTGGTTCCCACACAGGAGTGAAGCGCCCAAAGAAAGAAGTTAATGAAGTTGAGTTTTCCTTTGAAATGCGGGAGCTGAGTCTCCCCAGTCTCCATCTTATCAGGGCCCATATTTATCAAGTGTCTCAGAGCAGGAAATCACGCCTAACTGACCATTAATTCTCAGAGTGACATATTTTTTACCTACTTTGAAAACTAGATGTAAGAGCATGTTATCACCATTTCTAACTTAGGAAATCATCCTAATGAAAATTTATAGAAGAGGTCCACATGTCCTAATCGGTTAGGAGATGCCAGGAGATGGCGTATAAACAGAGACTAGCAGTATCAATTTTCCATAGTGCAGAAACAAGTGTTTGTCAGAAACATAGCCTACAGTATATCCCTAAAGTTTCTACTGTGCTGCACGATTTTACTCCTTCAAAACAAGGAGTGAATGTGGACCCAGGTCTAGTTAATTCTACTGTAGGTGTTAGGTCAGAGTTTTGTCACAGGATAGAGGTTTTAAAGTACCATCCTGGTGTACTTCTGCAGCTTTTAGTCCACAAACTACCAACTACATTTTCTTCACTTTCTTATGAAACATCAGTGTTTACATTGATTGCCAGGCTAACTTCAATCTTCCAGTCATTGATAAACTGCCACTGTGTAGTAATGCAGTTGCAAGCAGAAACTATATTTAAAACAACACATATAAAAGAAATGGTGCAATTACCCTCGGATGGCCAAGTGACTGCCAAAAAAAAGGCTCATGTCTGGAAACAACATGCGCTAACTAGAGCATGAGCAATATTTCTGGTCAGCGTTAAGATTATTCTTGATGCATAAATATGTTTGAGGTCATAAGAAAGAGTTGTACACAACATTATAAGATTAGAATGTTTGACAGGTTTGATTTTCAACAAATTCCCTGACAAGACACAGGTCTTTATTAGAGGGGGTTTTAAAAATGCGTTTGCCTGTATCTGCTTCAATATCAGATTTAGAATGACTGAAAGATGTTTTGTTTTTAGGAGTATGAAAGTATTTCAAATAAAGTGTGTTAATGTCAGAAGACCAGTAATCAATCATAGACAACATACAAATGACAACAGAGTTCTTGCAGAATAAAAGTTGCTTTCAGCAGACCTCGTTCTAATGTCGCAGCATCCCCAAACACACCGCAACAGTCTCTGCTTTCAACTGCATTACCGTAGACAAACTAACACTGACAGAAAGTCGACTGTGACGCAGTGTCTACAGCAAGGCTCCACTAAAATCAACTACACCTCACTTCCACCATGGTTCAACTTTCTTGAACACATTTCCTGGCACCAGATGATGTTTGAGGTGTTAAACACAGAACCTACAGATATGTCTGTCATTATGTACACGTTATACTGATAAAGGATAACTGCATAGATGAGATCAATCTACAGATTTTTAAACTGGAAATAAAAACAGAAAGTGGTGGTGACGAGCGTGTCTGCAGAGTGACCCAGTATGGTTTCGAACCATGCATACGTGACCTAAATGTTTCATTAAGAAATATAAATATTTTCTACAATATTATTTAAAAAAATATTAAAACATTTTAAGGCAATAAAAAAAAGAAAACAAACAAAAACTCTGAATGATGCTCAGTCTTCTTTTTGTCATTTTGTTCTTTGCTAATCTAAATTTACACTTATTATCACATGGTTATAAATAATGGGTTTAAAGAGCACTCAAAAGAAAGAAGTGATAATAATAATGCTCATAATAAGTTAAATTAGATTATAAAAAGTTACTACTACTCTAGTGGATCTGTACATTGTAAAAAAACAAACAAAACAAAAAAAAAACAAGCTTTTAATAACATAATTCTGCTGCAGCAACGCTTTTCTCCACAGTAAAATACATGTTTGGCTGAAAGGGAATCCATAAAACAAAAGAAAAACACCACATATTCTGTGTACGGATCTAAAAGATGGACTTCCTTCTAGTTCCCTTTTGCCTCCTATGAGCTCATGTTTTGGGGAGATTCTTTCTTTTTGGAAAGACGATTGTTCCGTTTCTGTCACAGGATCAGTTTAAATACAGATATTGTTGGATGTTTCAGCCCATTATCTAGAATTCACACGTTCTCCATGTTACAACATCAGTTTCGAGATTCGTTCCAACAGCCGATGATTTCAGTCAAGATAGTTTGTTGTTGTTGTTTCTGTCTTATTGGTGTTTACATTAAAGCAAAAGACAAATGACAGAGCAGAATATGTTTCAACTGCTCTTTTAACTTGCAGTACATGTACTAGTATGTATATAGTATGTATATACTGTAAGTTGTGCTTCCCTCCATCTCTATACTACCTCGTTATCTGTAGTTCAGTAACTGCCCAGAACCAAAGGAAGCAAGTTGAAAATCTGTGAAACTTAAGATGTGTTTCCTCCGAGCAACCGATGGATATCTGCATCGACTCATATTGACAACAAGTGTAATCTTCTTTATTTGTTTTGCACTGCTCTGCCTGTTTCTGGCCCATTTAGAGTTATTTTTGCACTCGATTAATTAACAGAGAACAAGTGGAACGAGTTCACTTAGATGACGGCGAGTCTTTGTTGTCTTTTAGGTTAAATCAGAGACTAAATGACTTGTCAGGATGGATATTTCTTTACAGTGTGAGTCACTGAGGGAGCCAGTTGGGAATTCAGCATCTTGTTCCGAGACGTTCTGACAGACACGCTGCCTGCACGATACTTCAGGTGCAGGACGATCCCTGTCGTCACTAGACTAAGCACATCTGATGTGCCTCTGTTTCTAGACAGCTGCTAAACACTGCACCTGCGCCGCTGAAAGAAAAGAACCGGTTTTCTTTGAAGTCTCTTGTTTAAAAGGTGGCTTTAGGGAGAAGCCCTCAGCAGGAGCACGTCATCGCGTCGGTTTCCTGTGTGTCGACTGTGCACGGGAACAAATTAGCGAAACACAGAGCCTTTTTCACAATTCACATAAAGTGACTAAATAGAGAAAGGAAAGTACAGGTATGTTGAAAGTCTTCTTAATCTCGTGAGGGCAGAGGTCCACAAAGCGCCACAGCAAATATCTCATGTATTGAAAACACCAACAAAAAAGGCTGTGTTCAATGTTTCCTGTGAACTTTCTAGTGTTCCTGATTATTCTCTAGTTATTCCATCCCTATTCTAGATCACTTCTCTTTCAGACAGTCATTGATTTCACCATTTAAATAGAGCGCTAGTCAAACCCCAAGTGAAAGAAAACCATGTGGGAAACATGATGTAAATGCATTGTGGTTTTCTGTTTGGTTCATGTGATGGTTTGAGGCAGGTTCCGGCCTCCTTATCGCTCCACACAGTTTGTCTTATCTAAATTTTAGTTTTGGCTCTTCAGCTGAGTGGAAGCTTCAGTGGACACTGAAGTCACATGTCTTTTTATTGTAGTTTGCCAAACTATTCCTCCACAGTCAAGTGCTGTCATTCTGTCGTTCCTGCTCAGATTTCTATTTTCTAAAACTGAAAGTGTGCATCGAAACAGGAAGCCAGAAACACAGAGAGGGTTTGCATTCTGGTTCCTGAAGAGATGTTTAGCTGGGAACTCATCCTCATGACAAAAACGATTTATTCAGCAGACAAATGAACACATCTGCATAATGCTGGAAGGAAGTTAATTGTCTCAGGACTGAAGGATGAACTGTAAAATGACTGGCTTTGAAAAATATTTCATGTCATTTAGATGTAATGGGCTAAAATGTGCAAAACCCAGCAGTTTGACCACTTCACTCTTATAGGTTCCTTTGCTTTCATCTTTTTTTTCCCTGTTCTGACACTGAAAAGGGGAATTCTCTTGTGTCAACAGGCCATTTCATTTACAATTAAAATCAGATTTCCCTTTCTTTAAATCAAATTTCACTCTGGTGCAGCGGCGCTGGATCGTTCCATCAGCTCTGCTCTGCTTTTTGAAGGAGAAGAAGGAGAAGAAGAAGAAGAAGAGCGGCTGGGAGCAGAATGAAAGCGCTCGACTCAGATTGGATGTGTACCTCAGAACAGGATGATGGGTTTGATCCCCACACTGTCCGCCTGCCTGCTTTCGCTCACCTTTCATCCCCTCGCTCATTCTGCAGAGACGCTACCTTTCCATCCCCTCCGTCCCCGGGACTTTTCCCCCGCCGCTGTAACGGCCCAGCGAGCGTGAGCTTGAATCATAATATTTGAAACGGCGCTATAATGAATTCCCGGCCTCATTCCTCCGTGCCCCGGCTCACACATACAAACCACCCCTGAATATCAATTCACCTCCTTTGCCTACGCTCTGTACGTCTCCTCAGGCCTTTTCCTTTCATAGGAGAAAGATAAACATCTGTAAACTACAACATGGTGACTGAGGTGACACAGTCAGTTATGGAGCTTGCTGATGGCATGTTTTTGTTCCTTAGTTGATAAATGAATCTCTTGTCATTTTAACTTTCTGCACTCTGCAAAAAAAATAAAAAATAAATAAAAAATCCATCTTCACAGGTCATTTAGTCATTGACTCCTCCAAATCAATTTTCTTCCTTAAAACAAGTGATAAAGTTCCACTTACTCCCTCCTACACCTCTCTTCATTCAGGATATTCATAAAAATACCTTAATAACCGGTTACTCAATTAGTTTGAACACACAAACAATTTGTTGACTTTTTCTCTTCACGACTGCAGTTTCACAACTTGTCCAACACAATCTTGGTTCTATTGCTGGTTCAGAGTTAAAAGCCACTTAGCTTTTCCACAGGCGAGAGAGCCAATAATAGGAGAGTTGATCTTGTTGGTCAAGATAATCCAGCCCCCAGTAACGCAAGGGGTTCTTAGTTATACACCGGTAAAGAGTTGGGACCACTGGTTTTCCTGGCCGACAATTGGCTCTTTAGCCATTGAAATGCAAAAACTGGTTCGATATTAAGCACTAGCTTCAAACTGGTGGAGAAGGAGCAGAGCATCAAAAACTTCAACACCTTTACAACCTATTTACTGTAATCTCCTACTGGTTCTCAAAGGCAAATGCTACAGGTTTGATTCTTTCATTCCCTCTTGTCATTTCTGCTTTTAATAAAAACCAAAGATGCCCATCCCCTCGAAAGAATCTCTACATAACAGCTAATGGCAAAATTTTAAAGTTTAATTGTGTCTGAATATAATCAGATAATTAAGGTGGTTCAAGACCAGGACCTTGAAAGTAGTTCTCCGTGGAAATGTGTTTAAAAAAAAACCCTGATTTGCAAAGACAAACAAAAAAGATTCACAGTTTTGACAGGACAGCAAATGTAAAAATATACTTTGTTGGTTACTGTTTATGTTTTTTTCTTCTAGTTTTCCTATAAAAATGAAATTTGAAGTAAACTCAAAGTGAAGCTAGCGACGTTGCATTTTTGCATTTCTTCCACGTGGGTGATCGTGACTGGCAGAGGTACATGTGTGTTTATCGCATGAAAAATAAATATCGATTCATGGAAAGCAGGCCTGGATGCACTCCCCTTAAGTCGAACAGAGATGGAAACTGTACAAAGTGATAAAATAGAGATCGTCATTATGAAATATTAATTACCTCCCAGCTACCATTTCTAATCTCAATAGTGATGATGATAATAATAATAATAATAATAATAATAATGATAATAATAATAACACCTCTTTCCAAAGTAACTGTTCCATCACAGTAATCCAAATTCAGCCAGACTTTCAAATTTACATACAGTTTAGGACTTTTCCACATGACACATCCTGATTTCATCCTTTCTACATCCAAATAACAAGCACTCTGAAGAAAAAAAGATGTTTTGTGATGTTAAAATTGAGAGTTTAATTATCTATTAAGATAACAAACTGCTGTCATTCAAAAATGATTCATTATCACTTCCCCAAGTTTTTTGTAGTTTTTTTTTTTTTTTTACTGCCTCAGTGACTGAATGTGTTGCTAAGATATCTCTAAACCAACACTGCATTCATTTAACTTTTGAATTACTTGAAACCCGTTCTTCCCTTCTCTCAATGGAGAGTCTCAGTTGTCCAGACCATGCTATTCGATGGCAGGCATGTCCAGCTGTCATCAAAGAGCACTTACGAAAAACAAAACAAAACCGATTTCTTGTCAAATTTGTTCAATGGAGATCACCAGCTTTTCATGTTTGGTAATGAGACATGAACGAAGAGCGAAAACAAAGAAAGTTACAATTTGGCAACGACACAAGTCTTTGAAGGTAAAGACTGGAATTTGTCTGAGTAGGGAGAGTAAAGGCTTGGCCATAAGCAGCAACAGACTGTGGGAGTCTATAGAGGTTTCCATACAGTTTTGTAAGAGAAGAGTCAGCTGTATCCAGATCCGGATGATTCAGACCGGGTTAGTACTGTAGGTTCTCACGCTTCCTTTAATCCCTTTATCTTTTGTTAAGCCCCAGGATCCAGAGATGGAACGGCTGCATGAGTTATGAGAGGGGTTCTGTTCAAAAGAGGGAGACGAAGGAAAAATAGACAAGAAATGAGAGGATCATCCTGTGTCAACAGAGGTCCCGAGATCCAAGTGAGGAAAAAAAGAATGTTTGAGTCAAACTTTGGTGGCTGAGGATGTGTTTTCTATTTCTCACTGTAGGTTCGGGTGGTATTTCAAACCATACACACATCCTGTTACTGCACAAAGTTGAAATACCCCCACCTAGAAAACAACGAAAGACAAAAACAATACTTCCAATGGCGAGCATGAAAAATGAGCGAGGTACAGTCACAGTAACTGAGTTGGAGAACTCAGCGGAGGAGGATGCTAAATATTACCACGAAGAAGAGAAACAGGAAGGATCTCGTAATGCTGTCTGTTGTTTTTTTTTTGTTTTTTTTTAAAGATAATCCTTCCTCCTGTTTCGTTATGTCGAGGTGCTCGGCATTAGGTTTTTCTAGTTCCTGTTTGAGGTTGAAGGTTCTCGAGGGGTTTCAGTTTGAACTCCTGAAGAAGCCCCTCAACCCTTGTCTTGTTCTTGGAGTTGATTCTGTGCTGCTGTAGTGTTTATCCTCTGTTTGAATCCCTACTACCCAAACCTGGTCCCAGCGAGCAGGGACTAGATGAGACCAGGAGAAAACAAACGAACTCAACCCAGCACAGACAGACGTTCCCCAGAGGCGTCTTCAAACCCAGATTGACATGTTGCCGCCCTTAGCGAACAGACAGCATCGAGGCTTGAAGATGGGTTTCAGACAGGAGCGTGGCTGAGGGCTGGGCCGGGCCGGGTGCAGAGGTTAGAAGGCCGAGCCGGTAATGGCATTGAGCTGCTTCATCAGTCCTTCTAGACTGGCCATCTGCTCTGACAGGTCATCCTGCTCGTAAACCTGAAAGACAAGAAAATTAGAGGTTACAGCTCTGCTGTACTGTGTTATTCACAAACGATGGCAGATTTTATGCATTCTCCTTCCAGATGCTGATTAACACTGGGGAGAAGTCTTACAGGTAGCGTGAGCTACACATGGCCACTTAGAGTGGGCTGCAGATTCGGATTTGGGTCTAACCCGGGTTATTTGTTACCATGACACCTGGAGATCTCTCACTTTTCAGCCAAATTGAACCCAAGTTTAACCTCGATGTCTACATGTTTTTTGACCTGTCAATCTCATGAGTGCTTACTGTCGGCTTCATCACTTCACATGTCGAACCAACCTTCCTGTCTGCGGCGGTTTGATAACACAGGTCGGGCGCACTTGGCCTTGCTGTCAGAACATAACACAAACATTCAGGCCGTGGCAGAAATAAAAGCTGCTGCACCAAACCAGTGTTGAAAGCACATAAATAACACTTCATTGCTGCCAAACATTTCCTTGGTCTTACATTTCATTTTTTAACATTTCTCCTATATTCACTGACTGATTCATTTTTCTCCAAGTAAACTTGCATAGACTAGAAAGTTGCTGTAGATGCCTAATCCATCACAATGAACGTCATGTCTGTTTTATTTCTGTCAGAGCTCAGTTATTGTTGCTTGCCACTGCAGTGCAGACTTTCCTGCACTTATAAATCATTAAAATAAAAGGTGACTTTAGGCTGACTGTGATGGATTATCTGTCTGCAAATTTTAAGTCTCTGCAAGTTGATTGAACAGAAACCAACGGCCGCCCGAGGGAAGAAAATCAAAACAAAAAAATTGGGAAATGATCAACTGGAATACAGAACTCATGTGTTCGTAGTTATTGGGCAAAATCAAGAGCAAAGCCAGTAATAATATCCATGTTCACAAACTGTGTCACGTTGGATAACGGCTGGCCTCAGAGTCGACCACATCAAACATGCCGGAGTTGCTGCTGTCACAGGTTTGTGAGAGTTTCAAAGAAGAGACACACTCACAGTGTAAACGGCTGCACTTTAATCCTGCAGATACTGTGTGATCACTGTGTAATGGAATATTAGGTCCAGCTATACAAACATTCACCTCTTAGTGGGCTGGCTTAAGTGCCTCCATCTGTGCTTGTATATGTGTGTGCGACAGTCAAGTGAACATCTCTCACACACACACACACTCTCTCAGTGTGTTACATTGAGCGTGGCCTTCATGCAGAGCTTGTCCTTCAGTTGGGGAGAAGAAATATTCAATATTCTCCTCAGCGCTGTGGAAAACCAATAAAGGCTCAGTGGAAATATTCCTCACACTTAAACCAAAGGGTTTGTGTCGATGCACAAGACATTCTGTATGTTCCTATAATGCATTAGTGACGATTACAGTTATTATACGTCACTCGTTATGATGATGCAATGATCCTGCCTTAACTTGACTGTAGACCCTATGGGAAAAAGTCGCTTACTTTGACACTGTCTCTTATATGCACTCCAGTCTCACACCTGACAACAACGCATACTCAGTCACATCATGAGCCATCTACACGTGTGCATCTGGGCTAATCACAACACTTATAGTTGACCAAGCACATCTGGTTACTGTATGTCAACGGGTTGACCTTGATTTATCCGTTCCGTCTTAACCTCTTCAGATTATATCATATGAAGGAGATATTCAGGTAGAGAGAGAAAGATACATAGTACATAAAGAAAGAACATAAAGAAAGCAGTTTTACAGCGTTCATATACAAACTAAAACCATAGGAAGCGAGTTGAAAATTGGTTAAGCCACTGTTTTTAATCAATAATTGTATCTCCATCCATTACCAAAACTGCTCATTCTGTTATAAAGGGACTGAAGCTCATTCCAGCCGTCATTGTGTGAAAGGCAGCACACACCACGGACAGGCTGCCAGTATATCTCAGGGCTGAGGTGATTAATTAATACTAATGACAGATTAAAAAATGGCATATTTTAAGACAGACAGTCATTACAAGCCTACAGGCGACTTACTGCTACTAATTAAGCTGATGGCATGTCTTTGAACTGTGGGTGGAAACTGGAGTTCCCAGAGAAAACACGTGCAAACGGAGACATACTGAAAAGCCATAGTGCTGCCCTTAGTTGTATCTTTGTTCTGATGTCTTGTATTGATGGTAATTCATATTTCTCTTGTCAAGTCACAACACTTTGATAAACGGAAAATCCCTTTTATTTCGAAGAGGCCTTTACTGATCCATTTTTTTGACTGATTGATTTGAAAATCCGATTTCAGTTCAGCTCTGTTAAAGCTTTTAACCAAACCAGAGAGAGCCACGTTGGCTCAGCCTTCGACTGGTTTCTGCCTCAGGACAACTTAACTCCCCTTCCAGTCATATATAGATTTTTCTATCGCCTCCGTTTAAAATATGTTTCACAGCTGCACAGGCAGCTAACAGTTAACAGCCATCCTGAATGAACTTGCAGCAGGTTGTCAGTTTAGAAAATATTTTCACACTCAACACTATAAGTGATAATGAAGTGAAAGCTGTTTAAAATACATTAAAAAAAAGAGCATTTGAAAAACGTTGGATTTTTACGACCTGATACATGCCTGTTCATCTCCTTAACTTTCAAACTGATGCAGCGGAAAGTTTGTCTAATCCTTTTTTTGGACACACTAAATAAAGATGGAGAACATTTTACTAACTAAATGTCCATTTGCTAAATGAAATTGTTCATACCAGTGAACAGTGTTGGACAAGTTACTTAAAACTCATCGTCCAAAGTAATTGGACAACTTTACTTCATAAAGCAATAATTAATCAGTGACTTTAATGGGTTTCACTCTGCTGTTTTGTCTTTTGTCTGTTGTGGTGTCCTCTATGAGCTTTGGCAGTTCCACTGTATTTTGCTTTTCTACAGTTGTGGCTCTTGCTTCTAACAGATATTGGTTAAAACTAGCTTGAAAAAATAAAGCACTGCATGAATTCAGTCAGCGAAAGTGTAATTTTAACTGGAAACTCTTTGGTTTTTCAACAAGTGACATAAATCTCCTTTTATCCACTGTGGTGATTCACACTGCTGGCAGAAAAAGGGCAAACAGCGCCTGCAAGGTTGTCCTTTAACAGTGTGATACACACAGTGTGTGGACTTTTGACCTTCCACTTTCACTCTGAATGAGACCATAAAAGCTCATCTAGAAGCCACCTACTGCCAGATATTTTCCACTTAGCACGGACACAAAGACTTCTATAGAAATCAGAAAAGTGTATAAAGAACCCCACAAAAACCCAGTGACCTCCTGATCTCATTTAGTGACTCATAACAGCAGCGCGTCACTGAGTCAGTAAACGTTTTATTGATGGGATAAAACGCCGTTGATGCTCTGTGTTTCTCTCTGATATGCTGCTATCTCTGTCGGCCTGCTGACCTGGATTCACACTTCTCTATAATCCATCAGAGATTCATCCCAGCACAACAGAGCAACCAGAGCACGTGTAAACTCTGTTTCACGCTGATAAATCTACAAAAACAGTTTTTACTTTACTTCAGCTTTCTGTCCACGTCGCCCATCTTCCTCCTGAAATTTTCCCCACTAAGACACCAAAGTGGTAAACTGTTAAATCTCTGCCTCTTCTGAGGGATCAGGGAGAGTTGCTGGAGACAGACATGGACTTATCTAAGAGATCACTGAATGCGTAGCTTCCTGCTGCATTGTACAAAGGTTTACCATACAGATGAACTTGTCATTAGGAAAACCAAGTCAGTTACTCACTTAGTGCAACTTTAGTTAGTGAGATTAATCCACTCTGCTCCAACCAGGCCTCCCTCTCCCTGCTACGCTTCACCACGCTCTAACCAGGCCCTTCAGGTATTAGTTATCATCAAATTTAATTTGTATTAATTATTAAACTGCTAAATCCTGAAGATCTAGCAGAATAGGAAGTATTTAAAAACTAACGGTCACTTAAAAATTTTGCTCTTGGGAAAGATGTGCAGGTCATTTGTAACAGCAGCAGACCACGAGCATAAGACATTTTAATGATTGAATGCTTTCTCTTTTCACAACTCTTGAAGAATCTTACATAGGTTTCTATCGAGATATTTTTTCAGTGACCTGCTGCTCTAAATATAGTAGTGTTAATCAACTAGAGTTGATTAACTGTTGTAATTTATTTGTAAGTGCAGTTGTCTGTCAATATGAGGAATACAGAGGTGGAGAACATAATAATGAATCTCAAATGTAAATAAAAATGTATCACAGACATTTCAAAGGTGTTTGCTTTTTGGGTAGCTGAAATGAACTATTCTAAAAAAGTTAGGTGGAAAAATAGACAGGTGTTTGTACAGTGAAGAAAAAAGTCAGGAAGAAGTCTAAACTTCATAACTCTGCTTTCAAAAAGAGTAAAACTCTAAGGATGTTGGTGGTGTTTGAGGTTAAAGGTAGACTGTTACATTTTGTATTTGTGTGACCCTGTGACCTTGTGTTCAGATCAGACTGAGGCCAGGAACAAACACACAAACACAGGTGGTAGACAGAGAGAGGCCAGACACCAACCGACTGCACCCCAAAACTCCCAATGTGTACACACACACACACACACACACACACACACACACACACACACACACACTACCAAACACTATCAAACACTCAGCAGAGAACCAAATGATGATTAATCCGCTGAAGAAAATAGTCCCCACCAAGTGCCCTTGTTGAAAATACAGTGTCAGTGGTGTAATGATGTCATAAAAGCACCACTGTGGTGTACTTCCATTAATTACCTTCACAATCTATTAACTAGTGGTGTGTGTGTAAATGTGTGTGACTACTAGACCAGTGGGATGATGAGAAGACTAGACCAGATCAATTACAGAGATAGAACAGCAGGTGAAGAGAAAGTCCTGCTGACCTTTAAAACTTCCCTCACTCTCTCCATTCTCTCATCCCTTCATCTCATTTTCTCCACTCCTCCTCAACAGTTTCCTTTCTTCTCTCATCTCATCCTCTGCATCTTTCCACCTCTCTCTTTCTTTCCTGTCGTTTAGTCCCTCATCTTATTCTCTTCTCTAATCAACACCTGGCTCTCACCTCCTTTTTCCTACCATTTTCCTCCCTTGCACCTCTCCTCTCCTTGTTCCCCTATCCTCTCATCCAATCTGATTTTTCTTAATCATATGTCTCTTTCTTTTCTTTCCTCTTCTCCTCAGCTGTTCGTCCTGAAGAATCACTTTTTCCCCGTTGCTATGGCGACATCTCCTCCTGTCGGATCATCATTGAGCCATATATGAATATTTAACAAGTCCCAATGTCCGGCCTCCCTCCACATCATTTTCTGTCATTTATCTCTCTTCTTGTCCTCCTCCTCTTTCCTCTTTCTCTCTTCTCCCAGGTGTTTTTTCTTCAGCTCCTTTTCCTCCTCTGATCCATCCTTTCCTATTTTGGCTCTTTCCTTTTCCCACCTTCCTTCACCTTTGATTGTCTTCCCTTTATACTTCATCAAGCATACTTTGTCCTTTCTTACCTGCTTAAACATTCTCCTTTTCTCTACACACATTCCCTCATCCTCCCTCTCCCACCGCCTCCTCTTCCTACCTCGCCTCAGTATCAGTCGCTAATAAACTCTGTTTTATTCTATAGCTAAAAGGCCACCGACACACCGGAGGGAAAGAAACAGGTGTAGTGACAAAGCAGTGCAGGTGTGTGTGTGTGTGTTTGTGCATACCTTCCTCCCACCTCTCACAGTGCCTCTATCTTACACTGAGTGTTTCACCCTCCATCTGCTTCTCTCGGCTTCTTTTTTTTCTTAGTTTGTATTTTTCTCAATCTGTTTCTTGATATTTAACAACACTTTCAATGTGAGTCTCCTGGACTCCTCCAGCTGTGTCATTATATATAAAGTCTCACTCTGGACTTATCTTGACACAATTCAGTCAAACTTTAAGACTTTTTGATGAAGTGTCACATGTTCATCATCAATTTACTTCCTTTTTTGTTTTTGTCCATCTGGACTTACGTTGGCAGCTGAATCCTCTGGGGGTTTCGTTCCTCCCTCTTCTGGTAAGTCCGGTGCCATGGGAACCGAGACGGGTAGCAGAGGGGAGCGAGCCTTGCCGGCCTGACCCAAAGAGGCTGTTTTCACCTGGGGCTTCGGGAGGCTCGCACCTGGGAAAGACAGGAAGTATCAAACATGATACCATGATACCTGGATCAGGAATGAGGTCACTTCTCATCACAGCTCTCGGCTCATTATAGAAATATTAGTTTCCTGAAAGCTGTTTAAGTCCACGAGAGTGCTGTTCGATTTGTGACTGATTGATCTAAATGGCAGGTTCATGTACAACTAATGAAACCACTGAACAGGAAACAGATGTGGTGTCAGTGCACATTAATTAAAAAAACAAACAAACAGGTCAGACAAGAAAACAAACCAGGTAACACAATCACCAGACAGCGAAAACAGAGAGAGAAAACATCCAAGATGTAAAAGAAACAACTGCACAATCAAAAAATGAATGAATTCACTTCTATATCGCCACAATGCAAATACAGTTCCGTGCCAATCTTAAGGATTCTTCTCTACAAAGTGAGGAGGAAGGTGAAAGAAAACCAGCAACAGAGGAGGAAACACAGCAGACAAAAGAGGAAAGTCTAGCTTTTAATCTTCACGTCTGATTCCCTGTGCTGCCTCCTCGTGTCTGAACACACCCCGAGGCTGCGTCTAGCTACAGTCACCTCCTCCTCTCCCTGCACCGCTCTGCTTCACATCTCGATCAATAACTTCCCCAAGAAACAAAACACCTGGAACAGCCTCGATAGCAGCAAAACGCAGAACAAGAAACAGTGGGATTTAAACCAGTTTTAACACAGACAGTCCTCATGGTGTAAAAAAATGACATCAACTCCTAAAACAATGGTATTTTCCTACAGTAAACACAACTGAAACAGTAAAACTGTTCACCAGTGGATTAAATATAAAATGCACCATCCGCAAACCATGATGTTGCAATGGAAAAAATAAGCTTCATCACATAGGACCCATGACAGAGTTTAATTAGATTTCTTATGTAGCCTAAAAACCAAGAAAGAAACAAGAAAGTGTGCTTCATGGTCTCCTGTCGAGTATAAAGATTTCTTTCAAACTGTTCAATGATACTCTGCTGTGTTGTAAATGAACTGAAAAAAAAAAAAGAAAATATTCCACCGCAGCTGAGAACAATAAAGAAAAGTACAAATACGTCCATTACAGCACTTCTCCTGCAGAGATAGAGAACTCATGGACTGTGGTTAACCTGTATATTGACATAATTACTGTATGTACTGTATTACGTGCATTGTGCTTTTTAGAAAATGATATGATTTCGTCTGGTAAGATATGTTTTAGTTCACAAAGTATGTCTGCACTTCTGTTTCCTTGGTTTCATTTCTATTTGGCAATCAAGTTGCAGAGATGGAAACTTGATTTAAATCAACACAGTTGAAGATTGTCTACACTTACTTTATCAATTCATATGTGTTTGCAACTAAAGCACATAAATGTGAGCATTGTTGATGTGCAGGGTGACCAACACCCAACACCCAAGCTTTGTTTACACAATGTATACATTATGGAGGCATTCAGGGATCATCCAGGGAGAGCAGAAGAGCAGAGGATTCAATTGTATTTGTATAGCAGGGCAAATGCATTTCTTGGAATCTGAATATCTAGAAAATGACCAAAGTGACATCATTTACACCCAGTTGAGATTTGTGTAAGCCGCACCGACTCCATGCCAGATCACATTTTGTTAGCAAGTACTGTAGAAATTGCCGCCTTCCCTTAGGAAATAGAAGAATCTATGAATATTTAAGTTTTTCACCATTGTTCATCTATTCAAACTTTCTGGTGTGTATAACTCCATGACCACACAAGCGTGCCTGAGTGACTAAAGATTTTCAGTGTATATCTTTCAGTCCCAGTATTTTATTTTCACACTAACTTTGACCTTGTGTGGCTCTGGATTTCTGTAAACGTGGTGAAGAAATTCCTGCCAGTTTTATTTCAAATTGAAGAACAACCAAATGTGTTTGTATGAATTCTCAGCACGCTACTGTCAGAACAAATCCAGACTTGACTGAGCTCCACAAAAAAAGAACTTTTTTGTTGAAATACACAATGAGCTGCAGCAGTACAGAGATGAAGCAAAGGTTACATATCCACAGTGGAGAAAGCCATAAAAGAGAGTTTCACGGTGCCTGGCTCACCCTCGAGGGGTTTGTCAGAGGGAGGAGGGGGTGGAGGTGTCGAGGGGGACTGGCAGCTCATCTGCTCAAAGAGGTGGATATATTTACCAGACAAGCTGGAGTGGAGGTGTGAAATGCCCGACGGGGTTCACATCAGTCTGTTTCTGGGTCGAGGGCAGAGATATAGAGATTTACAGTGATAGAAGGTGAAGATAGAGGGGGCGGGGTTATTGATCCTTAGGACAGTTTGAAGTAAATACAGTTAAAGATGAATAGTGTCTTTGAGGAAATGTTGTGTCTCTGAAGGGAGCTAGCCGGCATCTTATCCGCTTCCCACAGCACCGTGATGTGTTCTTGTCCGACTGTTTGATCTCCTTTTTGTTCCGTCTCCGTCTACGTGTCTGTGCAGCCTGACCGATGAGGGAGCCGCAGTCCCTCCAAGTGGTAACGGTTTAGACAACCTCTGGGAATTAGCTCCCAGTATTTCCCAAAACGACATCCTCAGTCACATCCTCTTTAGTTGTGGAAAAACTGGGAGGAATAGAGAATGTTCAGGGGTGGAAGGATATGCAACCATTAGTTTGTTGCTTCATAGCACTCATACGGAGGCCTATTTATGTAAAGACAATAATTAATAATTAATAGTTACAAATAAAAATAATCTATAGCCATGATGAGTCAAATATAAGACAGCAGGTCTTAATGTAAGCACAGCAAGTCAGAATACTACATTTTAATCTGGCTGCTAACCCTGATTTAGTAACCCATAATCTTGATTCAATGTTTCACAAGTTGATTTACCATGTCTATAATCTACTTTACTTTTGATGTTGTTTCTGTCTAAAAAATTACAATTTATATATATTAACAATGTTGATTTAAAGACCTCTTCAAGTTATGGTATGTAACTTGGAATATTTTATTTGACTAGAATATGAGAGCTACTGTTGACTCCTTCAAAGTCAGACTCACAGAACAGTAATGGAACCTGAGCAGAAATATAAAAATAATAATAAAAAGTATTTGTTTTTAAACATTTTAGAGCAATATTCATCCTGGTAGCCAATCAGAAAAATTTAATTATTTCCCTTTTATTAGTACATTTTGCTGCATTCTCATGTATTGTAATTTCGTAATGACTAATATCTGAAGGGCTGTTTAGGGTGTGGCTAGGTTTAGCAGATGGCAGAAGAGAACAGCAGAGCGCAGTGCATTTATTACTAGTCTCTTGCTTCTACCAGCTTAAGTTGCATATTCAAGCTTTAACTATGACTTTGTACCTCATTGTCCGGATTCAGAATGACATCACTTTGACTGTAATAAGATAATGCCACCTGGCAACACCATCACTATTCTCTATTTAGAATAGACAGCAGCAGGGCTGCTGTCTATTCTAAATAGAGAATAGTATTTTTTATTATCATCATTCCTGTTTTCACATTTTTGTCCTAGTTGAAATGAGTCTCCAAAATGTAGGAAGAGAACTACATTACGTTTATGATTTGAATGGTTCAACGAAAGTTTAAAGTACAAAGTCTGCAAACCTTTGATGTATTACGGCGTCGGCGCTCATTCTGACCACCTCACCATGCCTGATTAAACTGCAGAGTGAACATCAACATTCTCCATCCTCGTCCACAGCTCCAGCTTTACTTCACTCCCCAAGATTCAAAGTCTTTTGAAAAATCTTTCTTTGCTCCCGTTTATCTCCCATCTGGGTTTCTTGACAGCTGGGAGACAAACCTGGGGTAGGTCCTATGAATATAAGATGAGAGAGATTCACCTGGTTTTACCTGATGCTCCACTCACCATGCTACAGTTTTACATGTTATTCTCATAACTGTGCTTTTTCCAGACTTAATTTACTTGTTATCATATATTATTATGAATATATACATATAATTATTTTGGTGACCTTCTGGCCTTTCCTTTGGTGCCATCTTCAGGACAAACTAAGGCTAAAAGTCATGTATATTTTGAGAAATACTATAAAAAATACCATAAGCTTCAAACTTTCTCTCTCTGTCCTGCGCGGTCAACCAAATGCTACAAGTAACCATTTTCAACTGTCTTAAAGCTTTTCATTGGTAATAACGCATGTCCTCCAAGGCAAGACCAAGTTGTGCACATAAAAATATCCATCACTGCTGACTCTGTGGCTGCCTCCAGCTGTGGCTGAAATGTCTTTTCTCAGTATCAGACATTGAGTCAGACAATCCCCATTACAGCTTGCAACATTAAACCGCACATTTAGGCCAGTTTAGGTGAGTAACTGCCTGCCATCATACTTTACTCTGCAGATGGGGTTTGGAGGCGCGATTTATAAAGAGAATAAGGTCTCTCTTTAAAAATTGATACAAAATGAGGTGGGAGGGGGTTCTGTGCAGAAGGAAACCCTCTTAGCTCCAGCTCAAGCTCAGAATTTGAAGTTGTTGACAATATTTGTTTCTAACCTGTCTATAATCTAATTTCATTGCATCAACATATTTAACAGTTTCATTTGTTCCACTACAGATTTTTTTAATCACTGTCTCGCACATATTAAGAGTTACTCCCTGATGCTTGGATTCCAATTGGATGTTGTCTTACATGGAACATCTACTTGCCAAATCTGTTTTGAGGGAAATGTTCTGCTACCTGGGTTATGAGCACCGGCAACATTCAGCAGTCACATCAAGGTGGTAGGGATGAGCGGCTCGATGTGCAGAGCTCCAGACTCAGAATGTGCTCAAATCAAATTGTGATGCCCCAATTATTGTGGTATTATTGTGAATTACTACTGCTAGAGATAATACAATATATTGCAGAATAACTTCAAAACACATTTTTCCTGGACCCCATCATTGCAACGTAGGAGTTACATCTTTCATATTTTGCACAGCTCCCTTCAGATTGACAAAAACATTGTGCATTTGTGGGAAATAATTGTCTGAATCTTGCAGGTTTCCGACTCTGTCTCTTAAAATTGACGTACCTGTGCAACTACACAGTAAATGCTTCCACGTTTTCGTAGTGAATGGAATTGCACCTAGATTATGTTTTCTATAGTAATGATCAGATCATGTTTTTACTTAACATGACTGCTGCTCATCAAATTTCACTGGCTTCAGTTCGTTTTAAATATGTTTATTTCCTTCAGTTTCTGGTTTCATATAGAGCCTTATATTCAGGGTTTATCTGTAGTATTCTCATAGTAAGTCGACTGTAGGTAATTTCAGTACAAAGGTCCTTCTGACTGGAATAATCTTCCTCGCTCTCAGGTCTATGACTTCTCATCGTTAATCTAATCACAGCCTGTTTCAACTGCTTTTTTGTTGTTATATATATTAATAAATATATTATCTGATATCTGTGATAACATTTGTTGTACAATTTGCATGTAGCGCTTCATTCATACAAACATATGTTGCACTAAAACATAATCTAGACATTAAATATGTAGTTTAGTTGCATAGGAACATCTTGTTTAGAAGACAGGGTTGAGATTTTACACATTTATTCATGTTTGCATACATGTTCTGATTAAATAGAGACCATTGGTGGCACAGTTCCATCTGGTTCTCACGAGACGTTAGCACCACCTGCAGTGTGTCCCCACGCAGCCTAAATGAAGCCTTCATCACAGGCAGAGCTGAAGTCGTGAAGAAGACCATACTTCAGTAGCAAATGTTTTTAATGCAGCAGAAACAGCTATAGAAGCTGTCGACAGCTCCCGCCTTTATGCCAACATCCACCTATAGGCCTGAGCTCATTTAGACACTCCAACACTTCAGATACACTATAGAAGGAACTAAAGTCAGGTAAACCTCTCGTGCACCCGTCTATCCATCTTACAATCTTAACAACCTTCAGTCTGCCCACGACTGTCGCTCTCTCCCTGTCTTTTTCTCCTCTCGCCACAACAATCCAATTAAACCATGGCAAGATTGCATTCTTTTCACTGAGGGAGTCATTCAGTCATCAACACACGAACACAACATACTACAGTATGAAGATCAAACACCATCGCTCACAAGTCTGTTTCCCCCGCTTCAAAGAGAGCTGGAGGGGGCTGGTGGAAATATGGAAGTGCTGCTCGTCTCTGAGGCCCTGTGCTGGGGAGAAAGTGCGTTCGGGACGGGGGGGGGGGGGGTCACAGGGTGAGTGGAAGGTCTGTGGGAGTCGAGCTGAGCGTTGCCACAGGCTCACTATTGCTGAGCGAAAGGTTTCCAGGAGCCAAAAATCAATGTTAATCTGAGGCCACCTGGGCGTGTAAACAGAACCATAATGGAACTATATTTACCCCCCCCCCCCCACACACACACACACATACACACCTAGAAAAAGCAGTACACACAACAAACACACATCCACACACTGTCAAGGGATCATATGTTCTGTAAGCAAGTGTTTTGTTGTCTGTTGACAGGATGAGCCATTGGGGGAAGACGCAAAAAAGACAGGGAGATCTAAAAAAGATGGACCGACAGAGGTGGATACCAAGGGAAATGACAGAGAGTCAGTGAGGGGGTGTGGTGTCCGTGCCAGGGAGCACTGATGCTGTTCTGAAGACATGTGGACCATCTCTGTATTGAAAGTCTCAGTGAGAACTGTCATGCGATGATTCAACCCCCTTTGGCAACATCTCTTTAGTTGGTTGCGACGAACAAATGAAACAAGAACAATTAAAAGAAATAATGATAAAATACAAGAGAGAGATGTTTTTTTAACAGGTATTTGAACAACAGAGAGAGAAATCTGTGAACATACGGAGAGATAGACAGGTAACATAAAAGGAGAGAAAGAACAGGAGGAGGTCAATACAGATCATATGCAACCCTCTGGCTACTGTCAAGGCCAGTTACAGTATATTCTTCTGCAAACATACACACACACACACACACACAAACACACACACACACCGTGTAGCAGCCTGAGGCTAATGCATTTAGCATCCGTGAATAAAATATTAAACAAAACGCAGTCTCCCAGCAGAGAGAATCCAGCTTAAACAAAGAGTCACTGGAATCTGACAAAACAATTAACAACAAAGCGGAGCTTCAGGAAAAGCAGAGTAGCACACAGAGAGCGGGACAAGACAAAGGCATTGTTCTGTCTTTATGTGAGATACACATCACATGCTTTAATTACAGTGGCAAGACCTAGCTGGATATACCTCATGATAACACATTGGCTATCCTAGGCCTGAAACTCAACACGGCTCTCAGCCTGTGATGTGTGTGGTGGGCAACAGGTCATGAGGCAGGTGACAAACAGCTGTACTCACTGGACTGTGGCAACATGGAGGTGTACACCTTGGGGTCGATGGTCCCCATAGGCGGTGGCAGCAGTGGGTTGGTGAAGCTCCGCAGTGGGTGGGTCGGCCGCACGCAGGCTGTCGGGATCGTCCGACCGCTCCCTGCCTGGGGCTCCTCCACAACAGATGCTGCAGCAACGGCAGCACCCGGGACTGGGCCGACCCCAGGAACGTGGTCCCCAGGTGGGGCAGCGGAGCCGGGCAGGAGGGGAGCGGCCTGCTGTGGCGGAGGCTGCTGCTGGAGGAGAGGATTGGTGGAGGTATCTGAGGTCATTGCTGAAGAAGAGGAAGTGAGGACAGAGGGAAAGAAAGTTGAAAGAAATGTTTGGAGGATGAAAAGGGATGAGATGAGGAGGGGAAGAATTAAAGAAGGAGGGCGAAGAGAGGACAAAACATCCAATTAGTCTGCATCACAGAGCCATTTGTAAAGAGTGAACACTTATTTGTAGAAATGACAGAAAAACACTGAATACATGGAAGAAAACAAACTTCAAACATGCGAATACTCGGTAACAAAATCCTAAAGTGCCTCAGTGTTTTTTCAGTTCCCGCTTTGATGTAGGCAGTAATACACAGAGAAAATGTGCCGCTATTGTGGAAATTACTGCTGCTGCAGGAAGGCCGCAGGACACAAAATGTGTCTTTGTCAGGAATGTTAATGTAAATACTGTCTGCACAGATCTTCTACTGTGCGTCCCAATACCTGTGGTCCTTAAAAATGTATTTAAGCTCCACTAAAGAGGAATACATACATGCGGAGCTTCTGTTGAATTTAGCTGTATAAGTATTTACATCAATCTTTTCTTTGTGTATTGAGAAACTCAGAGCTTTGACAGATGTGTGTCGACATCGTTACAGCACCGTTAAAGCCCACGTTGTTATTACAGAGACGCATGGGAGGGAGGAAGAAGAAGAAGAAGAAGAAGAGGAGCTTCTTATTAGAAAAAGTGAAGAAGGCAAAAAGGATCTCCTAATTTTGATGTGACACGAGAGATGATCTGATCAGACTAGTCACAACCAGTCTGAACAGAGAAGACATGGGGGTGAGAACATCCGGTAATTAGTTATAGAGTCCATGTGTGTAACCAGCTGAGACCACAGGAGACAATAAGAAGGAACGTAAGAGGCTAAGGGCCTGCAGATCTACAAACGTTAACAAAGTAGCACTCAGCTTCATATGTCCCAGCCTTTAGAGAAAAGAAGGTAGAGAGTCGACAAGGAAAGAAAAGCAATAACTTAAACCTAGAATATCAACAACAAAATGTTCAACCTCTGAGAAATGTTCCACATTAAACAGATACATTTGTTGTTTCCATCTTCCAGACTAAAACTAACAAGGACGTTCGTTTTTTACTCTTATTTATTATGTAGTTTTTATTTAAATGTTAGATAGAAGAGAACACAAATTGACCCCACAAATAAATTATAGTAAATTATAGTAAGAGGTTTGTCAGCAGGAAGGTCATTTTGGTGAGTAAGCACACTCTCAGAGTCTAGAATTGGTTTGGATGATTTCAAACTGTCGTATAAGCAGCAAGTTGATAATGGATGAAACTGGAAGAGGACCCCAAAACAACCTCAGAGCTTCTACTAAATTCTTACTACAGCATTTGACTACACAAGAAGTCTGCTGAATGGGTTCCTCATCTCCTGAAGCAAGAAGAGAAGGAGGTTTGCGTTAAATTTGCAAATGAGTTCCTCCAACAGTTCAACAATGGAAACTGTGGATTTCAAGGAAAATCGTCAGTGGAGATGAAGCCTCCAGGCTGTGAATGAAGAGCCTGGCAAGCTGAGAAAAAGATGATATGCAGCGTGGAGTGTTTGGAAAAATGCATTCACCAATTGCAAGAGTGCACTGAGGTCAGTGGTGGATGTAAAGATGGAGGGAATAAATAAGATTAACCATCAACCATCAAGTCATTAAGCCAGTGTCAAAATTACAGACGGAGGAAAAGAAAGAGAGAGCTTCACCAGCCAAAAGGAGACAAATGACCTGATGTTGGTGATTACCATGTGACTAGCCTGGTTCAGAATATGAAAACCCAGTTATCCTCATGTTGTGCACATTGAATACAGAGAAACGTGCAACAGAGGGAATGATGCTTTGTCCTCCTCTTTTCCTCCAGCCCTGGTTCCATTTGCTCTGTCCTCCTGTCTCCTCACCGTCTCATGAAAGACACTGAAATTCTTCTCTCCAGCCCAGCAGTGATGAAGAGGGGCAATAACGCAGTCAAACAACACCTCTGTTGTTTAGATTTTTCCCTCTAAAACTGAGTTTGGTTAGAAATGAGAGGTGATTTACTTTGTGCTGGGGAGCCTGCGGCGGCTCGATGTAAAGCTTAACCACTGTGTTTAAACACACACATGTGCACCAGTTAACAGATTTTATTGCATGTGTGGAGAGATAACAAACCCACTGCTTAGAGATGTTCAAGTACAACGACGCAGTGATTTATTTAATTATCTTTTTATTTGCAGTCTCTGCAGAGGAACACACACTCCTAACAGCAGGCTGGAGACAGATCCAGAGAGCTGTTCTCTATTCTGCCTGTTCAGCATATAAACAGAGAGACTCACAGATAACTCATCCATTTTGTGATTTGTTGTTGGTAGTGTGAACGCCCCGTTACTCTGCTGACTGCAGGAAGATCAGGATCCCTACAACATGAATAGAAGAGCTGGGTAGGAAATTTGTTTTAACCATTGTTCCTTTCTGGTGAAATTGTGGAACTGTATGCGGTTTTGTTGTTGGAAAGCCAAAATCACTGAAGTCTAACATTTCTAAAAGGGAACACTACACTTTGATGTAACTGCTCACAACTCAAAGAGCCCATTTACACACTGTGTATAAAGGTCATCTGTTTTGCTCATATTTGATCATTACTGGAAACCAAATTAGCCAAGTGGGCTTAATATCCAAGGGCTAGTCACTATGAACTGCAATCTGATTACAGCCAGATTTACAGCGTGCAAATGAATCCTTCTCACCCTGAAATATACTTCATTTCTCCTCTCTTCAGGAGCTTTGTGGAAGTAGTCACTTACAAGCTCTGAACCCTGTTTTAACTGGCTTTGATTGGCCACATCACATTCAAAGATCTGACACGTACTTACAGAGTGCTTAACTTAACAGCACTGTTGTACCTGCACACGCTCACCCAGGTCGACAATGTGCGGGTGGGCATGTTTCCAGTTTCAAGGTACCCTGAGCCGAAGACCACTACACTATCCAGCAGTCTACAGATAGGCAGTCTATAGAGGCGGTTAACATGGCTGATTAAGTTGACACCATATTTCTCCCCAGTCTTACTTCACAGAGCCAAGAAGAGCAAAGAAGTACTAACTACCTGTAAAGTATCATTACTATTTCGTATCTGTTAATTCAATTCATTTTATTTGTATAGTGCTAAATCACAACAGATGTCATCTCAAGGTACTTTAAACTGTTCAGGGTTTAGGACCTTATAAAAAACACTAACAGAAAACCACAGAGCACAAGTGAGTGCAAGTGTGTATGAAGTTCACACACACACACACACACACACACACACACACACACACACACACACACACACACACACATGCAAACATGCGCGCTCTCGCCTTCTGTGTATGTCTACATCATCACTGAAGGAACAGATTCAATACTCATCAGACATATTCATAATAGACGTAGCAGTAGTTGTAGTACATGTGAGGTCATCTAATGCATTGTTTAAATTAGTGTTGAATCTAGTACTATATATATCACTAAAGCACATGTATTTTACAGATACTGTAATACTGTGAAACTGTGATATTTTTGCTTAAGGTTATTAAACCATGAGAATCTCATGCCTATCTACAATCCCTGCCCGGCAACTGTTCCGGACAGTGAGTGTGCTGTAAATCTAAGTTGAACTCCAGAGTTGAGTGATGTGGGTTTGTCTTTTTTCCTTAGTCTGACAATACTACTGTACTGGATACTGTGTATGACCTTCTCCCAGGACTTCTTTGAAGCTTCTTTATGTGAATTACACTTGTGTGGAATATTCAAACCATGAACCACATTTATTTTTTATGGCTGCACTATTTTGTCAACAGCAAATATTCCACGCGTCTTGTGTATCATTTTAAAAACATTTCTCCAAAATTCAAGCTGACGTGTTTGGCATATTTTGAAACTCAGGGATTTCAACTAGAATTTAAAATAAAATAAAACTTTAAAACAGATAAAAGTGCAATTTATTTATTTATTGGTTTATTTTACAAATGCGAAATGATTTGTTGCTCTTGTGTGAAATATAAGGCTCAAGATGCACCATACAAACTTAATTCAGAGTGACAACATATACAGCACAGTGCTGTTGTGCAGGGGACCGAGGTTTCTCAGTTCACACATTGTGGACGTGAACTACAGAAACTGATGCAAAAACATAAATAATCGATTCAAATATTCTAATTAAGAAATGCTGCAATTTGTACAGATGTCGACATCTGACTTTATCCCCTAATGAGTCTGCCCATCTCTGATGGGGTGCCTTTCAGCAGTGCACTCTGGGACTTGGAGTTGACTTCTCAATTCTTTACCTTTCGCTGTGCAATCAGTGAAGCTCGCTGTTGTGTCTCATTGTTTGAATGACTTAAAAGTTAATTTTATCTCCCTCATTAGCAGGCGCTGTTTCTCTCTTTTATTGTATCTTCCTCACTCTATTATCAACTTCTCCACCCCTTCAGCAGCTCATTGTGTGTGTTTTGCCGTCAGTGATCAGCCCACCCACTGTGTCGGCTAATTTGGTCTCTCTGAAGCTTTTCCTCGTCTCTTCACTGTTGTTAAATCACTGATACAAGCTGACCAGGAATTAGCCAATTACTGAATTACTGCTCCCCACCATGTCGTTTAGTATTTAGCTCTGCTGCAAAATGGGGTTTAAGTAGAACAGGCAGAGGAGAAGAGGGGAGCAGTGGAGAGAGAGAGCTGGGAAGATTAAGATGCTGCAGTGTAAGCCCCATTGTCTTAGGGTTACATTATTATCATATACTATTTTGTGGTTCAAGCTCTCATACTACCACTAGCTTGATAACCCAAACTTTTATGCAGTATATATTTTAGCTGTTATATAATTTACAAATGACTAACCCCTGATATTGCTATACCCCTAAATCTGCTCATAGGTATGGTAACTGTTTTAGTTTTAACACTCAAAATTCGTATTAACCCTTCAAACAAGTTCCTTCATTTCAAATCAAGGTAGACAAAAGCAGTTTAACAACCTGAACATTTATTTTGACAGAAAATGTTAATGCTAGCTAGTGAGGCTCATTAAGATAGTTAACCTTGTGGTGCTTATGTCTAATATGTGGACATCACACTTTTAGTTAATTAGTATATTTGCTGGTGTATTAGGAACGTTTTGTTCACTCTGGAAATGAAATATCAAATTGTTCCGACCTTTTGAGCACCATAACTTTGTTTTATTTCACTGACAAATATCTGAGGGGTTTTGTCTTATGTCAGTACACTGCTGTCTGTTCTTTAAAGTGTGTGCAGATAAGTGGATCAAACTTCTAAGAACTACTGCACATTTAATGGAAATTTCCAGATCAAAATTCCCAAATTTAGTGTTGCATGCACGCTGCAGCCCCTCCTATGTTAATGACTGGAACAATGTGATGGGCGTTCTTTGTCTCTACAGTCGCATCAAAAGCAGATGTGCATCTTTACCTGTTGTGTATCCTCTGTCCACGGTGAGGCTGGGGAACGGCATTGGTCTCAGGCTGAACTTGTTGTGCGTGAAGCTGCATGAAGGTGAAGGCAGAATACCGGGATACTGAGAGGAGTCCAGAGCCGGCACTGGGATGGCGCTGACAACAGCTGAAACAGAAAGACCCAACTGTCAGTAACATGGCATGGTGACACTGAGCACCACAGGAATAAACCAGCCAATTCAACTGATACCATGCTATACAATAGTCAGGTATCAGCTGCTTATTATCTTTACATTTTCAGTTTCATTCCAACAATTCATGTTGCAACCTTGGTCAGTGTTGGTACTTTATTTATTCTCAAACCACTGTAAAACTTGATTTTGTGCCTAAACATAACTGTAGTTTTTGTGCCTTCTGTAAATGTAACCCCGCTGTTGCTCCTCGTTTCTTATTGTAACCATGACAACAAACATCTGGCACATGACAGTGCATGATAACTACCTGCTGAACCGACGGGCAACTACTAGCCCACGTCCATGGTGGTGATAAGAACAGTAAATGGGCCGCTGAATAGCTTGATAGCATAGAGAGTAAATAAGTAGAAGAAATTCCTACTGCTACTGTCCAGTGGTAAACACATTGATAAATCAGACTGCAATGGTACTGACTACACTTACAGATGGCCAGGTTTCTTCGGACATATTACTGGGAACACATAAATAAAAGTATAATGAGAACAGAAAAAACTGTGGAATCATTTAATCGTCATGTTGAAAACCATCCTTGTATCCCCAGTGCAGACACACAGACAGTGAAACAGTCAGGAAGAGCAGAGAGCTGCTGTAAACAGTCAGAGCACACGTAGTTTTATTCAGACATATTGTGACCTTGAGATGAAACTGCAGGGAGTCTGATAGCACTGCCTCAGGTAGACAGCACACACATACACATGTTATTTCACGTGTTAGTAAAGGCCTTCTTTGTGAGGACACTCCACCATAATGCATCCACTAGTCCTCCACACTAACCTCCAACAACTGTTGTTAATGTCTAACTTCAACCCTTCAGCTAGCCCTAATTCTTGAGTCTCAACTCTCCAGCAGCTCTTTGAAGTGGTGAGGGCTTGCCAAGATATTGTTTCGACAATTTGTCCACACAAACACACACACGCACGCACACACACACACACACACGCGCACACGGGCTCAATCGGACAGAACTGGAGGATAAAAGTGCATTTAATGTTCAGCCCAGCTACTTTGTACATTTATGTTCTCACAAACGTCTCCCCAGAGTAATGTCTGAAAAAAATCAAGATTGCACGTCTGAAAACAGCCATGGTTTGTTTTCCATACATGCTCTAATATATCACAGGTCATATATAGATATAGAATATACAAGAGAATATAAAAAAACATTTATGACTACAGACATTTATTTCTAACTAGCTAATGTTGTTCTAGCAATAGCTTGGCACTGAGAGAAATCCATGTATTTATTTTCTTTAGAAGAGTTAGGTGAAGAGCCAAATACCATTTGCATGTTAGCACACTACATACTGTATGAAGCTAAAGCCCCATTTGACAAAAATCCACATGCAAATACAACTTTAGGCCGCTGTCATTGTAACACTGGATGTTTTCAGCTGCAGCACTGATGTGTAAAAAGATATTGTGACACATCAGTGTCCACACATAACATAGACTTCTGATGTAGACAGCATTACTTACAACTTAAAGGAGTACCACTGAAATGTGTCTGGTGTTTAAAGCCTGTGAAATCCACCAGGGCCCTGTCACCTCACCATGTGTTTCTACTTTCTCTTTTCTTATCCCGCCTCCACTTGTCATTTTTTGTTATACCGCTGTCTTGATGCTTGTAACATTCTTTACATATAATGCACGTGTCAATGAAGCTTTTTCAATTGAATTCTGACTGACAGAAAAGAAGAGAGAGGGGGAGGCAGGGCTTCCTACTGCCTGCTGCTTCCTCTCGTTTTGAAACTGATTGTATTAAACCTGGTCAATACCATTATTGATGGGAAAGTATTGATAATCTGGGTGAAGCAAGGCTGTGATCAGCAGCTTTAGGAGCTGTGTGTGTCTGTACAGTATGCATGTGTGTGTGTGTTTGCCCTATGATCATTTAAAAAGGAGGAGGTTTGATTACAGCAAAAAGACGACCACAGATGAGCAAGTCTGATCAATGCTATTATTGATTGAGAATATTGATGACTTAGAGGCAGTGAGCTACAGGTTAATGGAAAATTGTGTGTGTGTGTGTGTAGAAAAGGTGAAGAAAGAGAGGGAGAAAGAGAGAATTAATTTAAAAACTGGAAAAGAAATGAGAAGGAAGACACAAATGATCAAAGAAAAAACATCAGAAGTAATTAGAATAAGGTAGAATAACAGTTTGGAGAAGATAGAGTAGATGGCAAAAAAGAAAATATACAGGATAACAGAAAGAAAGAGCAGAGATACTGAGAGAGACTAGAAAATGTGATAAATTATTATTATTATGTGATTATGTAGAAAAATAGAGATGGAGACAAACTGATAGAAAGAAAGAAACACAAAGAGATACAAACAAGATGAGCAGGTTAGTCATCTGCAGAGCAGAGACGTGGCAGCAGAATAGTGTGCAGAAGCCTAGAGCAGTTCGAGGGGAAACTGAAAGAACCAGACAAACACCAGAATAGAAACAGTGAAGACCCTGCAGCAATTTACTTAAAGATTAAAAAAAAAAAATGTTTAAGAATGAACTCATGTTCAACTCATCCTACATCATCTGCAAAAGGCTGAAATCAAACCGTCACATTATTGCAGCAATAAAAAAATATACATGTAATGAAGTATCTTCAACTAATGTACAAGTAGAATACTCAATCTGTGCAGTGCAATGCTATCTGTGGACGTCTGACACTCGTATTTCAGGTGTGTTCAGTTGTACAATAATCACAATTTTAACCTTAACCTTTTCAAAGATACTAAAGGTCTTAGTTAGTTTAGAGCCTAACAACAGCTTTATACTGCTGGTGCCCAGAAATCATCAAAATGATCATTTGTAAAGCTTATTTTGCTGAACAAAACGTGTAAGTATCATAAACTTGTTTGTCACAGAGCTTATTTTCTTAAATAATCCAAAATCCAGTGGAAAATCCTGCTGACTGTTTGTGGAGGGTACCCTGGTGATGCCAACTTCTGGAGTGACCAACAAAAAACGTCATCCTTACGGCAGGTTTGTTATTTTAATAAAACCTTGTTTTATTCATCATTTCACAGTTAGTTTCTTTTATTTTTTGAATAAAACTATGACAAATAATTGTAGACCATTTTGTTAAATCATTGTTTTCTTTGAAAAATTCCAGTAATGACACATTTATTTTGATAAGAATATCTTAATAGCTTAATGTTAATTAAAAGCAAGCTACCAATTTTTACATATAAAGTCTAATGATTGCACTGCTATAGTTTTTGTATTTATTTAAAGAAACAGCATAATTCTGTCCACTGTGACTGAAATGTACTGTATAAATTCAAAAAGCAACAAAGCTAAACAGCTATGGTTTAGTTTGAGGACAAAATGAGAGAGCAGAGTTGACACAATGCAGAATCTGGCCAAAAAAGATAAATAATAGACTCAGTGTAGAGTAAAACGTAACAGAAAGAGAGATGGCAGGTCTGTGTGTTGGCAGAGAAAGCCTGGAGGGTTTTCCTGTTCTGCTGTGACCTACATATCACATACACACACATATATTTATGTAAACACACAAGAGCGCTTGTCACATGCTGGAAAAAACTTATCAGCGGGAATACCCTCCCCTAGAACTAACCATGGCGTTGTTAGTGTTCAGTGCAGAAGCTCCAGTTTGTTACAGCAGCAGCAGCAATCATCAACAAAACGAATAATGAATAAAAAAACAACAGAAAGGAGGCTGGAAATCCTTAAAGACAGACAAAGTGAGAGCGGGGTAATTACAGAATGAAACTTTGAGATCAGAGTGATGTGACGGAACACACACACACACACACACACACACACACGGTCCACAGAGAAAAGGCTTGGAAGAAGTGCCTCTGCACAAAGTGAAAACTGGTTCACAGATGGGCTGTAGCGTCAGTGCGACTGCAGATGTTGGCGAATTAAAAAAGAATGCAACAGATGGATCTGTTTACAGACAACAGCAACCACTGCCCCACCCACTCCACCCACAGCGTTGGAGCTGACAGGAGGTGTTGTGGAAATGATGGAAGTGTGACAGAACTGATGGGGCAAATGATGGAACTGATGAGGGCGATGCAGATAAAACGGTGCAACAGGAACGGGTGAGGTTTGACGGGGTCTAAGGAGGCATCGCAAGGCTGGCAGGAGCGTGACGGTTGTTGAGGGGGGGGGGGTGGAGCTGTGGAAGAGTCAAAAGCCTGAAACAAGGCGTGGTGAACTAGTGCCTCATTCTTTACAGTAGATCAGTGGTTTAACTTATGCAGACTAATATGCTGTTATATGATCAGCACTGACAAGCTTAGTGCAGATCATGTGACTGCACTCATCTGGCTTCACTATATTAAAATATGTCAATGCCTAGAAAATTCAGCAGAGATGACTGCAAGGACGGCAAGTAGAAAATAGCTAAAGTTGCCATTTAAATGTTGTATTTTGAGTTAATGTTTCACTTTTTTGAGTTGTTTTTTTGCATTATTTTACTGTATATTTTTCTGTCACATAATTTATAATAGAATATGATTGTTTAATACCTGAAAACACTTTCTAGTATAAAACCGTCGTCTCCATCTGCAGAAAATTCAGTCAGGTGATCCGACTCATGAAGAAAAGATGATGTGTGCAATGAGAATAACGATGGTTGAACAGGGCATCGTGGAGATGAAAGCCCCCTTGGCAGTTTAATGGAAAAGGACAAGAGTGCAATGAAAATGAAAACTTGACTGCTGATCCAGTGCAACCAAAGCCTGCTTGTTTTCCAGTTTCCCAGCTACAGCTGCAGCTGATTAGCTGGATCGTGTGTGTTCAACCAGTCAAGAGCTAAAAGGCGCCAACTTCTGATCAAGTCAAAATGCCCGACTTTAGCTAAAATGGGAAACATGCTGCGCTGTGGCTCTTGGGACCAGGCAGACTGAGTACAAATGCATAATCCTATTAGTTGCCACCAGTGAAGTTTGATTGTTTCTATAATACACAGCAGGTGTCTAAATACTGCTAAAACCAAAAAGGCAAAACACTGAAGACAGTCTGGACTCATGCACACACACTTCTATGTGCACGCTGGTTTAGAGCAACACTTCCTTTTCTCTCCACTCCTCATTCACTCGCCCTCAGATCTTCTCCCACTGGCCTCTGAGTTGGTCTGAGGGAACATGCGAGCTAATTATCTGTGCAGGAAAGTGTGTGTGCGTAAAGTAATATTAAGTGTGTTTGTGCGTTCTCTATTCCCTCAGCTTCACTTCTGTCTCTGCTTTAAAGACTTTTTACATCTCATCCCCTAGAGGAAGAGATAAATAAACCATCTGACCATCACTGAGATCTCAAGCCAACCCACAGCTCTATGATGCCAAGCGTTGTTACAGGGGATAGTGTATAATATATTCAGGTTCGGGGTTCGGGTGTCTTTATTTGTGTGTATTTAGTGAGGATCTGTGTTAACATACTGATAGAGAGCAGCTTTGACCCTTTTACTGAAATTTTTCAAAAAGAGCAACTAGCAATAAACCTTTGAATCACTTCCCTTGAGGAAAGTCCCTAAACTTTCCTTGTAAATGTTGAGTGTGACTCCATGTAGGTGACTGGCTCACTGGTTGGAGGGAACCCCAACTGAGCCACACCTTTCTCCACCTCTTTGCGAAATACAAAATGTATTTGTTACAGGACCAAAAACATTATGAAGTCATGTAGTACAAAGTTTACTAGTGTATACTGACAGCATAAAGGTTTAAGACAAACAAGTGGAGACACTTGAAAGTTAGAGAAAACACTAATCCCATACTCTGATATGCTTCCTAAATACAAGCTCTGAGCCTACTGCACCACCAGCTGCTGATTAAAAAGCATCTCGGAAATATTACAAACAATGTACTCTGGCAGAACAAGTTTATGTTTAGCACTGCGTCTAAGTAGGTCATCATTTGTGCAAAGACAAAAAGCAGGAATTCTTTAGTCAGAAAATCCAAACATGCAAACACAGTTCAGTTGTGTTACTTACGTGTGTTGCTTGGTTGTGAGTCCATAGGGATCATCATTTTGCCTCGTGTCCCTCTCCTGCCAGCCAGGGAGCGCTCCAGAGTGGAGATACTGCTGGATGCCTCATCAGCGTCTGCTCCTGTCAACAGTCAGATGCCGAAACATGTCAAACATCTAAAATATAATGTATGTATATATATAAATATAGTGTACATATATATACACATTTACATTTTTTATATATATACCTACTATCTGAATATATGTCTCTATGTATTATCTATCTCTCTGAATGAATGAACAGCAGCATCCATCCCTTACCTGAGTGGCTGCTCTTGCTGCCAATCTGGCTCTCTGATTGGCTGTGTGCAACCTGGGGGAGGTCCTGGCAGGACTGAATGGGCGAATCGTGTCCTGACGGAGCGACACTTGGAGCTTTCTCCATGTTCTTCATTTCCATCTCCTCGTGGTGGATCCAGAGGTCGGGAGGTCGCAGGTCTTTCTGGCTGCCCTTTCTCTTACTGGCGCTGTGGCTCGCTCTCTTCCTGCACAGAGGATGAGGATCACAGAGGGGAAGAACTTAGTGACCGGATGGTAAAGATGGACAGATTGATGTTAGTGAACATGACCCCATAGACCGGTATGAGTCATGTCGCTAGGCAACCCTCAGAATCCCAGCGGAGCATGACTATCCCTGTTTATCTGTACTGCAACAGAAATGTACATCCATCATAAAACCATTTGCCCCCATCAGTTTGCTACAATTTGCACAAACACATAAGGCAGTGATGAACAGACAGATTACGGTGGGTGGAGAGATGAAGGCTGCAAATTCATCAGATGAGCTTTTGCTCAGAACTGAAACACGATGAACTGGATTAAATAATAATACTCCACCAGACCAGAGGGAGTCGAGAATAAAAAGTAATCAACTGGTTAGCCTGAAACTAGATGATTTTGACCTGATAATGCCGACTGAACAACCCTATTTCCAGAAAATTACAATTCTGTGCAACTATATTGCAACCATAGTTATGTGTATGTTGTAAACTCAATCATATTCCGATTATGTTGCGATGCAGCATAGCTTTTAAATGAACGAAGCTCTACGTTTAATAATGGATAGAAATTAAAATACAACATGCAATTATGTTTCCTACAAAACATATTTGTGCTTGCAGGTTAGATGTTTAGAAACATAATTGTAGGAGACTGGATTAGACTGAGACATCGTGAACTATACTGTAATACAGTAACATATAAGACATTGTAAGGATTTTCATAAAATTTATGACCTCACCCTTTGTGTGTTTAAAGGTGCTCATGAACACAGCATATCCTACTACTGCTGCTGAACTAATGGAACATAGGGTGGCCTTTATTGTGAAGGAACAGGAAGAGGCAACAGGAAAATAATCCCTGACTGCTCATCAAAGAAACTCACTTTATTTTGCTGTGATTTGTAGTGTGCAGCATGAAATTTGTTCAGTTATTGATTGTATGGAATTAAAAAGAAAAAAAAAGTCCTAGGTTGAACAGGACAGGAACACTCATCTGAGACTATATGAAATCTCTATGAAAAAAGACAAACACAAGGACAGATCATACCATCTGCCGTGTTTCCCTAACAGCTGTTTACTGCCATCAAACAGATGAATGAATCATCTTACTTCCTCTGCTGGGCGGAGGAGCGCCGGGTACAGATCAGAGCCACGATGACGACCACGACCACAGTGACGGCTCCCACGGAAACCACAATGATGACCAGGAGGTTGCTGTTCTTTTGAGGCGTAGCACTGCCGTGAGGTGGACGCATCTGACCAATAGGAGACTCTGAAATAAAAACAACAGAGAACCTGAGGTTAGAAAACATAAATAGGAAGAGAAAAAAATGGATATTATCAGCTCTGTAGTTGATAATGTTTGAAACTGCACAATTTCTTCTTGTAGAGGAAGTTGTTTTATTGAAAAGTGAATTTAGGAAGTTGATAGCTGCCAATATGATAATAAAATTATAACATCCAATTGAGATTTAGATAGTTTTTCTATGCACAAATTGTATGAATTAATAATTGATACCAAGATTTAGATTCCAAATCATCTCTATTGGCAAATAATTCCCTGTGCATAATGATAATGTATGTTACTGGAACATTTTCATTTTCATCTTCACGCTAGCAAAAATTAAGATTTTAGTAAGCTCGAGAATGAAATATCTTTTTGTAAATTAGATTTCATCTTCTAGTCAAGCCATATTTTATATATACAATTTCATTCTTACTATGGCAGTGTATACAGAAGTCATTCAGTTTGTTGATGTAACCGTATTTTAGAGTCAATTAATTTAAAATGGGAAATAACATTTAAACGATATTCTTATTTTACATACATAATATTTGATTTTAAAATAGCCAAACATAGTCTTCTTTAGAGTGTGTAATACAGACGATCATTATCATTATTTATGTTATCATTTCCATTGCACACGTCACACCCTGGACTATTTACTGGCCTATATGAAATCTTTAGATTTTCTTTGTTCTTATTGAGTTTGCTGTGTTATTGTTATTTGGTATTTGTTTGTTTTTATTTTTTCTTTCAGAGCAGCTGTAACAAGGCAAGAGCAATTTCTCTCTGGGAATAATAAAACTTTGTATTTTTTTATCTTAAATGTTGATATGCTATACATATTCCAGTAAGAAGTTAATGTTTGAAAAGATTTACTTTTACATTTGGTTATGTGGCAGATGCTTTTATCCAAAGCGACTTACAAGTGAGGTACAAAGCAAGCAAATATCTAAGCCAAGGAGACAAACAAAGTAAAGTGCTCTAGAAAGAACCCTTTCCGTTTCATGTGTGTAAGATTTATTTGTGCAGAGAAAGATTTGGAAGAGTTCTGTTTTTTAGCAAGTTTTTGAAAGTTAAGAGTAAGGCAGCTGAGCGTGCAGTGGTGGGTAAGGTGTTCCACCACTGTGGAAACACAGAGCTGAAAAGTTTTGCCTGGGATCTTTTGGCAAATCTGCATAAATACACACTAAAATACACAATTTAGAAGAAGTCAGCCAAAGTATTGGAACAGATAGACTTGAAATAGTTAATAAGTGAATAAGACTTAATATTCAGTTGCAAATCCTTTGCTTGCAACAACTGCATCAAGCCTGTGACCCACTGACATCACCAGACTTTTACATAGTTTTGTGATGCTTTTCCAGGCTTTCACTGCAGCCTCTTTAAGTTCTTGTTTGTTTTTGGGTGGTTACTCCCTTCAGTCTCCTCTTCAGCAGGTAAATTGCTCTATAGACTATATAGTCTGGAGACTGACTTGTCCAGTCTAAAACCTTCCTCTTCTTATCCCTGATGAACTCCTTTGTGGTTTGGGTCATTGTCTTACTGCATGATGAAGGATCTCCCAATCAGTTTGGTTGCATCTTTCTTTAAATTGGCAGACAACATGTTTTAATAGACTTCTGAGTTCATTTGCTGCTGCCATCATGTGTTATATCATCATGCTAATTAATTAAGCTCATCCCCTGTCTCACAGATGGGCTTGTTTAGGATCATGAGCAGATCCTGTCTTTATCCAAACCTTAGCCTTTCCATCACTTTGGTAAAGGTTCAAGTTTGTCTCATCAGTCCATGATGAATTTTTTTTTCCAGCCTGGCCTTCCCATTCTTGCTAATGAGTTGTTTGCATCTTCTGATGTATCCTCTGTACTTGCTGCTGTTATTTTTCTTAGTCCACCCATTCGACATCTGGTACTTAGTACACCAGTGGTTTCTATCATCTTCATTCCAAATAGTTGGACTGGTTATGGCCAATGTTTGTGCAATGGCTTTGATTGAGTTTCCATTTTCTCTCACCTTCACAATTGCTTGTTTTCGCCAATAGACAGCTCTCTGGTTTTAATGTTGGTTACACCTTTTAACTAAAAATGCAGTCTGTTGGCATAATTAATGTAGTAGAACACACCTGAGCAACAAAAAGCACCAGTCAAATGTTCCAATACTTTATCTCACATTAAAAATAGTTCAAACATTGCTCTCTTCTAAGTTGTGTATTGGATCCAGGCATAAAGATCTAGAAAAGGAACGCTGAAATGTTGATCCTTGGTCTCATATTTATCTTTTCTTTCTACAGCAAAAGTAAAGGAACTGGTCTCAATGTGCAAATAAATTTGGAGGGGGGTGTATTTCTGTGTGTGTTTGAAACTATCTCTGTGAGCACATTTTAGCATTGTGTGCTTAAAACTTCGAAAATGCATTATGTCAATGAGTGTCAACTACAGAAAGACCAATGTGTGTGTGTGTGTATGTGCTCTCTGAGTGTATGACAGGTGTAAAAAGAGAAAGAGGAATTGATGACACGCTCTGTCATTCATTAACTCGACCTTGGAGCACACAGAGTTAGAGAGAGAAAATAGGAAACAGAAGGAGCATGCAGTCTGGATGGAGCAGAAAGCATGTGCATCTAACGTCCAATATCCAAGTGTGATTAAGAAAAAGAGAGAGAGAAAAGAGGAAAAGAGGCCGAGTGGCGGGAAACAAGAGACAAACCGACAGAGAGGGCAGGAGAAAGAAGGGGTCCGAATAGTTAATGAAGGAGAAGAGAACAAGGATGATGGAGGAAGAAAAATTTAAGAAAATACATAAGACAGGGAACGAGAGGCACTTTACCTCCTCTACCCTCTCACTCGCACTCTCTCCATTTGGTCGTCACTCTCAATGAAAACCACAATCCATCACAACTTTCAGCTGCAGCACAGAGACTGCGATATCACTCTTTTCGTTTTTTGAAGTTAGATTTCATCACCTTCCTCTTAAATCGCTTTCCCCTTTTTTTTTTTTTCAACTTTTTTCATTTAATTTCAACCAAATATATGAAGCGAGGTTGCTCCAATCGAATGTTTCGATCTTTGGGGAACAGGAACGCGGCATCATACCATATTTTTAGCATCTTAATATGCCAAATGGGTGAGCAGGCCAGATTAGGACCTGGACTACTGAGACATGCTGTTTTAATATGTGGGGAAAATAAAGAAGACATTATCTGGATGTTGTCTGTACCACATGCATTTGTAGATGCAGCAACAAAGTTGTGGAGCTTTTTACCCACGCAGTCTTTCACAGTGGTGGACCTTGCCAACCCTTTTTACTTCTGAAAGACTCAACCTCCTTGGGATGCTCTTTTTATACCCATCATGAAACTGTCTTGGTGCCAATGAACCCAATCAGCTGTGAGATGTTCTGCTGGGTGCTTGTTAACACTACACATCTTTTCCAGCCTTGTCCCCAACATCAAATTCCAAATAACAGTATTACAGTATTTTTCTCATTTTCAGTAATGTACTGAAATGTACATTTTACACCGCCCATCTTTTTAGAAACATGAATAACAAACAGGGAGACACAGGGCAAGAAGAGTAGAGACACTATGGACTTACTGTGGCATTTTCTAGATTTTGGCTTTACTTCAACTTCAGTCTCCAAATATCCGAAGTCATGTGAGTAATGTTGTGAGTGTCTGAACTACCTGAACAATCAGCTGGAACACTATGTTTTGAAGTAAAGCTACCTTCTACCTTCTTTGGAGTATCTCTACTTTTATGCAGTATGTATTAAATATCAACGGGTTTCCTGGGCTTGATAGTTCCACATTAGGTTCATGGTGTTCTACATGCCTCCCTCCTAGTTAGAAATAAAACTGTGAAGTTGTTTATGAGCCTGTAATTTCATCATTTAAGTAAGATATTAGTATCAAAAAAACACCTTCCTTTTAGGAAATAATGACGTACAAAAAAACTTTATGTAAATCATTTAGATACTAATGCTTAAATTACATGCTGTAGGTTTTTTGGACTTTGAAGTAAAGTAAGGACACAGTTGCAGATGAGTACAATTAGAGAGAGGAAAAGCAACTGACAGACAGGAAGTAAGAACTAACCTGCAAGCAAAATGTACGTTACTGATGGTAACAGGAATGTTAACAAGCTCTGCTGAGATGCCCTTAAGCAAGGCACTCCCAGCAGCCCAGAGAGACTGTGTAGAATAAATCTGAAGCTCTCAGCAGCTTAAAGCCACAACAACATCCACAAATCAACAGAAGTAAGTGGTCATAAAATCTATTCCATCCATCTGCCCAATAGTTAAATTAGTAAAAATGAACACTGATTAAGAGGACACCGTTTGTGAAACATCATCATGAGGTTTTTATGGTTTATGGTTAATGAAGAACATGGAGATCAAGATTTTTTTGTTATTATTTGAAGCACATTATATTTGTTAATACTCTTGACTTAGATGAAGATCAGATCGCATTTGAATTAATGCAGAAGACGATGAAATTCCAAAAGGTTCACATACTCTTTAGCTACTGTATGTGGAGCTTTTCTTGTGAGCTTAGACAACATACAGGGAGGTACTGTATACTATTTAAGCTACTTAAGTGAAGTTTCATGGGAATATGAGGGTTCAAGATGTTAATGTCTTCCATTAAAAACTCTTTTGAACCTGAAGTTTCTTTTGCTTAGAGCTGAGATATTTTTAACTTTAATTGCTTGGTGCTCTGAGAGCTATGAGGCACTCAGCCCAAACAACAGCCAGCATCAACTTCTCAGGAGAAAATGAGAAAAGAATAAAGAAACGTTTAGTGATGCAGCAGCCGTGGCTGTGCTGCATCCAGACAGTCAGCCTGTTCAGATACTTTTGTCAGATCACGTCACCTGAGTCCAGACTGTAAACACAGAGAGCCACAGAGCTGCGACCTGCAGAGTCCGAGGTGAATCTTCTCAAGCAGGTCGTTTTTCAAGTGAGAGGAAGCTCCTCGACACTATGTTTAACGATAAAGTGCAGTTGAGCTGATGAACAAGGCTTCGCCCTCATCGACCAACCATAAAGCCAGAGGAAGGCCAAAGGTCATAGAGGACAAATTTATGATCGCCGTCAGCTATAGCAGCAACAACGCCGATAAAATCTCCCACACTACTTAACTGTCCTCCAGTGAGACACTGAATCACTGCCAGCTACAGACCCTGACCTCTAACCTCTGTGTGGGGGAGGGGTAACTGAACAATTTCTGTTTAAGCAGAAATGAGAGAAGGCAGTTACAGTTACGACCATGATGTGTATTCATCAGTGTGAGCATTTCATTACACCATGCATTGGTATAAAGTAAACTAGACTGTGTGCACTAGCGTTCTAAGGAATGTGGGTATAAGCAGCAGATCGGAAAATGTGGTTCTGGTGTTTATGGTGCAACCTCTCATCTCTGTCTGTCTCTGCTTTTCATGTCACTGTTTGAAAGAGCACAGGGTTCAGCTTCTCCACACACAGCGCCAACAGAAGGCAGAAAGGTTGCAGCGGAGAAAACGACACTGGGTAAAGAAAAACATGTAACAGGAGTTATAATAATAATCAGCATCAAAATGCTGGTGTTTACGGTTGGAAGTCACATCACTATTTCTAAAAGCTGAAAATTAATTAGCAGACTTCATGTCTAACTGCACTGCATCTCACATTTACATTTAGTCATTTGGCAGACGCTTTTATCAGAAGGGACTTATCGTATGATTCAAATTAGTACAATAAACTCCTAGTTATGTGATTCAGCCCCGCCAATTATGTACACTCTATGTTTAATGCTTACTGTGAGTAAATAGGAGCATTAATGCTATTCCTTTGAAATCAGTGTGTGTCCTTCCCTTCCTGTTTCATTTAGAGACACCAGTTCACCCCATAGAATTATATGAGTAACAATAATATTATTAGCATTAGCATACACACTGACATTGATGTTACTGTAGTAATAACATCAACAGTACCAATAGTATGAGTATTATAAGTGGCATCCTTAGGGGAACAAGGATGAAAACGAGAAAACGTGAGTGTGAATAAATATTAAAGAACAAATTACATATGTATTAGAGATGTCCTCATTAAAATATGAGTGGCTGATAAGAATACTCTAATTCATTGAAATGCACAGGACATAGCATAGAGTTGATGTTGTTACTATAGATTTACAAAATTAAACAATAAAATAAATAATAAAATAGATTTTTCCTCAGCCTACCTCAAATTATTATTAATAATATTTTTGTCATTGACCTAAAAACTACAAGGATATGATTTACATGTCATCACACTCATTTAATCCAATTTCTCCATAATAATTATTATTTTCTTCAGTTTGTAAAAACACTGATTGATGGTAGGATAGTGAATCTAATTATTTTTCCCTGCCAGCAGGGATATGACAACAAACAGGAAGCAATGCTAACGGAGTGTAAACCAGGGAGCCGCTGCTCCTTGTCAGAACGTAGCAAGTCATTAAAGTAAGTTTAGACATGACTGAGCGGAGTAATCAAAGATAACAACTGCGTTGCTTGGATGATGTGATGATACTGCAGAAATCACACACACACACACACACACACAATCAGCTCAGGTCCCAGGAGATTTGGACTCATTGCTGTGTCGAGTACAATGATGAATCCAAATGTAATTTAACTTTCTGACAGTCAGATTCAGTCGTGTAGAGCAACAGTGAGTGTGTCTCTTGTGAATTACCATTGATGCTGCTTCTGTCAATCAGATTGGTATCAGGCGGCCAGTAGGCGTGGTCTCCACCTCGACCTGGAAGACGAGAAATAAACAGGGAAAGAAAGAATCAGAGATGGAATGAGAGAAAATCTCATTTTGAAGATGGAATAGAGGTTAAAGAGAGACTGGTTCCAGGAAATCAGGAAATAAATTACTTTTGGTACATAAACTTACATATCACACATGTGCACGTTGTGTGTTGTGTGTGTGAGTGTGTGTGTGTAGTTTACTCCTTATGGTGCATTAAGTTCTAACTTTTAGGCTTCATCCATCTGTCTGGTGAACACTTCACTGGATATTTGGTTCTCTTTGTAGTGACATGCAGGTCTACATCCTCAGAATAACAAACAAACTGCAGGTTACAGTTAAAAGAAACAAGGCAAATTAAACAACTGGCCTCAGACCCATAGGGCCCTCTTTGGGTCTGAGGCCAGTTGTTCTTAAAATAATTGGGTAACTGCAAATTTGTGCCATTAAAGTACAGTTTCCATTAAAGATGATCCTCGATCACAGTTTTGTCACTGTTGTTCAATGTTGTCTACTGAAGGTTCATAGGCAGTCAGGCAAAGCAAAGTCTCTAGAACAACTTACTCAAAACCTCACTGAAACAGTGTATTGTTTATACAAGCATAATAAGTATAGTAGTATAGTAAGGTAAGTTTCCAAAAAATGATCCACTATTACTGTTTATCTTGAGTGCATTCAGAAACTATTGAGACCGCCTTCACTTTTTAAAGTTTTGTTATGTTGCAACCTGATGCGACAGTTATCTAAATATATTTTTCTCAATTACACTCAGTACCACTTAATGACAAAGTGAAACAGAATTTCAGATGTATCTGTGTCATTGTTGAAGCACTTTTGGCAGCAATTACAGCCTTCACATTTTTTAAAAATACAACTCTCTATATAGAATTATATAGGAAACCCTGTCCCCAGTCCCTGCTGCTGAACAACACACCCACAACATGATGCTGCCACCACCATGCTTCATTGTTGGGGTGTAGCCTTGTTTTTCCTCAGACATACTATTTAGAATTGAGGTCAAGTAATTTAACCCTGGTTTCATCAGACCAGCGAATCTTCTTCCTCACTGTCCTTCAGGTGCTTTTTTGCAAACTCTAAACTGGTTTTCATTAGTTTTGGACTGAGGAGAGGCTTACACTGCAGTAATGGCTGTACTTCTGGAACTTCCCATCCCTACAAAGGATCTCTGAAGCTCTGCCAGGGTTAACAAGGAGTTCTTGCTCACCTCTCTTGGCCCTTCTCCCCAATTGCTCAGTGTGGCCAGTGTGGCAATCAGCTCTTGAAAGAGTCCTAGTTGTGCCAAACTTCTTTCATTTAAGAATTATGGAGGCCATGGTGCTTTTGAGAACCTTCAGTACAGCATACATTTTTGTAGCCTTCCCCAGATCTGTGCCTTGCAATAATCCTGTCTCTGAGCCCTGCAGACCGTTCCTTTGACCTGGTTGGTTTTTGGTTTCTGATACAGTACACATTCTCAGCTGTGAGGCTTCCTTCTTAAGAGAGGTGTACCTTTCCAAAGCATGCACAATCAATTTAATTTACCACAGGTGGACTCCAACATCTCAGCAGCTGACAAAAGAAATTGCTAAATTTCAACTGTTGTTGCAAAGGGTCTGATTACCTGTCTCAATGTGGTATTTCATTTTTTCCTTTTTCATACATTTACAAACATGTCTAAAATTCTGTTTTAACTTTGCCATAATACTGTACTGTAGTTAGAGAAAAAATTGATTTGAATGATTGTAGGATCAAGCTGCAACATGAAAAAATTGAAAAAAGTGAAGGGGGTCTGAATACTTTCTGATTGCACTGTAATATTTAGTTTTGCAGCAGCTTTTAAAGAACATAATTTCCCATGAGCCCTAGCCATTCACAGGCTAAATGTCACACATAGATAGAAAAGGTGAGTGCTTGAGCAAGAGTGGACTTAGGAGAGTGGTAACAACTCCAATGGCTGTAGAAGAGCAGGTAACAAACTGAAACCAGCTAGGATTATGACATATATTTCTGACTAAGCAACAACTAGCAGGATCCAGACATTAAGTTCTATCCAGTGTTTTGCATTTTGACCAAAAGGGAAAATTTCTCATGTCTCATGGATATGCACTGCCAAGGAACACAATATACAACCCAATGTACAACCCACAACCATGAAGTACAAAGGTCTGGGGGTATTTAGGGGTTAACTATATTAATATATATATATTAATATACGATTATTACTAACACAACCTAGGCCAAAGCAATACCTTGGGTTAAATATTATTTTTCCTCCTTTCTTTTATTGTTAGTATTATAGTGTATTTTGAGTGAGATAGAAACAATGTTGGAAGAGAAACTCAACAGGGCTTCATAGATACTGCCGGATTACACACTGGAAACTGGAATGATTTTCACAAACCTCCCACCAGGATACTGAATCTAAAGTCCTCCACATCTCAAATTCACTTAAAGTCAGATGCAATACATAATGCTCCCGCATTTTAAAACTAAAAGCTGGTTTGCTTCTCTCCCACCATCCAGCAGCAACTGTGGTGAATTTTGGTGCTTTAAAATATGAAACATATTTGACGTTTTCCTGCATTTTGAAGCTACAGAACTCAATATGATTAAAACTGTTGAAAATCCTTATGCACACTTAAATTATCTTTTGTGCCAGTCTCTTGTTGCATGTGCATTCAACAGAGTGTGTACTGTATGTGTATGTATTTACATTGATGTTCGACAGTTACAGCACTGAACATCAATCTTTCCTCCTCCCCTGACGACACTTCTAATTTATACGGAGAGAGACCACAGTGTGGACACGCGCAACCATGCACACACATGCGTACATGCACATCTGTCAGTGACAAACAGCACCATTTAACACCCTGACACCAATGCGGAGTCTCTCTGGTTCAGTGTCCCAACAACTGAATCGCTTCACTGCACTTAAGCCCAGCTGCACTGAAAATTCCCTGAACGCATTTGTAGATGCCAGTGAGTCCCATTTCCCCTCTCTGGGTTATTTTGAACTACATACTTGTTGCCCTGACAATAGCCCCAGATTAATTTGAAGCCAAACTGGAAATCAAGCTTAAAGAAGAGGACCCAATTCGATATACATACGCTTTGTTGACTTGGTGGAGAAGGAATTTGATTCTCTCTCTCAGTGCATTTTGCTTAGTCTGCTGATACAATTAATTCAGTCCTTGTCTGATCTATGGGGTAAGTTGTGGTCCTATTCACAGAAGGAAGTTGTGAAACGGGCAGGCTTTTCCTTTGTTGCTCATTTTGTTTCAGATATAGATGGACAGAATCTCTGGAGAAGTGATGATACAGTTCTATTGATTTAAGTCCAGAACACACAGAGTGGGGTCATGTAGCTGGGACGAGAGTCAGTACATTTAGACACAAGGTTGTGGTACTCTGCTGGGAAAAAGTGAATTGCCCCTTTTTGACCTGTGACTCAAAGGCTCCACATACAGACTATGGTTCAGTTCGATGACCTCACAGAGATGTACTGTTTTACAGTATCTGTTTTTTTGTTGTGCACCAAGGATGATTAGAATAGCAAAACAAAGGATGAATTCAAAGGCTCAAAGGATGTATGACTTGCTGAAAGACTTGTTAGTCTTCTACATTCTTGACAACTCAAATGAGAAAAAGAACAGAATAACATCAGTGTTCTTGGATTTATTTTTTGAAAACAGGCGCATTAATATGAAGTAAGGTTTTGGTTTAACCACATGACAAATATCGAGAGTGAAATTAAAGGTGAGTGAGAGAGGAAAGATGGATTGGTACAGACATCCATGGTTCCAAGATGATGTATTCTACAGATGTTGGTGACCCTGACCATTACTCTGGTACCACTAGCAGGTCAAATTTTTCACTTTGGCAGTGAAATACCTCAACATCTACTTAATAGATCAGCATTTGGTACAGATATTTGTGGTGTCTGGATGATGTATGTTAAAGACTTCGGTGGTCCCAAGATTTGTTTCTCTGGAACCACCCAAGGGTTACCATCAACAATGTTTAGATGGACTGAGGTTGCAAACTGTCCAACACTTTGGTTTTATAGAAAATAACTAACATTCTCATTGGGTTTGTAGTTCTACTTTGCTGTTGACTATTAGCAAAGGTTAGCATTTGTGAAGCATCAGCATCGGAAGTCAGATCTGATTATAGGGTATTTTAAAGGATTGGTATTGGCTAAAACAAAGCTAGTATGTGAGTTTGATCCTTACTCAAACATGTGCAACCAAGTATGAGCTATTTATCAAATATCTAATGAGCAAAAAGAACACAGATTTGCTACCTGGACATTTGCTACAGCTAACAAAAATCTATTTTTCATTGCATGCTATTGTAGCAGTAGCTGTATTATATCCATTTTTATCAATGACAGTGATGCTAATGCTCATTATGAGTCAATTCCAAGGCTAACAAAAAAGATCAAATTAGAAACAGAAAATCACTCAACACGCTCTCAGAGTTTAGTAAAGCAACTTGAAAAAGTTTAGGACACTTATTATCATCATGTTGCTGACTCCCTGCCATCTGCTGCAGGTGATGAGCACCATCAAGACATATTATGTGCTTTTTGTTTGACTTAATTTGATGGCTTTAAATACGGTAAACAGCTTTTTACAGCTTATTACTTCTCGTAATACTTACAAAAACCTCTTCCTACTCTCCTTCCTTATGTTTCTTACTTCCAGAAGAAAAAATATTTCAACAGTTTGATGAGTCAAGGTTGTTTGTTGTTATTTTAGTGGTTGAAAAATCTGATTAAAATGGGACAAATACTACACAGCTGTCAGTTAGTGCAGCATGAGCTCTGAATTCAGTTCATTCAAATCGGTTGGTTATTGAGCATGGACATTAACCTTGAGCTCTTACCACAGACTCTCAAAAGGATAAGGATCTGGACTCTGAGAGCGACAGTCCAAGACTAAGTGATATTGCTCTTCAGTTTTGGACCAACTTGGATTTATACGTTGGGTCATTGTCTTGCAACCTAAAGCTAGACTGGCAGTAGATTTCTTTGCAATTTCAAAATGTCAACTTCAGCTTTTTTCTTCTTTCCTATGCATCAAAACAAGGTTCCCTGTGCCTGAAGCAGCAAAATAACCCCACAGCATTCAGCTCCCACCTCCATGTTTACCTGTGAAAAGGGCTATGACCCTCCCCCTTACTTTGTCAAACAACAGCAGCATCCAAGGGCCCAAACACCTCAAGTTTGGTCTCGGCAGAACTGAGGTTTTTTACCATCAATTTAAGAGTTGTCCCTCTCAATAAAGTGTTCAAGTGCCAGTAGTTTCATTCATTGAATCCCCCATGTCATGATAATTTTGACCGCATTCATTTTAACTATATTTGGTTTCACTACATTTCGGTATCGAGCAAGATTTATTTTACATTTCAAAATGTATCAAATACAAAACTTAAAATTTTATGAATGATGCACAACATTCGACAGAATTTCAAAGAAATGTTTCATTGTTCTTTGGAAGTTAATAATTTTGACCTTAACTAATCAGTGGATAGTTTGAATTGAATTATAGATGATGATCTGATATAAGAAGAGACACAGTTAATCGGTTAAAGACATTAAGAATGAACCTGTGAATTTGTGTAATATATTTGATGACAACTAGAAATTACTGGAAAGTGGTGGGTGATCATAGATTTCTTAAAAAAATTTGATTTAGGGAAGTGGGGAAAAAGCTTACCTTGATCATTGGCCATCTTGTCTGGATGTTCTACTGAAAGAGAAACAGAGACAAAAGTCAGAAAAGTTATAAACAATGAAACAAAGGAATACATAAAAAAAAGCAGATTTTGATCTGAAGTCAAACACATATACACACCTTTGGCAGTTCTGAAGTGGATGGGTTCAGACAATGGGCCGACTCCTTTGGCATTCTTGGCCTGAATCCTGAAGTAATAAACTGTGTCAAGATTCAGGTCAACCACCTGGTGGGTCAGCCTGTCACCGCTGATCGCTTCCATCACCCAGTCGTCTATAGGCATGTTCTTATCCAGCGTGTAGTACAGAATGTAACCTGTCAGACAAGAAAAAATTAAAAGATAATACCAAAAGAAGATTGTGTTCTTATACACAAAGTGATGTCTTTGAGCAGGAATATACATAGCATATATGTATATATGCTATATATATATATATATATATATATATATATATATATATATATATATATATATATATATATATATATATATATATATATATATATATATATATATATATATATATATATATATATATAGCAGCCCTAAATCATAATGTTCCCTCCACCATATTTCACTGTTGTTGTTCACACCATACATATGGTGTGGTCCAGTCCAAGACCTCTACCCCAATAGACCCATTCATGCCAGACATTCTAAGAATCTGTTTGAGACGAAGCAGTCCTCTGAGGAAGAATCTTCCTCCTGGATGTTGTTACAGGTCTAATCCACAGTTACAGGAAAAACTAGCTTGAGGTTACTGTTGTCAACGGTGGTTATTAAAACACTGTTGCCATTACGTCTACCATCACTATGTATGTTTAAGTGGTGTGTTCAAGAGATAAAAGGTCCTGTGTCAAATATTATATTTGTTTATGGTAAAGATCAGATCATATTTTAGAAAAACAGGAAATTACAAATAGTTAATTTACTTTTCCTTGGCACCAATTAAAAGAAAATACCTATACCTTTTACACATATCTTTTGTATAATTTTTTAAAAATTAGATAAAAAACATTAAAGTATAAGATCTAAAACCCTGATCTCTCCCTTCTAGTATCTGCAGTTGTGTGTTGTGTTGTGCTGTTATCCCTGCAGGGAGCATTTGATTCGTCCTGTGGGACGTGGTGGGAGCACCAGAGCTCGTTAAAACAGGCGGATTTACAGTTGAGCTGATCGCCCAAAGGAAGAGAGAGAACAATGGAAGAAAGTGTGTGAGTAAGTGTATGTGTTGGGTACAGACGATACTCTGGATCCACAGAACCAGTATGCCATTCTTGTACTCCTGAACAGCATCGTAACAATGTCATTTTTGACTTTTGACAATTAGCAGGTGAATAATCAACAGGCAAAAATCTAATTACCTGATGTATTACTTCTGATGAATATTGAGTGTGTACTTTGATTGAGTAGAGTGACATACTTGGGGTGATTCGGTGTGTTTGTGCAAACATTCTGTTTTCTTAATTCCCTTTCACCTGACTTGCACCTCACCTGCTTCCCATTTTTGACTCGGCTACAAGTATGTGTAAATACCAGTATACTTTCACTGACAGTCTGCTTACCTGTAAGCCTGATCACCATTATTTGGTTTAATAAAAACCTGACAATGTGTCTGCCTTTGGATCCTACCTGCCTGTTGCTTCTCACATCAGTTATGATTCCCACCTGTGATTCGTCCATTAGCTTCCATGGGCGGCTGCCAGCTGATTAAAATGGCGCGTGGTCGTCCCTCACGACTGATCACTGTCAAATCTTTGGGGGCAGAGCTAGGAGCTGTGAGTTATGATTAAACAGGAAGAAAAGTAGAAAAAAAAAAGTAGTGTGAAAACTTGTAGAATGAGATAATGATGGATGTAGCAATTTACGCATTTCAGTGGAGTCAAAACATTTTCATTCATTTTTTGAAAGGTTTGAAGGTTTATTTTTCCTGTAATTATATTTAATATTTTGTATTTATTAATAAAATTCTTCACTGAAACTAATACACTTACTTCTGTTACTATGGAAACAAAGTGATCCTATCAGACCTATAGCGTGTCTTACGTTATGGATGCAATAAAAAGCAAGTTTTTTAAGTTTCACAGCAGTACAGGCCTCAGAGCTCACCCCCAGTATTGGCTAATGACACCCCTTGACGTGACATACAGAAGGAAATTACAAATTCCAGTTGAGCCTGTGAGTTTGTTAGTGAAAATACAGATAAAGCCCTAAGGAAAATACACTGTTCACATACCTGCCAGTTGTAATCAGTGCAACTGAGTGGCTAACTAGTTGGTCTGATCTGCATCACCTTAATAATCTTCAAACAAAGATCCACTGGTTCCAGTGAAGTAGTCAATAAATGTATTAAATTTACAATACATTAATTTCATACATCGTTTTTCTTTTTATTACAAATTAGTGATTTAAAATCTTATCTACATGTGATCTTTTTCTATGCAGATGACACTGCACTGAAAACATTACCCAGAATACTGGGCTTTTTCCATTTGTTTAGGGAAAGCAAAAATTAGTAACATCAATCAACTTTCACCTTATGCCCAAAGCTAACATTTGTGGATGTTCAAGAGACAAGACCCTCTTGTCTGTCTAGAAGCAAAGGAGCAAGTCAAATGGCAATACCCTAGAGCTATAAAGGCAAAAGTAGGATGTTGGAGCAAGGAAGGCAGATTGTTACCATTTAACAAAATTCTTGCAGCTACATCTGAATATCATGCAACCCCCTGTGGTGTCCCTAAATTGTGATTGGAACAGGATGTCATAGAGGAAGCATTAAAATTGCACAACCATAGTCTGCCCAGCCTATTTTATATATTTAACTGAACAGTAGTTGGACACTGTGAGAATTTAAAGGTCAGGGGATCACAAAATTCATTAGAATTCATCCTCTGGGAAGCCGAAGAAACCACAGCTAATGATAAAGGCAATCTGTCCACTAGATGTTGAGAGATTTTTGTTTTGCTTGCTCTCTGGCAAGAGGTAAATTCCAACATATAATATAACGGCCCTCAGCTGGTTTCTTTCAAGCTCAGTTGGTAATTGTTTCTAATAGTAAAGCAGAGGTGTTATGACTTGAAATAAAGGCAGTTTTTCAGTGTTTTGTGTTGAAAATGTGGTCAGTGTTTATGTGTCCAGAATCGGCGGATCACTGCAGGGACTGAGTGGGCTCAGTCCGTCTGTTTGCTCTGAATGTCAATGTATTCCTGCGAGCCTCAGGGAGTTGGCGGGGGTAATGCTGTTCACACTTAATTGGATGACAAATCCGACAAACATGATTGTAAACATCCTGAAAGGGATACCTTGACATTTTGATTTAACTCTATTACTGGGTTTCATTGTTGCAGACAGTTGTCGTGCTGTTGTAAGGGGGAATGGAGTTTCTCCATGACATCTCACTGAACCTAAACTTAATTTCTGTGCACTGTCACCCAATTGTCATTGGAGAAAGAAAATGTTTAAAAAGACATTTTCCAAACTTGCTCTAATTCAGTCCATTCCTGTTTTTTTTTTCCCAGAATAACTTTTAAATTCTCTGGAGGACAACTTTGTACTTTCAGCATTTATTGGGGTCTTTGGTGAAAAGAAAGTATTTGAGGAAAAGTTTACTTCTATAGCAAAAGAACCCTCCTCAACACCCAATGTCACATTTTGTCACATGTCCAGACCTCCCACATGAGGGGATACAGTTTGTTGTCCTAATCAATCCTTGAAAGAATCCCAATGGAGTCTAAAGTAGTGTATGACATCATATGTGGCACTTGGGGAGAGCTGGAGGGTTCAGACTTGTGTGTCTGTGAGACTTACCTGCTTCATATGTCGTGGCATGTGCCGTCATACTCCACGTGCTAGACTTGCGGCCTTTGGTTACCATGACAGCAAACTCATACATGGTATTTGGTTTGAGGCCAGTGACGGTGTGGCTGAGTGCCGTGGTGTCTGCAGACTGAACACACAAAACATTAATACAATTAAGAATAAAAGAAGAAGAATGATGAATCCAGCCTTCAGAGCGTCAACATTTAAAAAGTGACCACCCTATTCCCTGTCCATTGTGAAGAGAGTCAGTCCGTCCTTGTCTTTGTACTTTAAAGATTATTTCTATCTAAGAGGTTGACATCAATGAATATTAACAAACCCCAGTGGCTGCATAAACTCAGTTGTATTTTCACTTTAAGACCACTTATGTTTGTCCTTCAAGAAAAGGTCTTATTTTCAAAATCTTTTGGAAAGAAAGATGAAGAGACATCTCTCTGTTTCCCTCCATCTGTACTTTATTAAGGTGAGCAGACTGTCTGCCCTTGTATAGATTTCCTATTTCCAGCGTTTTTCAAGCTGATTTATTGTCAAAGTTTTTCTGAAGCTCCAAAATTGGTTGACGTATGGCACAGCAGGTGTAGAAAATGACAAGATTAGTAAAAATTATCTTTGAAACAGTCAGAACAGATTCTAGGTTGAGTTGTACTACAAGGTTTTCCAAGTGCACTGCCAAACAATCTGAAATGTTTTTGATCAATAAAAGTTTCTGAGAAACAAACAAACAAACAAAAAAAACACATGTAGAATTTTCTTGTAGTGCCTGTGCTCCACACAGTTAAGCCACGTGTTAAGTTGCACCAACAAAGGGGTCATCAACTAATTGAGAACAGGCTGCACATAAGATGGAGGGAAAATTGTTTAATCACGCTCAGCTAAGAATCAAACAGCTACAGTTTGTGGAGCAATTTAGTGTTAAGAAGAAGTAAGAAGGTGGACTAGATGTACATAGGATTACATTATCAATATCTGCAAATTATATGCATACAACTGCAGATAAACATCATCTTATGATGAGTGTCAAGTTTGAAAGAGGGCAGAAATTACACACAAGTATTTAGATTGCAAAAAGTTAAACTTAATCAACTTAAAGTACGGATTTTAAAACAAAAAGAAGCCATTATAGGACACATAGATACTCGTCTACTGTACCTTGTACTTCCCACTGGTGGAGTAGCTGGTCTTCCACTTCACGGAGTAGTACCGGACCTCAGATGTCTTCTGGTTTTTGGTCATCGAATTATCAGCCCAAGAGACACGGACCGAGTCCGAGGACAGGGCCACAGCTTGGACCCCTACTGGAGGGATCATGGGAGTGCTGGTGTCTGGCATGGGAGTGGGGTATTTATCAAAGAGATGGAAGAGGTCATCCTCAGATGGATCTATGGGGTCTGGTGGTGGTGGTGTGTGGGGATAATCACCGAAATCATACAGTGTAACGAAAGTGTGATAATGAAGGTGTATGTATGACGTCATGAGTGATACAAGCATTTAGTCAGATGAGGATAGGTTTGTTACATGTTCAAGTGCAAAGGAATATTTAAAAACAAACATGCATAAGATGGCATGCAGGTTTTTACGTGTAATGCAGCAGACAGCCGTGTTTTTGAAGAAGGCAGTAGGAGAAGACAAGTGGATGAATGAGGAAGTTGAAAAACAAGAAGACAAAAGAGAGAAAAGACAAATAGTAAGAAGACAGCGAGAGGTCAAAAGTGTTACCCTAAACAGGAAGTGGAGCCACAGATCCAAAGATGGACACATTTAAATAACAAGAATGGGTTCTTCTTTGTTCTTTGTCACCAACAGCGACTGAGTGCATTTTTAGAGGGTGTAATTAGCCATTATTCCAGGTCATGCTGTTGGCTTTTGTACATTTGAACGAATGAAGACCATCTGCGTGGATCCATTGCTCCAGACAATAGGAAAATAGATTCTCCCTTCAGGTGGTTTCAGAAGTCCTATACAGGATATTGTATATGAAAATGTTATAGGAACCTAAAGAAAAGAAATGAAACCCAGGAACATGGGGATGTGAGATTTAATTTTAGTAATGTCATGATTGGTGACTTCTTATTTGTCTTTGCATGTTTTCAATTCAGCATTTTGGTGTTCTTTACTTTGTGAATTAAATTTAGCCTTTACTTCTAATGCAGTACCTGAACACCTCATGGCATGAATATATATGACTTCAGAATCAGCACCTGAAGGCAGCAGAAGATGAAACAGATCTTAACAGAGAGCTGGAATGAGCAGCTACTGTATAAAACGCCTCGACGTGAAGAATAAAATATAAAGCTACTCTGATTCCAGCTCTGTGACCTCTGATCTACTGACAGCCCAACCTACTGGAAGCTAAAGCAGAGACACAGTTTAGATAAACACACTTTAACAACACTGTTATCTGGTTCACTGCAGAGTTAACTGACATGAATTTCAACTCGGTCCTTATTTCTGTTCTCATGTTTAATAAGTAAAGCAGCCTGCAGGAAGACTGGTGATGCTGATTATTAATGCAGGGAAATCTCAGTGAGAATTGTTCCTGATTGTTTCACTGTCTGTCCCAAAATGGGTGCTGAATAACATTACAGTATGGGAAGGTCAAAATTTGAGGAATTTAGAAAATGGAATAGAAAAGAAACATATTACAACTGAAAAGTACAAAAGTAATTGAATTAATGCAATTTTAATGCATGTAAAGTAAAACATAAATGATGGGGACAGAGCTGAGAAGAATTAGGAGCATTCATTGAAATAGTTGCTCCAGATACTTCATTTGCTATATAAGTTAAATGAGCACAAATGTCTTTCCAACTGCAACAGCTTTTTATGCAACAGGAACAAAAAAAGGTTTGAAGACCTATTTTTATCTTTAGAGACACACACACAGATTTTTGTGTAACTGGAACAAATCATTAATAACTCCACAGCTGAACAGACTGCTCAGTCTCCTCAGGCTCCACATTATCAGCTCTAAAATCCACCTACACTGCCTGAACTGTTGATGGCCAAAGTGGCCTAAAGACATAAGTGGGGTTTCTGTTGTTGGTGGGGGGAAGGAAATTCTGTCAATGCTTTAAATTATGTTCTAGGTGAAACTTTACAATGAGGTAACATTAGTTCAAATAAGCCGTGAAAAGGTTTTTGTGTCCTTAAAACAACAACTGTTGTTAAAAATATCTTCCAATTAAAAAAAAAAAAAAACGCTCACTATGATTGATGTATGGACTCTATGTTCAAACAAACTAGCTGCCTTTTGTCTGTCATCTCTAGTGAGACAGAACCTCATAAAACCTTAAAGATCTTCTAAAATAACGAGGTCCTGTCTTTGATAAGGCCCTCATTAGACGGGATTTTGATCTTACACATTTACCTTGACCTCAGTTTGCCTGGTTGTTTTTTCAAAATCATATTTTCTGTGTCTTAGTTCTTAGTTATATGACGCAATATCCTTTAATGTCCTATAGGGTACATATTTGCAATGCATTGTAACATGCATTGTAGATATTAGAGGAAATAACCTTAAGCCTTAATTGAACCTGTTAATTATTGTGATTATAATTTTTTGGTCATAGTCCAGCAAGTGTGGTTGTGGCACAGTTTATTGAGCACATCATTATGTGCATCATGTATTTTTGTTTGGTTTGCTTTGTCTGTGCCAGTTTATGCGGGCCGTGTGTGTAATAAGTCAACGTGTTTGGTACAGTGAATGGTACAGTCCTGTGGTCTTGACTTTCAGTGTGGAAACTACGACCGGATGAGTTCACGTGAAGGCTGAATCAGTCCTGAGAGATAAAATAGATTTGTCGTGTTGTGTCTGCAGCGTAAATGAGACCACTAAGAGGATCGGCTCTGACATCTAATGTGCTGCTGTTGAAGAGAGATGTACAGCTGCAGGCCAGGCAGGGAGAGAGAGAGAGAGAGAGAGAGAGAGACAGAGAGAGAGAGAGAGAGAGTGATGAGGGAGAGGGAGAGAGATTGATGATGGAGGTTTGTGGAGCGGAGGGGGTGAGCTGCTGCAGCAGGCGGCGGCGTGGTTAAACTGGTCGTCCAGCATCACAATAAAGCTCCAGTCAGGACAGAATACTGATGAGGAAGCAGGACACGCCTCCTCCCTCCGTCCCTTTTTTCCTTCTTCTCTATACATCCCTACTCTGTTTGCTCGTTTTTCTCCATTCTTTCCACATTTTTCTGCACTCCCCTTTTTTCCTGTCTGACCTGTTATGAATATCTCCCTCTCCTCCTCATTTCCCATCTCAATCCCATCATCCTCACCTTATTTGACCTACTGTGCCTCGATCTCCTCTTCCTCACACGTTTGCCTCTCCTGCTTCTCCTTTTGCTGCCTCTATCTTTTCATTCATTCATCGGTTTGTATCCCTACCCCCATCTCTCTGTGGTCCTTGAATCATTGATTAAATGGCGGCTTGGTGGTTGGCAGAGTATCAGTTCTGTTTCTGCAGTGTGTGGGCGACGAGGCAAGGACGAAGCAGTATATTAGCAAGGATCCCGCCGTTAACAAGACATTTTTTAAAGCTCTCATAAAAAAAACCCTCTCAGCTGCCTGCCACCGTATAAAGTGACAGAGAATCCAGCTTGTCCTGGCATGACAAGACAGAAATGTGTGTGTGTGTCACTGTGGCTGACCTTATCTCAGCTTATCAACTCCCGTCAGTCACACTACACCTCCATAATAGACTGCGTACTTCTAGAGACGCGATTTGATAACATACCTGCACAAATCTCTATGGAGGTCCAGATGTGTTTGAAAATGCCTTTAAAATTCAAGATGTCTTGACGTGTCATTAGAACGCCACATCTACATGCCTGTAGACCTCCAGATCTTCTAGAACTTCACAGTAACATGCTCCACAGATGTGTATAGATATCTCTTTACCACTGAATATTTATTTTATTAGACTTGTCAAAATCTGATGGGAAGTTTCTCAAACGTCAAAGTCCAGCAAGGACCTAGTTCAGCATCCGGCAGCTTCGTCTGAACGCCAACTCGATCACTCCAAAGTTTTAAGAAGCTTGATCAGTAGTCTTTGTGGAAGGAGAGCAGCATGTTTTCTCCTTCTGCTATCTAACGCTAACATCTAATGATGACCGAAGGCTTTTGCATAGTAATGTAAAAAACAAAACAAAACAAAAAAAACATAATATAATGCTGGTCATAATCAGCAGGTGTCACACAAATTGCTGTGTGAGGCTGTGTAGACACAAACTTGTCAGTACAGAGTGGTCTATATATCTGTATGATTCCTTTATAAACAGTATTTTGTCAACTCTATTACCTCTAGTATAAATATTAAATCAGTGCTTTGGAGTACAACACTTTCTTTCTTTCAAGAAGCCACATCTAACCTTCTTTGAGAGAGTAATTAATTATTTTATTTTGAAAAGTTTCGCCATAAAAATATCTGTAATGTATGTTTAAAAAAAAAAAAAAGAAGCGTTGAGCTGAGTGGTCTTTACTGCTGAATTTTCCTGTGACTATCATCGCATCATGAGGCTTGAAAAACATCAGAAAAGTGACGTTTTTATGAGAGTAATAAAGGATTTATGTCAGCTGCAGGCTGCTGGGTGAGCGGAGCAGGGCCAGCTGTTTAATTCATGAGATGAAACTTGGCTGAGAGTTGGATGTCTTTCATTTATCTCACTTCTGCAGCCCATAGTCTGCAGGACGATCTAGTGAGTCATATGCACAGCTATGCATCTAAGCCATTACAAACACACATATATGACTACATACATGAGTAGCTGTTGATAGTAATACTCTTAATACAGCTACTGCTAGTAGCTGTGCTTTTAATACTGTTACTCTTAACACTTCATCTGTTTCTTCTTCCACTAACCCTACAATTAATACTCATATGTAGCATAACACAGGATATTTGCTACGTGCCACAGCTATGTGAACACACACACACACACACACCTCAGTGTAGTGTAAACACACGCTGCCGTGGTTATTGTCAGTGACTTGTGTATGATCTACCTGTCAGAGATCGAGTGACGGCGCTCTCGTACAGAGGAACTCCCTCTCCAGCATTATTAAACGCCTTCAGGGAAATCACGTAGTGTGAGCTCGGCTCTGAGAGCAAGAAAGAGACAAAGAGAGAGAGAGACACAATTATTTTAAACAATACATTACATTACATTACCCTGTAGAAACACCAAGACTTTAGTGGAATTAACCAAGCTTATGTTGTGGACTTTGATTGTTTTAAGATAATTCAGCTTAAAATGTCTGCTTTAGACCTTTAAGGTCCAGCCTCTTCTCTACTACTGTTTCTGTTGAATTAAAACGTTGAAAAATCTTGTTTTGTTTTAATAATTTCATCTAAATTGATAACAGTTGAACAGTTTTCAAGGGTCTGTCTTTAACAGAACAGACTGCTATGGGCAAAATCCCTTGAAATGTCTCCAGCAATGATTTCTTCCCCCATCAAAGGTTTTCCAAAGAGGGCTACAGCAGTTATCCTCTTCTGAGTGATGGCGAGCCATGCTGCTTGTTGTGTGAGCGGCTCCTCTTTCTTTGCCCGGCCAAGTATTCACATGCATGGCCAGCTGATGAAGAGGAGGTTTGCTGCATTTCTTGTTGTCACTTTGCTCCTGTATTCATTTTTGATATTGTTCATTGCACTGATTCTCCGCTTTGATTGTAACTTATTACAATTATCCTATAATTATTACTAGGCTTCACTTCTCATACGACAATCAACAAACCAGAAATACAACAAGCAGACATTTATATCTGGAATAAAGATTTTCCTCCAAAAAATGGATCATTAAAAACTCCAGTGAGTTGCACTTTTTCTCCTGACTTCACCCATGTCACATGAAAACAGTGGCGTGATGACCGCAGACGCACGAACCGATTGTCACGCTTGGCGCTCTTGATGTGATGATGCTGCATGTTCTCTCCATGTTGCGCCGAAGCCTCGCATCAGTTAAACAAACGCCCTTTCCGCTCCCCAGACGCCTCGCCGCATGAATTAATGATCGCTATGAATTATAAATGCCTTGTACATATGTGCACTCGCTCCCATGTGTGCGTGCGGCACAATGACTGGATTGTATTTTTTCATTACTCCTCCATTATGAGACGTGAGCCAGGAATTTTCAGCTGCAAATAAAAATTCATCCAATTTGTTACTGTCTTCTTTGGCATGCAAATTGTTTGTTGCAGTCGCTGGGGAGGATGTTTTCTGTTTCTCAACCTTTCACAATTACATTTCCACCTCAAGCTGCTTTCTTATTAAATTTCTTTAAATTATTGATTGTGATTAAATGGATTTCATCATCATAATGAATTAATGGAACAGGGGAGGGCTGTGTCAATATTGGCACTCTGTCAGCAAGAGCAGCTGGATTTTTTGGGAGATGGAAACATTAAATATTTGGTGTTGATAAGCATGTTGAAGATGTATATTTGTGGAATTGTTAATTATTTTATTACTGATAGCACAAAGAAAAGGTTTTGACCATAACCATCTGATCTGATCACCCCTCCCCTCTCTGTGCAGGTGTTTCTGGCTCTAGGGTGTGATGTACTTATGTGACGTTAGAGGTGTTCAACATCCCTGTCACTTTGCCCTTTAGCAGAGCTCTGTGCAAATATAGTGCATTTGAAATTCACAGCGAGCTGCAGCCCTGCTGAGGGATCCGCAGTCTTGCTGAAGTGGGTCACGAGACATAACGTCTGCCAATTGCTATTTGTACCAACAAAACTGAACCTCTACTGTAGAGCAGAGTAGTAGTAGTAAACTGAGCAAACAGAAGCATGTCTTCCACAGAACACACCAAGGTCATGTCTTCAGGGGTATTTGGGGGTCTCAGCAAAGCAGCAGTTTATATTGTACAGTGAAAGACTGACCCTAGGTGAGTATTTTTTAGACTCAATACATTATTGTGACTCTATCTGGGCCAGTTATAAATCAAAGGATTCAGTATCTTTCCACCAGTTCTCGTCAGGATAAAGAGATCTTTGAAAGATAATTCAAAACGTACTTATATTCCGCTCGTGCCTTCAGTATGTCTTCAGTAAGATTCTGGATAAGGCAGCTGCAAATTTTGACATGCGAGCTGAGACCCAGGGTTTATAATATTTGGTCTTCATTTCATCTATTTCTGACTGCAACAGACTGAATGCAGCACATCCACCCCTTTCCAAGATATCCATGGATGTGGATCAATCACGGTTTGAAGTTTTTGCATCTTAAAACTAACATTTGCTATTTGTAATCTAATGTTGATGTCAGAATGCTTTGATGGTATGTGGAGACATCAGATGTAGGTCATGTGTGTCCTCTGACCTGCTAGTACATGGGAATATTCAACTTTTCCTAGTACAAGAGGTCACTCAGTATGGAACAGTGCTAAGGATTAAAGCAGTGGTACACTTTTGTTTTATGCGAAGCTAGGCTAAACGCCGGGATCTGTCTCCGTCTCTCACCCAGGTTTTCGATGGAGTAGTATCTCTGCTTGCTGTCCACCCTGACCGTCTCAGCGTAGGGACTTCCCACTCCGTAGCCGATGATGTAACCCCGGACAAGGATGTTGGGGCTGAGGGGCGGAGTCCAGGACATGATGATGCTGTTGGGCAGCGGCCTCACGTGCAGCGAGCTGGGCTGGTCGGGTACCTGACTCTCTGCAGAAACACCAACAGTGACACGTTAGAACAAAGAAGAGAACAACACTTTCCTGACTACGGCACTGAGCTCCACCACCAGCACGTACTGTACTTAAAGCAGCCTTAGCTAAGAGATCCTAACCCTGTTAGATGTGTATTAAACCCTAATAAGCCCTGACACTTTGTGTTATTCCTCAGCATCAGATTAGATCAGATTAGCGTACTCTCGGTCCTCAGGGGGAAGCGCTTCATATCACTTTATTGAGTGTTAATCCATTGAAATGAGATTTGCGTCTCCCTCTGTCCCGGCCTGTAAACACAGTTAGCATGGATGTGTTTGTTTTCCATCTCGGCAGCTTCCTGCTGACCAGAACAACGTCCTCCGAGCTTCAGCCTGAGGTCAGCTTTTCTGATTATCCTGCTACACGTTATTAGGTGACCGAGCTCAAAGAGGTGGCAACCTGCTTCTTTGCTTTCCTTTTTTTTTTTTTTTTTTAAACCGTATATTTTCTACATGAAACAACATGTTTCCAGATGTTATAGAACATCTGGGTTTTTGTCCTGGATGTGAAATAATTCTGGGTATAAAATACACAATTTTATAATCTTTTATTAATGCACAGTATTTATCTCCAGTGCTAACACTGAATACATATTGCTTCTCAACCACAGCTGTGATATACTGTATCTACCCACTTTAGACCAGTATTGTTTATATACTGCCTATAAATGATAAATGAGTGCTTAAAGCCAAGAGTTACCTTCTATTTTAAAAAACAGCCCCACTCCATTTCTAAACGAATATTCTCCAATACTTTCCTGCTGCCCTCTCCTTTCATGTCCTATCCTTTATCTAGTCTCTTCTCTTTTCCTTTACATTCGTTTCTGTTCTTTTCTCTCCCTCCTCCTCTTCCAACCTTCCTGTCCCTTCACTTCCCTGCTCCCTGGAGGCGAATCTTCCATCTATCCATCCGCCTCAACCGTTAAACTGGTTAAATATTTATGTGTGTGTTGAGACAGTGGAAGTATTTACATGCTGTTGTACAGATTGCTGCTACCACACACATACTCTATCTGTCTCTCACACACACACACACACACACATACACACGCACACACACACACACATACACACCGCGCAAACACACGCCCATGGTTTTGCATTGCATTTTCTAGGCCCTTACATTAACCTTAACCTAAATCTAACCATAACCACTAAAGTGTTAACCATCAGAGCCTCAGAAGTTGTGAGGACTGTCCAACAACAATGGCACTGAGCTAAAAAGTGACAAACAGAGACACAAGCACTTCCTCTCTTTCAGCCTTTTTCTCTGTTCTTACCATCCAGGTCGTTCTCTGGGGTCTCAGCTGTGTACCAGTCACTGACTGGACCTGTCCCATTAACCGTCATGGCTGCTACCTGGAAACTGTATTGACTGCCCTTCTCTAGACCTGTAGAGAGAGAGAGAGAGAGTGGGCATCTCTTTATGACTAACATTATAACTAACATTTAGCTACCTTAATCATTTGTATCTAAATGATGCAGCATAAAAATATAAACATTTTTTTTTAAACTAAAGTGGAGAAATAAACACAGTCAGCATTGTCTTTTTACATGTTAATTTAAACATATTCATATGACATCATGAACACAGACACAAAAGACTGTCTAAACAGTTAAACAACTGTACATGTTTCATTTTACCTTTTTGACTTATCAGATTTTCTGTACTTGTGACTGTGACAGTCCTGTGACTGTCATTCACAGAAACAGCAGCTAAGGCTTGTTAATAAAATCATTAGATACAAACAGATGGCAAAACGTTCATGTTGGAGTCTAAGGAGAAACACCTGATAAACCTTCATGACTGTTTATTTTTGTGTGAGTTTCCAAGCTCCACTTTTGTGGGAGACATCTATATGTTTTGTCCAACATAAACGATACATATATACATATTGTTGCTCTAACAAGTAAAATCAAAATTGCATCCTGAGTTTTCCTCCATTCATTTTTTAAAATCAGCTTTTGTTACATGTTTGTTACATTTTTTAGTTCTACTATTCTCTAAATAATAGGTCAGACAGCACACAGACAAGTTTCAACTGTGCTTTTAATTTCTTCTAACTGAGGATGTTTTACTGTGTGCTAAAATCCAATGTTAATACACGTGTTGCCCTGTTATCTGTTATCGCCAGTGGAGCAGCAATTTGTTTTTATTTATTGACATTTAGTTTTATATTCCCAGACAGTAGAAGGGGCTGATTATTGCTGACAGCCAGGCTTGCAGGAGGCAGATCAGATTCACAAACACACACAAACACAAACACCTGCCACTGGGGAATGAATTTCTGTGTGGACAGACAGATGAAGATAACCATCAGCGGAAAATAATGAAAATGAAGTTCAGTTTCATTCAAATCCTGCAAACCTCAAATTGAAATAATAGCTGGTGGCAGTTTGAATGCACGCACAAACATGCGTAGATGCGAAATCATGCAAATGCAAATGTTCTTTCACAGAAGAAAAAAGAAACACACTTGCACTGGGTCCACTGTGTGACCCACCCACATGCACATATCTCAAGGATTTGATCTTCTCTTTGTCTATGTGAACATTCATGTTGGGCAAATTTGTCAGGCTCAGGTGATGTTCAGTGAAAACAGAGGTTTGTAGTCTCCTTAAATCCCCACATGCGGAAACAATGGATTTGTTGAATCTACGTCCTTTCTCGTAGTGAGAATGGTAGTAAAAGAAAAAGTCTGGTTTTACTGAATATTGTCAAAGATAAATAGAGGGAGGATGTTTAAAGATACAGTAAGTCTGGTGATTTGTTACGGCATGTCTTTCCTATTGCCCAGAAATCCCATTAACAGACCAAATCAATGAATAACAACTTGTAACTGATCTATGCCATCCTGTGGTCCCACAGAGCACCACTGTTGTCCCAAAACTAATGCATACACTAGTGCGGCAAATGTACAGAATATAATGTGTAACTCAAGACAGCCCCCAACAAATACACCATTTCCTCACATCTGTGTAACATTGGAGATTATTTGAGCAAAACTAGAGAGCCCAGCTGTTCCAGCATACTGACCTTTTTTTTTTAATGGTCAGTATCTACTAATTCAAAGAAAGTAAAGTAGACATAAATCCACTTGCAGAGTCATACCTGTGAACAGATACCAGAAGTTGTTAGGTTCGATGGCCTCTTGATCTCCACGCCGACCAGTCTTCCTGTATTTGATCTTATAGGCTGTGATGATGCCGTTCTGGGTGCTGCGTGGAGGTGGCTGCCATGACACTTTGATGCTCTAAAAGCCAAGACAGGGAAAAGAACAAATAAACGAAATGTGCCGCAAAACAGCCTGTGGCATAAACGGCAGATTATGTTAGACGTGGAAAAGGCTAAGCGTGCGCCCCTTTGCAGCTTCATTCTGTCTCTTTGTAGCTTATCTTTGTGAGATTGTTTTGAATCTGTGTTGTTATGCCTTTTTAAGGTTTTTTTTTTTTTGTGTCTTTGTAGTTGATTTTGTAGCTCATATGGCTGTTGTTGTTGTGCTTCTTTGTGATCTGCATCTCCTTTTTTATCTTTGTAGTTGCTTTGTGACCCTGTGGTTGTTATTTTGGTGTCTCTCTGTGATTGCTTTAGTCTTCTTTTACATGTTGTGTGATTATTTTTGTACCTTGTCATTATTATCCAAATCACCTGTGTTGATCAAGATAAAATGTGTTCTACACTTTGAGGGATAGATAATGGGAATTACATGTGAAAGCCCATATTAGGACTGATTCACTGTATCTGAAATATAAAATTATTGTTCCAATGTAGTGGAACAATAGGGGGAAGTGAATCAATGAATTCACTTGATCACTTGCTTGATAAGATTGTACCACAAAACGATGACATGAATGCAGCTGTATATTTGACTGTGTTTGTGTTTTCATAACAACATGGTTTGAAATGGAACTGTGAACCTGCAGCATTTAGCACAGAAGCCCGTCTGGTTTCTCCTGTTTCTAGTTTAGTTCAGGCGACGCTGATGCTGACCTGCTGTCCATGTGTTTCTTTTTTTATTGAATCGTTATGTGGTGAAAGGCTGGTGTACTACCTGTTAGAAATTCACTGTTTCTACATGCTGTGTCTACATGCTATATATTGCACATTTTTCTGTGTCTTATTTGTGGGTGTGTGTTGTGTGAATTTTAATTACTTTATTTGCATGTTAACAACCCACCTCTGACACACAGACACACACAAACAGCAGATGTTTGCTCGGCCCCCAGCGTGCTCCTTTCTGTGAGGCAGCTGCCATCGACCGATATACTCAGTATGACCCTGTGTTTGTAGGTGGTCATTAATGAATGAAGATTAATTAATTTGAAAAAGAAAAAAAAAGATCTCCATTGTATAGACTTCCTTAACTTCTTTTTCTTTTGTCAACATGTATTATACAGTTGCCAGGAGGTGGTTGGATTGGATGGCAGGGGTATAAAGTGCAGGACTGTCCCACCAGAGAGTGAAGTTCACACCCTATATCAGGATTTCCTTATTATACTAATAGAGAACAGAGTCCCATTTACATTTAGTTTGTTTTTTTTAAATATCAGTTTTGTAGTTATATAGGCATAATTTAGGGGGCAGGGTTGTTTCTTACCTACGGACATTGTGACATGTACAAGAGGAGCAATGAATTAAATCATCGACCATGTGGTCAGTGGACGAACTGCTCTACTTCATAATACATGAGGTTGTCTTTGTGGGATTGTTTTCAGTGTGAAAGCAATATTTTCTTTTGTCATGGTATGGGTTTCAGTAACAGCATGAAATTAAGTGGATTGTCGTTTAATACAAAACATGCACAGCTCAGAACCAGACGGCCACTTACACATGTACAGATTGTATCACAGCCATTCACACATCTGCTGTTAATGTCATTTTAAAACGCACGCGCTCAGAGTGATGGTGTGTGCATCCCCCCCCCCCCCCCCCCCCCCATCAGCTGTGGGGTATGTCATCAGGCCAACGAGCAGTTTAGATATTCAGCCAGTGTTACTGTGACGGTGGCCACAGAGGAATTCATTAACATTTAGCTGCACCTGTTCTCTCTGCTGCTCCTCATTCTACTAATTGATTACAGCAGAACTGATTACTGAGACGGAGGAGCAGAGAGGCAGAAGGATGACGGGAGAGGAAAAGAGGAAAGGGGAAAAACTGAATACAAGTGTGTGTCGGCCAAAGTCCTCCATATTGTCTTTCTCTCTGGTTGGGCATCAGCATGCGGTTCATTAACTAATTAGCCACTTTGACAGCACACAGTTGGATGTGAGGTATCCATGGAAACAATACAGAAAGTTACATCCAAGTTGGAACAACTCCCACAGAGATATGAAGAGGGGAAACTATGCATGAAGAAGGACAGCACCATTACACTGGAAGGAAACAACAACAGCTATCCTGATTGTGTCTTTGGGCTACTGTTACTATTTAAAAAAAAAAAAACACAGTTTCAGTTCTACTGCCTTTATTGCTGCTGCTATAACTACTAATACTGCTTATACTGTTTCTATGAATGCTGCTGCTACTATGACTATTAATGCTGCAGTTATTGTTTGCCATTACTCATACTACTACTTCCATTACTGCTGCTATTATTGCAGGTACTGGTGCTGACATTACAGCTATTACCGCTGCAATTACTGTTACTCCTGCTGCTGCTCCAGTTCTTACTACAGCTATTACTGTTCCTGTGGCTACAGCTATAATTGATGCACATTGCTTTTGAGTCTCCTTGACTTAGCTATGTTTCCTACTTTGTACCTCAGTTGCTATAATTATGCTACTAATATAATTAAATAATTTTTTGCATCTCTAACTGATCCATGCAATCCCATCTCTTCTTTCCTACAGTAAAGTGTATTCATTAACTAACTTTTTATTTCAGTGTTTCAGATGTGTGTGTGTTGCCACAGACAGTGTCCATCTCATTGGCTCACACCAGACCTACACTGTACATTGCTGATTGCCCACTATCCACCTGCTGCTAACGAAACAGCTGAACCACAGTCTGCAAGTCATTAAGTTGTTGAGATTCGTCTCTTTCATGGCACTGACTGAACCAAATGGGCTCCGTGGATCAATTAAGCCTGTTTCAGATGTATTTCCTTTCCATTTGTGAATTAGAGGTGAAGTGGCCTCAGGCTGTACTGTAACACAGTCATTTCTCTGTGTTTTTTATGTGTGAGTGGAGCACGAAATGTCAGGAGCAGAAGCCTCTGCTTTAGCTGCTTTGTATTCAGATGTAGTTGACATTGTAAAGCAGCCGGCCAATAGAAGCCATGGCCTTGTTCATCGCCTTCAAACAGACCGAGAACCTCCGTCTGTTTTCATTTAGCCTCAGAGGATATGAGGAACATGCAGAAAGGACTGGAGAAAGATAATAATGAGTATGAGTTATTTGCTTTATTGTGCCTTAACATTATGCTCCAAATTACTTGGTAACACATATAACAGTTACCTTTACTATCTCCTTCTGATTTCAGTTTATGTTTACTTAATTTTACTTTATACTAAATTTTAGTATCAGTGTACTAATAACAGTTAAGTTAATGTTGTTTAAATTAACTCAAGTACATGTTCCAGGGGGATAGATTGAGTTAACTTCACTGTAGAAATTCCAAAAGCTCAAAGTTACTTCAACTCCTGTTGGTCTGTCTGTCACTTATTCTGTGACTCAGTCTGTCTCAGCCTCGCATCATTTGACTTAACTGTAGCACAGACCACACTTCACTTGCTGTATGGACAGAGTGAATGAAGGTGCAGTGTTTACAATTCAATCGTCCCTTTCTCGTCTGAAATCACACGCCTCCACCCACATAGCGTTGTTGCACATGTAAATACAAACTCATTTTGTGTCATGGACAACATCAAAGACTGTGTGGTGTACAGTGGGACTGCATTTGTTAGAGTTCTTCGTAATACTCTGTGTGACAGGTCTGATTTGTCTACAAACCACTTGCGGTTCTTGACTTTATATAATTTTCCTCACATAAACCTCCTGCTTCTTCTCCTGCTCTCCATACAGAAAGTGTTATTTAGAGGCTCCTGTGTTGCTGATGCAGGAAAGATCATATTGCTGGTGCATTTAGTGTTTAGAAGTACAGTTAGTATTATTGTATTTCCAGCTGTACTTTGACTCTTTGTACTTCTGAGCATCGATCGGATGAAAACACTTTGAAGAAAAACAAAACTCTAAACTCAAACTGGAATTAATTCAGTGGGTTTCTCCCCTGTTTCTGTATGCGGAGCTGCAGTGTGAGAGCTGCATACAGAGCTCCTCATCCACTCTGTGACCTACACACACACATGCATGTGCACACACACACACGTGCGCGCGCGCACCCAGCCAGGTGAGTAAACACTCCCTGAATTCAATCTGTGATTGTTTGTTCACGTCCTCTGGGTGAGAGTTGCAATCACATCGACCGTGTGTGTGTGTGTGTGTGTGTGTGTATGTTTGTGTGTGTGTGTGCGTGTGTTAATGTCCTCTGGGTAAAAGGAGCAATCACACAGAAGCCAGACTGTCTCTATTTGCTCTGCAATACAACATGCAACACCATGCTGCACCATGCGGAGTGAGTATGTGTGTGTGTGTGTCTGTGTGTTCATAAAATAAACAGCTGTTGGGTTTTAGAACAATATATTAAAAATATACATGAAGGCGTGTTGGAGCATTTGGTCCTCTGTGTACACAGACTATCTTAAAAGATTTTAAAGCAATTTAAAATGTTGTGAGAGATAGCGTTTGGATCCAGTTATAATTTGATGTGTCCAGTGCTGAGAGACAAACACCGTGTGCGTTACTGTCAAGTGAAGTTTTTTAAAGTTAAGTTGCGAGGTTGAAATGCATCATGCAGAAAATAAGACCCCAGACACAAGCATCATGGGAAATGTAGTTCTTGAATAACAAACCGATGGTTATATTGTTAAGATTAGCTTATCTTGTGCTCTGGGATCAGACTACTGACTTCCTAATCACAGGACTCTCCCTGGTCCAATCAGACGCTCGGCTGTTTACTGCTCTGTCTTATTGGCGGTTGTACTCCTGATGAGGTGGGCGGAGAAGGAGAAGACAATTTGAGGGTAAAACAGAACTGATGAACGACAACAAACTGATGATTATGTTTCTGTATCTGAGGCTGTAATCATCCTGTTACCACGGCGATACGGTGCAAAAACAGCAGAATGAGGGAATGTGATGATGGTAATTATCCTTGTTCGCTGACATCATCAGGGTTGGTGGATGAGAGAGAGAGAGACGTATTTCAGGCAGCGAGGCTAATGGACAGATGAATGGATGGTTTCACAAAGTGACTGCACATCTCAAGTGAGTGAAAGACTCTCCGGCGGGATGAATGAGTGAAAACATGAGCAAGTGAATGAACAAGTAACTCATGAGATTAGGTGACAGACAGATTGAATGGAATAAGTGACAGCATTAAAGAATGAAAGACAAAATAAATGTATTCATTCATTCATTTGTAAGTAACTGGGTGTATTAAATGAAAAACTGCACAAATGGGTGAACACATGAGTGAAAGAATGGATGGTAGTGGCTGAATGAGTCAAAGGACAACTACAGGGTGTGTGTACTTTCTGAATTTTAGATACCTCAGTACATTTTACACTCTAACACACACTAACGACTCTGTGTGTGTGTGTGTGTGTGTGTGTGTAAGGGGGTCAAAGTTCCAACTGGCTGGAACTTTTAAAATCAAAACTCTTTTCTTTCCTCTGACACAAAGGTCACATGCAGCAGCTCTTCATGGATCAGAAACTTGCCTGAAATAACTGTGCAGCTGAACTTCACTCAGTAAAACTGTGTTAGATCACTACGTGGAAAATCAAGCTGGGTTCTTTCATAATAATAACAACCCCAGAGGACATTCGGTGCAGTCATTACACAAATAAGCAGCAAGAGCTTCGAGTCTGGAGAAACTCAATTCAATCTGAATCAGTTTTAACCACTTTGTTTCAGTAGTATTTTCCAAACACATGGTCATATCTCACATACAACCGCAAATACAAAAAAGCTGGGACACTGTGTAAAATCTACATAAGAACAGAATGCGATGACTTGCAGATCTCGTACAGCTACAGTCTATATAGCAGTGTTAGTATTTCTCTCCAGTTATTGGATTTCTGGTCATTTTATTTGATGCAGTTTTTAAATCTCGTCAAAGATTGAACTCAAGACTATTTTGGTGTATAGGAAATTCAAAAGTCATCTGGATTTCTTAGAGTTTGTTGAAGAAGGAGAAAAGGGAGGCTGTCAACACAGCCGAATCCTTATACAGATGTTTTTTATTTCCCCTGACCTCTCATGAAATTAGAGAAAGGAACAAGGCCAGATAGCAGTTGTGTCCTGTTGCATCCACCTGTCTGAAAAACAAGACTAGAAAACAAGGTGGACTTAATAACAGTATTTTAAAATGCTTTCAGGACCATATCTGTATTTCCTAAAGTGGGAAATGCATGGATAAGAATGGCAAAAGTGTGTGCTTGACAAAGGTGTAAAAGGAGTGTAGGAAATGACGGTGTGCACAGCTCCTCATTGAGAGACTTTAATCGAGAGTTTTCATAATGGACTGTGTTAAACCTTATTTAATGTGCTCTGAAGTCAAACGAACACTTCACACTGAGCTCAGCTGGACCCTTCACTACTGGATCTTTTAATTAATGTTTAAATGAGTCTCCAGGTTCTCCAGACAAACACACATCTAAGTCCTGCAGAGACTCAATGGGCGCTTTATTCCCCCCAACGTGAACCCTCCCAGAACCTGGATGTTCCCACAAATACACTCCTGAGCCTGAATCTGACAGCCGCAGAGACACTGACCCTTGCTGGACTCTCCGGAGAATTCTGGGTAAAAAAAGAAAAACAAGGCCTGACATACTGTAAACTCTGGCTATGTGTTCAACCAAGCATTCCAACAACACACTCCTGACAGTAACGCCCCACTGACTGGAGGAAAGTTGGGGAAATGTCAAATTTGTCTGAAAACTTGGTTTGACAGCAGACACTTGACAAGAGCAGAGAGATTCACATTTTCTCTTCCAGCAGAAAGCTCCAGAGAAGCTGACTGAGGCCGGACCAACACACACACACACACACACACACACACACACACACAACGTGTGACTGCGTGTGTGGCAATTAAGCAGCGAGCTGCAGGAGTTCAGCACAGTTCGGAGTTCACCTGCAGTTTTTATGTGCTTTTGCCTTTAGGAAACAACATTTGTGCTGTGGAGTGCTGGTGTTTTTACACAATACTTAAATTTTCTAGTGGCTAAAATAAATGACATGGCTTCTACTACTTCTTGCTGCATGTTTTCCATTTAATGACGACCCGTGGTTAAGAATATTGTGACAGCTAAAAAAGAAAACAATGAAAAAAACTTAAAATTTCAAGGAAGTGAAGTCCAGCAAAGACTCAAACTAGCTTCATTCTTTAAGTCTAGGCTTTGAGTTTTTACAACATTGAATTTCTGCCTTGTTAACTAACACCACCCTAGACTAACATAGTATTTAACATTGAACATGAACTAAAACTATGAAGCATTAGATATGCATGAGTATATAGCATAGCTTTTGCATTAATAATTAATAGAAAACAGTTAAAAATGCCATTATACATACTTTATGCTCTCGATGAAAAAGCATATTTACAATGATAATTGCATTTACAAACTTTGAGATGATCGATTTCTCATTTTAAATTACATATAGGAGAGGTTATCCAGGCAGTGTTGTTGGTTCATAAGATCGTTTACAATGTAAGTACAAGATAATTATTAATAAACTAAATAAATTACATGAATTTTCACATCTAATTGTTTAGACATAATGTTACTGAGTCTGTCAATACAAGTTTTATAAACACATGTTAATTAATTAGTTAACTGATTCAGGTTGTGAATGACTTGTTTATGACTATTTATGGGAGCTCCTCCAGAGCGAGGACTGTAAGCGCAGTGTAAAGCTTTTACAAAGGAGATTTAAAGGCTCGGTCGCTTTTACAGAAAAAGAAGAAAAATAAAATACAGAGTGAAACAGATCAGAGAAAGATTTATTTCAAGATGCAACAAAAAATAAACCAACAACTAAATAAACTAAAAGTAACATTCTCAAATAGTGCTTGAGAGTGTGCAGTTATTCTATTTGTGTGAACCCATCAAGTCTGTGTGCTGTGTCTATTGGTTTAAAGTCTTCCTGTTTTATTTTTGTCTGTTACAGCTTTGCTGTATTGCCAGTAGTTCAAAATCTTTATTCCTGCCAATGCCCCCATAAGACTTTTGTTAATCAATTTAGGTAATAAGCACAGGGAACCTTCCAGATCAGACTATGCTTCCTGATGGGTGAAGGTCTCTGCTGCTTTAGATAAAGCATTAGAGACATATGAAAACGCCATTACTTCTCAGTTGTGATTGGTACACTGAAGCTAGGAGGTGACGCTTTACCTATATTAAGTGTACATGTTGTACAATAACTGAGCAGCTTTCTACTCTCCGCTATGTTCAAATCTCTGTATTTTTAATGAAACTGTCGTTTTCTGTCAGTCTCATCCATAGGGAGGTCAGTGTGTCATGTACTTTAAAAAATACGCCTGATTTTTAAACGCGTCTCATGAGGCTTTAAACTGTCAAGCGGCTCTGAAATCGCTGATCGATCAGCCCTGACCTGAGAGCTGATCAGCGGAGAAATATCAATCACATGCAGGGAAATGAACGGACAGAAACGAAATGAGGTCAGCTCTCCACAGACAGTTCCAACCTCCTCTTTATGGACATAAATTATGAGCCTATCTGGAAACATCCATCATCAACATCCCATCAGCCACTGCTTTCTGAGCAGGATGAATAATTCTTATGACACAACCATATAATGAAATGTGTTGTTTCTAATTCTAATCTTATCTGTACTCTAAAGCTCTACCCACATCTATATCCTTACATGTCTGACAATATAGTCAAACAGGTAGAGACCATACAGATGATGAGACACTGAAACAGGAGAGATAATCGGTCTCATCTGAAACTCTTATACATCTTTCATAACTAGTATTTTTTTATTTTTATTCTTTCATCCAGCACCATTGTTTTCCAAGGTCTCCAGGCATTGTGGTGTTCCTGAGCTAACCAGGGTGTACTTGAAGAATGTACCAAATAGCAGTTGTCCACACCTGATGTTTTAGCTCTTGCTCTGATGGATTAGTTTTGATTTTTCAGCCTAACGATGGCAGATTCCAAATACAAATACAAGATTGTGAATCAACTCTAGTCCTTTTTATGAGTTTATTGGTAAATGAGCCAAAAAGTGAAGAACACACACCTGGAAATGGAACAGAGGAACAGCCAATGTAATAAATATTTACGAGCCACCGACATTGGCGTACAATGAATAAAAATGACTTAGATCAATATTTTTCAGTAACCTTTAAATTAAAGTCAACAAGCTCCATTTTAGCACTTGTATAATTTAAAATCTTTTGTGTTGTCATAACGACACATAATTAATAAAGATTGTGTCACTGTCTAAACATATACACCTCTGACTGTGCTTCAGACAATAGGACCAGAGGTAGTATTCTAATGTAAAGCTATCTATGTGTCACCCATGTAACTTTGTTAGCAGGTCTATGCCATGTTTTACACACATGGGTGGTCTACGGTAATAACTTTTACCTTGCTTAATCATTCAGTTACAGATTCACCATCTGTGATTCACCATGTTAAAAAAAAGGCTGCGTACATCAAAACAAACACTCATAGCTGTAAGAGGAAAGTAGATTCGTAACGGTCTGTTTTGCGGGTCTGCACGTGCTGCACGTGCTGCATCTAATTTGCAGCACATCTTGTATCACATGATCTCAAACCTCATTTATTATTGAAATGTGCTAATCCAGCACCAGAATCTAAAAACACTCCGAGATTTCTGGTGGTTCTCTCCACACAGACTCCAAGTTAAGACAGTGAGATCATTTCCACTGCTGTCGAAATCTCCAAATCCCATTTCCTATGGATCATCAAAATAAAATCAGGGGTGTCAGCAGGACTAACATAGGGAGCTCTGAGTTTGTGGCCAGATTGCTAAACTCTGGTAGCAACGCTGCCGTGCACATTTAAATGCACCCTGATGTGAACATACATCTATTATGGGATCATGTAATACTAGTTATTTGCTAGAATAATTTGCAAGATGTCAATTCACTGCCTTTGAGAGCATTTTCTAGAAATCCAGAGTTAATTATCTATGTATAGATCATTACACTGCTGTACAGTAATCTTTGGAGTTCTGCATATTTTTGCATCCCAGAAAACAATTTTCCTCCAGCTTGGACTCTTCTGCCTGCTCATTAAAACTGCTGCTATTTGACATGCAATAATAGTTATTACTGGATGTTACCTTGCTCTGCTCAAGGCTAGCTTTCTACAACTGTGCAATATGTCTTTGTGTGTGTGTGTGTGTGTGTGTGTGTGTGAGTGTGAGCGAGTGTGTGTCCATTTAATTTTCTTCTTTTACTTCCTTTTCTTTTTGAGCTGTTGAGAAACTAATATAGAAATATTCACAAGACAAATGCTGTAGACTTAAAATAAACATGTAAGTAATAGACTGTTGTTTAGTCTATTTTTGTGTCAGTTTAAGCAAATGAACCCTGTTGGATTATTGGACAATGCCAAATAAGCTAGAAATATTTTTTTTTTCTGTTATTTCATGAAATATGCATATCCTGTCTGTTTTCAGAGTACTCTCAGAGTGTGGATGTTAGGGATGATGCTTCAAGGATTTTAACAGCCCCTAATTGTCTCTGTGAGTTGTGTGTAGGTGGACAGGTCAAATCAGCAACCAACTTTAAACTTGCCACTGTTCTAAAAACATCAGCATGCACCTGTCTCTTGCACCTCATGCGGCTTTTCTGTTTACCATCTCTGACTTCCCATATACTAGTATTGAAATGTTCTGTTTTCCTTTTTGAGGATCACATTACATCCATCATTAAAATGAGGCCACATCACAAAGGAGCAAGCAACTGTTGACTAATGGCGGTGCCACAGTTTAAATGTGCGTCAGAAGAAACAGTTATCAATCATAAGTAAAACATTCATGGTTCATATACTTTGGGCTTCGTCCCTCTGAGGGCCCAGTGCAGGTCAAGTCTTTAAAAGTGTCCGTTTTTAAATTGATATCACTATAAATGACACAGAGTTGAAATTGCTGTTGAAGTGTAGAGAAAGGACAGAAATAAAGTTAAGAAATGTAAACTCACCCGGGACAGGACGACCTCTAAAGTAATGTTCTGAGGTGGCGCACTGGGTACTGCAGAGAACACAGAAAACACACAACTTATTCATGAGTCAAATACGACACCAACACCTTGGATTTTGAATCAACTGATTCAAAAGATTGTGCTGTTCTGTAGGCTACTGTGAGCACTGGTTTTCCACATGTGGGTCACAGTGAAATAGTTAGTCTTTGAAATAGCCCTTCAATGGTATTCTTCTGAACTTTTATATTTTTTTATAGTGAAATGCTCCTTTACTTAGATTACCTCCGCTGGCCCTCTGTCTTATTATGCAAATGAGATGTGACCCCCCACGCCTGTATGCGGAAGCGAATATGACGTTCTGGTTACCGCGTCCTTCTTCTTATCGCCCTGGTAACAAGGAGGTCCTTTCTATCAGGATGTTGTGAAAGGTCAGTTAACAAATTTGTGTAATTAACTGTGCTAGGCTCATTCTGTTAGCTTTTTTGGTTGATAATACTATAGTAACTAAGTAACGTTAGTAGAACGTAACGTTAGCTGTAAATAATATTTGCACAGACGTACAAACATTTCGATAGATATTGATACTGGGAGAAAAGCTCACATTTTTTAATAGAATTGTGCAAAGGTGTCTATAAGATTATAACGTCAGGTGTATGTTTTTTATTTTATTTAATTCACACTAGGTCACTAGCGGTGACTACAGGCATTTACTGCTAAGAGCAACACAACAGTAAGTGTGGTTTGCTTTATCATATCACATTTATTGTGACGTTTACAGCAAACAGTCTTAGTGATAATTTAAACTTGTTATACCAAGCTGCTTGTACCATTGTTGGGGTAAAACTACCACAGAAAAGTTGACATTTGACAGATATTATCAAGCATTTATTGACATCACCAGTAGTTGCACTTTACAGTGTTACCATTGTGGGTCCTCAAGGACCCCCTGTCCTGCTTGTTTTCCAACTAGCCCTGCCGTGCACACAGGTAATGACCGGGATCAGGTGTGTTCTTCCAGCATGTGGTTGACTGAAGATGCCTGATCCAGGTAATCAGCTGTGGGAGAGGCAGAGATAGTAGGAAAACTAGCAGGGCGTGGGGTCCTTGAGGGCCGGGTTTTAAAACCCTAAACATATCACTAATTGCTATGATATGAAATATAGTACTGATAACTCAAGTATGCACTCAACTGATAATAGTAAAGAGCTGGAGACTAAAATACAGTAGTTGATAGATCTTTACATGACTTAAAATAAAAATGTATTTAACAATATTTAATATTTTTTTTATTTTCTCTTCACACTTCATGTTTTGAAGTCCTGTAGTGCTGATGCCTCCCTGATGGTAGGAAATAAGCTGTTAGTTCAATCCGTGTGGTTCATGGATTCCCAGCAAGCAAGACTCGTCTGGTTGCTTATGCTGTGCACACAGGTCCTCTTGTGACAGGTTCAAAAGAAATGTTTTCAAAGATGATCCATAATCCACATCCCGCCTGTAATCTGAGACACACAAATAAGTGGTTGGTATTTTTTACTAAATAATGACAATTTACATATTTTCTTGGACTAATTTATATTTATTTTATTTTTAACTGTTCTGTGTCACAAAGTACAAGAACTACAATAAACACCACATGTAAATTACAAAGGTGTTAAAAAAATACAGGAGATGACAAATGTGAATTTTGTCATTAAAATAGAGCGTGAGCCAAAGAGTCTTCAAGTACAGCAAAGATAAAACAAGTCAAAAATGTTATTAACAGCAGACTAAAGGCAATTTTCTCAAAAGGACCTGTAGATTTGTTGTGAGCAAAATATTGGAGGAGGTTTCACATCCTTCAGGATCCTTTTGTTAGAATTTTGTCCAACATGACATGATAACTAAAAGGGAGAAAAAAGTGCGTATTAGTAATGACAGTGTTTGTGCTAGCTCTGTAAAACACCGTTAATTGAATGAATAGCTATAATTGTCAGATATACACTGTGGAACTGCTGCTGAACCCCATCATACAAGGTGTGTCTGCCCTCAGTAATAGAAATGGAAGTAGATTAAATAACATGTTAGTATGCAGCAACACAGTGTAACAACAGCTGAATCCTCTAAATAACAGAACATAAGAAGCTTCACAGAGGGAGAAAAATATCGTGATACTGAATTCGAAATAGAGAGCTTTCTTTTAGATAATGATCTGGGATATATTTGAATAACTAACATGTCTGTTGACTCAATCTGGATCCCCCTCCTCAATGTCCATTTGACATCTTTGATAGTTTCTTTGTGGGTGTTTTCAGGACACAGTCGCCTGATGACGTGTAGCAGTAATGAACCTTTTACGGAACCAAACATCAGAAGAAATGACACCACACTCACAGTCACTGCACTCGTGTGAGGCTGAAGACTCCTCAGAGACAGCTGTGTACCAACAGTTCACAGTGATGTCTCTGTTTGACAGGAAACCTCCTTGTATTTGAGTAATTGGGATGTGCCCCCCTGTATAGAAATACACTTGTTACATTTACATTGTGGTTCTCCTACACATATAATAGCTATGTCACACAAGCTGTAGGTAGCTGACGATTGATAAGCAACATTTTAATAAGATACAAAATAATGATATTATAGTATTAATAATGGAATAACCTAGTAACACGTAGAGCACAGCACGAATTTCACTCGTCATAACATAGATCCACAAGCCTACATAGCTGTGAAATACAAACAACAGACCTGATAGTTGTAAGAAACACAACCATGGTGTTTGTGTAACTCACTACATACCGACAACTAATAAACCCGTCGTATGACCGTTTAAGATTTTGAAATAAAGGTACATATTCTGTCTGTTGTTAGCATAACGTGATAATTCATTACAGTTACTACACATCTATATATCAAAAATGCACTTACTGTTGGAGGAGTAGTGAATGGATCACTGACTGTTGGAATTGATCCCGGCCTCAACCTCAGTTTTGATGCAAACCCAGCGTTGAACGCACCTTAATTCTCAAAGCAGTCGGAGGTGAAGTGATGTCCACAGACATACAAAAACATCCTTCCAGCACTGGTCCTTTTATTTATTATTATATTATTTATTATTGGGACATATCTTTTTCGTTGAGAATTGTGCCATGTCAATACTATTGCAGCGAGTCAGCGCAATGGAGAGAATCCATGTTTGGGCATGGTTTGTCTCAGCGGTTATTGGGCCAAGCCTGTGTCACGTGAATTCTTCATGACGTCAGCAGCGTTTTAGGAGAGGAGCGGACTAAACAGCAAAATGTGAAAAAAAGGAGGAAGTGTCCAACATACTCTGTGTGTGTCTACATGCAACCTAGAGTAATATAAATGTACTGAAATGTCCAAGAAGTGGAATTTGCATATTAGGTGACCTTTAATACAGCAGCCTTCCCTCTTGTAAATTAATGAAGATGATGGAAGATGCAGGCGATGAAAGCTCAACCAAACAAAAGTCATGAAAACAAAATACATGAAATATGAAAAACAACAACGTCTCGGTGACAAAAAAACACTAGTCACAGCAGGAGGAAGTGGATGGAAAGAATGACGATGGAGAGGCAGCAAAGGGAGCAGAAGAAGGAGCAGCAGCAAGTGGGGCCGTGCTGTCTCGTAAAGCACAGACAAACTGTGACGTTCAAACTGAGAACTGAGAAGTGTTTTGGTTTGAATGAACTCTGCGTCTGTCCAAGCTGACGCCCAATTAATTGTCAGCAGCTTATCTATTGATTCAGCTGCTGTGTGTGTGTGTGTGTGTGTGTGTCAGTTTTATTGTGAATTCAATTAGCCACAAGTCATTGTTATCATTGAGACACAGCCGGGAGACTCACAATACAGCTTCACAATGTGTGTGTGTGTGTGTGTGTGTGGGTGTGTGTGTGTGTGTGTGTGTTTCAGATCATTTTTCTGCTGTGATTGCAGCTGGACAGATGCCTCCATTCTCTCTCACTGTCTATGTGTGTAAGTTGATTAACAACAACATTCCCATCTGTGCACCAGTCAGCAGCTGAACTTCAATTGAGAGACAAACTTAAAGACCCAGTGTGTCGTCTGGTTGTAAAGCAAAGCGTTGCCGGGTCCACCATCAAAAATGCAAAACTCCCCAACAGGAAGCTGTTATCACTCCCTAACTGACTGACGGGTCTTTTAAAGAATGAGAAAAAGCGAGGAGAGCGGGACTAGTCCTATGGAACGATAGGGGAACTCTACCACTCCAGTTAGTGGGGAGTGTGACTGCATGAGAGAACGTGCCCCCATTGTTGCACTTTGACACTGTGCTGTTTTTGGTCTTAATGAATACATTGGTTATCTGGTTTTCCGTGTGTTTTGGAATGAAAGACGCCAAGTCAGTGTTCCCTCCAACCAATTACTCAGTCACTATCAAGCACCTGCACTCCGGCATGGTGCAGAATTATGAAAATCAGAAGCACGCGCCGACGACGAGCTACAATGCAAGTGAGAACGTTTGGGGGGTTTCGATGGTTTTAGTAATACTCAACTGCAAATTTAGTCCCAAAATCTAAGCAGATTTCCAGAAAACTACAAAGAAGTTCATCTTGCAGAACAAGCTAAATGAGACTTAAACTTAAAAAATGATACATTCTGTTTGTCTAAGATTTACTTCTATTGATGCAATAACTTGGCTCAGGTTTAGGGTTAGGAATTAGGGTATGCATTATATCAATTAGTGTCCTCACAGCTATAGAAAGCCAAATATGTGTGTGAGTGAGTGTGTGTGTGAGTGTGGAGTCTATTACTGTGTCAAGCTGAGCGGCTAAATTGATGCAGGTCTCATCTCCTTGCTTAATTAAAGACCTCCGAGTCGTCTAATGAAACTACTGACAGCAGGAGAGAGAGAGAGAGAGTCATGAGAGTTCATGTCTATGACAATGTGTGATACTGAAAGAAAATGTATAGTGTGTTGCCGCTGCTTGACTCCTTCATTTCGCTACTTTCATCCAAACTAATAGCCATCTACACAGGCACACACGTGTGCACGCGCATGCACACGGTGTCAGATAATAGGTGTCACCTGGTCCAGCGGTTTTGTGGTCTCAGCTGAACAGCAGTGGCACTTCAAACTGGGACCAGCTCTAAGCAGTCAGGCTGCCAGCATCATTAACACTTCCATCTACTAAACGCGGTGTGTCTGAAATCAGCTGCCTCTTCATATATGTAGGTTGTCTTGGTTTAACTGATTTATTTGGTTGAAGTAAAATCAATATAACCGAGCATCAATCTCTTAGCAGACATCAGCTTGTATAAATATGGATTATTTTTATAGGGAATGTTCTCATTTCTACAACCAGCGACGTAAAGGTCAGTGAAAAGCGAAACGTTCATCTCTGTGATCAGGGCTGTGGCTACCAGTGTAATCGTGTCTTTGGTATTTTGGAAGGAGTCTGTGTTTAAAAAAATGTAAGCTTTTATTTCCAGGTGCTTACGTCTGGATCAGATACACAACTTAGAAGGTAGCACCTTTAAATTTGAACCAACCCGTTCTTCATGGGAGCAAAAGTATTAAATAGAGTTAAAATAGATTAAAGTGAACAAGACTTAATATTCAGTTCCACATCATTTGCCTGTTTAGTACACCAGTGGTTTCTTTCTTCTTCAAGACATTCCATATGGTTGTACTGGTTATGGCCAATGTTTATGCAATGGCTATGATTGTTTTTCCATCTTCTCTCAGCTTCACAGTTGCTTGTTTTTTACCCATAGACAGCTCTCTGGCTTTGTTGGCTACACTTCTTAACTATTATTGATTAAATAATCAATGTAAAAGGACACACATGGGCAACAAAACACACCTGTTCACAGTTCCAATATGTTTGGGGTTCAAACCAAAGTGTTTTATGTTCTGAGTTGTCTGAGTCAGATCCAGGCGTAAACACCTGGATTTTGCCCCCTTGTACAGTGATTCTTTGTTGTTTCTGTACCCCTAATTTTCTTGTTTGTTACTTTATTGCCCACCGTTCTGGTAGTTACTTTGTTTTTGTATTCAGGCTGTTTGTGTGGTGTCCTTTTGACACTCCCCTATATAGATATAGGGGAGTGATAGATCTATCTTTCTATCTATCTATCTATCTATCTATCTATGTACATGTATCTACATCTATCTATGTACATGTATCTACATCTATCTATCTATCTATCTATCTATCTATCTATCTATCTATCTACATCTATCTATCTATCTATCTATCTATCTATCTATCTATCTATCTATCTATCTATCTATCTATCTATCTATCTATCTATTCTATCTATCTATCTATCTATCTATCTATCTATCTATCTATCTATCTATCTATCTATCTATCTATCTCTCTATCTATCTACATCTATCTATCTATCTATCTATCTATCTATCTATCTATCTATCTATCTATCTATCTATCTATCTATCTATCTCTCTATCTATCTACATCTATCTATCTATCTATCTATCTATCTATCTATCTACATCTATCTATCTATCTATCTATCTATCTATCTATCTATCTATCTATCTATCTATCTATCTATCTATCTATCTCTCTATCTATCTACATCTATCTATCTATCTATCTATCTATCTATCTATCTATCTATCTATCTATGTACATGTATCTACATCTATCTATCTATCTATCTGTCTATCTATCTGTCTATCTATCTATCTATCTATCTATCTATCTATCTATCTATCTATCTGTCTATCTATCTATCTATCTATCTATCTATCTATCTATCTATCTATCTATCTATCTATCTATCTATCTGTCTATCTATCTATCTATTTATCTATCTATCTATCTATCTATCTATCTGTCTATCTATCTATCTATCTATCTATCTATCTATCTATCTATCTATTTTCCGGTCACCCCTGCCTTGAGCCTCCCCTATTTTTGTGACAGTAGGACTAAAGAGCTCAGCATTTCTGATATACACATGCTTCACTATTTTGGATGGATAGCAAGGGGTACTAGCTTTGGGAAGAACGTTGGTAAAATGGTAAGATGAGGAGAAATGTTGAATTAATTAAAAAAGGAAAGGAAAAGACAGAAACTGCGTGACTGCTTTGCTTTAGTAGATGTACTTCTTTAGTAATCCATCACTGTTGTAACCACTGAATGTTCCCTACTCTGCAGGAGCATAGATTTTAGAACTTGTGGTGCTCTTGAAGCGAGACCCAGCTTTTCAATACAACAATAACTTCATTCAAAAAATGAATGAATTCATCATGGTAAGATTTACTTGTTAGGACAGCACGGGTGAAACGCAGCTGCTGTGCCCCTGCTAACCTGATAAAAGGTCAAGAATAGGTACAAGCAGCAACTAATCAAACTGAGTTGGCTCAAAAAGATACTGTAACAACTTCATCACACTACATCAAGCTACGACCTGGAGACTTCGAACTTACCGTCTGAAAGGGTTGTTACGCTAATGGTCTCTGAGGTGGTGCCCGGTCCATACCGGTTGATCGCCAAAACCCGAACTGTGTACTCTGTGAACTTATTGAGTCCCTCCATCTTGAAGTTCAGTCCGCTCACCTCCACACTCTGAACACAAACATGCAGAGGTAGTTACACCTCAAAAAGTCAGAGCAAAAATGATTTATATGACATTTTAAATAAACCTCCATATTAATCCCTTGTGTTCCATGTGGCTGACCTGCTCCTTGCTGGACGGGCTCTCGGTCCACAGAAGTCTGTAGCCCAGGATGGGGCCGTTTGGTTGGGTGGGAGGCTCCCAGCTCACCTGGATGGAGGTGGGAGACAGAGCCTCTGCCCGGAGAGACTCCACCCTGCTGGGAACCTGAACTGTAGAAACACAGATAAAACACAATGCTGATATACACACTCCTAAATACAGATACTGCTATTATTCTCCACACGCTCCAAGTGGTGACACCTCAGCTACTATTACACCTTTCTACTGCTTCATAGACTTGTCATTACTACAGTGACTTAGTGTTCAATCCCAATATTCTCCCAGCTTCAATCTATAGATTTCATGTTTTAAATAAGTAATAATATTTAACAAGTACTAAAGATTACATAGAAATAAAGGCATATTTCAAACCTATTATCTTTTCTTAGCTTTGGTGGGTCAGAAAACAGTTCAGTATTATTGCTAAATAATAATAATAATTTTATTGGATATTACTTTTGAAAAAGTGGAGGTTCTATTTTTTTCCAGTGCCAGACATTTCTTTGAGTGGAACATGCCCAGAATTACTGCATCACCTGTTGCAAGGATACTTGCAACAGGTGATGATTTATTGCTGCGCTTCTGTAAATTTCCGGGACAAACAAAAGACACATTAAAAACAAATGGTTGCAGCTCTGACAGCAAATGATGTATCTTGTCTTTGAGTATCTACTATGAATCAAAATCGCTTGATTCTGCAAGATAAAATCATCAGGGTTTTTTTTTTCTTTGTGGCAAGTAAACTGAACATTAACTGCTGAATCTGTGGTTTGCTTCTCTTTTTTTGTATTCTTAGTGTTGCTAAGCTAGCTGGTCCTTAATGTCTGGTCAGCTATAATAGTTTAACCTTTCCGCATGTCATGCATGTCATGTGTATTTTTTGGTTTGTTTTTTTTGTGATATAAGTTACGTATATTTACTGAAGTACAGTTTTAAGGTTTGAGTTACTTTGTAGATACAGATTATTGATGCAAAATAGCATCAGCAAACTCACTGATCATGTAATAATATGGATTGACCGCATGGCTGTACACATAATGCATAAAATGTTATCAGCTGCAACATAACAGTTATTTGTTTACACATTTGTGCATCAAAAATTCAAATTATAATTATAATTATAATGCATTTGTTATTCATTCATGATTATCTCTACACTGAGTTTTCCTCCAATAACTTGTTTCGCTGGCAGAGGAAATAAACTCCTGCAGAGTGAAAATAAGAGAATTAAATAGATGTCTTTAGAATTAAAACAGACCAAGGACAAAGTCATCTGTCAAGTGCCCAACAATTACACAAAATGTCATGAAGAGCAATCTGAAAAATTAAGAGCCAGAGAAAATCACTCTGACCACCTTCAAAAGCCTGACAGGGGAGTGTATGTACATGATGATAAACAGGATAAAAAAAATATATATATATATATATTTTCCTTTAATAAAACATGTTTTATGTTTAAAAAAAAAAAAGGCTTTAGGAAAGAAGACTCTTTACTCTTTGGACTGATAGTATCGCCCATTGCTTTCCCCAGCAGAAATGGTTAAATAACAGGTTTCTCATCTTTAAAAAGGTTTTTGCCAAAAGCAGCAGTTGGAACAAAAAGGGGTGGAAGGGGATATTTTATAATCTAGCCAATATAGAAACCAAGCATGGTAAAATATGCTACGTAGAAATGTGTAGTGAAGTGAAAAAGATGCAATACAAAAAAACAAGGAACACAGATTCTATAGTGTCAGTATGCATCTGGCATAAATTGCATATCATCTTGAAAACATCATTCTAACTGTAAAGTATGGTAGAGGAAACATCATGATGTGGGCCTGCTTCGATGCATCAGGGCCTGGTGGCAGAATTCTGCATGTGTGAATAATTCCTAATATTGTGAGGAGCGAAATCTATTTGGTAAGAATGATAAAGGTTATGGTTAGGTAAGTGTGTGTGTGTGTGTGTGTGTGTGTGTCTCACGGTCAGGTTTGGTGGTGATCCTCAGGGGGGCGGAGCTCTCTCCTGGTCCAACGTCGTTATAGGCGACCACTCTGAAGCTGTAGCTCTCCTCTGGTTTCAAGTTGGAAACTGTCAGCTCCAAAGACTCAGGTTCTGACACGTTCACTGACCTCTCCCTGACGCAGGAAAGCACAACACCATTCACTTAACTATGAGCTTTTTTTTTATTACATCAGGGATGATGGCAAAGTTACACTGTTTATTATCTGTAAATGTAATTTATCATAATCTTTATTTTTTTCATGGCACACTTTTAAACTTGGAACTGATACTTTTTGAAACACCATCACATTTAACAGAGAACCCAGTCTGACTTTGTAATAATGTAGATAATCTGAGCAGTAATCAGTTGTAATCTGTGTAATCCCTCAGTGACTGCAGCTAATCCTCAGATTACAGCACCTCTGCAGCCTCTCAATCCTCAACCAATCTTCAAAAAAACTAACAAACTAACAAACAAACTAAACTTAAGCGACAGCTGCACTAGTTATATCATGGTCCTAAAGATAATAAATACACTCTGGAGATTGTTCTCAGCAGAGAAAATATCATTCCAACATTTCAAACTAGATTTCTTTATAAATTCGACTAGGAAACTTTCTTTTGTTGCCTGCACTGAAGAATCTTTCTCACATTGATTTTCACTGCAGACTCTTGTCTTGACTTTAGCCAATGAGAAACACAAAAAACAGACACTCACTGTAACTGATCCTTCATTTCCACTAAGGAAGGTGTACTGTATCAAAAACATAGGTACACACAAGTACTTACAGAAAATCCTGTTTCAACTGGAAAAATATTGTTAACAGGCAGTAAAAAAGTGCTCTTCAGAATTGAAAAATACTCAAAATTACAGTTGGACAGCTTATTTACTCTGATCTTTCAGATTTTCATAAAGAGCAAAAGAGTTTTGACATTTTAGATAATGTGACTTTTCACTTGCAAAAAATAGCTGAGGACACAGTTTTATGCAAAAATTACTTTAGTGTGTAGTAAATTTAATTTTAAATTAATAAAATAAAAAAATAAAAAACGGAATTATTTCTCCAATCTACAGTATACTCAATAACCTAAAATGAAGGCGAAACTTTTATTTTAAATTTAGCAAATGTATAAAAAAACAAACTAAACTAAAACTGGAATCTCTTCTTAATTTATTGTGGTATTAGTGAAGTACAATACCAAAACATATGTTACCTAAAAAAAGCTAATTACTAATTGTTCTTTTACATACTTAAATTACAATGCAGTAAACTGTGGATCAAGTGAACGGGTGCATACATTTTTGCATATAACTGTAAATATTGACCTAGTGTCTGTGTGTTTACAAGAGGTGTTGCTATTAGCATAACGATGCAAATAAAGTGAAGACATATTTTTATATTTAATTAGCATAAGATAATACTGTCCATATCTCACACAGACACTAGATTAATATTTATAGGTTTATGCAAGAGTTTAATAAAGATGTTAATAACAAAGATAAAATAAGAAGTTCAACAATACACCTTCTAACACCTCTGAAGCTCAGGATTAAGACATTCTAGCTCAGTTTAATCTCTACACAAACAGAAAGGTGAAAACGCTATAACTTTTTATTAAGGAGCCAAAGTCTACCCTTTCACCCACATTTTTTATCCGAGTGTTGCCAGATGCAGTCAGTCAGTACAACTTCGCTCACTGTACAGGCCTGATGAACCCAAACACGACAGCATGACTGTGATGGAGAGACTTTAAGAAGCTGAATGCAATCAGTGTGCCCGGCAGCTAAAATAAGTTCCAGCACCTCCGATTCAGACTCAGATGAGAAGATGGATGTCAGTATTATCCCTGTGTGTCCAGATATGTTTAGCCTATATTAGCAGGACAACTGGAACCAGGCAGGAACCACCAAAACCAACCACCAACAACTCTAAAACCTGAACTTTACTGTCAGCCATGCCATCAGCAACTGGGATTTATTTGTATTTGAGTTGGGACAAAGCACTATCTAACTAAACAATAAAATAAACTAACTGAAGGATCATGAAGGGTCAGATGTCTCGTTTATACTTTGAATAAAGATTTTTATAAGTAAAAACCCTTTACCTTCCTCTTCATTTGCACCTTAAAATTACCTTATGTGTTTAATTAAGGTGCCCGTCAGATTTAACACGTATTCAAAAATAGCACTGGCTTTTCAATAAATGTACACATCACATAACCATAACATCACCTCTTACCTTAACTGTAACCCATTTTATGTGATTCTAACCTGTGTAAAACCACTTAATGCAAGCCACTAATTGGTTTCCAAGCTTGGGCTCTCTCCCAAGTCTACTGCAAACAAACTCAGACAACTCATGAATTTAGGGTATAAACACATTTTTATCATGATTTGGTCACTTTTTACTCTTCGGAAACATTCAACCATTCACAACAAACAGTAAAATACTTACATTTCTAACATTTTGTCAGATCACACATGTCCACAGTCAATTTCATGTACCTGTTAGGTGTCCCGGGCTGTGAATTAAAGGACAGCCGTACTGACAGAACAACAAATGAAACAAAATCAGGAGCAACGGCCCCAAGACACAAAGGTTAAAGAAAATATGAAAGGTAAGAGGCATTCACAGGGTTTATGAATCTATATTTTCCTCTGAGCTGCTGAGTAAAAGGCATAGAGGCCGGGCTGGGTGTCGAGTTAACCAGCAGGTTTGATTCTGTCACACAGTGTGAACTCTGTTTGCCCTTCAAAGGCCATATTCTGATGTCATTCGGTCTGCCATACAACAAATAACCCACAGAGTTTCTCTGCGTCAATTTTCACTCATTCTGTCTCATTTCAGATGTCTGTCTGTTTTTATATCTCTCTCTCGCTGCCCTCCTGTATTTCTCATATTTCATCTGTTTTCTCATCTCCTTTAGCAAAAGGCGCGTGATGCAGTATTGAACTGCAGTATCGACAAAATCCATCTTCAGGAGTGAATGAGGGACCCCAAAAATTACAAATGTATCTTTTATAATTACATTCTCAAAAGTTTAATTAATTATTTTTATGAATTCACTGAATTGTTTTCCCATTGACCAATGTATCCAAGTCATTCACACACACTGTTGAATGATAAATTTCCTCCATTGACTGAATATACAAAATTGTTGGTACCCCTCTGTTAAAAAAGGAAAAACACACAAAGCTCACTGAAGTAACTTGAAATAGTAATAGTAATAATACAAGAAAATATATACCCAAATTTACAAAAAAAATGTACTCATTAAATTAGATATAGCATTTAAGTTGCATCATCTCCATCTCCAAGCAGCTTGATGTTCCTGTGACTACAGTTGCACATATTACTCCGACACTTAAGGTCCATGGAACTGTAGCCAACCTCCCATGACATGGCCATAAGAATAAATTGATGACTTATTGAAGAGAATTGAATATCTGTAGTCTGTATATCTAACTTTATAATTGTCTTAGATTAATGGCAACTGAAACTGCTCATAGCCAATAAAGCCTCTAAAGAGAAGTACACTCAAAAAAACAAACAAACAACTCTAATGTTTAGATGTTTAGCCAAAAAAACAACCAGTTGCATTCTGAATTTTGTGAGAAGACATAACTGGAGTGAAAACCCGAGCTTCTGCTCTTGCTACTGGTCTCTATGGACTTTCTGTCAAATGGCCCACCACTTTGATCCTAAATGATCAACAACTGCTAGATTATTCTAGTGTAGTTCATGGAAACTACTAGTCAGAAATCCTAACCAATTGCATTCTGTCAGAAGGAATCGGTGTCCACCCTGTTCTGTTATTTCCATCTGCACATTCCATCTGTTAGGAATGAGGATTCTGATTATTGAAATTTGAAAATTTGTCATAATGTGCCCTCCTTCAACCCCTATCAACACTTTGCAGCTACGTTGTTGTTAGTACATGGAGCACTTAACCATACATAACCATAATGACATTTTCAGGAGACAGGGTTGCTTGAGGACACACCAACCAGACGTGCTATTGCAAAGACTAGTCTGCACTTTTAAAATGGTCAGCTGCCATTGTTGCTATTTTACCATGTCACCTTTTCCATGAGCAGCACTACTGTAACTAGATGAATCTGCTAAAGTTAAAAAAGAAAAAATGGGTACAGTACCACTGACGTATTATAACGACTACACTAACATATCAGTACAACATCTTGTTGAGTTATTACATGTAATTACACTGTCAAAAGCCTTTGAATAAAAGCCTTTAAACACCAATTTAATTATTTTCTCGCTCTTGCTTTCTTTACTCCTATTTTACAAACATATTTCCTGGAAGTCATTAGAACTGCCAAAAAAACTCATCCTCTCGCTCCCTTCATGCCATCTCCCTTTCTCTTTTAATCTGTCATTGTTTTCTCTCTGTCTCTCTCCTCCTTTCCTTCCCATCTCATTCTTTCCAAGTTATTAGTGCTGACAAAACTCATCTCTGTATTTTTCTCTAAGTCATTAGAACTGACAAAACGTCTGCCTCTGTTCCTTCAGTCATTAGGACTGACAGTATCTTTCTGTCGCATCATTCCCCCTATGAAACCTCAGTGGTTCTTTTGCCCAGCGTACCGTTCAAAGCTATAAAGCGCTGCAGGCCAGTTTGTCCCTGAGGTAAGAAAGCTAAAAAGCCTCGATGTAAAAGCCTTCAGCTGAAGCCCCGACTGTCAGAGGTTACCATTTAACATCAGCGAGGGACTCGCCAATATGTCAACCAGGGTTTTTTCAACTAAATGTTCAGAACTGCTGTGTGCAGCAGAGCTATGATCAAAGGAAAGTGTTGTCTTTGACAAACTGCTAGTATACAACTCAATGCCATCAGTACCATCACAGTTTCCTCGTACAAGACTTAAATATTACATAACATTGCTATTGTGTACTCTATATACAGTCGGATACTGACACAATTCAATTTGCCTCTGTACATCACCTCAGGGGGATTTCGCATACAATGAACAGTATGTGTATAGTCTAAATCTTGGCTGAACTGTGTAGCTCAGTTTACAGCTACTTTTATTCATTGCATTTTAGGGGCTCAAATATTGGATTGTTGCAGTTGCTTTGCAGTCAGTAGCTGTGTCTCAAATCAGTGGCCACATCCTTTAAAGAAGCAAGGAAACCTTGGTACAGCATTGTCCCCAAAGGTGGATTGTTCATTGCTTGGGGGAAAAGGCTGCATTTCTCTGCTGCATTTGATGCAATGGGTCTACAAATGCAGCCTTCTGAGACTGGAGCATCTGAACTGAGCTGAGATACAGCCGGTACTGTGGAACACATACTGTAGACATCACCAGATACTGGTTTTATTTCATGGTGATGCTTTGCCAGGTCTTTGCTGTTTTTACTTTACAAACTCACTTTACACATGCCAATAAATATATATTCCAAGCACATTTGTTCATCTAACTGTCTGAAGTCAGCATAATGATTTTTATAACTGGTCTCTAAATGATTTGGTGTTTAACTGTTAAAAAAAACTTTAACTCTGGTTGCAACTTCTCATCATGGTTGCTTGTGTCTACAGTGATAAAGACCAATTAAAGAGTGATACTTCTTTCACAGACTGTTTAAGTTTGTTTGGTAAAGAAAATACATTCAATTATGCAGCAATTATGGAAAACAAAAAGCAAAGATTAAAGAAACCTTTGAAAAAGTAAACAGCCCACATCCTGACTGAGAGGAAGGATTCAGAAACCATTTTAGGCCAAGCACAGACAAAGAAAAGAAAATCTTGTCTTACCTCTCGACTCCATCCTGGGAGTAGTAAACACCATAGGTCTGCACAGGTCCTCTGGTCTCCTCTGGGGGGCGCCAGCTGAGTCGAACAAATCGGCTGGACACTAGGACAGGGACCAGGTCGCGAGGGGCAGAGGGAAGGGCAACGCCTGGGCTGGGGGACACTGGTGGGGGATCAGAGGAGGAGGAGTAAGTCAAAGGGATGCCAGAAGGAGCAGGAGGAGGGAGAGGAGGAGGTGTGTGGACGGGCCTATACTGAGTGGGTGTGGCTTCTGTTAAGAGTTCATTCGGGGAAGGGGGGAAGAGGGTAGGAGGTAAGGGGAAGCAGGGACGAGGACGAAGGACGACAGGGGCAGGGTGCAGGAGGGGAGCAAAGGAGGCGTTGCAAAGAAAAAACAAAAAGAGCAAATGACAGATGAGATGAGCAGATAACAAACAGAAAAGACGTGGAAGAGACAAGAAGGAAGAAAAGGAGGAAAGAAGAGTGGTAAAGAAGATCACAGGCAAGAAGAAAAAGCTGCAGAGCATCTGAAGAGTTTAGTTATCAATCAACAGATAAACATCTGAAAGTGCAGAGTGCTGCCTGCTCTGATGTTAAATCACAGCTCAGAATACTGTGATCTTATTCATGACTGATTAAAAATGTGCTCCTCTCAGAACTTGACTTATGGGGTTTTGGTTTTAACTAGTATCAGTCGGCTTGTTCACCAGCCAGAGCCTCGAGTCTCATGGCCAAAGAGCTAAATATTGGTCTCATCAGACCGCAGAAGCTTCTTCCAGTTGACTTCAGAGTCTCCCACAAGCCTCCTGGCAAACTCTAGCTGAGAATTAATATGAGCTTGAATATCATTACTACTCTCTTTTGAAGCTTCGACTGGTGAAGAACCCAGGCAACAGTCACTGAAGCTCATAACCCCTTTAGATAAGTCAAGGGTGTCTTGGAAGCCTTCTTCACTAGTTCCCTTCTTGCACAGTCACTCAGTTTTTGACCGGCTGTCGACAGACCTACACATGTGCTACATTCCTTCTACTTCTTGATGATTACTTTAACTGTGGTCCAATGGATATTTAGTGGCTTGAAAATGTTACTGTACCTATCCGTTGGCTAGTAAAGTCAAAGCTTTCCATCTAGTATGGGCTCAGGCTCGAACTAGGCAGCCATAGCAGCTGTCAAAGCTTTTTTTTCCAACTGTCCTGGTCCAGACACCCAAGACAGTTTGGATACAACAAAACTGTGGGAATTTACGTTGCTCTGAGAGAATCTGGTGATGCAGCAATTCCACTGGAATAAAATACTTGCATTCATTAATAAATTAATTATTAATAAACGTTGAACCTTACTCTACTTTGAAATTACATTCAATACATTTTTATGTACATGTATTTACTTCTTCTTCCATTTTTATGTCACCATTTTTTTTCGAGTGATATTGCTGAGGGGATAACATCAGTTGTCATTTCAACTTGTTCAGTGGAGTTTTTTGCAGAATCTGACTAAACTCCACATTATTACCACATGGATCACTATCCAAAAATAGCACATGTAAACCACAAATTGTTTATCATTTATTCATTTATATCAGAATGATCAGGATGCAAATGCTTTCCTGAATATGCAGATTTTTCAATAAACTGATGCGAATACAACAATGAAAATGAAAACACAATGATTAATGACAGGCTCTTATACTACTTTCTAATTTATTCTGTGATTGCTCAGATTTTTCAGTATTTCAGTGAAATCTCCAAATGGCTGCTAATGTAAAACCAGAGCAACCATGTGTGTGTGTGTGTGTGTGTGTGTGTGTGTGTGTGTGTGTGTGTGTGTGTGTGTGTGTGTGTGTGTGAAGGGTAATTATGGGAAGATATTAGCTTTCAAAACATAAAAACTCCCAGTAGAAAACGAATCATCTAAAACCAAACGGCCTCCGCTGCTCCTCCTCTGCCCCATCATAAGTTGAGAGAAATCCAATTTATCCGTAAGGTCAAAGGTCGTGACTCTCTGCACAGTCTTTAAATGCCTCTGCCTGTCTGTACATGTCAATAAAGCTTCACTGAATACACACACACACACACACACACACACAGACACACACGCAGACACTTCACACTTTAAGATGTGATGAGAAGAAAATGATGGAGTTAGAAGAGGATGAATAGGAGAAAGGAAATTGAGGAAAAAGCAATAATCAAACATGATGAAGTAAAAGGGGGTGGGGGCAAGGTGAAAAGAGAAAAAGGAGTAAGAAAATATGGAGAAAAAGATTAAGATTAAGATGGACGGACTCAAATAGGTGGTTTGGACCTATTGGTGGTATGGAAAGGAAAGGCAGGGTGCAGAAACAAACAGAAGGAAGAAGAGGAATAGAGATGGAGGAAGAGGTATGGGAAGAATAAAAAAGGAGTAGATGGAAACAGAAGAAGTGTTAACACACCTCCTCTCGTCTCTGTGAGATGAGATTTCGGGTGTGGAGGGCGGATTCGTTCCTGCTCGGTGACCCGGCCGCAAAAGCTGAGGCGACGCCGAGCAGTAAAGCGTCACTCGCAAATAGACGGGCAGGCTAAACAATAGAGCCACAGACACCACAGAAGAAGAGCTGGGGAAACAATCTGAAAAGGAGCTGAAAATTATACTGCGGTTTGCACGGCGTCAGATGATACCCACACACACACACACACAGCCTCCGCGTGTTTTTCCATCACTGTGTCCATTTTCAACAAGCTGCTCTGCATTTATATTGTTTCTGCTGCCTGACTGATCTTTAGGGGTGTTTGGTGTCAGCTCGGTGGTTTCTACAGGCGAAAAATCTGATTTTATGCGCGTGTGCTATTAAAGTAAACAGACACTGGAGAATTATAATGGACAAGACCTTGTTTCTACGGATGTATGTATATAAGTGTTGACAACGATGGAGGCTCCAAATGTGCTAGAGTTACATCCCAAGGCTTAGGGACTAGATACTGGGGGAAGTACAGCATGTTTCCTGCAGTGGCGGATCAAGACAAATTGACATGAGGTGGCAAAGGAGTGGCATAAGTTTATGGAGGGACGGTGGGGGTGGGGGGTGGGGGGTTTGTGAGGGTTTGTGCTACTGCATAACGCAGTTGTTGCCAATCACTGCTTACCATTTAATCTATTGATGTGACTGCTATTTCTGCAGTACTCAAGAGGTATACATTACATTAAGAGGACCCCTGATATGTAGAACAGATGATTGAACGTTTCTCTCCTTAACATTCTGCCTATAAATATTCTCCTTATCCCTCTCTGCCCTGCCGTCTTCCTCTTTCTTTTTTAACCTCTATTTATGCAGAAGAAGACGCTACACTACGCTTATGCACTTGCTTCAGCTACGGCACCCTCGCTCTCTCTCACTCTCTCTGTGCACTCAATTTCAGGGCTCATTTCAGCCAGCTGCCGTTAAAAACGTCTGTACGGCACACACACACACACACACACACACACACACCCTCTGTGCCCTCTAGTTTTAAATTCCTCTAAAATGGATATTTATTCCTGTAAATCTCCACTGCTGTGGGTGGCTGAGTAAAATCTCTAACATCTCAAGTGTGTGTGCGTGTGTGTGTGTGTGTGTGTGTGTGTGTGTGTGTGACCGGACTGACCTGAATGTAGAAAATGACTTTAATGGATGAAAGTTGGATAAAGGCACGTAGACACACAGAGAAAGGAGCAGACATTGCAGGTCAAACCAAATACACTACACTATAATAGGCTAGGGATTTCTGGAGCCATTTAGTTTTCTGTGTATTTCCTCTCTGCCATAAATAAAAAATGTATATTTGTCTCATTGTTAACAAGCCCCCCGTGCATCCTGGATGCTGTGCTATGCTATCATTTCCCCCTGCTTCCAATCTTTGTGCTAGTTATATACAATAGATGAGACAGATCTCCATCTTCTGTGCCTCAATGGAAGTCAGAAAACAAAATGGTTCACCTAAATGCTGAACTGTTCCTTTACAGTTTTCAGAGGCATTGTGTGGCGTGGAGCGTCGCGCGTTTTCTAATTTGTTGTGAAAGCTCGGTGTGTGTCTGTGCTGCTCCCGACTGGTGTGTGCCCGTGTTTGCAGTAATTTGCGCTGAAAGCTGGGTGTGTACATTCATTTCCACTGAAAGCTGTGTGTGTGTCGCGTGTGCCTTTGCGTGCATGCTTGTGTAATTTCCAGTAAAAGCTCCGTCTTAAAGTGCAGTAATTCCAGGTGTTTTTTTTTTTTTTTCTGTTGTGTAATGTGGTGTTCCCTGTGTGTTATTACTGTGAAAGCAGGAAATGCAGGTCACGCAGCAAACTTTGAGACCATCATCAGTGCACGCACACCCACACACACACACACATACAGTGAGGTGACCTTAGAGAGCAGACCTAACAGTGTGATCATAGCATAGTAGTAGCATTAGTTAAAGTACAGCAGGAAGCCGGAAAGCGACTTTTGACAAGACCGAGTCCTGTACAGCACGTTTGTGAATTCCCACGTTATTTCAAAAGAAACACAGCAGCAGTGATCCTCCTTCAGAGATGAAAGACAAGAAAACTCCCATGTCAGGGGTATCAGAGTGTGTATGCTAGTCTCAACCATCCCTCAACCAGCTTGGACATTTCAGTCCCTCTGTGCCTCACAACATCATGTAACATTCATCACAGGTTCGACAATAAAATGTCAGGCAGGTGTAAAGTGACTGAAAACACAATCACTGCCATTGAACCATATCCCCTAAAAATCACATTTCTACTTCATACTGTATGTGTTCAGAGATCTCAGTTTCAGTGCCACTTAAATTACATTTTCTGTATCAACATAATACAGACAAATTTTCACCAACGTGCAAATTAGAAAAAATGATAACGACAAACAAAGCAAAGACAGTGAAAGACAACATCGAAATGATTTTTCTAAACTTTCTACCCATGACAACTAAAGCATAATTAATGTTTCCATGGTTCTGATTAGGCAGTCAAAAGCTTTGGTTTGGAAATGTAACTGGGTTTAGTTAAATATATCAGGAAGGCAAAGCTGAATTAAAGCACAAGACAGATGATATCAACTTCTAAATCTAAAATGTATTTTCACAGACAGCATTGTCTGTGAAAATTAATTTTCGATTGCCTTTGGTTTGTTAGAATAACTCAGGCTGCAAGAACTCCATGTTTCCTTCCTAAGTGTACCTGGTCAAACTGCTGGTGGCAGTACTCAATTGGCAGCACGTACTGAATGTTTATTGTTAAGAGGTAAGGACATTTAGCTGTGACAGATGGGGTGCTCAACCGGTGGAGAAGCAAAATCCATCTATTCTTCTCTCTGGAAGTAAACGCGCCATCCACTGTCAGACAGAGTACTGGTCATACCAGCTCTAAATGAAGCTCCTTTGTTAGTGGTGACATTCAGCGAGGTCTTTCATCTGGCTGCTGTCTGGCACGACGGAGCGCAGCCAGACGCAGGCTGAGTGGGCTCTGGTGGAGAGGTGTCTAAATGCCTACTATGACAGACGAAACAATGAGTTCGCTAAAGAAAATGCATCTCGCACAACCTTACGTAACATGACTTTGTTGCTATGGAAATAGAGGACACTGTTGGACCCAGGCATAGGGAGGAATGGGGAAAACAAACCGAATGGAAAAAACAAGAATTTGTATATCACACACTGGGCTTATTCTACCTAGACCTACACTGCCACTGCTGCTACTGACACCAGTGACTGAGTAAAAATCAGACATGGCAGCACCTTTGATTTCATATGATCTGTTCTGACTTTAACGTAGCACACGTTTTGCAGCTGGGGATCATTTTTTCCCGCATCTTACAAGGCTTTAAAATGATGTCCTTTAATTCAGTGAGTTCAACATGTGACCAGTAGCATTTCAGATTCTCTGGACAAGTGAGGAAATGTATGATGGCAAACTCGTAATGTTTTTCACTGCCTGCCGTACCGCAGTGTAATGACTTTGTGAAACCAGATTTATCCAGCTTTAGTTCTTCCCCTCACACTCTCTACTGCATCTCTCAGCTTTTCACGTCTTTGCCTTGCGATCAAAAATGTTTAACAATATTTTTCTTACATTAAGCGAGTTGCCTTTGGTTTGTTTGGTTGCTACGATCTTTAAATTGAAATTGGTTGTCCAGACACCCAAATAATCAAGCTGACTACATCTATTTCCACGATTTTCTATAAATAAACATGGAAATCAGCTGCCATTCAGGAATCATCCATTTCTCTGTAAACAAGCATTTGCTGTGGCTGTTCAGGAGTTATTCACAGCCCTGTGTGAACCAACATGAGCGCCATTTTTCCAGGAATTACCCATTGCCATTTATGAAGCAGCCCAAACCTCAGCTGACCAGCTCTTATGCAAATCCTCGTATAAATGACCACAAGCCGTCCAGGACAAATCCACTGACGCTGTCATGAATGTGATACATTCCAACTTGTCCTGTCTAAATGAGCAGTTGTCCAGGAATTACCTAGTGCTCTGTAGAAATGAGCATTATGACAGCCATCGAGGAATTATCCACTGTCCTGTATTAACCAGCACAAGCTGCAGTTGCCAGAAATTACCCACTGTCCTATAGTAACAAGCCTGCGTAGGTGTCCTCTGCCATATATAAATGAGCACAAGCAGAAGCTATCCAGAAATTTTCAATTGCCCTATATGAATGAACACTAGCTGCAGCCATCCAGGAATTACACATTGTCCTGCATAAATGAGCACAAGCTGCAGCCATTCAGGGATTACCCAGTGCCCTGAAAACGCACAAGCTGCAGTTGTTCAAGATCTGTCAACTGAGCTGCAGCCGTTCAAGAATCGTGCCTTACCCTGCATTAACAAGCCCTATCTGCAGGTGTCCAGTAATTATCCATTACTAGTGTCCAGTAATTATCCGTTTCCCTGAATAGCTGGGCAAAGGCTGACATTGTCCAGGAATTACACAATATTACAAGCACCAGATGATCTCGCACGGAAACTGCACAAAATGGTGATGTTAAAAACCAAGCCACGTAGTGAAACGCAGCTTGTGTACTCTCGTCCCGTAAACCGCCACGTACACAATCTGTACACTATTTAATACACAGTATGTGTGTACTTGGACTGAAATACTGTGAAATACATTTTAAAAAGGTCCTGTTCACAGTAGGGTTCATTCAACAACTGAGGAGAAAGTAAAGACACAAAAAGACACAAGTGTGAGTCCATTTATACACACACACACACACACACACACACACACACACTTCTTTCGCGCTCCTGCTGAGTGATTATGAAGGGGCTGATGGGAAGGTGTTTCATCACAAAGCAGATCAATGTTGGAAGTGACAGCACACACCCATAGAAGCACACACCAACACACACAGCATGGTGACACTTTTAGGCGTAGGTGGTGAGGTACAAACCTCCAACCTCTAACCGATCGATAGGCATGCACGTACATACACACCGACACACACACACACACACACACACACACACACAATGACCTTCCACTTTCTCCGATCGATAAAGGCCGACATCACAGAAACATCAGCACTATGAGAGGAGGGAAGATAAATAGTTTCCTCTCCTCTTCCCTCTCTCTCTCTCTCTTCTTTGTGGCAATTTTTTATGCAGGACCAGAAAGATGGGGTTTTAATGGTGGAGAGAGAAGATTGATCTGATGCCAGATGAGGAGAATGCTGTGGAAAAATGACTATTAAGAGGAGGCAGTGATGGAGAAACCAAACTATAGCCGCGAGTCAAACCAAACTGTCAAAAATAAATAAGGAACGATCCGAATCATACCAACATACCTAGTTTGATCTAGGTATGTAGTAATGACATCAACAGGAATTTACCAGCAGAAAGTACTGTCATACTACATATATACATACAGTGACAAGCCTTCCTGTCTTGTGCTGATGATGCAAATGTAGCAGAATGGTTGCACGGCTGTACAGTCCCCAGTTTGACTGGCTGGAAACGTTAGTTGCATGTCATGCCCCCCTCCTATCTCTCTCTGTCTGCCTTTGTGTCTCTTTGCTGCTAACCGTCAAATAAGTTATAACATCAATTAAAAGAAGCTTCATGGTTTCTTTACAAAGATGGAACTGCAACACTGTGGACAGTCCCCCCCATCGTACTGGTAGCAGCTCCCTGACGTCTACAAATCCAATATCATATTCCACAAATCTGTTATTTCTCTCACTTTGTCTGCAGGCTTTACCCTCGGAAAGTACCACTGCGTCTGTATAGAAGGCACAACATGAGCAGCTCTGGCGAGGCGTTGAAGGACAGTGCAGAGTGTAGGTCAACCGTGTTTCAAAAGAGCTCAGAGCCCAGTACTGTGGCTCAGAATTCAAGGTCTAGACCAGAGTGGGGCTTTGCTAAATTAAAAAACAGTACTTACATTGAAAATTTAAAAAAAATTGAGTTCAATAATATTTTATGTAAATCAGTACAGTTAAAAATAATCTGTTTGCATGTGAAGTGACTTAATCCTAACTAGCTTTTGTTTCTTGTTCCCTGACAGTCTAGAACAGTGCTGCACTAAAACACGCACACACACACACACACACACACACACACACACACACACACACACACACACACACACACACACACACACACACACAAACTCGACCCTGGGAAGTCTGCTGAATGGGACACTGTGTGAAAGCCTCACCTCAGCACTTTCAGCTGTTTCTTTCTTTCAGCTCGTCGCTACATGATCTATAAATAAACCCACATTATTACTGTATGAATAAATGCTGATGAACAGAGTGTTGCATTAGCGGTCTTCATCTGGACAAAACCCAATATTATTTCCAACAGTTCCTCTTACGACGGAGGAAAAAACAGCCGACTCGCTGCATAAATAAATCCAGGGAACACCAACTTTCAAGTGGCCTTGTACCAAAAACATAGAAAAAAATTTGATTATGATAAGTGTAATCAGATCCTGCCAGCTATATGGCTCACAGACACAGTGGATCATATTTATTGTATAATAGCTGTACTGGCTCTATGCTGTCCAACATATAGATACAGTATAAACACGTAGTTCAACTCTCAAAAGCCGCTGTATCCCCCCCCCATCCTCTCTCCCTCTCTCTCTCTCTCTCTACATATCATGCAGGTGTTACTGAGCTGAATTTCATTAAATCCTCCTCTCCAAGCGCTTTGAAGACATTTCAGGGCGTCACCGGGTCACCGCCTGCTGCTAGCTGAGGATTGAAATGACACTCGAGCAGACAGAACGCTGCCGTGTCTTGATTTGTTTTTCTTTGTTTGTTTTGTTTTGTTTTGGAGGCGAGGGAGCGAGAGCGAGAGCGGCACCTGTCTGTCACAGGGAGAAAAAAAATTAAATAAATGAACTGCTAGTTATGAAGAGGAGGGACGTGAAGAGAGAGCCGAGGATGAGGGACACGTGGAGGATAGGAAGAAGATGACAAGGAAGAGGAGGAAGAAGAAGAGGTGGAAGAAGAAAGGCGAGAGAATGGAGGAGGGAAAGAGACGTGGTTGACTGACAAGTGTCAGTCATCTGTGTTCTAAATGTTTGCGCTGCAAAAACGCAACCCTGTCATTTCAAAAAGCAACAGATGCTTTTAAAATGAACGGAGAACTACGTTTACTAAGATTAATGCTTAGGCAAGGACTTGAAATGTTGCTTTGCACCAAAGCCCTTTAATATTTTGTATCTGCTGATATAGATTGTTATCTGATGGGCTCGTTTTATTTACCTACAATAAAATATAATTATGTATAGTATATGAGACATCGTAATAGTGCCTGTATCCTACTTAATCTTGGTGAATCCATCCAGTCGTACATTCAAACTACTCTAATTTTCACCCTACCAGGCAGCAGAAAGCTGCACTAGAGAGCCCGGCGCTGAAGGAGAGCAGTTCTGCAACACGTGCAGGTTGAGACGAAACACGTCCTCGTTTGGTGAGGATTGGATTTCAAACTATTTTATTTCATACTGATCATTTAGATCAGCTCAGGACATGTCAACTGTATTTGCTGTTGGGGAATAAATTAGCAAACACAAAATGAAAGCTTAAAGCAGGTATGTTAATAGTTTATATGCTTCTAAAAAATGCCACAAAGTGGGGTTTTACATAAAGTTTTAACAGCTAAGATGCGGCTGTGAAAGCTGCATTCACCTGTCATATCTCCAGTAGAAGAAGTAAAACCTGATGCAGCGTCATAGCACGCCGATCGATCTATGTGGACTTTCAACAAAGGAGGATAATAGTTGAATTTACTTGTTTATTTTGTATTTATTGTCTGTCTGTCAGTGTGCGCATGTTTTGGTCAAACAGCAATGCACAGAGCACACACACACACACACACACACACACACACACACACACACACACACACACACACACACACACACACACACACACACACAGACACACAGAGGTCTTCTTTTGCACTGACAGGCAAACACTTAATATGTATCTCTACCTGTCTCTCATACACACATGGGAGAGAAGAGGAGGCTATAGTCACCATGGCAACAGACAGAGACCCCCACACTACTCACCCCATATCCACCTCCTACACACACACTCTTGTAGAGTGGGGGTAGAGTGTGTGTGTGTGTGTGTGTGTGTGTGTGTGTAGAAAGCAGGAGAGGAGGTGACAGAGTAAAAGCATTTCTCTGTGTGTGAGAGATAAAGTGTGTGTGTGTGTGCGTGATGGGTTTGCTAAGGTCAGACGCTCACTGTGGAATACAAATCTGTCATGGCTGACACACTTCCTCTCTCTCTTTCTCTCTCTCCACATCAGTCTCTAAACTCGCCCTGCCCTTCGCTTGACCCTCCCATCTCTTAGTCTCTCTTTTCTCTTCCCCCTCTATCTCTCTCCCTTTCTCCCCCATCCGTCCATCCATCCATATCGTTCCTCTATCTTTCAGCACCCACCCACAAAACTGTGTTGGGCAACTGCATTTTCTCTCATTCTCTCTGGTGTGTTGCTCTTCTTTATCCCTCTATCTCTACTAATCCAGTAAACTGAAATGACGTGGAAAACCTAGTTCTCTCTTTCTTACTGGAAGACGTTCTGAATTTTTTGTCAATATACCATATAGTCAACCTGTTTTCATTCCCAGGGTGTCAGATACTGACGCTATATCAAGTCCTTTGGGGTCTCATACCGACACTGAAGGTAACCCATTGCATCAGTAAGAGACACACGGCGACATTAGTAATAACCAGTTGCGTCAATATCTGATTTCTAAAGTAATGTTTAAGCCAAAGGTAAGTACATTAAGCCAAAGGTTTGCTTAGGGAGGAAGACCAGGTGACTAGATGGGTCAATAACAAGCAGGACCTCCCTACCGGAGAGGGAACTTTAAGTCCAGTATGAGAAAACACAAACAAACAAACAAAAAAATCTGTGTCAAATTCAAGAATATGGAAACACCTGGGGCTGAAGGGCATCTATAACAAAAACTGCACTAACAGAATGATAAAAAAGGCTGGTTATTTGTCCACAATTATATTAAGCGAGATGTGAGGCGAAAAGAAAAACCATGGTCATATATGTGTTGGGAGTTCTAAAAACACAGGAAGCTGTTATTCACCGCATGGTAATTTGACTGCTTATCAACACAGTCATCAGTGGTTGGGACACTTAGCTCAGGGAGCCAATTATGCTACTTTAAAATCCTCCGTGCCAAATTGCTGCTAATTTGTGTCAAAAATTAGACCCCTAGCTCACTCTAATCTGAGCACACACACACACAAAGTTTTTTAAATTCAGTGTAACTCATTGGCAACTTTAATAAGTACAATTTAAAGCAATCAAACACAGCAGCTCTGCCATGAGTTCTACAAGTTTATAGTGGAGTCGAATTGTTGTGCATTATGTTGAGCTTTAAAGACCGCTGAACATAATGGAATTTAGTACAGATTGTAGAGGTGTACCTAATAAAGTGGGCAGTGTATATTCATTAGCTCTAATGAATCTGGCAAAATGTCCACAAATGTGTTTAAAAACATAGAAACAATCTGCAGAACTTGCCTGAGAATCATCAGGTTTTTAAAAATTTCTCAGCATCAAACTAATACACTGATAGCTGCCTGTACATCCATGTATTGGGTGCAAACAGAAAAAGGTTGTGTTTAATAGGCTTTAAAGATTGGGCTTTAATTGTTGCCAACAGTACAAAGCCCTACTAAATGGTACTTTTGCTGTACACTGAAAAGGTGTTATCTTCTAAGTTGTATAACAAATGCAGTTGTCAACACCTGGAAATAAAAGCTGAAATGTCGATCTTGTGTCTCATGTTTCTCATCTTTTGATGCCAAACCCAAATGTTTTCAGTCTACAGCACAAATTAGGGAAGTGGCCTCACTGTTCCAATACTTTTGGAAGGGAGTATTGGTCTACGGTCGGTGCATCTGTAGCCAACTTTGGCTGATACTGGACTGTACTTTGACCTCCAGCAGGCATTTCTTTTCTCAAAGGGCAGCAATCAGCCAAGGGTTTAACGCAATCATGCTAATACATACAATAGATTTTCACATTAGTAAAAACTACTGTATGAAAACCATTCAAAACATAAAGAATATTGCACTGGGAGCAGCTTAACATGCTAGTTTATTACACAGTGGGTCCATCAGAAGAACTGCCGAACTATCTATTTCTCAGTATGAGCAGTTCACAGTTCAGATGAACTGAAAAACTGTAACTGGTGCTTCAGTTACTATTACTACCAAGAATGTTAATAATAATAATAATAATAATAACTATTATTATTATTATTAAAATAATAAATATGTATGTGATATTTGACATTTAAGTTCAAACAGCTGTCTAAATTGTTCAATAAACTACCAAATCTGAATCAACCGTTAACAGTTAAGACTTTTAACAGTACTGTACTTTAATAAAGATAGCATTTAGTTATGTTAAAGGAACAAACAGCATTTGTTGACTTGAAGGCATCCCTTTGACTCATTTGTACAGTGCAAATATAATATGAAGAGCTGGCTAAATTGACACCCCCAGTGTACTCGTGCTTATACTGGTTTACTTGTTGTTACAGTCTGAAACTATAGAGATACTGTAAAGAAAAGAGAAGGAGGAGGACAAAAACACAAGGAAAGCTGTGCATGCATGTCTCTCTGTGTGTGTAGAAAAACCTTTCAGCCATTCAAAAAAAAAAAAAAAAAAGGAAAACAGAATAAAGAGAAACTGGCCCGAGTCTGACTGACATACTCATACACACAAAGACATACAGTGACCCAGTTTAACGTCCCCCAGGACTGATGGTCAGAAACAAACAAAACACAACAAATACTATCTTTACTCACACATAAACTACCAGGGGACCAGTAACACAGAAAGCACAATAACATATGAGAGGATGATCACTCTCACCGTGCGCGTGATGGAGTGACATGGAAACCATCAGTCACCCAGTCTCTCCCAGAAACACAGCACTTCAGTGATCACTGTCCACCTGTAATATCCTGATATACTCTGACGCACAGGCATTTGTGCAGACAGTACTACAGTAATTATCTGCACTGTCTATCATACAGTGATAAAATCTCTCTAAACACTGTCCTCCGACTGTCCAGCTGTCAACACATGAAAAGAAGAACGAGAAGATGATCGTCTGAGCTGCGTTCATTATTACTGTGCACTTACAGCAACAAGCTTTTCTGTGACCAGCAGTGAGTGATTTGCTGGCTTTTTTTTTTTGGACTCTAAGGCAACACACAACCTGACACGTCTTGTTGGCAGAGGCTGCTGTAGCCTAAAAGTAAGAAAGCATAAATCCAGGATGGAGTTAAACCACATGTTAGATCATTTGCGCCTAACTTCCTTTTTTTTATTCATTCTCTGGTCGATCTGGATACAGCTTTGAAAAATAGCGTTACAGTGAAGTGCAGCTAATTGCTATGGTCAACAAGTCCTGCAACATATATGACAGTATAAGTTGTTTGTTACTATCTCTCACATGACCCATATGTGTGTCTGTGGAATTACCTGATTTAGATGTAATCAAGCTATTCAATGACTTATTATCTGTACTTATTAACCTACATGTACAGCCTCTCAATATGCACAGTAAGTGCTTAATAGAACTACCATATTTGAAGGCACAAAAACACATGGGTTAGGTTTAGGGAAAATATGGTGGTTGGAGTTCAAATGAAGTTACAACATTGCTGGTTTGCAACAGGAAACAAACTGGTTATTTCTGTTTTATCTTCCACCCAAGACTTCCTCGCTACAGCACCTGTAGCACATGGTTACATTAATGGAACCATCATGATTTGGTTACACTGAAGCACAAAGACAACTTAGTTAGGTTTAGTAAAAAGATTTTTGCTTCTCTTCTTCTTCTATTTAATATTCCCTAAAAAGCAGCTGCCCATCAGTCAAAGCAGCAGAGGCCTTTAAAGGCTATGAGTAATAATCAGAATGAGTTTAAAGCATTGATTATGTGGCAATTTACATAGCATTTCTTTCTCTTCTATTAGACTACCATTATTAAGGGAACATGGTGGGAATTTAATTTCCATTTTTATAATTTTTGCACTGGATCTGTGTGCAATCAGAAAAGAAGAAAAAAAAGTATCCAATCACACATCACGTCCAACAGTCCAGTCGCCATGAAGCAATTCACAGCAATCAAACTCTCAAATGGTAAAACAAAGGAGAGCAGGTTTTCTTTCAGCACTGACAACAAGATGAGAAACACTGCAACTGAAAGACTAAGGTTCAATAAAAATACCAAACCTATTTACTGAAAGACAGCGTGCTGAGAAGCTGCTGCAAATTGAACCAAAAGGTTGAGTCATTCGAAGACTGAGGGAGAAAGGAAAGAAAGGGAAATAGAAATATGGAAAAAAACAGAAGGACGGACACAAATTAAAGTACAATAGAAGCAATTACACAAAGAGGAGAGGGAACAATTAAAGTCCCAAACATGGAAGAACAATAAAAGACAGATGGAAGAAAACAAAGGTGAACCAAGGGACCAGGAAACAAAAGACACAGGGAAGAAAGGAAGGAGCATGAACAAGAAGGCAATGAAAGAACAGAAGTGGTGAAACAGGAGGGGAACAGAAGGAAGAAGTGAATTAGGGAAAGTTGAAAGTGTGAAAGAAAAGAGATGGAGAGTCATGAAGACAGACGAGCTAGAGTTAGAAGATGAAAGGTAGGACTGAGAGGTGAGAAAATAAAACAGGCGTAGTGCGAATGAAACCCGGTCGTCGGACAGATGATGAAAAAGGAACGGAGGGAAAGATGAGGTGAAACAAATGAAGGTTCAGAAGAAGGACAAACGAGACCAAAGACTTTGAAATTAGCAGTATGAGGTTGAAATCATGATCCAGCCTGAAGATCTGATCCAGACCAGGATTTAACTGAGACTGCACTGCAGAGAGGGTGAGAGAGGAGGACTGAGAAGACTGTAAAACGCACAGAGAGCGGGAGATGATACACACTGAATACTCTCACCTCTTCTCAATCACAAACACACGGCAGAACATTGGTAGGTTTGAATAAAAAGAGGCAGAGAGTAGAACTGTACCTTGGGGGACTAAGGGAAGAAGAATACAAATTCTTTAAGAAGGACATTATCTGTTGAGGATAGTTATTTTACAATCCCCCATCCCTTAAAAAGAACTCAACTGCAACTGGGACGCTGCAGTTGATAGGGAGGTAATTGCAAACAGATTAGTTTCTCTATTAACAAAATGAAGATACTAATTAACATAAACAGAAAGTCGCAAAAAACAGTGATGCTGAACGTACCAATTAAACCGTCCCAGATAAAGTGTCTTTCATGGGTTTTTTGTGACTACAGTGTTAGAGAAAGATTGTGGTCTGGATAGAGAACCTTTACATGTTACTAAACCTTTAAATAAAACCACAATCTTTCTCTAACCCTAGTCAAAGTGGTTTGTTGCCTCAGCGTAACCACCAGGGAGGTAATGATTAAGTTAGAAGGAACCTATGTGTAAATTAAACCACTCCGCTACGCTGTGTGTGTGAGGTTTTATTTTACCTGAGTGAAAGATGTGTTTGTATAAATGCTGTGAAGTACGTAGAGTGAGTGAAGTGAGGGAACAAAAGCATAGAATAAGTGTGTGTGTGTGTGTGTGTGTGTGTTACTCCGAGGATCAAGAGGCCTTGACACTGTCAAGGGTAACAAGGTGGTATGCTGACAATCACACAACACACACACACACACACACCCATCGTGATTCTCATGGGAATGTTTGATTGGCCGCTGTGAGCCTGCTGGGATGCTCAGTTCCCGTGGTGATAGTAACCAAGCGATAACGCCAACCATCTGACCCTCTTAATGCTTCTCTGTGTGTGTATGAGTGGATGTGCGTGCTGCCATCTGTGCTGCTGGCTCAGGGGAGCAGCAACACACTGAACAGTGATTAAGGCAGAGACAAAGAAAGGAAGGAAGGAAGGAGAGGAGCTAGGAAGGCCAGGTAAGATGACAGCACCGGTAACTGTCTTCTAGCTCCTCATATGTCCTGAATGTTCGCTCTCCTCACACTGTGAGAGCTGCTGCTCAGCACTGCTTAGTGAGTAATGATAAGTTAAGTCAGTCCACGAGTGATAGGAAGGTTCTTGTGGACGCAGTGACTGGTGGTTTTAAAGGGGCGCTGTAGTAGTAGCATCATGTACGAATTCAATATTATTATATAAAGAGGACCTATCACTCGGCTTTCTGTGCAGACTTGATGCTAAGAAAGAAATTTTACATTCATTTGTAGCATCAGTAGTCTAACAGGCGCTGTTACTTTGTGATGCATTCACGGACTGTAAAACTTTCATTCCCTGACATCTCCTCTCCTGCCGATGTGTCTGGCTGTCATGTACAGTGTGTCACTCGCTTTATGTACAGTGTACTGTGTCTTATGTAAAATAACATTGCGTCCCGCTAACCCCTCTGATTCTGGTCTCCCCTGCTGGAGGATTCATTGCAACTCTGCTTCGTCGTTCTTTCACGATTATCATCATTAAGGCAGTATTATGAAAGGGGCAGCGATTCTGTCTCCTCAACTGCTGGGAGGCTTTTAATGTGAAAGAAATAACCAATATGAGTTTGTGTTAAGGGGAAATCTCAGCCTGCCTGTAATAAAACCTGGTCATCTCAGCATAAAAAAACTGCTTTATCTCTGACTGAAAGCAAAACTGCCTCCTGCCTGCTCCCACCATTATTTCTTATTGTTTCTATGCCATTCAGATGAGTCCAGATCTAAAAACCTGCATCAGCTCTTTACATACATGCCTGCCTCTGTCAGAATGATCCCATCACATATTCAGTATTTCTATAACGAGATTATCCAGGTTTTACATACACACGATCGCACAGGCCGCACAATCAGAACCGCAATGATATACAGTACAGTGTGAATAGAAGTGTACTGTAATGCTTCCCAACCTTTTTCATCCCCCCCCCTCTCTCTCTCTCACACACACACACACACACGTGGGTCCATTTAGATGCAGATGTGCTGACTCAAACGTTTTGCAGACTGGCTGAGCTGGTCACATCTTCATATCTGTGTGTGCGTGTGTGTGTGTTTGTGTGTGTGTGTCTGTGTGTCAGCTGGCAGTAACTGCTGTCAGACCGCATGAATAACTGAATTTTAACACAAACAACCATACAACACAACAAACAATGACGCTGCCAAAACCAAGCGAGTCCTGCTGTTGTCTCAGCTGTGAATCAGTCCGACTGTAATCTGATTACTGAAAAAACCATCAATTACTTGCGGCTCAGTGTGAGAAAAGCCAAGCTGGAACGTTGTAAGATGGTGTTATTAAATAGACTGTAATTATGACTTCCAGCAGTAGTTTTGACTGCTGTAACTTAGAATGAGGAGTTATAACAAATGTGATGCCAGTACTTTAAAAATGCTAAATTTGTATTTTAGTTACTTAAAGTATTTTAGTCTCTAAATTAATACATAGTGCAGCATTCTGATCGGGAAAAGATGAGAAATCTGATGATTTTGAAGCTGGTGTGAGTTTGTGACTATAAACTATACAGAAAAGCCCAAAAAAATCCAGCAGATTCCCATAAATAATAAATAATCCCCTCAATTTCACAGGTTTCATTCTCTCGTTCATATGATATTAAGTATTTAAGCTTATACACCAATACATTTTTGAACCAGGACTTTCAGTATTCGGAGCAAGTTGCTCTCTGGGAACCGGTGTCAGATTAAGAAAGACATCAATCAAGGTAATGACATTTTCTAGTGGGTTAATAAGTATGGGATGGGACTCTGTAGTGGAAGATACCAAACATTCAGGATTCAAATAGGAAACAGGACCAAAAGACTTGACTGGGACTCCCCTAGTAGAAACAAAGACACCACGTTCCACAAATCCACATGCATACAAAATGTGCACCAATGAATTTACACCTACCTGTATTGTTTTGAGTAATGCTATCAAACTAATGCTTGGCTAGTAAGTAGCTGAACACTACCGTTAGTTCTTGTCTAAAACGACTGAGTTTAGACTTCAAACTAACTCCAGATCACAGGTAATTATATATGAACATCACACAAAATGACGACAGGCGTTATTCATCCACCGTGGTGTTGCAGTGACTCACTTTTGCAGCACAATGCAAGAAAAAACAAATAAATGAAAAACAAAAGATGAAAAATAATGAAACTGACGACAATGTTAAAAATCTGGTGATAGAACAGGAAATACGTCAGAGTCACAGAGGGAATGGCAGCAGAAATGAAAAACAGGTGATGGCAGAAGATGTCATTATTGATGCGTGGCAACGGTGACATTACATGTGTCAGCTGTGTGTGTGTGTGTGTGTGTGTGTGTGTGTGTGTGTGTGTGTTTTCCTACCTGGCTCTCTGAGCAGTAGCTGAGCCATTGCCTGTGAGCTGCCAGCTGAGTTTTCTGCGACACACTGATAAAATCCTTCATCTGACTTCACCAAACCCAAAATCTGCAGGTTACTGCCATCCTGTACAACAACACACACACACACACACACACACACACACACACACACACACACACACACACACACACACACACACACACACACACACACACACACACAAATGTCAGCAAAACACAATAAAACCTTTTATTAAGACAAGTTGAAAGAAAAAGAAACAATAAAGTGGTTAGGAAGACAACAATTAAAAAGGTGTATGAGACAGTGGGGCCGACTCTGTGACATGGCATAACGGCATCATACTGTTATCACTGACCAGTCGGACTTCTACTTTGCTGTTGTCATCATCAAAATCAACCATCACTCCCTGCAGATGATTCGCATTAAAAGTCTTCCAATTTTATTCAAGGTGACTAACACACCAGGAGCAACACTGAGTTTAGCGTCTTGCCCAAGGACACATGAGGCATCAGTAGTGGAAGAGCCATTTTCTTGGAGACCTTATTCAATTCAAACTATGCTGCTTCTAAACTTTTTTCTAGCTTGGCTCTAAATATTAAACTCGTACTTATGTATGCAATGTAAGCATTTCTCATTTGTCTGTTTTTTCCCAGTTTGTGCGCACGTGTTCTCAGATACATCTTTGCAGATCTCACACTACATGATTTTTATCTGCTGGCTGTCAAAACCAACTGACCCAGACTAAAACAGATCCGGCTCTGTCCTGTCATCACACATGAGTCATATTTCTAATCAGCATAATGTGCCCCCCTTTGCAGTGTGTGCCGCTTTCTCCTCCTTTTTCTTTCACATTAAAAGCCTACTCAGGTAGGAAGGCGTTACGCCCTTTAAGCTCCTGCTAAGCCTTTAATGTGAAACATCTGTGCCCAAACTCTGAGCTGAGCAAAAGAAAAAGAAAAAGGCAAAAGTACAAAAGTAGAAGAGGTTAATTAATGAGTGAATGAAAACAGCTTCTGCATTTAAAAGAGAAACTGAGAGCAGCAGAGTGCTGAGTGTGACACGACAGAGAGAAAACAACGCTGTGGAAATGTTCATCAACCATCTGCAATTAAAGCAGATTAAAACAAAAGCACTTCAAATATTCTGAAACATATTTACAAAACAGACAAAACTAGAATTAGAAGCTTCTCTTCATTATAAGTAGGGATCGAATGGTTCACAGACCGAGACCAAACCAGACAGTATATCCGTGTTGTGTGGAGTTCAGGGACAGTCCAGGGTGTGGGTTATTTGTGTTTTGATAGCACCCAGAACCCAATCATGTATATAATTTTCTAAACTTTTGGTAATTTAATAAAACCCTGCACCAAAAATGAAGGAAAACAAGAGGAGAGTTGATTTGGAGAATTGATCTAATCATAAGCATGTTTCACGTAAAGGGCTGGTTAGCTAACAGAGCAGAGGGTAGTATGTAGAGGTTTGATATAAAAATGTGTTATCATTTTATTGAGGAGATGTCGGCAATATATAGTTTGTTGTCTTTATGTATTTTATATATTTCTATACGTTTTATATATTTTTAATTAAAATATATTAGAATACATGGCATCAAATAATAATATTAACTGATCATACGTTTAACATCCTTCAGACAATACAGTAGATTGTAGTTATTAATACAATGAGTTCTGAATAATTCCCTTTCATTTCAGATTGATGTGATAATAGATAGATAGATAGATAGATAGATATTTAACACACTGATCCAAAGTTCATTTTCAGTTTGGTGGTTGTACTTCACTCACCACTATCTGGAAGTAGTCACTCGGAATGACTTCCTCTCCATTCTTCATCCAGCGAACTGTTGGCGGTGGGTTTCCTGTCACCGCACACTCCAGCTCAATGTCCGTGGACTCGTAGGCGTACGTGTTGGTCGGGTAGTTCAGGAACTGAGGAGGCACTGCAGAAATACAACGACAACAACAACACACGTAAACAAAACAGGAACATCCTGTATTGGTTCAGCACCTTTCTTTTCTTCCCTTCAGGACTGTCTGTTACAGGAGAAGTTTCTGTAATTACCTTAACTATTTTCTTCTTCTAATTAGCACAATTACCCACAGTCCACAGTGTACTGCAGGATGAATGTGTTTGATCTCATTACCCTGCATGGATCATAACATGTTCATTTGACACTGACATCCATCTGTGGGTTATTTCTAACTTTGCAACCTCAGTGTTGTCATGAACTCTGGTTGCAGCATCACCCCTATATGATGGACAGACAAAGACAGCAACTGTCCGACTAAGTCGGTAAAGAGCCAGATATTTTTAGGGAGGAGGCCAAAAACAGAGTCATATATTGTCATGTGGCTTTTTTAAGATAGCAGACTTATTGTTTTAGATTTTTTTCACAGCATGTTTTAATATTTTTGTTTTATTTATTATCATGTTTCCTCATGTATATATTTGTCATGCATGTTATAATCAACACCTGCACAGAATGTTCATTAAATATATTTATATTTAATTATTTAATTATTTTATATACTTACTTATATTTATTTACTTAAAAGTTACTGCACTAAATCTCACATCCAGGCCTGATACACGATATTTTGATGTGATAAAGTGGTCATCACGTCTCATTGAATGATTATAATCATACATTTACAATAATAATCATACAAGATTCAACAAAGAGTGACTGCTAATCACAGCCGTTTTCCCAACGTTCATGATTTCATTAGTATCAGGTGCCATGAAAATCACTTGATATGTGCCTTTATGTTTGCTTGTAACTGTTTTCATCTAGTTTCATCAAACTGCATTTATAAATGTCGCTCTGCATTTATGAACGCTGTCAGTAACTAGTGACTATCTGTTCCTTGTCCTGCACAGTGCGCGTTACAGTGACATCACTAATGTGCGCCAGCGGATTTCTCATTGGATAGGATGGCATTCGCTCGTGGAAATAAATGTCAGCAGCACTATCCCAGTGCTCGCTGTGCTGGCACACGTGTGATGGTGCATGGAGTGGCTGAACAGTTCCTGAACAGAGTGACATTTACAACAGCGTTTAGGAACACCATCTGGTAAAATCAATTATATAAAGTCAATTAAAAATGAAAACAAATGAGAGAAGCAAGAGTTGCAGTTGGAGATTCAACTTAAAGGTGACAAAGTTTGTAGAGGGAATAGCCCAGTCGCTGCGTTGGGTATTGTAACCATGACAAGGAGACAGGCGATAAGTGATAAGTTCAGGAAATTGCTGCTAAACAGCAACAACAAAAAAGGAAACATTAAGACAGACATTGTTTTGGGAACTTCACGTGCTCTGAAAATTCTAATATAGCCAGACTAGTTGTTTTCTATTTCCACTGCACTACACGCTACACTGTATCCTGCTATTTTAACAGATACATATAAGAGTGTATCTTCTCATTTACCTCTCAGCAAGAAAGACTCCTAAAATATTCTTTTGAACTTTTTAAAACCCCAAATTGAACCTCCGGCCTGAACCAGCGGTGTGGATTTAGTCTAATCTGTTACAGAGGCTGAGTGTACTGGGAGGTGAGGTGATAGATACAGCAAACAGCCTTACATGTTCAAGTGTAATGGTTTACAGGCTCGCTAGAGTATAAACAGGAAAGCAGGAGGGCGAAGCAAGCGAGGCGGCTGCCATGTTTCAGCTCTGTTGTCGCTGAACAATGTCTTTGAAAGCGCTGCGCCAGCTCATGACTGACAGAGCAGAGATGTGAGACTGAAGGCATTTTGAGCCTCAGTAGAGACGAGGATGAAGCCTGAAGGTTCTCGTGTAGCACGGAGCAGGGACGCTGTCAGCGCTCGGAGACAACAAACATTCTCCCTGTCAGCACACACACACACATACACACACAAACGGTCTGTAAATGTCAACAAACACACACATATTCAGGTCACAGCTTCCTGAGCAAAAATATGCAGACAGCAGAGGACTACACCTGTATGCGAGCATATGTGAAAATGATGAGTGGCCAAGTATAGAAGAAAGAAGGAAAGAAGGAAAGAAAGGCTGGAAGGAAAGAGGGGAGGAGATAAGGAAGAGAGGCTAAAACAACATAAATGAATAAGTGTCCAGACACAAGCAAGTAAAGAGAAAGAAGACAGAACGGGAGAGAGAGGATATGTAGAAAGTTAGTAGATGAGGTGGGCTGTGTATGCGTGTCTCCCATCGATACATCATTATGTGGAGGTGTAACTTTATCACAGCAGTAATGCTCTAATTAAGAGCCAACGATTTCCTTTAATCTGCTGCAGCTTCACCAGAGCAACAGCTACACACGATGCACAAACAACACAGACCACTACACGTGTCCAGGAATTAGTCGGAGACACTAAAGACGGAAGGATAGATCCGAAACTATAGCCGCTACGTCTAAGTGCTGCAGAGATTTAGCACGAAGCTGCAGTTCCTCTAAACGCTCCGGAGACGCTGCTGCGATTCATCTCGGACTAGTCTCCGTAACACTTATTTAAGACTTAGTTAAAAGGTTGAAGGTTTATGTTTTGAAGTAGAGAGATCTCTCTGGAGTTGTAACTTTCTCAGCCTGATAAAGAGGTGACAGGTGTGATATGATGATCATATCTGTCTGCTCAATAATTCTAACAAGCATGAAAATAGAAGCATTTGACATCTTGTTTATTTCCATAAGAGTGAAATGGCGTAAAGCAGAATGGGAACCAGCTAGATTACTAATAATTCAATTATTATCTAAAACTGCATCCCTGAATCACACATGGGCACAGGCTCTATTTCATACTCTTACTTTACTACAGATACAATTAGTGTGTAGTATGGATTTAGGGCAGGTTCCAGTTACCATCATCAGTTTGGTGACTAATGATTTATTTTTTGTTCCCTTAAGTTCAACCTACACACTGCAGTAAAAAATGATCATGAGAAGAGACGATTCTGAACAAAATGCCAGTGATGTCACACATTGGCTAATTCAAAGCTGGAACGCGCTTCCTGTCGATGAAGGCGTGCAGGCTCCTCTGCTGGAGGGCGTCCTCCGGCCACGACAAGGAGTGCAGGAAGGTTGATAGTCGGGCACCCTCACTGGCTAGGCTGACGTATTTGGGATGCACACAGGGTAAATCATACTGTGATTCTGTACATAAGCTGTGTGGGATGGTCATTCACATTCTTTTTGCCTTGTTGCAAACACAGTGATAATCTCGCTCCATAATATTCTGCTTTCTCTTTTATAAATTGTGCATTTCTACTTACTGCTTTCTCAAAGTTAGAACAGAGAGGAAAAGTTGTTTCTAATTGTTCAGTCGCCCTGATTATAACGACGAGCCAGCTGATTAGCCTTCGTGTTTGGGGAATTCCCGGAGAATCTTTTAATTGTTTGGTTGTTGTTTTTTCAGCTTAACACTGATTACCTGGTCATCTGAGGTGACGCGCTGACAAAAGTGTTTGTGTTTCCAGGTGGGTTCTTTGTGATGCGCTGGACAACAGCCAGGGCATCCCTGTTAATATGATTCTTTTTTTTGGCTGCAAACAGCTGAGAGCATCCATTCATATGGAAATTTGCCACATCAACTAGCTGACCTCCACCAGACACAACACGTCTGACTCCACCTCGAAAGGATCCACACGGCCACGCCTGGATTGTCACCTGATACTATGACTGACAGTAGCTTTATAACAGTGAGGCACATAATAATAAAAAGTCAATCTGATAGGACAATGACAGTTTTAAAACAATGGGGAAGGGATGTGTTGTGTTGATGCATCTCTGTCTCTGTGGCGCACACACACACACACACACACACATACACACACACACACATACACACACACACACACACAGTATCAGTGATGCCGCCTCTCTGCACCATAATAACTTCCACTCAGCATTCAAATGGAAATCAGGTCTATCGTTCATTTCAATGAACATCTGCTGCGTATGATGATAGTACCCGCTGAAGGACATTCACACTCATATGCACACACACACACACACACACACACACATACACACACACATACACAGCTCCAGCTTTGGATACACACAAGCGTTCGCACACACCCACATATTGAGCCTGAGTTAAACTCTCTTCTCTCTTTACGTGAACAGGAATTGGTAAGCAACCTCTTTCAATCTGCACTTAACCACCAATTATCTGTCATTAAGTATATTCATGGAGACTCAGTACCCACACAGCCAGCTACACACACACACACACACACACACACACACCTAATATTTGACTATGTGTGCTTTACGTAAAGCTGCTGTCATTAAAGAGTGAATCCTAACAGTTGCAGTCAGCCGCAGTCGGCTGCTCAAACACATTTCCCAAGTTATTATTGTGCAACTAATGTTTGTCCAATGTCCACTCACAATAAATGTACAGGATGTCATGTCACACTCGAAAACACTTCAGGTGTCAGAATGAACAAATTAATTTCTTCACAAACAGGAAACGGATTCATCGCAGGGATTATAAACTCAGACTGAGAGCCGCAGACGAGCATACAACTAATCTAAACGGTAAATGGTTTACAAACCAAGATGGCAGTGACATGTACTCACACAATCTAAGTACACTGGCTAATAATCAAATCAATTAAGCCTTTTGAATGTTCTCCTCTTCTCGTGGCAGAGGAGTCAGTGGCAGGAAAACGGGTGAGAAACAAGAGGAGGAATGTAATAAAGTGAGAATGCACATTGGAAATTGGTGTTTGTAAGTGATCCACACCAGCAAACGACATGTCCCAAGCCTTTATTTGTTTGGGCTCTTATTTGATCCCTGTCATTATTTCCATGGTGCATCACATTTACTCCTGTCACCACTCTTACTGATGTCTGTAGTGCTGATAGTAACTCCTGTAACTGTGCTCTGCTGTCTGAAGACACAAATGAAGGACAGCTGCGCTTTTTGGGGATTTCTTAGCGTCAGCGCACAGCAAGAAGACAGACTTCCAACTGGTTGCCATGGCAGCAGTTTAACCGGCAGCAGAAGTGGCCAATGTGGCGGAATGACACATTGGATATTAACATTGTCTAATTAGCACAGCCGGGCCCTTGCTGTCCAACAGCCGTGACCCAAATTCTGTCAGATGAGTACAATTGTGCGCCTGCTGAGAGAAGCAGCCGGACCGAGACACCTGAGGCTGACCTCACCTGTCCGTCTCAGCCAGAGCTGTCTGCCTGGGCGAACAAGGGTAGCAGGCATGAATGTAATTGCTGCAGACAAATCAGGCAGGACAGTGGAGAGGGGATGCTGGCAAACCAACAGAGAGAGAGCAGTGCAGGGTCAAAGGCCATCCAGCTGCTGAGTGTTTTTACACATACGGCCTTAAACTTGATGGTTTAGGTTTAGAAAAAAGGAAAGGAAGGAAGGAAGGAAGGAGGGAAAGTTAGGATCATTCTGAAGAGTAAGAGCTAAAACTGAAGACTCAATCAGAACGACCTTCCGCTTTCAGATCACCTCCAGATAGGAGTGTTTTACCCAGATGGCAGGATTAAATGTGGCAAACGAGGAGGCAGCAGAAGGCGATTTTAATGCCCGAACGCAAAAACCTGAATGACCTGCAAGATTCATCACCGACATCCAAACAATGCGCGGCATCGATAGAGACGACAGCAGATGGTGAAAGTAAACAGATGCCTGAATTTGATCACCTCACACTTTTTAATTTCACCAGGCATTCCCTTGCTCTGCTGACAAGAACGCCCTCCATCCCACCACATACAGACACCACTACCCTCCGCCCCCACTTGCAAAGGTCTCACATGATAAGTCACTATTCTGGTAGTAAACACCGAGCAGGTCAGCTCCATCACGATCACGCCACTGAAAAGTCATGTTAAGTCCTTTTCCTTTTCCCCCCCTTCCATGACTTGATTGAGTTCCAATCCTGGATTACAAAGCTTAAGAGACAAAGGACAGGTCAGCTTTATTTGATTCGTCGGCGGGGTCGACTCAGCGGGTGTATTAAAAACCTGCGATCAGGCAGAAAGAAATGAGCAGCGGCAGCAGCAGCAGCAGCCGCACACTGGACAGGCTGAGACGGATTAAACAGTCTGAACATACGTGAACAAAGAGCCAGCAGCGCTTTAATCTGTAACCCTTGACAGTTCATAAAGAAATGCTGATTAACTGAGGACGGGGTGGGTGGTTTACCGAGGAAGCGCGGCAGATTTGGACACAGGGGAGGAGCGGGAAAAAATGAGGTTCATTTTATTTTTTCAAATGAGATATAAGATCTACAGCAGCGTTACATCATGTACATTCAATGTGTAGCTACTGGAACTGGAACTACAAAGATATGTGTCCTGAATTGAATTCACAAAACCCGGGTTATTAGGGACTGTGGCCCAGCTGTGTGCAGTGCAGATGGTCTAGAGGAGGCAGGTAGTTTCACCACTAGGCTGTCTTTAGACCTGCTGATGCCATTTATGCACAAGTAGGGTTAGTGGTTACTTATTGGCTTTATTCATTTGTGTATGCCTTAAACTAGGGTTTTCAAGCACACTTGGTCCAACATGATGTCTATTCTACAGTTCACTGTACACGTAAGAGATGTATCTTACTGGATATACCTAAAAGTGCTTGTTATATATGTCATTATCTTTTTTTGTTACGAATATTTCCTGTATGTAGTATGTGAGAGACATCAGCTGGCACTAACACATGCTGAGGTGACTGAGTTAACATTTTGCTTTTAAAATATACTTTCTTTGTTATTGCCAACTTAAGATTATTCAACTATTATTTTTATTTCTCCCTCTGTTTTTCTTCCCTTGATAATTCAAATTAAGTTAAGGTTGTTTATGTATCATAAAACTGCTTTCTGCAAACTATTTTTATTTGATATGGGACCACAAGTGCAAAATATCTGAGAGTGAGGAATAGTTTAGAGAATTTATTCATTCTAACTGAGAGAAAATTAGTGCTGGTCTAGACTCCTGGACTTAAATCCTCCGTAACCTATACGTTAGTGAAGAGTTTCCTCTCGCTACAGGAGCTCTGTGATCCTGCCCCCTCTCCTTTCCCGCTCTCTTTCATGTCTTTCAGGCAGCAGTTCAGCCTTTTTGGGCTGGCGGCGGAGGGCCGGCCGGTGCCACAGTGGGGGGGTTTGGCAGCTAGTTAAATGTTTTCTAAAAACACCCACAGTAATTCACAGAGCCTGTAATTAATCAGGAGAGGAACCCCGCGGGCAAAAACCAGGAGGGTGTGTATGTGTGTCGCCATGCGTGTGTGTGTGTGTGTGTGTACGTTGTCATTCTTAGAGAGGGAGACTATCACTAAACCAATCGGCTGTGTTTTACTACTGTGAATTAGTGTGTGATCGTCTGCAGTGAATTTGCAGCAGCATTTCAAAACCAAATACTAAAGCACACACATTTCAAATACATGCAACTCTTGTGTATTCTGTTGCAAAAGAACAGCTGTCACAGTTTGGAGTAACTACATTATACCAACAACTTAGCACAGATACTCTGACACTCTTCAAAGAGCAACTACACACTACTTGCGTTGTACACATAATGCTAACACAGATTGTTTCATCAAAATGTGTATAGCGCTTAATAAACGGCTCCTTTTTCTTCAAATTTGAAGAGGTTTTTAAAAGCCACATTTGAAATCCCTCATAGTTGCTGCTGGCCCTAGAAGAACCCAGGAATCCACACAGCAACTCTCTTAAAAGGATTAATAAGTGTGCTTCTAGCAACTATGAAAACTCCACCAGACTCGCTGTCTTTCCAGGAGCAAGTCGAGAAAGTCTAAAAGCAGCCCCTCATGACCTGCTCCACGTCGCTTTCAGTGTTCAGTGGAAATCAGTCTTCCCTCATATCCCTCGTGTTGCACTCAGCCACGAGGACACACTCAGTACAGTAACCAGCCCCTACACCCCCACCCACCCCTCAAACTTCTCTGTTGCATTTTTAAAACATACTGGGAAACAGCCTTCTAGCAGAATTCGAGAGTATAGTTACCCTTTAAAACTAGTGCATTCAACACTCTGGAGGAACCAAACAACTTGGAATTGGGGTGAACTGAAAGGAGAACAGAGGCGGTTTAAATTTCCACTAATAGTTCATGTCAGATCACTGCTGTAGCTTTGCAGTAACGTAGCATCCTTTTTATTTTCTTATTACAACTTAGGCCCGTCCGAGGGAACTTCACAGTAAGGGTTTGATGTCGGTTTTATAAGTGTCCTGTAAAGTTCCTTACTAGAAATGTCCCAAACCCTAAAAGAGCAGCATGGCTTATCTCTTATGTGTGTTTGGTCAATTTAGACTCCAACATGCAGCATGAAACTCTATTTTTTATTTAGCAATAAGCAGTATAGAAATGATGCTTCCTTCTTTTACCATAAAAGTTGAAACCATCATAGGCAGCAGGTCATTTCAGCTGCTGCTTTGTCCCATCTTTGATGTTGAATGGTCCAGCGCCATTACTAAGATTAAGATTGTATTAAGATAGGCTGTATTCAATCAAGTTGTGTTTGTGGGGTTTACACTGTGAAACTGCAAGTGGACTGTAGATTGTAAGTTACACACTGCAATGTAAAAAAGCAACAGGACAACATCCATAAAACAACATCACAACAAGCTATAATGCCATAACAACACTATAATGCCAATATAACAACCATGGGAAACACAAATGCCATAAAACACCAGCATCCAGCATCCAGCACTAATATCAGCAGTGAGTATGACTGATAGCTGCAGCGTGGGGTCTGTTTGTCACTTCTTTCATTAAGCTGCTAACAGGAAGCAGCTAACGAGCCAGGCTGCACTCATTATTATGGAAAACAACACACACATTCGTTATCCTAATCATCTAATCATGGCCGCTGCCCTGTGGAGTCAGATCACACGCATCTCCATATATCACCGTGCTCTGGCTATTTATCAGCATCTAACTGCCTCCATTTGGAAAAAAACTAAGTGTAATGGGGCATATTAGCACAACATATTTCTTCTTTATTAGTTTAATGTAAATGCAGGACAGAGACTGGAGGACTCAGCGTGCCACATGCCCAGCCAACTTTTCCATCAACTTTTTTTTTTTTTTTTTATTCTTTTTTTTATTTGTAGTGCTTTTATGTACTTTTATGTTTAACACTAAACTGTTGGCTGGCTGTGGAGCTCTTTTCAAATGACCTCAATAGACCTTTGCCCAATAAAAATGGAAAACATTTTAGAGGGCATAAACAGTGGGATTTATTTTAAGTACTGGAGGACACAAAAACAAGAGTATATGACATTTTAAATGACAGCTGCAGGTTGAAAGAGGATACGCACCAATAAAAGGTAGTTTGAATTTATATACTGAGAAACTCTAGGTAAATACAGAATTTTCCAACAATTTCGATCATTATTGAGCTGCCAATGATGAAACTAAAGACTTCCTGCAGATGTGTCACATTAACAAAAGGAAATGCTGGAAGACTTTTAATGTGAAATATCATAATATTATTTACAGGTTCAATATTTTCTAATAATAATGTCTTGAAGGAACCATCTAGTTTTGTGTCAATTATGGGAACAGAAACAAAGATCTACTCTGGATCAATAAACCTAATTTCTGATTAACTTGCAGATGAAAGAAATAGCTTCACTTTAATCCTTGGGAATATTTAATACATACACATTCATATATAATGTAATTTCTTAATTTGTTATAGGGAAAAATGCTTGTAGACATATTTGACCATGCATTTTTAGCTCAACTGCTGTCCTCTGAATAAAATTCTCAAGCTTGTGCCAACTTTTTACTTGATCACTCTCTGTTTTAGCTGATATTAATACTAAATTACACAGTTCTTTGTGGTAAACTTGCTATATTCCTGAATACGTAAAGTAAAGTGTCACCTGCAATATCTATGCAGAAAATGATGTGTTCTATTGACAGCATCCTAACAGTGACTAAATTATAATGGATTGGAGATTAAAAGTAAATTGAAAACGAGTCCAACATGAACTGTACTGAATGTTTAACATTTCTTCCGTGTGTATCTGTATGTTTCTTACCCCTTCACACAAATCTATAAATATACAGGAAAAGTGTGGAAATATAGCGTGTAAGTAAACTATTCACCTTATCAAATACATTTAATTTAAGAAAGAGAGATAAAAGGCGGACAGATGGAGGGATGAATAAATATTCACGGATAGCCGCGGGCTCGTCAAGATAAGAAAACTTCTGTTTAAATCCGTGTCTCCCTCAGCTCTGAAATGTATTATCAAAAAAAAAAAAAAAAAAAAAATGACAGAAAAGCAGATTAAAATACACAAAGTGTAGAAAGTCTACAGCATCAGCCTCCATGTGTTTAGCATAAATGCTGAAATTACACAGAGGGATGATCCTGATCATGTCAGCTTCACTGCAGCTTTAAATGTTGGATTCCTTGAAGACTAATTGATTTCCTTTTTCGTTCCTTGTTCTTCTTTCAATCATTTCTATTCTGTCTTTCAGGGGCTTTCCCTCTTCTCTCCCTGCTTGCCCACCTCTATAAGAAGCGTGCCCTGCAGTCATCGAAATGTGCACATGTACCATAAAACCGGTGGCACATCACAAAGACTACGGCTCATTTATCAAGACTACGTAGCTGCTAATGTTAAGGTTGCTGAGATGATCCATCTACTGGCAGCCCAATTCATTTGAGTCTGATTAATATAAGTGTCTTCTTCAAAACACCATGCGTAATTTGCATGCAACAGTAAAAAATGAACTCAAGAGCATAGATGTCTTTTGTCAGCCAATTACAGCCATGAACACAAACCCGTGGAGGAAAGATATCAAACTTTGGCTTTTTAGATGTAACAAAAATGTTAGGGCACTAACTACCTACCAGTAGGCCACTAGGTTCATTATCATTCATGTGTTGTAAATTGGCAACATCTTAATACCATACTGAATATAAAAAAAGGCAGTAATTGAAGTTGGTGTCATCACTTACAAGCAACATGTCGTTTGATTTTAACCTAACTTGCAATCTCTTCCCTAACCCTAATCAATTAATTAATGTGTCTAACACTAACCTTGTACCAAAATATAACAAAGCTGTAGCTACATGTTTCGTATTATTGCTATGACAACAAATGCAGCACAGGATGGTCCATGATAACCACCTACTGTGCCTACTGGCAGGCAGAGCAGGGACTTACAAAGTCATATGTATTGGCTGAGAAGAACAGATCACAGGCCAATGAACAGTTTGACAACCACATCCAATACTGGTGAACAGATTTACATTTATTATTATTAATTGTTATTTCACTCTTCCATTCTGAGGAATAGTGGATATTGTCCTTATGAATCTAGATATTAGCAATCAAAAATCTAAAGATGCCTGTTCTGTCTTTACTTTATTTTTGCCTTAGCAGTTTGTGCCTTAGCAGAACCTAGCTTTAAGGAAACAATGCTAAGCACTGCTCTGCTGCTCTCTAATTCTATTTCTATTTTCCAAATTGCGAAATTATATGAAAATAATAATAATAAAAAATAAGGATTTTAAGGTATAAATTGTCAAACAATTTGTAATAAGGTAGAGGTGAAGGGCAGGAATTAGTATCTTTCAAATTATAATAGAAATATAGTTACAGGGCCCCACCTCTGTTAAATACAATTTCCAACATTTCTTTTTTAGGTTCTAACATGTTTCTGCAAACATTGGCAATAATGTACAGTACAGAAAAACAGCACTTTATGATCAGATCCCAGATGTGACAAAGCGAAGACATAGACTCCTCCTGTTTACTGCAAACATCACATGCGGTGACTGTTGAGAGCAGAGTGTAAACAGAATACGAACACGACGAGAACACAGAAACATACTCCGAGCGTATTCCGAGACAAAGACATTAAAGGACGGCAGCAAGCAGAGAGGCCCAGCTGGAAGGAGACTGAAGACACCCAAAGGTTAATTTGCAGACTTTCTCCTGAGAGTAGAGCAAACAACAGCTGCTTCTGTTTGTGTGATTTCAACTCTCTGCTCACAAGAAAATCTGTCTCCGTCTCATTAAAGGTACAATCCATAATCCAACTGTAGAGGATAAACAAAATAGATGTAGTTGTCTGACTATGGTGCGTGTACAGTATTCAAAATCATCCACATCAATTCAGGTGATAGACTACAAAGCTTCCAGAGCCCGGAAGGTCATTTCTCTACACAAAAACTCTAAAGTCCTTCCATTATCACTGGAACACACACATTAATGACAGCAGAAGTCTTTTTATGAACACTAAAGACCCAAACAGATGTTTCCTCAGATCACTTTTCCCAACAAATCCCTTTCAATCCACCATTAGATTTGATTTTAAACTGGCACTGCTAGGACAAAGATCAGGTGTATTAACAGAGACCTGGATACACTCACTGAACCTAGAAAAGTTTTTTTTTTGGTTCATCTATTGTGAGCTCATGAAGTTAGATTTAGTCATGTAAAAAAATAAAGTCCTCTTATTTATATAAATAAGAATAAGGTCAGTCGGCCATGACACTCTGAGTGCCCGCATAGAAGAATCTGAACAATTACACATACTCAACAACACAACTTGTGAACAACATGTGGAAGCACACATTCACAGTAGACTGCTTTATAAAACGAACGCCATATTTCTGCTGTTTGCTTCACCATCGTGAAGAAGATGAAATAATTGTCACTGCAGCAATTCTGCACACTTGTAAAATCCTGTCTGTCAAACCTTCAAATGCAAAAGAAAAAAAGGACTGTAGAGTGAACGGCAGCAGGCCTCTCTTTACTCTTTACAGACGGGATCCAACACAAACGAAAATCTGTTTCAGCTTAGTGAAAAGATGCCAAATTTTGGCTGGGAAATTTGTGCTTGGCCAAAATGTAGGAGTTGGCACATCGATATCATCCCTGTATAAAACTCTACCTGCGCTGTTAACAAAACAGCTTCAGTAACAAAAATGACAAACATCACCTGCTGCAGGTTGTTTCCAGCTGTCACTAATGAACTACATTAATTGTGGCTCTCTGCAGGCAGCATTTGTACATAACCAAAGATTGTTTGTTAGAAGATGGTCCACTCTGCTGCACACCCTCATATAATCCTGTTTACAGTCTTAGAGTGGTTCAACATCACTCTAGAGGATCTCATATCAGTTCTAGTCACATTCACATTCTAGTTAGTTTTGTAATTAGTATCAATATTACAAGTTTTTAAACTTTTACTGAATTTGAATTTAAGTTTTTTTATTTCAAATATGTGAAAGCAAAAAATAGAAAACAAGTAAATAAAAAAAGAAATGTTAATACATGCTGTCAGTCCAAAGGAAAAAGGAAAAGAAAATCAATAATAACTGAAAATATAAAACATAAACAGAGAGGAAGTTTTAACTTTAAACAATTTAACAATTTCAACCCTTCTCCCTAAGTCAGTAACAGATAATAGTTAAGTCAGCTTGGGACAGCATTATTTATAATGGCATACTTATATACACATAAACACACATGTGATTTATATATACTGTATATCCATAAACCTGGAAAAACCTCAACCAACAAAACACTCTTTGATTGTGAACTCGTCTCTACATCCCTCTATCTCTTAAATATCTTTTCCTAAAACATGATTTTAAACTGATTGATATCTGGATAATTTCATCATTTTACTTCACATATTGAAATACAATACATACAAAATTGCCTTCTGGTTGTGCGATTCCATTTGGTTTTGAATTTTCCTCTTAAATTAGAACCTCTCTTGTTTACTGAATCATTTCTGAATGCTCCTGGTAGTACATTGTATTTAGCCTTAAACAGTATTGATGCTGTATAAAATTCCACCAGATTTGTAAACTCGAGTAATTTTGACTGAAGGAATAATTTGTAAGTGTGATGCAGAATCTAGATTTATGAATGACTTGTATTGCTCATTTTATTAGCAAACAGACAGTGAATGTAGAGACTTTTTAAAGGTTATTGCCCCAAAAACTCTGAAAAGTAATTTAAATATTCTAACACTAATGAACAGTAGAGAATGTGAAGTGCTTTTTGGTCCATTTAATACTGAGATGGTTCTTGACAGTTGGGATTTTACATGTTTAATATGTGGTTTCCAAGTTATATATATAATTTTACAGATAGGAAATATTAAAGGAATCAGGATCTGGAAAAACAAGTCAAAAACACTGACTTGAACATTCCTATTATTATTAGAATATTATTATGTTAAAATAATTTTGAGTTATTTTATTTGTGAACATAAAAACTGCATTACTTCTAGTGTCAATGTTAGTTCTGGTGTTTATTGCTAGACGAACCAACAGTAGTGTATAATAGTCTTAGGACTTGAGATGAAATGGTTACTGGTTTCACGGTAAACAATTGTAAAATTAACATTATATTACCATTTAAATTTAATTAAATAAAATTATCTTTAAAACCAGTCAATTACTGCGCTGTAAAAAGATTCCCCTGCTGAAGGATGTAATACAGTCCAGTATCAACTAAAGTTAGTCAGTCTCCCAGATGCACAGACTACAGAGCTGCTCTCCCTTCCTGCTCCTTCCTACATGCTGAGCTGTGGCTGCAGACTCTGCTAAGTACCTACATCCGCACAAAGCATGGATTTTATATATTGTTTGCTTTGTGTAGTGGGCAGCTTTATTTTTAAGGAGGATAATGATGCAGATGGTCTAATTCCTATTTAATACAGTCATATCATGTCATATGTGATGTAGGCTACACTATTATAATATTATAACTTAAAGTAATCATTAATGACAGTGATAATATTAATAATAAGCACCAGAGATGAATGTGTAACACTTTCTGAACCTTTCAACAATACTGTTTTAATACTGATAACAGTTCTACTTTATGGCACTATAATTGTGATATTAAATCTTCACTCCATTTCGTCTCTACTTTAGACACTAAATACTTTATTCAGCATGATGTTGTGATTTTCAAATATCTCCCATATGTAAATCCAAAAAGTACAGCAAATTTATATTTTACAGTATTCGTTTTGAACCACAGGAGCAATTAACCGTCGTGCAGGTGTCTGAATTCACTTCAACACATGTGCAGCTTCAGTGCGGCTGCACCAGCAGCTGAGGAGCAGTCAGACAATAAATACAAACATATTTTATTTATCAGAACCTCCCGAAGCGAACAGACGGCTGTGATTTTATATTTCATACCTGCATTTGATTCTGAATGTGATTCTCTGTCCCTGGGAGTGTCTGCAGACAGAAGGGTTTCTGTCAGCAGGAGCATGTGGACAATTTTTTATTCTACCTTATTTATTTTTATTGTTTTGGGGCTGTCAGGCTGTTAACAGTTTTCAGTCAACATTTCTTTTTTTTTAACTCTATCCCCTGGGAGCTTTGAGAAGTGACAAGTTCTTTTATTTTCCACACGCTAAGAACTGGAGGTGTGTGTTTGTGTGTGTGTGTGTGTTCTTATACTACCTATGTGCGGTTTGAACAAAGTGAGGTCTGTGTTAGCAGTAGGTTAGAAGTGTTGGAGGGTTACACTTAGAAGTAGGTGTAGGTGTAGGTGGGAGCATGCCGTCTGTCCTTTTCTCTCTCCCCTTATTGTCGTATTCGTTCTACGTTCAGCAGAACACAAACAAAAATGCCCCAAAACAAAACTAGTGTGTTTACTCACCTAGCACACTGAGCTCTGTGTGTGCAGTGATGTTGTGGTTCTTGTTGGTGGCTGTACAGCTGTAGCTGCCAGAGTCATCGTCGGTGACACTCCTGATGATCAGATTGCTGCCCGCCAGCAGAGAGTACTTCTTATTCCTACAGTGACAGAAAGAGGGAGGCAGTTCTTTTTTTTAAACCCCTTTTTTAAACACTTTATTTTTATCAGATGATAAATCAGAAAATACATTTGATACATAAGGGATAGGTTTAGTTAGTTCTATATTTTCTCATCAACAAATGTTTGTACTTAATAATATAAATATTACTATATTTATGAAAATAATATAAACCCAGTCTGTATGACAGTCAATCAGACGCACCAGCTCTGGATGAGCTCCTCTCCTCTCCTCCATTGTATGCTTGGAGTTGGGTATCCTGAGGCTGAACATTCCAGCACAGCGTCAGTTCCCAGCAGAGCTGTTACTCTGGACGGACGCTGAAGGAACTGGACGCTTCTGCTCACCCCAGGTTCTGACAGAGTAGGAGAGACAGAGAGAGAGAGAGTAGAGGAAGTATGGACAAAGCTGAAACATTGTCCATATCACCATATACAGCACATTAAAAGTTCATTTTAGCCATATGTACCTGTTTAGTTAAATATATTCCCAATTCACAGGCATTATCTGCTGCTATAACAGCCTTTAAGTTCTTTCAACCTGGCTGTAGGCATTTGTTTGCATTCAGCCACAAGAGCATTAGTGAGGTCCAGCACTGATGTTTGGTGATAAAACCTGAATGGCATTTGATGTTGTTGAGGTCAGGGCTCTGTGCAGGCCTGCCAAGCTGTCGACAACAGAAACCGTTGCATTTGTGCACCTGAGAATTATGTTGAAACACAATGACTCTAAGAGGTGCACATGTGTCAGACCTCAGTCTTTTAACTTATCAGGCGGCTGTTCAATTCAAACTAAGTTCCTGCATTTTGGTATATGGTGAACAGTCAGTTAGGATTCCAAGCTTCAATGTCGACTGCCAGGTTTCTATATGGGCATGTAAACAACAGAGATTGTTATAAATGAATCAATAAACACATCAAAACCCATCTTCCTTATATAATTAGCATTTTGTGCACTGAAAACCTTTTGTCCATTGAGCAGATAGATACAGTTTAGGTGTTTTCATGTCATAAGTCAGTCTGCAGAGGATGGTCAATGTACTGTAGCTGCTGTCCTTGGTGCTGAAATGAGAGCAGCAGGTTCTGAAGACAAGAGCTGGAAAGTTAATCAGTACATTTACACCCACACAACAAACAAGTTACTGGAAGAAGGTCAGGAGGTGATGCTGAATGCAGGTTCAAGGTACTTTCTGTTGAGTGGATGTTACAGTACATCACAACAAGGACACCTATGACAAAAAGTACTACAGTATCTTGCTACTGCATATGTATGAAGTAAGTCAAACAACAAGACTAATAGCATTTCTCTACCATGTGGTATCGCTTCAACCCAACATGATGCTTTTGGTACTAGATACTTACTTACTCTCAACCTAGCTGGTCGTCAGGGAATTATGCAGACACACAAATGAAAAATGAAGAAATGCTGTGTCTGATTCTCAGGATGTGAGTTAATGAAATGAAATGAAATAAAAGTATACACTTTTATTTTTGCTGTAGACTGAAAACATTTGTAATTGATCAAAAGATGAATACGACACAAAATATCAACATTTCAGCTTTTATTTCCAGTTGTTCATGTCTGGATCTGATACATAACTAATAAATATAGCACCTTTTGTTTGAACCCATTTTTCATGTCAGTAGCAGTATCGGAACAGATTTTAAATAAAGTAAATAAGACTTCATACTTAGTTGCAAACCATTTGCTTGCAATAACTGCATCAAGCCTGTTTGTCATTGACATCACCACAGGTGAGCTTCTATGTTTGGGGTCATGAGCAGATATAGAATAGAATATATATAGAATAGATGTAGAATAATCAATGTAATAGGACCTTCCTGGGCAAAATTTCTATATTTTGATGTCAAACCCAAATGTTTTCAGACTACAGCTAAAATAAAGCAACTGGCCTCACTGTTACAATCCTTTTGGAGGGCAGGGCAGTTTCTAAGATGCTAACTGCAGCCTTTAGAAAATACTGTTTTAGTCCAGGCACTTAAAGGCTGTGGTAGTAACACATAATTCCTAATATTCCTGTAACATCACTGCAAGTACTTCCATGTGAAACAGTTCAGTAGCTTTAAATTAGCTAAAAGCACTACTACTATTTTCTAATATCACATTTAAGCATTTGATTTCTAATATAACTTTGAACATATTTGAAGCTGCTCAACAATAATTCTCTATATTTTATTCTTATATAATATTGGTAAAGTTGTTAGTTTGTACGTCCTGCACAGTGTCTCTGCAGATAACAGTGAAAAGATCTGTCTGTCAGTGTCAGTGCAGCAGTCAAAGCTGAATGAAGGAGGCTGAATATTCGGAGATCAGCCACATCAAAATCACCACATCCACAGTGCAAGTCTTTATCAGTAAAACCACATATGACTCAACAAAAACACCGTCCTCACCGTGCAGTACACAAGTATGACTACAGTATGAATGAATACTGGCAGCCATTCAGAAATCTATCACATTAAACTAGTTTCTGTTAGTCTCACTGTTGTAAACATGGAAACACAAACACACACACACACACACACACACACACACAATTTTCCACTTGATTCCACATCTAGCTGTGTGACTGTTTCTTAAACATTCAAATCTACGAGTGAAAAAAAGTAGTTTTACACTGGCAAAGCTGAAACTTGGTCTCTGTGCACCAGGTTGTGGTTTTCTTACTTTTTTCCCTCTTACACAATCAACACAATGGAGCCTACTATCTCAGGGGAAAAACATCCTGCTGGAACTAAATGAAAACAGGACACAGATCTACTTCAAACGTGAAAGTCTTCACAGTTTTTCAAGAGTCAAATTAGGCTACAAGATCCATGAAAACAAAAGTCAAGTCAGGAGGGTCCTCCAAGGGGTACTGGACTGACTAGAAACACTGCAACACACTAAAGAGTTAAAGAGAAGAGATGGCACGTATATCCCACATCATAATAAATACTAATAAATAAAAAAAACATCTTCTCCAGGCAGCAGCAGTTAGCTGAGTAACCCTGAGCATAAACGTTTCTATTCTTCACATGTAGCTACTGTATTCACGTGTGCTGTTTAACTCTAACTTCCATCTCCTGCTCTGTAGGGTGCTTTTTAATGTGACAAAAACAATAACTGTGACCCATTCAGTGCTATGGAAGTGGCTCAGTGGTGACTATCTAGAAAAAAAACCCTCATTCTTCTGGATCCCAGCCTTTAGAATCACCCAGATGATTCTCCCACTTCTCTGTTTTTTGGCTAATAGAGCATGTTCACCAGCGACCTCCTCCATTTACCCATGAATGGTAATCAAATCAAATCTAATAAAATAATAATACATTTCTATGATTATGATTTGGTTAGAATTAGGCACCGAAGCAATTTAGCTTAATGTTACAATAGCAAGAGCGCCCATTACTAGATGAGAGAGAGATGGGCTTTGTCTGTAAAATATGAAAAACTAAGGATCACAATGTGTGTAGAGTCAATGGAAACACTTCACTGAACTGTTTCACTGTGCTGCAAAACACGCAGTGGAAACACAAGCACCTGGTAAAGCCACCTTTAGTGTCTAGTATGTGCAGTGGTGTGACGTCAGTGACTCCTCTAATGGACAAACCAGATGATCGTGCACTGTCTGTAAACCACTGACACAGATTACTGTCTGTTAGAATCCCCAAACTTTCCGTGATGGTGTTTGAAAACGCTGATGCAGGTCAAAGCTTTCATGTTTTTTTACACTCAAATTTCCTTACAGATCTCATCCGAGACGAAAATGAGGCCCTGGGTCGTGCGTGCACACACCTACATACACACACACACACACACATACACACACACACACACAGCTGCAGTTGGTCCGGTTGCGTTTGCCCTGCGGTTGGCCCGAGGGCTGAAAGTGCCTTAAAGGAGGAAGAGACGATTTCCTTCAAAACACGGTAAGTTGCATCAACAAGCCCCATGGTGCTAACACACACACACACACACACACACACCTTCAACCTGAAATACAGTGGTAATCCACTATAAATCTGCATTTAATCATGGAACTAAATTTCTTCAGCTTGAAATGATGCTGTTTTAGCTGATGCACACTTTAGGGTCATTTAGAGAAATTGAGCATAGTTTTATTTATCAAGTCACACTATGCTCTCAATAAGTTGATATTTTAATTACATTTTATTTTATCATGTGATGATGATGGTGTGAAGATGTAAAGCTGTATGATCTCAGGATTTGGAAACAAAAAAAAAAAACAAAAGAAACAGAGAAAGGTCATCAGGTGAATGACGAGACAACAGAAGAAGCAGCAGAGGAAATGTCCACACAGCAGATGTATTCAGTTGGTTACAGAGACGTGTATGTGGATATGCATCACAGAGATAATCATTCAATGACAGCGTCACGTCCTCAGTGTTCTCACAGACACGTTGTCGAAAGGCTTAAGGTGGCTGTGAGCTAATCAGATTACATACCGAGGCAGCGTGCAAAATATATACTTCAATTGAGCCACACCAGACCAATTTGTATTGTTTGTTTCATATTCTTTGTCATCACTCACAGCTCTAAAATGATGATGCACTGTCCATTTTCATGTGTCTCCAAAGACAACTGCAAGATAACTCACTGAGTTCACTAGAGAGTCAAGTAAGCTCAAGTGGATTCTCCGCTGTTTACGAGCCAGCATTATATAACTCTCTGACTCTGTTCTGTTTGTGTGTGGCCTTGTTACCTGCTTTTATTTTTCAGATTACCTGTGAAAAAAAAAAAAAGCTTCAGAAAACATACTCTAATTAATTAGACTGGTTGTTCTAGTTGTTCTAAACGTACAGTAGCTGTTCACCTTTTTCAGTCTGTTCTGGGGATGTGTGCACTTCAACACAAACCGCCAATGAGGGCCTGTCACCCCAGTTTTTCTGCAGTGCCCCATACTCTTGGCACTAGTCACCGTGTCTATTGGCAGTGGCCCCCTCAGTGAGAGAGACCACTCTGACTTGCCGTTCATATGAGTGAATCACTGCACAAGAAGATAAATGGACGACAGTGCCATTTACATCTTCTTATCAAACATGTTCCAGATTAGAATTAGCTATAAAGCGTCTGTGGTGAGCGAGAGTGGTGTGAAAACACTGCTGCCAAGATCTGCTTTGTTTACCGCGTGTATTTTTGTAGTCTTAGGTCTTCTTCTGCCTCTTGAATTAATTCCAAGTGCCACTTTTTGGCCCAGGCAAAGACGGCATAAAGGAACAGCCACCTAGTTCTTTGATGTCGGCTTTGTGTTTTAAAGCCCTTACAGCAATGCTAAAGGTGCCATTTGCCATCATTATTTGACACCCCGGGCATGACACTATTCAACACCATGGGAATGATAAGAAGATAAATGAAATGCTTTAATTAGGACCAAAGTGGCGGCAGTACCACGTACTGTTAAAGATACACTATAAGCAACAGTCTTAATATAATAAACAAGATAAAAGTTGCCTAACAAACATTGTTCCAACAAACGTTTCACACTGGACTTGAATGTCCGTCTCCTGTTAGAAAGTCTTGCGTGTTCCAACCACCATGTCTTTCTCTTGTTGAGCTCTTTTAGCTTAATTTATTATGTTAATACAAGTGGTACCTTGAGCATCAGTCTACGACACAAAAGGACTTAACTGAGCTTAACTCACTATTTTATTGTAGTATTTTATTAAACATCATTTAGCGATGCTCTGAATCAGAGCTTTAAATTCAGAATGCTTTGTTAGTCATGGGGATAAAACCCATGATTAGTGGATTTATCCTTCCCTCATCCAATCTGAAAAGACACATTTAAATCTCTACACAATCTAGTTTTAAAGAATAGTTTGATTTTTTTCTGACATGGTGAGGGCCAGCAGCACAGTGATGACATTTTGTATTAAAAAGCCTTTAGATCATGTCCACAGTGCTGCAGATTCTGTCTGTCAAATCTTACCTAAAATAAAACTTAGAAACAGAGAAAAGGTAAACCTGACCAAGAAATCCAGTAGTACAGAACCTAATCTCCAATATTTCTGTACCAATTTGGTTTTTGTAAAAAGTAATAAGCTTTAGAGAAGCTGATACAGCAGGAGGACCTTGGTATCTCTGGATAGAGCCAGACGAGCTGTATCCACTTGATTCAGTCTTTATGTTTAGCTAAGCTGCACAGTGAAGCATCACATTTTAGCTCTGTCAGTGGATGTTTCTTACTAAAATGAACAATGTGAAACTAGTTCCCCTTTCATTGTATAAGTGCACCGGTTTGTACTTTTGATTTGTTGACAGTTATCCATTTTTTGTACTGATAGAGCTTCATATTCTTTCAAACAGCTCCAAATAGAAAATCTGAACTGATTCTTTTATTCCGCCTGGAACACAAAAGAAACCTGGACATAGGTTAAACATCAAACTGTCTGCCAACGACACATGGGAATCGGATGGGCGAGTAGCCACTGACGTTTGACCCTTGAGTCCCAGTGATGGTTCTATCTAATAAAAACTTTATAAAGTCGAAGTTAATAAAACATTTATGGAGACAGAATCATTAAAGCTTAATCCATCTGATCCATTAAAACCTCATAGAGATCAAAGAGAAACTGGGGTTTAAAAAAGAAAAGGATTAAACTGGAAAGGCTCATCGTGTAAAACCATCTGCGTGGCAAAATGCTCCAGCTCTTTAACAGCATCTTCGCGGAGTGGAAATCATCAAGACTTCATGAATGGGATGAAATCATACAGAATAAAAAGAAAAATGCTGTGGGTAGTGGTTATGAGATAGAATCTCTGAGGCCTGAGGAGATGCTATACTGCAGTCAGTTGTACGGATCCCTGTTCAGCCTAACTTATCACATGACAAGAAGGAGGGGAAACTGCTAGATAAGCCCCATCAAGAGACAAATATATGCACTTTCCTGCAACTCCAACTCTGCTTGTTGTTGCTAATTTACCGGTCAACACCAGATTACGTGAGTGAAGCGGTCTCGCCCGACCACGTTCTTGGTCTCAACTTGGTCTTAACTGCTTAAAGTCTTGGCCTTGTCTCGGTCTCGATACACCCCCGTTTTTTTTAACAATGCCTTTGTCTTTTGAGCCTGGGGCTGTGTCTGTTGGGATGTCTTCTTCGTTAACATTGTTGCTCGACTTGCCGTTAACATTTTATGTCATTATTTTCTCTTCTATCTTGCTCCCACCTGACTTGCTGGTGTGTCCGGCTGCAGTAGCCCAAACATTAACAGGTGTGCTGCTATCAGCTGGTTAGTTTCTCTCTATACTCCAGCACCACGGTTGGTTCAGGGGGGCGCTATTCCGATTATCACTGACCTTTTGTGTTGTCAAAACAGCAATGACATGAGTTCCATCAATGATATATCAACCATGTCTTATAATTATATTGATGAAAAATGATTTCACGATTACTATCTTTATCGTTCTGACCGCTGTGGGTTTTCTTCCTACACCTTGTCTCAGGGTCAACTGACCAGATGAGGATTGACCGCTGAATTTCTGTTACGAGTATTTTTGTCTGTGTGTCTGTTGGGTGGGTACAGTTGGGCATCAAAACTGGGAGGGGGGGGTTGAAATTCAAAGTAGATTTGATTGTCCTACTGAAGGTCGATGCCTCTGCTCCAAGGAAGCCATGCTGGGAACAAGTAGCTGAATACTTGGAGAGAGTGGTGTTTAACCAGGAAGAGAGTGAGCTAACCTGAGCTGTAATCTGAGTGATGAAGTGGATGCTGTATGGACCCGTATAATTGAATGGTGTGGAGCGTATTGAAAATCAGCTGCTGACAGACTCCCTGTAGACGGAGAAGTAGCTGCTTCCTCCCAGCCCACAGATACATTATTAAAATCAGATCTTACACTCTATGTATTCATTACATCACATTTCATTTTAAAATCAGACATTCGGCACTGAGAGAAAATGAACAAAATTACTACCTGACAAAATGATGACTGCAGGAAAACTATAACTCACTGCTGAATAAAACTGCTGGTGCAGTACTTCACTGTAGAAAGACTTGGGAATTGAAATCAGCTGCCTTATAAAACCAGGTTTCTCAGTAATGAGGGAAAGAGTTTACATGCACCTGGTTCATTCTTATCTGAGTGTATATACAGCAAAAGAGTAATCAGATTTCTCCTGGGCTGATTTTGAGAGGCATGGTTTACAGATTTTAACTATATGCAGACAAAACAAACCCCTTTTTTCTTCCTCTCTTTCTTTGTTTTTTAGCTACATGTGACAGGAGATGTGACTAACGAGAGAGACACAGGCAACGCTAATTCCTACAGCACAATTTGTATGAAGTAAAGAAATATGCAGTGAAAAGTGGCTTATTTAGACGTGTAAAGGGCATTTCGTGTATGTTTCAGATTTAGTTGGATTTTGGGTAGACTTAATTTGAAAATTAGATTGTTGACAGTAGTAGAGTGGTGAGTGTCTGCAGTCTTTGTTATTGTCTTACATGCACTCTTGTAAAAAGCCCATTAGAAATCCAGTTATGCGTGGCAAACGTGTGGGAGTTCTCTAGGAGAAATCTACCTCAGGAATAACCGGGTTTCCTCGCTGATATGACATGACAGAAATCAGGTCACTCAAAAAAGCCGATTGTGACCCGGTTTCTGGAGTGACGTGATTTGATTGAACACGTAGACAAGTGAACATGTATTGTACATAGAATAAATCAGAATCAAGCAGCAATCTCTTCATATCACTCTTTGATTAGTCACCTGGGAGCACTCGCAGCTCGGCGTCTGTCCCTGTCCTGGTGCTGCCGGGGTTGTCGGCCAAACAGCGGTATGTGGCTGAGTCTGGTGGCTGGACGCGGCTGACCTGCAGAGAGCCGGACGGCAGCACTGCCAGACGGGAGTCTGGGTCAAATGCCATGGGGAGTTCTTCCCGGTTCTTCTGCCAGCGGATGATGGGTGTCGGCTCACCGGAGACCTCACAGCGCAGCAGAGCAGTGTCGCCGAGGTACGAGGAAACGGACTCTGTGGGGACGACCACCTTCAGTGGACCTGGAGAAAGACAAGACAGGAAGGGCAAGTTATACCCAAGTAAACAGTAGTAGAGTCGACATTACTGATCTATACTGTACCGCAGGGTCAGATTGGGACTATTTGCCCAGACCAGCTCACCACAACTATAACAATAAATAATGGACCAAACATCTAATGTTCCCATTTCTAATTTTGTTATAGTTCTGTTACTCTTCCTCTGTAATCCTTCAATAATATGCGACTAAGATAAACACCAGGTATTCAAGACCATTAAATAAAACTTAAACTACAAAGATGGTGTACTGAATATTCACACCAGGATGAAGGAGCTGGGGGAGAGTGTGCCACCATAGCTCATCAGCGCATTCTGGATTTCAGCCTGAAATGATTTGTTGTAGCATCTCGCCAGTGACAGATCCTCAACCCATGGCAGTGAAGAACACCAGGCACAGCAGAATCTAAGATCTGCAGTTTCATTCGCCATACCAGAGTAGCACGGGGTACAGTTAGTGCGCACACACGCGCACGGACACACACAGCAACACTCTATCTGTCTCTGTCTGTAACACCAGCACAATGCAATGTCTGTTATTTTCCCTACACATTTAGGACACAGCATGCACACATTTTGTTATGAGATCCATGTGTTTACACTGAATTTTTACACTTCAGTGTTCCATCTAATAAATAGAAAAACATAATTACCTTGAAATAACATTAACAGAAATTATATGAACTAAGATCTCCAAATGTATAATGGTATATATTAACCAGACATCCCTCTATAAACAACAAACTAATGGGCAATATGAATATACCCTGAACACACATTAACAGCATTGGACTGAAGTAAAAAGTTAAATTAATACCAGGACAGAGCAACACTGGTGGTTGAGGCAATATGCTAATGAGACAAATTCTCTGCCAAGATAAACATCTCTAAAGTTTGCTTTTTGCACAACAAAACAATGACATAATCTGGAAACGTGTTAGCAGAAATGTGCTGTTTGCTGTACATGCTGTTTTTACTGAAGTGCAAGACTTTCAATCTTTGCTGCTTTAGCCAAGGAAAGAGCATCTAACAATAACTCAACAGTCCACCATCATGCTAAATCTGCTTCTTTATGCATGAATTCAATTAAACCCCCCTCTACAACAGGTAACTAGGAAATATCTGACACATTAAGGTCACATTTATCTCAAAATTGGCAATTCACAAAACAAATGTTTTTAAATTTAAAATTACACCAAAATGATAAATAATTAAAATTACCTGAACTACAACTGCATTCCATTAAAACTGATGGCTGTTAGTGTGAAATAGTGAAAAAGGACTAATTAATAAAGAAAACATGAGGTGCCTGTGTTGTTGCCATGCTGTTTAGCACCAGTGATTGCTGTGTCCGTATAACACAACTACTTACATGATTGCTTCAGCATGAGAGTTGCTAAACACAGGCAGTACTGCTGTCAGCAGTGCTGTTAGTACTACTAATGGTGCTTCTGCATTAGAAACAAAAGACACAGCAGCAGCAGGGGAAAAGAAGAAGAGGCGAGTTGACAGTAAAGGTTTGTCAGGTCGACAAGAAGAGGGAATAATGGAGACAAAAATGGAACAGGAAGAGAAGTGAGGCACAGCAGGTGTGGATGTGTGAAGGAGAAAGAGTTCGACTCTGAACAGCAGGACGACAGATGAAAGTCAGACAGACAGACAGAGACGAGGACAGTGTGGACAGGCAGTGTCCAGCCTGCTGTGTTTAGGACTCATGCAGCTTCCTGTCTGATCAGATTCACTTCAACAACATACGGCCTGTAGTCACGTAAACACACGACCCTGCTGACTGCCAGACCCGCTCTGATCTCCTGCTGAAAACACTGGTTATTTATATGAAGTGTGCATGTTTCAAATGTGTAGGCTTTGATTTCAACATGGCTGCTGGAGCCTGCAGGCAGATTACTGGTTCCAATAATCACGTGTATGTTTTTATTTATTTATTTTTTAATCAGGGCTGATATTTAATATTCATCAAGATCAATAGACTGTAAATGTTTCCAATTTATCCAAAGAACATTTCCATCTTCATTCAGCTATGTTGATAAATTCAAAATTACAAAACACATTTAATCATATGTAACAGAACAACACTATATATTCACACATCTCTTTTCAAGCAGCTCGTTGCAAAAGCAACAACTTGATACCAGTATGTCCTAAATCAGGGGTGTCCACACTTTCTTAGCATCCGAGCTACCTACCCTAATGATCTACCTACTATGAAAATGCAAAACATATATTTATGAATATATTGAGGGTTCTTTATTTGTACAATATATGTTGATGTATCTTGCATTACTGCATGAACCCATATTGTGCAACAATGACTCAGCTGCTTCAGCGAATGACTTCCTGTGCTTAACGATGTAGTGACTCACCCGGAATGATGCTTCGGTGGCTGCCTTCGCTTTTGTGGTCAGCTCTGACAAAAATGACTGCGATTGACTGGGATTTTAGTTCCTTCACCTTTCTGTTTTTCAGCTCGCTTTTCAGAGGGAAGTCAGTGTCATAGTTTTTATGAATTAATTTCCCTTCTTTGGAATACCACTGGTAGACTGGCAGATGAGGCAAAGGCATTTCGCATATGACATTGTGAAAAAAGTCCTCCTCCCATTACGTATGGAAATGATAGGTTTTTGGCTTCTTACTTGATCCAGCTCCCCCACTCATTTTTATACCCTTTATTGAGTTTAGAGGAAATAAATTGGAGGCTAACTAGGCAACTCTGATAAGAGTTTTTGGCGTGGTTGTATGCGCATGCGTGGTGACCCAAGTGTCAAAAAAGAAAAGGTCAAATGTCAGACTGACTGCCTTGTAAGTCAATCAAGTGACAAATTTCATAGTGAGGATAGATGATAGGCTGCAATCTACTTCCCGTCTAATATATAAAATCCCTTAAAATAAGGGAACACCTGGTGTTCAACAACAGGTGTGTTGTTTTGAGCAGGTGCTTTGTGTTCTCCACTTGCCTTTTCCACGAAATCTAGCTTTGTACTCCATAGTTTGTAAGTTAAGTATCTAAAATAGTTAGTCAGTAGCTAGTTAGTTTGTTTCATAGTGTTCATAGTGCACAGTGATTTTTCTTTTCTCGTCCTAGTTAGATAGTCATTGTTAGTCTGCTTGCTTTGCGTTGTTTCTTAGTTTATTCCCCTCTCTGAGTGATTTTTTTTGTTTGTATTATCAGATTTCCTCTTTACACGTCTTCCAGTCGGCTCTGTTATTTTTCTGTTCGTCCTATTGTTAATAAACTCTTTAGGAGCGTGTATGATACGACACGATGGCATGTAAAACGCTACACCGACACAGCTACAGCACAGCCTGTTCATATTGCTCATAAATTGTGGCGTCATCAGCATACAAGCACTAAAAGAAGCTGTTCAGCTGCCCACTTCACAATTACTTTGTACACGATAACGAGAAAGATGATTGATTTTTAGTTGTACACTTCCAAGACTTGTGCACAGGAGTCGTTTGTCTTCTACCACACAATGGGGAAAAAATCGCTGAGTAATGAACAGATTAATAACCTTTCTTAAAGGTGCTATTACAAAAAGCAGAGTTGATGATCCTTTGAATGTAAAATGAATAAAGACCAAACTTTTGTTTGTTTACACAAAAACTCCACAGGGTCCCTTTAGCACAGAGGTATGAGATTGATATTGATCTTCTAATCTCACTCTCAAAGGGAGAGTGATCACATTTTCCAAAACTGCTCTCGTAATACAAACATTTCTTCTAAATGACCCTGACAGGCTAATGCTAAATCTCTTTTTCTCTCCTAAGCCCTCAGACTAGTGACTGGATGCAACATTGGGATTTCAATATTTTAGGTTTCCTTCTTTTTCTTTTATTATTAAGTTGAAATATGAAAGTGAATGAGAGAGCGAGAGAGGCAATAATTGTTCATAAAGTCAAAGTGAGGACGATGTGCTTCATCACAGAGCGTCTCCACTCCTGAGGTGTGGCACTTTGGATCAAAGTGCATCTTTGAGAAGATAATTTACTTTCCCATACATTTTAATTTAGTTCCTTTCATATGTAAGAAAGTTGTGTCGTGTAACACATTTAAAAGGACGGATGCTGTACTTTGCTTGATGTAAAAACTTCTCAAAGACAAGTAATGTTGATGTTCTCATTGTTACTTATGTATTTTAAAATACCATTTTGAACAAGTTTTCAAAACCCAGGGGGATTTTTCATCTGCAGAAGAGAGAGAAAAGTAAATGAAGTTTGGTGTCTGATTTTCCTTGCAGTTTGTGTTTTTGTTATTTTGTTTTCACCCTGGTTTGAATCGGTTGGCGCTTCCTCTGTTTCATCTAGACACACAAACAGCCGCAGAAACTTTAGCACTGACAGAAACACAAACTTTCTCCCTCTGTGTCTCGGAACATTAGAAAAGCTTCAATTGGACTCTGGGATCGTGGGACAAGCTGCAGCCGGATGAGGGATTGTGCGTCTTTTACTGTGGAGAGGACATGAGCTGGTGTGACATCACACAGATCGGAGGCGACAGGATGGCTGATGTGAATTTGGATTGTGTATCTTATATAACTTCTGCTGCTGTCTGTTCCTTTGCAGATCACACTGCTGCCTGCAGCTGCACAGACAAACACACCCGTACAACCCACATTGATGATTTCATCGTTTGCTGTGACACTGTATTGACTTACATTTAATTCCTGCAGGCTCAGATTAACCCCTTAACTTCAACTGCAACAATATATGTATCATTTTTATGATCTTTTATTAGTTTCCACTGTGGGGAAACAAGTTAACGGCTTGTATAAATACAGTTTATGTGTTGAATGTACTGAATGGCCTGCTTTTTCTATTAATGGATTTTTTTTCTTTCCTGGTGGCACTGGTGCTTTGTGGTTCTTCTTCTACCATTAAAATCAGGTACGCCTACATATAAATGTTAGGAAACCTGATTCCTGGCCACATGCTCTTCAGTAACTGGGTGATCTAACTAATTAGTCATTCCACTACTTTTTCATTACACAGAGTAATGCTGCCTTATATGAAACCAAATCAAGACTATCAAAGATCTGACTAAAACTGAATAGCCGTAATGCTCTCATAAGTCACTTTTCACAAATATGTTTTATTGTGGCGTCTCAAGCAAAGTCTGCATAATGGCCATGTAAGTTCAGCTGGTAATAGTCTAGTATTCATAGCGTTCTGGTGGGACATCTGTACATACCTTCTATTACAACATGACATGTTTAAATACTGTAAAAGTGGTGTTAATTAAACAATTTGTATACTGAAGGAAATATGTTTATCTGCCAGAAATTAGTTTCGTAAATTTATTTATGACAACATGTATTTGTTGCAGCAATCTATGTTCGTACTGTTCATGAATATAAAGTAGTTAGGTAGCTACTATATGTAGAGATATGTAAATAATATGTAAATAATCAGAAATAAAATCTATCATGATCATAACAACGGTGATACTTTTATCATCGCATAACTTTGCACAACACTAACCAGAAGGTTTATAGGGCTTCTGTTTGTTTTTATTTTCAACTGGAGTTAATCGGAAAATATGTTGTCATAAATGTGAAGCACTTTGATAAAAAGAGAGTGAATGACCTTATGAACCCATATTGAGGAAATCCTGGTCACAGAGGAAGAAAAAACAACAAAATGCAGGACAGTCAGAGGGTAAGAGAAATACGTCAAATCATGAGGAGAGGAGAGAACTTTGATCCAACCTACAAGTTCCTATCCTAGAACCAAACAGGCAACCTCCACATCCAACCTCTATAAATACAAACGGGCTACGCAGCTTTCATTTGCATGGTGACAATAACTGTTTTCATTCCTATTAGACATTAGATGGGACTAAAATAACCCTCAGCAGAGGGACTTGGGGACACTCCTGTTCTGAACCATCGCCTTGGGAACAATTATTATCTGCCTCTGCCGGTCGAACCTCGATCCTCTTCATCGTCATTAATTGGGATTTGGCCAAGTCCTCAGAGAGTTGATGGCTAATTGGATATGGTGGACTGAAGGCCGTTTTGTCTCATTCTCTCCGCCGCTGTGAAGTTTGTGTAAGCGATAAGTCTCTGAGATTTATGGCAGGTTAGTTTGAAATGAGCCGCTCAGTTGTTGCATATCATTAACGCTCTAAAAGTGAATCGCAATAGAATCATTTAACTGCTAGCATATTTCAGTCTAGCACTCATTTCATTGCTAAAATCCCCAAAGACAGACAGATTACATTGATGTAATAATGTTACGCTAACGTTAACTTTTCGTAGGCCTCAGTGTGCTTGTTATTTGTTCCAGCTGTTCTGTTGCTGAATCTTGCCCATTTTTTTTCTCTCCTAATTTGCATTTGCAAAGTGAGTGAAACACCTTAAACATGTTTTGGACTACAAATTACCTCACCATACTTCTGTTAATTCTTCTGTATTCATTTATTTATTTGCCATTGAAATAAGCCATCACTTCTCAAAACAAATTTTATGACTTTAACTCCCTGAACCACTCTTTCACAATTTGAGCCTGATGAATCCTGACATTTGTCATCTTGGAATACGCCCGTGACATCAGGGAAGAAAAAGTCCATAGATGGAATAACCTGGTCATTCAGTATATTCAGGTAGTCAGCTGACCTCATAACGTTGCTGAACCTCGACCTGACCAACTGCAGCAACCCCAGATCATAGCACTGCCCCCACAGGCTTGTACAGTAGACACTAGACATGATGGGTGCATCACTTCACCTGCCTCTCTTCTTACCCTTATGTGCCCATCACTCTAGAACAAGATAAATCTGGACCCATAAGACCACATAACTTTCTTCCATTGGAAAGTTGTGAGTGCTTTGGGACAGGATAGGGGCTTATGACAGCTACGGCTGCAGCTACGGCTGCTCGTTATAGACAGACAGAAGTGGCCAAGTTGTTGACAATGCCATAATTAGATATATGGTCAGAATGATGAGGGACACAATTTACATTGTGAAAAGATTTGTGTATGTGTATGCAATACTAATATGATGCTTTGGTATTAGATAGTGTCTGCAAGCTTCCTCTGAGTTTCCCTGAACAGCAATTCCATTGAGTTACAAAGGAACAAACCAAAAACAAATGCATACTGCTGCAACTTTAAAAGACAGGGAAGAATCTGTTAAACTATGAGCAGAAGTAGCGAGAAAAACCTACTTCTGATTGTAACGTACACAACAGACCACATTCAGTATTTCAGTCCAAACGTGAGCCGAGTCTGAGACCTATGGCTTGAAACGTCTCTCTTCACTTAGTTATGCTCTCTCAATTTTCTTTTCAATTTATTTTCTTAATCTTTCCACTCCTCAGTACCGTGTTCGGCAAGTGTATCATTTCTTAATTCTTCCTTTCTCTCTTGTTCTTTCACTATGGTCACTATTTTTAATTATTCTCTCTCTCATTTGCTCACTCTGTTCACCTTCTGTCTGTATTGCTGTATCTCCTCTCCTCTGTCTATTTGAGAGTTCAGTGTTTCTAATTAATTCCCAGTTTACAGTCATCTCTGAACACACATACGCACTGACACACATGCACGCATGCATGCACACACACACACACTCCCAAACATGCATGCACACACAGCCAGTCTGCTAATTGAATTTTTAAGCCTCTGCCATTCATTAGCATTTGGCCTTGTAATATTTTGTGTGCAACCTGTGTGTGTGTGTGTGTATGTGTACGTGTGTCTGAATTACATACAAGCAGCCCTGATTCATATTTTAGTGCAATACCGGAGGGACTTTTTTTCTGTGTGTTTGTGTGTGAGTTTCTGTATATGTGTGTGTGTGTGTGTGTGTGCTTCATTTTTAAACACATATGACTCAGCTCAGGTTTAAATATTTTTTTACATCCAAAAGAGCAGTAATTGATGTCATAGCAACAAGCCACATGAGCCGATGAGTGTGATGCTAAAGTACAAAATTCAAGTGTTCCTTTAAAATACTTTGCTGAAGTCCCATGAGGAAATTAGTCAGGACAGCAGCTATTCAATGCACCACTTGAATGGCCACATTGGTTGCTAATACTAATTGGGGTAGGTACCATACAGTATATCACAACAATAAAAGCAATACCGTTTCCTCAGAGACTACACAAGACAAAAGACAAGTCTCTGTCTCTTTTTCTCTCTCTCTCACACACACTCTCTCTTGCTCGTCTCGCTGTGCAGTGCAGCTCTTGCAGCTATTCTGCCTCTTTAAGTCTCTTTAATGGCTTTAATTGACTGGATTGGGCCAAAATACTCAAACACAAAGAACTGAATGAGCTAAAGAGGCGACCAGCTGACACACGCAATGTGACAGTTTAGTGTGTGTGTGTGTGTGTGTGCATTATCCACAACCTTGTTTTTAGAGTGATCAGCGTGTTGTTAAGGCTGTAATTTCTGTTTTGAGCTAAACAAAAAATTAAGTAAATGACACACTTTTTAGCCTGATGCCCAATCCGGCAGCACTTTTGTCTGATTAAAGCCAATATAAAGTAAAGATACATGTTCAACGTAAAACTCTCTCATTTCTAATGTAAAATATCCGATAAAAACTATCTGACTAACAATGAGAACAAACATTATCAGTTTACAGTTTCACCTTCTGAGGATTTTCATTTTTTGTTATTGTAAATAGGATTTCATTATTTCTATTTAATCTGAGCTGATATGGGAAGCTGCATTACCCTATATGGTACTTGAGTGCAGTGCAGTGTTGATGGTGATGATGCACTTAAAGCCTCTGTGCCTCTCCGTCTGGTAATGTCTTTCATTGCTGTATTGATCTTAAACCACACACCACTTACTAAATTACATTACAGGTGAATTACTTTACTTCTATTAAATCAATGTGGACAGTAAAATGAATGGAGGGAGCTGTACCATTTAACGTGTGTGTGTGTGTGTGTGTGTGTGTGGTGCGATGATAACTGTGAAGGGCAGGTCAAGGTGACAAAATCTTACATCGAATAGAAGCTTTTCTGTAACTAATTTTAAATTATTTGTACAGGGGGAGGCATGGTTGATGTGAGCACTGGTCTGTAGATCTGCTCTGTTTAAATACAGTTCAGTATCTTTAGAATAATGAAAAAGAATTATACTTTTTATTCTATTAAAGTGCAAAAGATTCACACGCCTAGGATCCTATAATTGTGCCCTGTGGGACACCACAACTCATATTTGCAGATGGTGAGTTGTTGTTATATTGTTTAGTTTTTCAGTAACTTCTTGTGTGTACTGGTTGTCCTAGAACTGACTGAACTGAACCAGCAGGCAGCATACAGCTAGACTGACAGCTAGATTGAACCTGACAGGGAACGTGTCTCTCTTCTTCTACTGCGCTGCTTAAACCAAACTTCACACAGCAGTTTGTGGAAGTCAGTTAGTCTTCTGCCTAATGTCATGTTGTAATGCTTTACAAGTACTTTCCTGTGTAAACGTGAATTGTATTTAAATACCAGTTGACTACACACATCATTTTGGAGCAGCACTAGTGCTGTCAAAACTTGTGTCAGCTAACATCACTAAATGAGTGTGTTTACATGCATTTAAGTCCGAGTAACAAATAGCTTTTTCTAGGTGCTTCCCTAATTGTTATGTAAAATATTTATCTGGTTACTATTATCAGGGTGGGGTAGTTTAGGGTGTTAGAGAAAATATTTTTTTAAAGATACTTCATCTGTAAAACATAGTACAAGGTATTGCCATTAATAAGCAGCAAGTGAATCAGAATCAGAATCATAAGTATTCTAGTATTATAACCATTAAATTTGTGGCTATTTTATTATTACCAAAGTGAATTTTAGGCTAAGAAGATAAAGAATTTGCAATAAGATTACTAAGTAAAACATGGTTAGGAGACCTTAAAAAAATCTAAATATGATATAGATAGATTTTAGATCATTTTGTAGGCTTTGCTGCAGCATGCAGAGCTCCCCTTCTTCCCACAGGTATCAACAGAAAAAGTCTCTTACCAGCCACAGTCACCCTGGCAGTCCGGCTCACAATGCTCCCCAGTCCTTCCAGTGTGGCAAGGCACTGGTATTCTCCCTCGTCTGGTCGGTGGTGCCGCGAATGCATCACATTCTGCACTAACAATGACCCATTAGCCAGCTGCTGCCGCCGCTCGTCCACCACGGTGCTCACCAGCACACCGTCTTTGCGCCACGTGATGGTGAGGGCTGCACCCACTGGGTCAGACTGTGCCTGGCAGTCGAGCTGCAGCGTGCCCCCTCGCACTGTCACTGTGTCCTGAGGCTCCTGGGTGAAAGTGAAGTCCACGAAACCTCCAAGACTAGACAAGGAGGAGGACGATGAAGCATCTGAAGCTGTGTGAGGAAAAAAAAATACAAGGAGGATTTACATTGAGACACAGAACAGAGATATATTCATGCAAATACCCTTCACGGTGTAAACTGACTACAGAGATGCAACCAAGCTGCTGCATGATATCAGGGCCTGAATACAACAACAGCACAAGGCAAGGTGGGCAGCTAGTGCAGGGGCCAAGACCTCACAGGTCCCACAGATTTACTACATGCCACCGATGCAATTAATTACAGATTTGTTTGGGAACTCACACCCCTTATTTTAACGGAGTCAATTAAAAACCTTAAGGTGTATCTCACATTACTGCCGGTATAAATTACCAGAACAAGCCAACAGCTAATGGTTGCTCCAGGGTTTTCTGGTAGCACAATAATTTAAATAGATTACCAGACAACTGAGATAAGTCCTCTGTCAATGACACAGTGTACAGTTCTTTCTATCCCAATCAATTCCTCACGATTAACTAATCACATATCAGCCCCATCTGCACGGATTTGTGACGCCCACCCACCCGCACACTGCTGTTTCTATGTACTGTATATGCCCATAAACAGGCTTTGTCAACTCACAGTGTAACATGGCAACACTCCTGCAGGGTCATAAAGATAACAGCTGGTTCAAGCTCTGATTGGTCACATTTTTAAGTAAGTGATACAGCTTATCCTGTCAGGGTCACCACAGTGGAGCATGGTCCACACAATGATTTAGCACAGGTTTTACACCAGACCTCCTTCCTGAAGCAACCCTGTACCCAAGCGTTGGCTTGTGCAACCTCAGCAGCTATGGTTTGGAGGACATTTTGGGGTATCTAGTCCAAAAACACTCGAATATATGGTCATTCTCATAGTAAACCTCTGACTCTCTGCCCCATTTACGTTTTTAATGTAAGAGAACTACTGTATATCGACAGAGTCAGTTTTTTGTCCTTGATCAGGTGTTTAAATGCATTACTGCCTCTTCAAGGTTAGGTTCCTATACAAATAAACTGCAAATATGAAAACATGGGGAACTGGATTATGTTACAATGCAGAGTGAAATAAAGAATGACCGTCACGCTACAGGCCCAAGTTTATGTTTGAAGGCAATTGAAAATCTGAAGTCACAGTTTTCTCAGTTGATTTTTTATCGAGAGTAAAACCTTAACAAAGTTCTATAAAAGTTTTATACTGTATATGACAGCTATCAGTCCTGATTTAACCACAAAAACGTTTTGTTCTTCTGTAGTTTGCTGCACGTTAAGCACTTTTAACTGCAGATATCTGTAGGTCTGTCATTGTAGACTGTCTAATGTAAAACAGAATTATTTAGTTTATCCTACTTTTATTTTATGCATTAGTTTATTCATGTTCTGTTTGATGTTTCTACTCATATTTGTCTCTTCAGAGCCGAGAACATTGCTGACTTTAATCTCCGACCCACAGTTCCTTCCTCCGCAGGATAACTCCTCATCATTATCAAAGCCACATCTACCTGTTGTATTCTTTGTTTTTATCATTTTACATTTTGTTTAATCTTGCAAAAAGCTCTGACATTCAGCAAGCAGTGGCATCTCCTCTTGTCTTTGATGCCCGTGCTGTAAAAAAAAAAAAAAAAAAAAGACTTTCATCTTGATCAGAGAGGCAGTTTGACGGTCAAAGGCGCCGCTCAGTGTCTGCGTGTGTGTTTCCTGGAAAGTTTGAACAGAGGCTTAGAACAACCCGAAGCCGGCTTTGAAGCACAGCAGATTTTACTGACTCTGCTTTCAAACACTAACAGTTTCATAATTTCTTGTTTGTCTGATTAGTGTTTTTCCTGGAAGAGAACCTAATATTTTCTTGGTCTCTAATAATAAGTATAGTACTGTAGCTTTGTTTCTCTCAAATCGATTATACTGAAGGACAAATCTAGCATCCGAGGTTCAGAAATACAGTGGTCATAAGCCTCCTAAGTTCTCCAAGTTCTCCTTATATCTCCTTATTACAGCATTTCTAGTTTTCAAAAGTTATGTATGGGGTGAAATGGTTAATGCTACTATCCTATACCTAGATAGAACCTGGTTCGATTCCATGCCTAACGGTGATGGCTTTTTTCTGAAGCTTTTGCATGTTTTGCCCCATGAGTTTGTTTCCTGAGTGCAGTTGATTCATTGGTGATTATTTAATTATATATATTTCTTCTGAAGAACAGTTTTTGTAAACTTGAGTAGCAACGCAAAAACTCACTTTAAGTCATTCATAATTAGTAACAATGATAATTTCCAGGAAATTTCCTATGAAATTATTTGGTAATAAGACCAATCGCCTACTTCAGTATCACCAACTTTCAGCTAATATTGTCTTCTTCCTGCTAAGGTCAAAACAATGACAACAAGGACAAAATGTTCCATTTGTAGTGGTTAATATCTATAAATCTATGTATACAGTGTATACGTCAGCATTTACATTTAAAAAGAAAAAAGTGCACCATGATTGAAATAGGCAGTAGCTGCTATTTTTAAAATGACTGGATAGTTGGTGTTGATACTGTGCAACAAACATCCCAACAATTGAAGCAGCTTTGTGGTATACTGAGTAATAATTTGGCTTCTGAGGCACCCAAATTAGGAAATATTTATTTACAAGGAACACAGAGTTCTAAATCCCTCTCACATTACAAAGAGTTTTATTCCCCCATCCTGTTTTGTCCCCTCATTCCTTCCTATACATGCTTGCTTTCCTTCCTTACCCATACTGTCCTTGCTTCTCTCTGTCCACCTTCATCTGCTTTTTCCTTCCTCTCATTTTCTTTTCTCCCTCTCTCTTTCTTCACGGTTCTTATTGATTCCCCTTCAGCAGTCACCCAACCTCCCCCCACACACTCTCTCTGTGTCTCTGTCTATCAGTAAATCACTATCTTGACAGCTCTATCTGTACTCACTCCCACTGCTCACACACACACACACACACACACACACACACACACACACACACACACACACACACACACACACACAGTCAGTCAGTTCATCAGTGTGTCCTTGTCCTCATTGTCCTGCAGTTTGATGCTATCACTCTGTCTGCTCTGCCCATGTCTACTGTCGTCTTCTATCTTTATTTCACCAGCTCGCGATTGCAGAATAGTTTCTTCTAAGAAGGAGTTGAGTATTTTGATACAGATTCTTTGGTGTGTTCAATTAGTGTTGGCTTCTGAATAATTAATTCAGCCTACACAGTCTTACAGTCAGAGCACAGCAGGTTAACTCGACATGGACGTGTGATATTTATCTACAACTGTATACACAATTCAGCAAAGAACATTTCTAATTATTAGGTTCCTATTAATGGATGTTTACTTGGGTTTAAGTGTGCTTTCTAATTTTCTTCTTATTCCCAGAACAAGAACAGATTTAAAATGTATTAACACATGAACATGCACAGGAAATGCTGTTTGGATGTGTAGAGCTATTTCCTTTTTATTTCATAAATTAACAGGTTGTCTGTAATGTAGATTTTTTAGTTTATATAAATGATTATGTTACTTTTTAATTTTAACAAAATGTAGCTAAATTTATTATGTTTGCTGTTCAAAAGTGAGAACTGGCTTCTTTTTTTTTATGGTAGTAAACTGAAATAAATGGTGTGAATCCAATTGGAAAAAAACAATGAAAGTTTAACTCAACTGAAACCACGTCAGTTGGAATATATTTCAACAATGTTATTTTACTGTTTAAATTCCCTGCATATAGACGCAATGACATAACAGACTAGAAACCCTAGTCCTAGAAAGATATTTTGTCTCAACCTGCTGGTGTTATAATGATACTAAACAATCATTGTAAACTGAGCCCAGTGGCCTTAAAAAAACTTCCTGTGTACAGGGGTAAGGACTGAATTCATCACCAACCTTTATTGTAGTTCACATAGTTCTACTGGTGTGAAAATAAACAACTGTGTATGTAGAGTATGTATTAAAGGCACAATTTGAAATTGAATTAGCTTAAAAATAGATATTTAGGTTAACTTCATTAAAAAATGCTTGTCGATTCCACAAAAATCCTGAATGAGAAATTTACAGTTTACCACCGCTGCGACCAAGGGTTCCTCTTTCAGGCCCCGGTAGTTCTCCAGCTCGTCATAGCCCCCCTTCTTGATGTTGCTGACACTTGGAACTGCTTTGTCTGCCACCACTGTCTCCTTTAGTTCAGAGCTTGTACAGAGTCATACATACATTTGGTTAGCCAGCATCCTCCTGCCTGGCTGGATCCCCAATTAATGACATCACTACATCTATTATACAGTATTCATAAAATAAAGCATATTCAAGCCCGATCCATAACAAACCTGCATATAAACAGACACTAGCAGAGAGGGAACACCATTTCAGACAGCAGCATTATGCTCCACCAATTACCAGAAAATGGCAACGGGACTCTACAACACCTGATTAAACAGAAAACAATTTGGACCTGGTCCAACTTGGATCCAGTGTAAGATCTCAGGAACTAAGTGGCCAAAATCAAGACCTCTACAACAAGACACACTTACTGCAGCCTGAGGTAAGTCGACCGACCACCCAGTATAAAGCTGCAGGCTGAGGAACTCCATGACTCCCTTTTATAATGGTGGTAAAAGGGTAGGAGGATATAGAGCCATCCAGCAGTTGAACTGATAAGATGAGGGCTGGTGACAGCAAGGTGGACAACAGCCAAGACTAGCTGAACACACACACACACACACACACACACACACAGACACACAGACACAAAGTAGCTGACAGTGGAGGTACTATCTGAAAAGAACACCGACTCTGGGCTGCATTCAAAAACTGTGTGTGTGTGTGTGTGTGTGTGTGTGTGTGTGTGTGTGTGTGTGTGTGTGTGTGTGTGTGTGTGTGTGTGTGTGTGTTTAAACTCTGTGCCAGCTGCTGCCTGCCAGCAGAAAGCCATCTTGACTGAAAAGAGGGAGCAGCAAGGAAGAGAAGTTATGAAAAAATTAAAAGAAGATGAAAACATTGTAATATTGTCCAAAATACACGGCCTGTTCAAAAAAAAGTCACCTCCTGGAAGTAAGTAAGCAAACAGGTAAGAGCCTCCCATTGGATAATTACTGCATTGATGATTATGTTTCAGCTGACAACAAGTTATTTAACAATAACTGATGCAGTGAGTAGCTTCTCATTTCTTAAACAACCATGTCTGAAGACACATCCTGTGGTTGTGGAAAAGATCTTGATCTGTTTCAGAAGGGTCAAATTATCGACATAAATCAAGCAAAGTAAACATCTAAGGAGATTGATGAAACTACTAAAACTGGGTTATGAACTGTCCAATGGAAGAAGGTCAGATAATGACATTGCAGAAGCTTATTGAAACGATGCCATGATGAATGCGTGCCATAATCAAAACTAAAGGTGGTCCAACGAAATAAGAAGAAAGAAGAAAGAGTTTGTGTGTGATTGCTGAGAGCCAAACATTTCTGCTTCATAAGGATAAAAATTCAGAGTGACTGCAAGAAGTAACTGCAGAGAAGAGAAGAAAAACAAGAGGAAGTGCTCAGTGAGCAGCAGGGAGTTCAAAATCAGAACGCTAGCAATGCAAGGCTGCTACCTGGTTGTTTTATCCAACTATTATCTGATTATGTTAAGGATCACGGTGGTGCCGACCCAAGCTGTCAGTGGGGGAAAGGCGGGATACACCCTGGACTGATCACCTGTCGAATTGTTAAATTAAAAAACATAATAATACAGTTTGTAGAATCGTTGTTAATGTTTTGTGAGGCCCACATTTGTGCTTCAGAGTGGATAAACTGCACTGACAGAAGTCAAGAAATCGCCTAATATCTATATTTAATAACACAGCACTTTTTCTGCCTAGACCTGGAACGATTTGTGTATTGTTGTATACTCTCAATACTCTCTTCATGGTTCATGGCAGACGTTCTACTTATACTTGATGATACACTTGATACTAAATGATTTTAGGATGTTACAGGGAACCACGGATTGCAGGTTTAATGATATGGACCAGCACTTAAGGTAACGCAAGGTGGACAGTAATACACTACACTTTCACATCCAGAGTGTGGAGGCCAGACAATATCCATGCATCATTTCTCATTTCATACATTAGAGCAGCATTTTCCCCCAGCCTGTGATATAACTAGTTTGAAAATGAGTACTATTCACAAGACTACGTTCATCTGTCAGAGGGAGGGTGACCGCTCAAAGTGTGGGAACCGAAATGCATCCACATGAAGTCTGCCACCATGATAATAGCACAAGAGGAAAAACACATAAATCAGTGGAGTGAACCATATATATCACACCGTATTAAATTCCATGTCAAGTGTATGTGAGTAGTGTAGAGAATGTTAAGTGGCATGGATGGACATGTGTTTCTCCTGTGACATTATACAACAAATTTCCTCATGCAAGTGCATAGCATTGCATTCATGCAGAAGCACGTATGCCTGTCAAGAACATTTTTCCAGAAATGGCTGCATATAGTTACGATTAAGCAGTAGATACTGCAGCGTAAAGTTACACACACCACCTGTATTATATATCTACTCAGCTCACTGCTGCAGGGGTTTGCACCATGTTGGAGTCCCGAATTCTAAAGCTACAATTGCAAATTGATGTTGTCTACCAGGAACAACAACACGACAGTCTCAGCAGTTTCCACCAAGCTGCTGAACCTATATCATGTTCACAGGGATTTAACATAGACACTCAATACACCTGTGCAGGTGTTCCTCTTATTATGTCCATACCCTCACTGATAGTTCAGTATGAAAATCAGCTACTTCCCTGCTGTTCAACACAAACACTGACCAGTCAGTGGGCCAATTATACACACATGCACGCACGCACACGCACACACACACACACACACACACACACACACACACAGAGTTTGTGAAGGTCCCATCTGCAGCATGCTCTGATACTCAGCTGGACAGCACCAGCGTGTCTGTGTGTGTTTGTTTGTACTATATGTGTTTAGCATTAAGCCCTCATTAACAAGTCTCCCTGAACTATAACTCAGATAATCCCTCTGACAATCTCACAGCTGAGCTCCACACACACACACACACACACATACACACACACACACACACACACACATACACACAGAGCAGGGACTGGCATGCAGTCTGTCCATCTAATATCATTCTCAGTCCAGACTAACAGTTTGCTAGTGGTTACTCACACTCACACAAGCTATTCATCGCAACAACAATCCCATTTTCAAACATCAACTGTGATGCAGTGTTGGAAGAAACACTCAAATCCTTTACTTAAACCTACCATATACAGCTTAAGGTGATTTCATGGAGATGTCAGCAGCAGTTCTCCACATTAAGCAAGTGAAATTAGCAACACAACAGTAAAGAAATATCCTAATTTAAATATGCTACTTAAGTATGAGAACAAAAGTATCAGATCAAAAATATAATAGACTGTATTGTAGTTCTTGATGTGTTCATGTGTTAGTTGTATTAATGTTTTAGCTGAAGTGTAATGCTATGCTGATGATCATGTTCTTTAATTGAATCATTATAATTGAGTTTATACACTATTTACACTAACACTACAAAATACTAGAGAACAGAGCACATTACATAAACTATATTTGATCTTAGCTTACTGGTTTATTTTTGCACTTAAACCAGCTGTACAAAATTATTTTATATTGTATTGTATATTGTAACAAGAATGAATCAGCGGTGCAACAGTGTTAGATTCTGTTGTAGGCTACACCCATAAAAAGCCCATGATTCACCACATGGTTAGTAAATGTGGCCTTTACTTCATCAAAAACCACAGCTCTTGGTCTTCCTCTCCTTACTCTCCTTCATCTCTCGGACACTTTTCTCTCTCCACCAACCTGTCCTCGATCCATATAAAAAAAAAAAACCTGGGTAGGTTTTTAGCAGCGTTTGTCAATTGTTTTATAATATTTTTCACAGATTTCAATGTGCTGCAGCAGAAATGCATGTTTTTTTTCCAGTTGTCTTCTTTCTGCTACAGTTGTTTCTCCTCCTCTGTTTCCCTTTCTCTGTGCACGTACCCCCGTCTCTTAGTTCTTGTGGGATTGTTTGGTTTTTCTATACACTATAACGTGCCTTGAGATAACTTTTGTTGAGATTTGGCAAAATACAAATAAACTGAATTTAATTAAATTCTGTTTCAGTTGTGTTTGAACACAGCATTTGAAAAATGTGCAGCAAAATTATAGTGTTTTACAGGGGATGGTCTCTGACTGAGAAAGAGGTTTGTAACTGGGGTCATTGAATGCAACAAACACAGTTTGTTCCACATGGACTTCTGCTTTGCTGACTGTGTACAGAGTTTTAAAAATGTGACTTTAGTTTTAACCAAAGCTTCTTAGCAATTGAAAAAAAACCTATAAAATATAAGTTTGAAATGGGAATGTAGCTGCACATATAGAGTACTGCAAGTATTGCACTGGCTGGTTATAAATACAGTATCTAAAATGCTAACAAATCAAAAAACAAAACAATAAGGTTTCCCTGTATTTGGTTCTGTCACATCTCCTCCCTATTTGGCACACATATATGCTCACATCCTTCACCCGCTCTGATATTAACACCAATTGGTCTTAATTAGCTGAGTTTCATTGAGCCTGCTGTGTTCCTGCTAATTACTCTGAGTGTGTGTATGGTGTGTGTGTGTGTGTGTGTGTGTGTGTGTGTGTGTGTGTGTGTGTGTGTGTGTGTGTGTGTGTGTGTGTCACCAGCATCAATCCTAGCCCGTTTGTTTCAAGTGTGTCAATTAAATTAAAAACAGCAGCAGATGTTTTGGAACAATAATAAAGATCTTTTGCATTTCCTTTTTATGGCGCTCCATGTGGGCTTCACCCAACAACAAGTACACCCTATTGAAGTCAAATAAATGTAAATGTCCAGATGTGAAAGAGTAATTATTAAAATTTGAAAAAACATTTATTTCTATCATTGCACATGCCAATATCCCATTCATTCCTCAGGATATTTTATGTTTGGTATTACATAGCTTACTACAGTACGTGATAGGGCTAACAATGACAGATAAGTAAAGCACACACACACTCACACTAAGGTGCATATGTGTGTTTTCCATTTGGTCCTTGTCAAAACACTTCAAGAGACAACAGTGACACTCTGTCCCCTGAGACAAATATGATCATATGCGATGTGTGTGTGTGTGTGTGTGTGTGTGTGTGTGTGTGTGTGTGTGTGTGTGTGTGCCCTGTGTGTTTGTAAGTTAAAAACCCAATAAGTGTTGGATCCACACATAGTTAACGGAGACCTTTACTGCTGTCAGACTCAATTACCCAACGGTCAACAGGAGGCCAATTACACACACACACACACACACACACACACACACACACACACACACACACACACACACACACACACACACACACACACACACACACACAATCAGGGAATGACAATAACAGGTAGCTTACTGTCAAAGTGGTGAAGAGGGACTAGCTGTCACAATACGCACACTCATACTCTTGAATGATAATTTTAAAGTAGCTTTGTGTCAAAGCGAAAAGGGAATAGCTGTCATCCATGTCATACACACACTGAAGCACACACACTGTGTATAGTGACACCTCAGGTCCACTATGTGACCATTGCCACTGATTTATCTGCACCTAATTAAATGTCACTTGAAAAAAAAAGAACCATCAGATTAATTATTAATGAGTTTGTGGATTTGTGATACTCCCTCTGATTTGCAGCAGTGTTGTGAAAAATGGGATCATCACATGTTGTACACACACTGATTAGACCTAAACCGGTAATGTTTGGTACTGTACAGCAGTCAACCTCAGGTACTGCTGCATTCAATAAACTGCTAAACTGTCTCATTAACCTCGGGAGTTACTGCAATAGATGGTCAGCATATTAACAGGTAAAGCTCACATGCAGGGGACAGGGACTGAGAAAGGGGACGGTTTTGGAAAAGATGTAAGAGGGTGTGACACTCAAATGTATTTAAAATTAAAATATATGAAATAATGAACATATTAATAATAATGAATGAGTTTGAAGAGACACCAAATGACAACAATATGCACTGCATTCTGATACGACATGATAACAATACATAACTATGACTTCTAACTTGCCACTAATTGCTAATGCTACAAATTTGTAGCGTGACAAAGGATATGCATACATCTTAAATAAAAAAAATAAATAAATTGTATTCCCTATGGTGAAGGTTGTACAACCATTTATAATCAATAAACAACTACCTTTCACTTTTTGACTCTGGCAGGGGGCCACCAGGAGTGGCCAGTTGGGGGCACCCGGATGCCTCTGTACAGCCCTCTGAAGCTGCCCATGTTTTAGCAGATAATAACGATTTATTTAGTTGAATGTCTCACCCTAAACAAAACATGACAACATCTGTTAACTGCTCCGGTTAATAAGCAATTTCTTGATACCTGGATTATGTCCTTCTGAAAACTATGTCCAGCATGTACACCGCTAGAATATAGAGCAAATATCCTCAGAAGTGCTGTACTTAAGTATAATTTTGAGGTACTTGCACTTTAATTAACCTTTTACATTTACCTTTTGATGTATTATTATGTATTAGCCAGCTGTCAGTATATAGATTAAAAATCAATACTACCTTTACTTGCACTACACTACCATGTTGCTAGGTAACAGAGCTCTTCGATGCTTATTGTTGATAAATTTAATCTGACATAATTTTCATCTTCAAATATTGTCCCACATCAACTTAACTTAAAATACAGTGTTTTCTAACTGGAATACTACAAAAAAAAAAATTATTATAATATAACATTTTCCTACTAATACCTTGAATAAGTTTCTTTTTCCAAGTGTATAAGACAAATACAGTAATAAAGCAATCAAAGGATGTAGCAGGAAGGATGACTGCAACAATGCTGATAATCACACATAATCAATACAAGCTAGCCGATTAGCCAAAGTGTAATGTGATCATAGAAGGAGTAACAATATTCCGACAGATTTGGTGTGCTCACTGCAGGATAATATAAGAGATAAAATCTGCAGTGTGAAGTGAAAACGTGTCAGAGCAATTCTATTGGTCTTTGATCAAAGATTCACTTCCTAAAAACCCTGGGAGTCCAGAAATAAAACATAGCAGCTAAAAGCTGCAGGATGAAAGGAAAGATCAGGATGAAAAGAAATATAAGAGAGGGAGGGAGGAGGAGTATGATGTTCTGTTTTTTATTTCATTTTAAAGCCACTAATTCCTCCTTTTTCCTTCAGTCTTCAGTTTTCCTTTAATCTTGTCTCCTTTCCTCCTTTCATCTTTCCTTTTCCTAGTTTTTGTTCACTAAAATATTATTAGTTGTTTCCTCTTTAAAGGCAATGATGCATAATCATGAATTGCATTTCAAATCATTAAGAAATGTGAGTAGCCTACAATTGTATTGTGTTTTGTGGTTCTATGAAAATATGGTCTCCCACAGTTGAGGTTGTGTTTCTGTAGAAGACGTTTGGCTGAGCAAATTGAGCAGGAAGAAACAGAAATTGGTTCCATGTTGTTGAGAAAATATCTTTCAGCTGGAAACCATTTCTAGAGGTTGAGGGTCACCAGTGTGCAGCTCAGTGTGATGGTCTACCAATCTGCCTCCGACTGAACGCTGCCACAAACCTCCAGAGCCTGCTGGAAAAGGTCAGTGCAGCACGGCCATAAAGCCTAGAACTAGAATGGCTAATGGGGCTGAGAGCTGTACAACTACATGGCTTACAGCGAAAACATTGACTTAGCTAAAGGCTAGAATAATAAAAGGCCCATATGCAAAACAAATACATAGTCAGGCAGTGGCCAGGCTGAGTAAAGGGTGAAAAGCTTGAACTAGATGGCTACCCCCTTCCCCACCGAGCCAGTACCAGAGCTGGTGCCAGTGCTTAATTTATTTGAATTTCGACAGCCAAAGAACTGGCCCTGTCCCAGAAAAACTGCTTACAGAGTGGCACCAACTCTTTGTTGGCCCTCAAAAAGATAAAAATCAGTGTATTTAGTAGATTTATATTAATCACAGTGCAGCTGCACAATGTGCAGCAGTTCATTCATCAAGGCTAAGATTAAAGTTCTAGGTTCAGTGAATCAAAATGAAGTATAAAAATAAAAGGGTTAGAACTTAAACAACTTGACCAACACCCAGGCTAGAATGACTACTGTATTAGCCACGACTAGAGCAATAACAAGGCCTAGCAATAAAATAGCAAGAGGAACACAAAACCAATAGAGCTAAGTCAAAGGCCTACACAGTATTCATAATTACAGAAACTAAAAAGACCAACACTTAGATGGACTAGAGGACCTAGACTTGGCATTAATAAAGGCACAGACGACCACAGGGCCTAGAACTATAACTGCCAGAAGGTCCAGAACTAGATGTAGAAGGTCTGCAGCTGGAAGAACTAAACAAGTAATACTTAAAGTGGAATATATAATATTTGAAGTGGAATGACTTCACGATAGAGCTAGAACCATCAGAACTACCAGATCTAAAGCACAAACTAAAAGACCTAATTCATAAATCAATGACAAGGCCCGGGAATAGGCAAAACAAAGACTAGAGGCAGAGAGACTAGAATTCGAACTACAGTAGACATTCTAGGGCTAGACCAAAACGAATGACTAGACACATAACACTCAGACAATCAGAGTAAAGCCTAAAATGCCTGAGGCTAGGAGAACAGCGAGGTTAAAATTAGTAGAAGGTGTTAAAACAGTATGACTCGAAGGCACAGAGCAAGGCCTTAGAGACCTACACTAACATCTGGCTCAAACCACTGGATTTGCCTCATTTTTATCTCATTGGCACACAGTATGTTATTGTAAGGATGTTATTGGCTGGTCCAACATTTCATAGCAAAGTGAGATATTTCTAGATACATTTGTGTTATATTACAATATTTAAATTGATTTATTGTTCAGAAGATCCGTTATAGTTTCACCAGTAGAACACACCTCCCCCTCTCTCTCATTTTCTCCCATCTTTCCTCACTCTTGCTGTTGTTATCTTGGATAATATCCTCTCCTGTGTTTTGTCCACCTTCGTCTGTCTTTCTGTCATTCATCATTCTTCTGAACCCCCCTCCGTCTCCTTGACATCCCTCTGCTGCTCCTTCTTTCCTTGCTCTATCGTCTAATCGCTCCTTCCTTCCTTTCTTAACTTCCATCTCTTCCCCGTCCTTCCGCTTGTCTCTGTCTTTCTCCTCTTTTCCTTCGGAGCCGCTCCTGCCCAGTGTGCAGCTGTAACCCTGATTACCTCGCAGCGTCAGCCTTCAGCATCGCAAGGCCAACTCACATCGATAATATTGATCAGGAAAAAGTCGCATTCTAACTAGCGCTGTGTTTCTGTGTGTGTGTGTGTGTGTGTGTGTGTGTGTGTGTGTGTGTGCATTTACATATGTGTGAATGCTGTAAATATCTGTTTGCATATTGATTTCATCTAGTTCAGTGTTTGCATGCATTGACCTGCTTGGATTTAATGAGAATAAATGTAAAATGTTGAGATTTGACCTTATTACACACACACACACACACACACACACACACACAGTAAAATAAAATGTAAATGTGTTCTTGTTGTCTGTGTCTCTTGAATAAATGATTTATGTAAATCTCTCTCTCTCTTGCTCGCTCTCATGGCACAGCTACTGTTGGTTTCCTAGGACAGCGCTCGTCACGGCGCACACACACCTCTGGCTGCCATGAAACCGGAGCAAAGCTCACACCTGCGAGTGTTTTTACGCTCTTAATGGAAGCAAATAAATCACTTGGCACTCAGCACATTAACAGAAAATGTCAGTCAGCTGCTTGTTTAATCAGAGCAGCAACGTGTGTTATAGAGTGCCACACGGGCAAGCAGGCTTCCTGCAGCCAAGATAATGTCACATGACAAGAGTTCCACCACTTGGATGGAATAGTCTCCCAACTCCATCTCCTGTGAATACACGTATTGCTTCGCCACGTGTCTCGGAAAAAATAGCTGTCACTTTGATTGCGTTATGTGTCCGTGTTTCTTTCAATGAAGGAAGGCATTCTTATCCCACGCCAGAGGACACTGTGATAGCTGGCTGGATGAACAAAGCTCAGGATTTTAATATTCCACCATGGTTCAAGTCCTGTGTTTCTTGCTATTCACAGATATGTTCTGTGTAAAGTAAGTAAACCTGGGTTCTGGTGTGGCATAATAAGACATGGCTTGTTGGGCTGTCACTAAAAAACTAGCCACCTTCCTTTACTGCCTTCTTCCAGCTATTTGCACATCGTAGCGGTCCCGCTGTCTCTAGCGCAGTCCCATGTCTGATCACTTAACCAAGCTACTCAAATGAAGCTGAATGCAACAGTAATTATTAACATGGATGGAAACACAATGGATGAAAACTGTGCTTGAGTTGGACTCATGTCATAAATGTTGTTCCTCCTCCATTATATGTCAATCAATCAACTCCATTAACAGCAACAACAGCCCACCATGTGGGAGGTCGGGGTTCAAATCTCAGCTGTGGTCTACTGTTAGTAGGGGTCATTGGGCAAGACCGCCTTTGACTCTGCACCTTGTATGTTACCTGTAAGTTGCTTTGGATTAAAACGTCTGCCAACTAAATTTAAATACTTCTACCTTTATCTTCACCTCCTGAACTATATGTTCCAGTCTATGTTTCATCGAAGCATTGTAATGTAGAATTTGTCCAGTTTTCTACAACACAAAACATTTTGTACTTTAACAGGAAGTAAACTGTATATATAATGCAGCTCTGTTTGAATAACGCAGCCTCACTTCCTTCGTCTGTTCCGAACTTGCCTTCGGAAGATACACATCCTCTCATGTTTAATTCTGTAACGTGTTTACAACATCCCGTTTTTGTGATTGTGTTACTGTAAATAAGTGTAAAGTGAATGTATGAACACTTTTTAAGAGCAAAGGTTTTACCCAAGTATAAATATGTTAATTAGAAACAACTAAACCATGTTTGCTCTCAGTGAATGTTATTTTTCTTCTCCCACAGCTGCAGGAACAATAAAATGGTGCTTTTCAAAATGGTGATGATGGGAAGTGTGGAGCTCATTAGCTGTAAGACAACAGTTAGACCTGCTACATTAGCTAATACAAATAAGTTGTATATTAAGGTCATTTTATGGAGATGGAATTATATTCTCAGAAAGTTGAATTAAATTGGAGACTAAATCAAATCCACCCTACACAAATAAAGTGCAGTAGCCAAACAAAGATGCAGACTTACACACATGTTGCCATTGTTTTGTCATTTTAATGACCCTGCTGTGTCTAGGAATCCTGCCTACTAAGCTCTGCTTTATTGATTATGATTTCTTTAACTGAATAAAGTCAACTTCAAATACATGTGCATAAATACTATTGGATATGACACGTCCAACAGTATATACAAATACACACAACATTTACAAATAATGCATTTCATCCATGACAGAGAGGCTTCAGCATATTCACAATGTGCTATGCAGTGTGTCTGTGTGTTCATGTGTTTGCTTGAAGGCGAGTGTCCAGGATAGGTGTGTGCGTTGAGCCCAAGGTCTGAACCTGTTAAAATAAACTGCAGGTTTGTGACCTTCACTAACAGCTGCATTGGATTTAAACTTCACGGATCATCAGTAGGTTTTCATATGTGCTAAGAAACTGTAAATCAGATCGCTGCTGTTGGTGTGGCAGGCCATTGCTTGTGGCCAAAAAAAAAAAAAAAAAAAACAGACAACCTGCCTGTATGTCAAGAGTTTTCTTCTCATTATTTCTGTAGTGATAAATCCGCTCAGGCTGAACAGTGAAGTGTTTTTTTTTTTTGTCTTTTCAGGCTTCAGAGGGAGACAAGAAAAGCAGCCTCTGGGCAATCTTTCTACATTTAAATACACTGACCGTGAACTTCAGTCTGTAATTACAGTACAACTCGTGAACAAGTGACTCAAACAAAGTGATTAAATATTATCCTTGGAGGGATGTTTGACTTAAACTGCACACAATATCTGCAAATCCTCATCATTCCTTTACCTGTGCTGTGAACCAGGCCTTTGTCCACTGTTTAATTATTGCACAGAAGCATCTTAGTAAGAAGCCTCGTGTGAAGTCTTAACAGTGCTTTTGGACAAGAAACATAAAAAAAATCCTCCATGTTGACCAGATAAATCCAGTTTGTAGAAGTGTAGACACACACAAACATCTTTCTTGTCAAAAATACAGTAATTATAGCCTTTTTTACACAGTCTCCTCAAGGCGGCTTTACTGCACCAATATGCCGCCTCGCTGTGCTGTATAAAATGTACGCCGGGTTCCGGTTACCTGTGTAAAATGCACACTGGAGCACCTTTACAGCAGCATTATAGAGTGCATCTTCTCACCATGACGGTGGCGTTCCTGTTGTCAAAGAGGCTTATGAGTTCTGCCTCCCTGTAACGTCCCTTACTGTTTATTCTATTCACCCATTCACATAGTAGTGGCAGCAAACCTACGGTGCAAGGTGCAGCCTGCCCACAGGGACGAGGGTTTTTGATTTGTTGCTAGAGAAATCCAACTGCAGAACCCTGAGATGCGTGGACAACCTTCTTCTAGCTCCTGAGTCAGGTAGCAACAAGCGGACAAGATCAGTAATGAAAGTATTTAGGTGCTTTTCAATTAACCTAAGTGTAACCTGGAGCTTCCCATAACCATCATATTCACATTAGTTTGTCTTAACTTAATGTTTATAGTCACAAATTACTCCAGTATGTTACTATCAGTGAAACACAGCCTGCACATATGTTTCACATTAAAAACCTTCCAAGTTCTGGTTTACTAGTAAAGATTCCCTCTTTTCCCCTCTGTTGGGTTGCTTTATTAATTAAACCTAAAGCTGCTGTACGCTGTACCCTATTCAGTACCCTATGCTGTAGCCTACACCTACACGGTGTCCTTCACTGTACCCTACGTAGTTGCCCAGAAATGTAACTACACCCTGCAGTGATGTGAGCACAATAACTGTGATTGGTCCACTGTGTAGCCATTGTACAGGCCATGTCTGCATTGCAGTCATTTCAGTAAAAGTAATTGTGGTTTACCATCTGTTTCTCCAAGTTCAATGTGATTCACTCAGTTCTATCATGAGTTTCCGTCACCCATTGTTTGTAGTCCACTGAAAAAAGCCATACTAACGCTATAAATGCTCACAACAGCATGGGCTGGACTGAGCCCAGAAGCATAAACCAAGCTTAAGTGTGTGTGTTTTCACACGCTGCTTGTTATGCTAATGTTTGAGAGTTCCAGTTTAGGTTAGACAGTTCTAACCTTTAGGTAATCACAAGTGACAGCCCCACAAGCACCTACCCTCTCTCCCTGCAAGTTCCTGGATTTGAATACACACTATCTCCTGAGGTGATCCTAAACGTAGCTCCCAGAAAAAGCAGGCTGAGGGCAGTGCAAACTAAATCAGAACCTGAATCAGTGTGACTCTGTTGTCAGCGAAGAAACAGTTGAAAATGTACTTTAATAATAAACATACAGTAGAACTGAATTATATGGCGCAGACACTCCAACATGTGAAATTCACCATAATGATCGAATGAGCCTCCGATTTTAAACCAATCAACGGGGGGCACCACAGAATCAGCTCTTTCTTCTGCTTCTTGAATGCATCTTTTTCTTTTCCTCGGTTCTTTGCGTCAATTCTTCCTTCACCATTTACACTCCCTCTCTCTGGGGAAACATCTCTTTTCTTCCCCCCTGATCTAAAAGTATAATACTCTTCTCTGCGCGTGTGTGACAGGATTGGGGGGTTGTGCAGACAGATGAGGATATCTATAGACTGACACCTTATTACACTGACTTCAAAAGCTTGACAAATACTGTCAAACAATGCACGTGTCTGTGCATTTCTGTGTATTCTGTGTATTTTAAAAGCTTGCTATATTATAAAAAGCTAATATTTACCCAGCTGGTTATGTATTTGTGGAGTCTAATGTAAAGACAACTTTATTTTTTTCTATTTTCTTATTAAACTTAGGGCTCCGCCCTTACTCCAGAATGAAATCGTTTTTTAATGTCCTTTGTTAAGTTTCATGTTTTCATTTAAATATCATGAGGGAGTATGAGCATATTACTGTAAAAGGGCCATTCCACCTTTTTACACACATTGTGAAAATGCATTTGTCTTGAGTAAATTACCATGGCGTTTGTAAAATGTAGGTGTTTCCACAGCAGGAAATTTTATTAAAAATGTGCAAGGTGCATTAAAGGACATGTAGTGTTATTTTGCAGCTTGACCCACAATAAAAAACTCAGGATATCAATGCTGCATCGATTTTATCTGTTTTTAAAATGTCTCCATAAATTCTACTTCTAAAGAAGTAAGTCGATGTTTCACATTTGTTTGATGAATTCATGCTTTTGCGTTTGAATAATGTGAAAAACACTTAAATCATAAGATCTAAGATCAGTGCTTCCTCTGCTGTCACCCAAGCACCAGGCAGCAGTTCCCTGGAGTTACGACTGTAATGGAAGCTGTTGCTGTTTCCTTGAAGACGGCGGCACGTGTGCGCTTCGCAAGTCAACAAGGTTGAGTAGCAGCTGAAGACAATGAAATTACACCAAAGAGAAGCAGTCATATTACTTCACAGACACCCTACCTCTCCTTGAACTTCTGGGAGTCTCCTGCATGTTGGTGGCAGCTCCCTGAAATCTGCAAATCAGAGTCTTCTTGACACAGTGTGGGTGTGTGTTGGAGGCATTTTACAACACAATACATTTAAAAATAAATGTAGATTATTGGTTTGGAAGGAATTATGAACTGATTAGATTTTGGTGGTGAATGGTCGGAGGTTAAAGTCACTGCGACTTCACATTTATCCCTTTCCTGTGAATGTGATGTCACAGAAACATCACAATTCATCCACGTGGAGTCAACAATAAAGCTGCAGCTGCAGTGAATTTCATTAGATCTGGCAGAAACGTGTACTTTGATGATGAACTGATTAGATTACGAGTCTGTGGACTACTACTCCACTGCTTGGTGCCAGTAATTCTAGTTTGTTAGTTACATGTTTGTCTTGTAATGTAAGGTGTAAAAAGAGAACAGCTTTGTTGGTGGTGTTTTTTAATTTTGTTGATGCTGCACATTGTTACTAGGGAACAGAAAATAGTTAATACATATTCATATTGAGATTTATTTTTTTTTATCTTATCATTCAGTACTATGAAGAAGCAGTACTCAATCACTGGAGTAATTCTTGAAATATGTTTTAAAAATCAAGAACACTGCCAAAGCCTAAACTAAACATATTCATATCCCAGTGGCCGTGGGAGTCAGCGTGATATAAATGTTACTGCTTGCCCACATTCCTGTGTGAACATGTTTTTCTTATATAGAATATATGCAGCCATTGATGCTTTTATTAGTACAGCTTTGAACCAATTAAGTTCAACAGATATTTCTTTTTCTAGCAGTACTAATTTTAGCAGTGCAGAGAAACAGTGAAGCACTTCTGTCAGGAAATTCATGAAAGAATCTGTAGTCTTCTGCAAATGTTCATCACTGGATAGTGTCTCTGAGAAGACTACCTCCAGACTGAACTGAGTGTCAGCTGATGTGTCTTTATTGTTTATTGTTCATTTGTCAGATTGTTTATTTGACTGCATTTGAGGGCTTTTGTTGCTTCCGACAGACGCCGAAGACTTATCAACGCTCAGACACATCTGCTGCTGCGAGGACACCACAACGCCCTCATAACACTCAGTGTAAGTCTGTGTGTGTGTGTGTCCGTATGTGTGTGTGTGTGTGTGTGACATCCGTGACCAATCAAGACAGAAGCCACAGGCTTTCCAACTGCCGTCCCATGAGAACAGAGCCACGGCCGGACAATATGTCTCGCACACACACACACACAGTGTAAACCTGACAGATTGGTAGTTTATGGGTGTTAACAGACAGAGGGAGCCTCTTTCTTCACCATCATCAGTCATCGCCATCAAACCCTACTCCTGCTTACAATAGCCCTGCATGTGTGTGTGTGTGTGTGTGTGTGTGTCTGCATGTGTGTGGGTAGTTGTTGTGTATCAAAGCAGGAAACAAACAGGGAGCAACTGGCAGATGCAGGTCAACAGTGTGACCCTGAAACAAAGTCTGAGTGTGTATGTGTGTGTGTAAAAAAGGAAATGAAAGGGGTGCAATTCAAGGCAAAAGGTCAACAGCATGTTGACCTGGGGTGAAGGAGGAGGTCAGCATCTCAAAGAACAAAAAAAATCCGACGTAGCGCTGTGTCTGAGGAGAACAGACGTTGCTAACAAGGAACTGAAGCCGTTAATGACACAAAATCAGATCTTAGACTAGTTATCCAGTCTGGGCCATCTGAAAATGTTCAAAGCACCACACACCTCGACCACAGAGGCGCTTTAGTTTAAACAGCCCAGATCTTTGTAAGATCATATAGAGACATATAAATACAACATGCAAAATCCAATGCCAAAATCCTACAGAGAGAGGTAATAACAGAAACAACAAATCCGCCTCAACAGAACTTTATTCGCTGCACACGTCTAGGGTACAGCTAGTGAGCCAGCAGCTAACCATACTGAAGAACGTTTAGCAGTGAGGTCTGACAAAGGACGGAGCAGTGATGCATGCTTTAGATTTGAGTTCAGAATCTCTCTCCACTGTTTGGGAGAGCAGAATAAGGCCAGGTCTCTTTCTGTCCGTATTAAATCTACTAATCTAATAAACATCACATGAAAAGTCCAGCACAATCAGCACCAGAGTACTGTTTAGAATAATGTATGTAGTGAATCAGACTCTGTATTGACACATACCTCATATTAAAGAAGAAGAAGAAAATTAAACATGAAATCAAGACATGATCATATCGCCTGATCTCTGGGCCGCTCCTGATCACCGTCTCGCTCTCTTCATCCTCCATCTTTAATTTTAAAAGCTTTCCTTTTCACTTTCTGTGCTGACTTCCTCTATCTCCTCTATCTCCTCCTCCCTACATTGACTCAGAAACATAAAAAGGCTCCCTTTAAAAAAAAAATATGACTCATAGTAGCGCGCAGTGTTAATTACAGTAGCTGCAGACATTAACAACTTAATGCGCTGTGAGGGAACTGAACAGTGTAAAAATAACTTTAGACTCTGTTAAGGACCCGTAACTAACTACTTACATTGTGTGTCTTTCAGTTGACAGGTTGCTATTATCGATTAAGCCACGAATCAGAGGCGCCCGACTCAGCTCAGTGGGTGTGATGGCCGATTCGTTCAACTTGCAGTGGCTACATTTTGCTGTGAATATTAAAGAACCATGTGACATTTCAGCAGCAGCACTCAGTCACTGGTGCATTTGAAGCATATCTGGAAATATCCAGACAAACATTTAGACTGACAACGTTGGTGTGTTGTATTTGTTCAACAGCCTGCAACGTTACAGATCTGTAAAGATTTAACCTTCAACAGCCAAAATCAAACCTAATTTATTTTTTCACAACTGTAAAAATAAAAAGAACCCCCGTTAAACCCCTCAACAAACGCCCAGAGGCTTGTGGTTTATATTTAGTGTACATGTTTAGTCATAGTGTGTGTGTGTGTGTGTGTGTGTGTGTGTGTGTGCTGGGGGGTTGGTGGCTGTCAATCAGACTCAATGCACCGTGAGGATGGAGGAGGGGCGTTGCTGTGGGGACGATGGATATTCCCTCTCTCCTTCTTTCCTCTTCTTATCATTAGTTTGTTTTTTATTGAATCATAAATATATCTAAATATCAATAGGAATTAATTATGCTTGCACATATTGAACAGTTATCTTCTTCTAATTCTCTAAAATAAATTCAAAAAAGACAAAATAAAAGATTGATTTGTGTTAAAGTCTGATGTTTCAGAAAGAAATACAGACATGAGACCTTCTGTCTGGCACCTTATTGAACCCACCAGTCCAAATACTCTAGTTTAGTTGAACTACTCTACTCCATCCCATCTCTTCTCCCGCCAGCAGACTAAATATTAATACACACATACTAACACATGTACCCTGCAGCGGACGTTCAGGGGTCAACACGCCAACGCCGGCCACAGTCCTGCAGTGGGATTATGGGTATGAGGCAGTAGCTGTCAGCAAGGTGGTGAAAGAGGTGAAGGCCTCACTATCTAACTATCTCTCTCTCTTTCTTTAACACACACACTAACACACAAAAACTCATGTTTCATGTGAGATCGTCCTTCAAGGTTTATCCTGTCCCTGGAGAGACTGAGTGTGTGTGTGTGTGTATGTGTGCGTGTGTGCGTCTGTGTGTGCATGTGTGAGTGTGTGTTAGCAGCACACACGGAACACCAGGGCGCTATGTTTAATGACCATATCCAACTCCATCTCTTAAAAATTACATTTATATTCAACTCATTTACAGCCGCAAATACAGTGCAACAAAGGCAAGAGATGTACATTTAATGAATATATATGAATATATGAACCAAATGTTTCCTCCCAGCGTATTTCATTACTTCCTGCACAATATTTGCATGCAAAAACTGAAGCATTATGAACACTTCTACAGACACTTGGTCGGGATTGGAAAAGACAATGGTGTTTCTTAAACACTGGAAAAGTTAACAATGACTTGAAGCAAGAGACACAGTGCGTTTCAAAGCAAAATCCAGTCTGAGGACAAGTTCATTTTGAATAAAATGTTGTTGAAATGGTTCAGCAGCAATGACAATAACAACAACAGCAGACTACCTTATTTCCCTCCAATAAAAGAAGTGCTGGAACAAACTGACACCATGCTGACACCAATCAGAGGTGTTGACAGAGTCAGTCAATTGATTTAAAAAATGGACAACTGATATTGCTGAGAAGGAAACTGTTTATTCATTCATTCCCTTTTAGCCACTTAATTGGTTCAGTTTACTGATGGCGGTCAGACTTACAGGATCAAAACAGTAATGTGACTAGGAGTCGAAAAGATCGAGTTGAATAGTGCTACTTTCATGTCATTGTTTATATTGTTACACTAAAAATATACTCAAATATCATGTTAGTCTACCTTGCCCACTAATAATAATATCATTGGTACCTGCAGCAGTAGAGGGTTTGAACACTTTAACATGAGCATAGATAGGACACGAAATACTGGCTCTGCTGTTTTTATTAGGACGTCAGTCTCATGATTTGGTAAATCATGAGAATGTCTACTCTTACATTGGGCTTTTCTAGCTTCACACACCGACAACAGCAGAGCCGCCATGCAAGACACCTGGCCTGCCCACCAGGACCCCCCCCGAGTCCTAATGTTGCTAGGCTAGCTGATTTCATCATGTCTATTTATCAGATTAATTTTAGAGCAAGCAGCTGAACAAAACTGTGACGAGGAAATGAAAGAGTCTGACTAATTTACTGTGTACTACCAGAGAAAATGATTCAATGGCAATGTTTGACCAATCAACAAAGAATTAACTGCACATTAAAAATATACTTTATCATATGTATAATTTATCATATGACTTTTATGAGAGAAATAGACTTCCAGGGTGAAGTCAGTGTTTTTCTGGCAAAACGTTCCCAGCAGAACTAGTATGACAAACTGTGGTTTATCCGTTTTACAGATTCTGGGAACGTATGGCCATCTAACGATATCCATCCCATAATTATGATGTTATATTCAGGCCCATATGATGTATAATGACACATTAAAGACAGCAGCCATCATTTTACAAGCCATCAAGAAAAAGTGCGAAGCCCGAACATAGTTATAGATGGTGAGCCAGTGAAGAAGAGGGGACAGTAAATTCACTGCTCGGTAACAAAGAGCTCAGCAGCCCTGAAGAAGGCAGTTAACATGCTACGGCCCATTTATCAGCTTTGTCTCACACGCTGTCTCACAATGTATAGACTGCTACCAACATCGCACAATATTTAGGATCCTCATTCATACCATTAAACACAAAATGCAGGATAAAAAAACACATTCAATAATTATAGATTATAAAATGTTTGCCATCAGTGCTATACGTTACTACTATACTGCTGGCTGTTAGCTGCCAACAAGCTAGATGTGATTGATCTGTGCCCACGTGAACAAGGTTAAACAGGATGTGAAATCACTTGAGTCTGCAGGATGTAAAAGGTCTCTGGAGACTGCACTGATAATAATGTACTGATGATGTCTTGGTGTAACTACTGATGATAACACTCCTGATGATAATAATGATGAAGCGATGTGACCTCTGGAACAAGGACTCTGTGTTCAGCTAAAATGGAAATTCATTTAAATGACAGTAAATTAGTTGGCAAGTTCATCAGGAGTATGAAGAGAAAAAAGATTACAGTGATCCAGACCAGAAATTGTGTTTTTGTTCAGCCAATCATAATCCGAAGACGGAGACGGTGTTCCCTTCAGTGGGAATGATTGACATAATACACAGAACTACAGATTTTAACAGATGTCATCTCAATGCACTTTACAGTGTTTAACGTTTAGGACCTAACAAAAAATGACTGCATACAGAATTATATAGAAAACCCAACAACTCAACTTGAACAGCACTATGCGACAGTGGAAAGGAAAAACTCCCTTTAGAGGAAGAAACCTCCAGCAGAACCAGACCCGTGGGTGGCCATCTGCCTCGACCGGTTGGGGTAAGTTAATGACATGCAATGGTAGAATTTGAATGGATAAACAAAAGGATAGGAGGGGAGAGGAGAGGAGCTCAGTGTATCAGTAGAGGTCCCCCAACAGGCTAACCTATATCAGCATAACTAAGAGATGGTTCAGAGTCACCTGATCCATCTCTAACTATAAGTTTTAAAAAAAGGAAAGTTTTAGGTCTAGTCTTTAATGTAGGGAGGGTGTCTGCCTCTGAAGAAACATAATGAATGTGTTTCCTTTCATATAAACCACTTGCAAACCACTTTTTCCTTAAACATATAAAACCTACATGTTTAGGACAAAGTAGCTTTCTTCTGTCCTGCAGTTGTAGGTGTATTGTAGCATATCTTGGTGCATTACCACCACTTGATGATCAGTATATGACTCATTTAGCTGGAATGTATAGTCTGTCACTCACATGCACATCTACGAACTCATGCCTGAGACGACACAAAATGGTCTAAAATGACGGAACCATAGTGGTGATACACATGAACACATTTTTTCTAATCATGTGTCTGGTTCTGTTGTAAACACAGGTCAATGGATTTCTGTAGGTGTACTTTTTGTGTCACATCATGCATCCTGCACGCTCTAGCCAGGGACCACCCGTCTCCAACATCAAATAGACTGTTTCCCCTAGAGAGAATGCATCTCACTATATTGTGCCAATGTCCAGACCTGATTCTCCAGACAGTCTGGTGTGCATAGGTGAAACAGGCTTTACTAAGTCATACTGTATGTATGAGTTGAAAAAAAAAAAAACATAACTGTCCAATTGATAGCTTGATAACACTCAGTGAAATAGGTGCTCACTCATTGTCAAACTTTACAATGGTGCTACCAGGTGTCTCCAAAGAGACAAGCATGAATTTGTTCTTTGTTGATGGAGCACTGTGTTTTATGGAGTGATACATGCTGGAAAAAGACTGTTTTATCTTGGTACAAGCTGTACCTGCAAATTACAGAGATGGTATGATGACATATAACTATTTCTGTATACACCTTTGAAGCACAAGTTAATATTCCATGCGATACATCCAGACTAGAAAACAACATTTAGTTTAGCATGACTGTGTAGGGGCCTCATCCTAAATAAGCAGACTGATATTTTAAACCCTGTATGGCCGTCAGCACAGAACTCTTGACAGAAATGTGTTTCCAGGTTAAGTAATTAGATAAAACGCTTTTCATTCGCTTTTTAACAGTCAAACCAAATGTGCATCATTCAGTGTTTTAGACCTGTCAGGACTGATTTCCTGCTTTGAGATATGTCTGTAATAGACACGTACTTAATACTGTGTGTGATGGATTATATTAACTATAGCGATCATTTGACACAAAAGTCAGCGTGTCATCATATTTGTTCCATGTGTCACTGTGTGTTTATGCTGTCTTACACTGTAAAGATGCAGTGTCTGTGTGTGTGAGAGACTGAGAGTGTGTGACTGAGGTGTATGTAGGTCAGAGGCTGCCAGGAAATCTGTGTTCCTGTTCTTGCGAAGTGAAGCCGTCTGGTTGCGGCATGCTCAGGTCACAACCGTTCGTTGGCCCCACCAAGAAACGGGCTCATTAGGCTAATTAGTCAGATTAATGCAGTGGTGACCTGGACAGCCGCGGGACCCTGGGGCTGAACAGATGGGACGGTAACACTAGCAACATGTCAGCGCTGAGCTCGCAGTGGCTGAGTCAACAGTTCACCACTGAAAACAGCAGCAGCAGCAGCACGGACACTGAGGTTTCAGTTTATTTTAGATTGTGAACTCAGTGAACAGTAAATATGAAATAATATGACATGACAGAGAAACATTAAGACTGAAATCATGAGAACACACAATGTACAACACGCACACACACACATACACAGGTGCAGCTTGGGGTTCAGTGTCTTGCACTATAACATAAGAACTAGATGAGGTGGGAATTCAATCAGTGACTGCAGTTAGTGGATGATCTGTTTTATCCCCCTGAACCACAGCCACCCAGAGCACCTCAGGGAGGTAACCAAGGCCCTCTGACATACAGTAGTGATGGTACAGAATATGTACATTATGAAATCACTGATGCATTAATAGCTCACATCAAGAGCAGTCTCAATGCACAAATACTCTGTCGGCCCCAACAACATTCCTCTGCACACTACTAGAAAGACGGTGGCACTAGTGAACTGCTTTGATCTAACAAGATGGTAAATTCTGCTCAGCGAAGTAAAACGCTGATGCATACTGTGTATCCCCTTGACTGTCACACTCAACAAGACAGAAAGTGAGTTGTAACAGAAGGCAAAAAGCTCAAAAATGTAAACTATGTATACAGTATTGGCAGAGATTCTTAAAACAGTGCATCAAACTACTGCTACACAGCTACAGGACAGGTATTCCTGTCTCTGAGCCCAGGGAATACTCACGCACACACACACACACACACACACACATACACACACGCGCGTATTCATTTCTAACAATAAAAGGAGGAACAACATGACAAGGACACGGAGGAGGAAACAAACATGTAAACAACGTTGTGATATTGTTTGTGCTATGTTGCTTAGAGGAGGAGGCACACTGTGTGCACCACAGTGAATTCCAGGTAATTATGGTCCTCAGGTAGATGTAATTTCTTGATGGTAAAAGAGCTCAAGGTCATTTCTGTAGATCTTGTTTGACTATAAATAATAACTAGGGTAGAACAATTCACTATTTCTAAATGAAAGGTTGCCGTTTAACAAAGGGTAGCTTAGAAAGGTCCTGATGTGTTGTTTTCTCCTATTTTGTACCTGTTTTGTTTCTACATTGTGGAATTCTGGCCATGCTTCAATACACTGGACCGTGTACAGTGTCAAAAAAAGTATGTGAACCTTTTGGAATGTCATGGTTTTCTTAATTAATTTGTCAGAAAATGTGATCTGATCTTCATCCAAGTCAAAAGTATTAACAAATATAATGTTCCTAAAATAAAGTATGTGAATGCAATTAATAACTGGTCATTCTGTTTTGGACTTGCTCTGTTGTTTGGGTCATCACCCAACTACTACAGAGTTTTAGCTGAAGTACAGACATTCTCAGATTATCCTGAAGAATGTTTTGATACACTTGGGAATTCATCAAATCCTAAGGTTTCCTTGACCATACTTTACGACTGGGATGATGTTTTCATGATGATATGCAGTGACCTTTTTATGCCAGATGTTGTGTTGTGTGTTCTTTCTAAATAGTTCAATATTGGCAAACTTAAGTTGTGCAGCAATGTTCTTTTTAGTAAGCAGCAACTTCCTTTGTAATGTCCTGCCATAGACACCCTGCTAGTTCAATGTTCATCTACTGTAGACTCATGAACACAGACGTTAGCCAGTTCCAATGATGTCTTTAAATCTTCGGATGTCACTTGGAGTTGCTTCTTTACCTCATTGATGAGTGTTTGTTGTGCTCTTGGGGTCATTTTGACTGGTCACACACTTCGTGGTAGAGTAGGCACAGTCCCAAAGTGTCTCCATTAGTAGATTGTCTAACTGTAGACTGGTGAGGAAGTCTTTAACATCACTTTGTAACCATCTCCAGCTTTATTCAGATCCTCCGAAAGCTCCTTTTGGCCAGGCATGGCTCACATACGCACATACTTCTCAAAGAGTTTGTGGTTTTTGTAAAGTAGGTCCACACCAGCAAACTAATTTTCCTAACAAGGTATTGTAGCACTGTAATGTTTTTATGGGTGTTCTTAATAAAGACATCCGAGATCTGAATTTGTTTGTGTTATTTTTGTAGGCACATTATATTTGTTAATACTCTTGACTTAGATGAAGATCAGATCACATTTCATGACAAATTAATGCAGAAAACCATAACATTTTAAAGGGTTCACATACTTTTTCTTGCCACTGTATATTGCTCATGTTGTGTTTTGGTTTTGGTCTTCAGGACGTCACTTAAGCAAAGTGAAACATTTTGTCAGTTATCTGGCGCCATTCTGGTTTTAGACAAGAGGAGACTTAATGCAAACAGGCGCTGTGCTGAATGTTTGTGGCTAAGCGTCCACATCATGTAACATTGTAAACATCTTCCTGCGCATACAAAAATGTCCATGTGTGGAAAAACAACCCACTAACATTTCCAAGGGGACTATTGGATTTTTCGTTCCTCTACATGTTTAATAAAGATATTGACTAGTTCATTTTCAGCAGTGGCTCCTGCCAACACATACCATAATGTACCTATCTTGTGTCTCTTTGAAGGGATCTGCACCTGTGTGGCTGTTCACCGCTCATCGTGAGCTTGTCTCACACTAGCACCACTAACAGAAATCAAGCCTCTGATGAGGCACAAGTCTCCTTTAAATACCACTGAGAGCTAAAGATGTGAACCACTTCCTCCTGTCAACTTCCATTGACTTAAATGTGCTTTTTAAAATCCCTTGCAGCCTTTCCCAGCCTCTGCAGAACATGGGCTACTTCAGGATTTGTATTTTCTGCTAAATTAAAGCAAAAACCTCCGAGCAGCCGGAGGGTAACCAAGCCTTCCTTTGACTCTACCTGTCTTTGTGTCCAATAACATGTCAGAGCAGTGCTGTCAGATAGTTAATGACCAACTCTGACTAGCTGAGCAGGTTGACTCCTTTCACCATTAATTCCCCGACTGTTTAATGTTCCGTCAGCCTTCACGCTGACACACAGGCATCCCTCATCACTGTTGTCATCAGCATTTTGTCTGACAGTTGCTTCCTGCCTACTTCAATATAATCAATATTAGATTTCGCTTTTGCTTTTTAAAATAATTTTTCCTTGAAGTGTTGTTTTTTTTTTTTGTTGTGGATTTTGTTGTTGTTTTTCTTTTGTTATGAGGACTGAAAGCTGATGACTAAATGCTGTCACAACTGTATTTAATATCTTGTTTTTGGAGAGAGCCTTTGGTCCAAATAGCAATTATGTTCCACAGCACACACACACACAAACACAGAAGGAGAGGGAGAGAAAAAGAAAATGCAGAGTCAGGTCCTTTGTCACCTGCCTGTTCCAACCTCTAAAGTTCTTTTGAATGTGGATGTAAAAACATCAGTGAGTGAAATCCAGTTTCCAACAAAGGAAAAGGGAAGGTGAAGCCTCCAGCCTGTTCTCATTCCACGGAGTCAGATAATTACACTTTGTCAAGTCCTTCGGTGTCTCATAGTGATGCTAAAGCTACAGCTGAACGAGATGCAAAGTGGCCGAGCAATGACAGGGTATATTACACCAAAGGTCTGCACAACTATATGAGTGAGAACAAAAGTGATCTCAGCTTTTTTGTGGCCTTTAACACAACATGCAGGCTGAACAGTGCGGCAGAGGTCCAGGAGCAAGCCGGGGTCAGGTCTGTAATGACAGGTCTGCAACTCATGATTGCATGATCGTCTGACTACCTGTCATAACTGGAACCACACCATTAGTATAACTAACTTTTAAACTAAACTAAACTAAATATTTTAAATCATATATAGTGTGAGAGTTTCTTGTTCTCAGGTTGAGTTTTCCCACTTCACACACTGCATTTTGTTCCTTTTATGCACCAAGCAGTGGATCTGTCACACTGTTTTCGGAGACATGAAATGTGTAACTAATGCTAAAACAAAGCAACAACCACTGACAGCTAACACGAACAGCTTGTTGCTTTGATCTCCGCTGCTGGAGAAATTATTATTTAAAGCAGCCGAAGGTGAGTAAACATGCATTCGCGATAGGAGATCACTTGGCACGTCACAGAAGCAGAAACTAACAGCTAAGCATGCAGCTAACAGTGAGGCGTCAGAGTCGAGGAGCGGGAATGTTTGAGTCTGTCTGATCTTTGGATTATTTGTATTTTTAATAGCAGACATGAAGATGATGCAACTTGACAGAACGTTCAGAGCAGCAAGATGCGAAACGGAGGCAGAAACATGTGCGCCGAGGGGGGGAACAAACCATCTCTGCTGAATAAAAACACACGTGTCCATCCATCCAGCAGAACATTCCTAGTGCATTATAACTTTCTGCATTACTCTATATTTATTGTCTACTCGACATGGTGATATATGCTGTGTCGCTCACTCACTGAACACAGATTTGAAATGATCTGCTTACATTTCTGTTTCCTTCCGCCCATATTTTTCGTCCCCTTTCAAATAAATATTGCACGAGTCCAGACATGTTATTTCCTCTGCAGCTTTTCTTCTATTTTATCTGCGCAAAACCTCACAGCAGCACTTCAGTAAATCCTTAAATAAATATCCCCCCCTTGAACGCAGTTGTAGCTAAGTACGCTGATTCTCCTGTGTTCGCACCTCAAGGTAAAGTGCAGTTTTACACCGCCTCAAACAATCAAACAAATTTATCTCAGTGGGAAACGTAAAAGAAATAACATGAAAGCGAATAAAGCATTGATTGTGAAATTCCTGGTGGCTCTACCTGAAACTAGTTTCCCTGCCTCAACTCACTTTTGTATGACGATACCGCAGTCGCCCTTTTCTTCCCTGCCTCTCGTGAAAATGTCAAAGATAACAACAATGAATAGAGTAAAACCGTGTTCAAAGAGAGAAAGACTGTGCAGCAACATGCTCAGAGTCTTTATTTAGGCAATTATAAGTTTATAAAGAATAAAGCCCTGAGCTGACAGTGAGATGAGAAGATTAATACTGTTCATGAGTGTTAAAGTAAAAGCCTGGGAACATTCTTTATTTTTATTTAAGACTAAAATTAGTCCATCCTTCTAAAAATCTGGCAGAGCAGAGAGGTCAGACTGTCAGTGCTGGGGCTGTCTCTTTGCAGGATTTGTGGACAATATAAAAACTGAGCGATTTGCACATTGGTTATTATTATAGTATGTTTTCAGAGGGTGTGTTTAGCTTCGCATATAAGAGTCACACACAACACATATGCCCATGGTCTCGTGCAGACGTCCCATTTCTCTTGGAGTCTCGTTCATAGCAGCTCCCTGACGTCCACGAATTTGTTGCAATATCCAGGAACTCTGTTGTGTCCAGAGTACCATGAGCTGTCAGCAGCTGCTGGGATGCACTACAGTCAGGGACAGTACAGATTACAAATCGTCCATGTTGTGAGGCATTCAGGGACGGCATAGAGTGTAGGTCATCCGTATGAGGAAAGGCAAAGTACATTGTACCGGCTCATCACAGTAGTATACAGACAGAAATCAGTGAGACGCACTAGGCCTGCTAAATTCTGAGTTGTACTCAGTACCTAACTAAACCTAATAAACATGTCGTCCTGTCTGTTTCACCCTAAAAACTACAAACAAACAGATCATCCACATTGTCAGAAACGTGGAAAGAAGTTGTCTAATTATCTGATGTGCACTTTGTATGGAGTGTGCCGGCCCTTTACCATTTAGTATGTGGTTATTCAAGGTAAACACTTAGGGAAGCCACTCCCAGATTACTAATTAACCTCTGTAAATCATCCCTGACACATGTAATCACTTAACATCTCTTCCTCAGTGCTAGAGTGATCACATGACATTTTGATTAAGTCAGTCCGATGTACTGTCTGATGATCAATTAGCTACTATAAACAGTTAATAAACAGCATTGAGTTTCCATAGATCTAGTGTTTTAGTTTCCATACTGGCTTCTTCCAGCACACCCACAAACAGTGTGATCTGTGGTCAGTGTAGCGACCATTAATTTCACACAGTCTGGCTCAGCGAGAGCACAGCAGTGAGAGAAGGGAAAAGAGGGAAAATAGAGGTTTGCAGCTCATCCTCAGCTTCATTCTGTTCCAGTCTAGACCCACCTACCCTTTTTCTCTACTTCCCACTGTCTGGTATCCTCTCTCCCTCTCTCCGGTGCAGTCTCAGTGATGTATGGCTGCCATCACTGAAAATAATGACTTGTCTGCCTGTAATCTTTTATTTCACTGCAAGGCCGAGAAGGAGAAGGAAGAACGAGGAAGAGGAAGAGGAAGGAAGGGGGAAGGAGGAAGAAGTTACTGTATATGAGGAGGAGAAGGAAGCGGGGTAGGAAATAGGACAGAGGAGGGAAAGAAAATGGAAAGAATTTGATAATGAGAAGAAAGAAATTAGAGGGAGAGGCAAAGCCTGGCCTGAGGAGAGACAAGGAAGAAGAATCGTCTGCTGTATGTGTTTCATGAGATGGAATAAGAAAACGTTTGCTGTATTAAAGCTGCAGAATGTAGTTTTTTTTACATATAGTTTTAGCAATATGCTCAAAAGCTTATCTTAATATGAAGAGTTGCTGTTTAAGACTTCTGTGAGCCAGACCTGATGAGCAGTGTGATACATTCGTGGTTTGAGTACCCTTGAGACCAGGGTTCAAATCCTGGCTGTGGTCTACCTCCGGTAGGGGTCCTTAGGCAAGACCTCCTTACGTTCGCCCTGCCCTGGACTTGTACCTTGTATATATCTCACTTGTAAGTTGCTTTGAATAAAAGTGACTGCTAAATGTAAATGTACATCTCTGGATGAATAGTCAAAAGATCACTTCTAGTTCATTGATTACAAATGATCTCAAGGGAAATATAAAATATAATGTTGTAATATTGAAAAAAAAATAAAGCAAATTAAAGAAATCGTTAAATGTAGAACATATGATTTATAAAAATGCTTCAATTTCTTAATGTTTTACTGTATCTCAGTTTTTAATATTCATATTTTTTAAATTCGTTTTTTTTTTTATTTAAATTGTGAAAAATTAGTAATACTTCAGATATTTCTTAGTGATTTAATGATTTTTTTAAATTCTTCTTTTTCCCCAAACATTAAGCAGGTTTCCACGTAAACACAGTCAACACAAACAGCTGGTGGCACTAAATTAACAGTCAGATGCCGTCATGGATGGATTACTGAACGGGCTTGTTGGCAGCTGGGTGAAGCAGGTGTGAATATTTTTTGTTTAAAAGCCAACAAGCTCTATTAAAAAACTCATGATGACCACAAAGTACCACTAAAACAGCCACAAACAGACTTAACAATAAGTCATTGTCATCTTCCTGTGTTTTCTTTCCAAGACCCATTGAGCGGAGTTTAAAGACTCATTCACGTGGTACTTATTAAGGATTCTTCACCACCTAACACTTCCTGACCTTGGAGTTGTGGTTTTTGGCACAGCAGCCTAACGGGCACACTCATCATGTCCTGTTAGCATATGGAGGGGCTGGTCGTGAGTCCTGGTCCAGGACGGCAACGCCACAGGAAGAGCTGGACCTGCTCCAGAAGGAGACACCCCGCCAAAATAAAGAACACAAGGGGTTTGTTGGAGGAGTTTGTTCATTTCTGCTGTTTCCAATTTGTGTTTTCTGACTTTTCAAAATCTCATTATGTTTCCTTGTCTTTTCTTAGCTTAGTTTTGTTTTCTTGTAATTCATTTTTTACTGCTATTTCATGTTTTATAGTTTCTTATTTATGATTTATTATGTTTCATTATGTAATTTTCTTGTCTCTTTCATTTTCTGATGGCTCATTTTCTTAACTCACCTTAATTTCTTTTGTTTTTACCTTGTTTCACATCATTATCACATTCTCTTAATGTAAGTCTACATAATACAATAATGTATTGTTCTGTTCTTATTTTTCTTTTAAGAGTTCTGGTGGATTATTTTCCTTCAGTGATGGGCTGAGTGGAGTGTGAGTCTGTGCACACACCATATGGTGAATGAAGACACACACAACAATTGGAGCTATGTGTTTTGGCTGTAGCGGTGGTGTTGTGGGTAATTTGGTCAGATCTGGCAGAAATTGTGCCAACAAGGCTCAGGGCCTGCAGAGACCAGACAGGAACTAATGACCTTCATACACGCATCACACACCAACCATATGCTTCTCTGTGTGATTATGGAGTGTGTGTTTTTGAAAGATACCAAATATTGTCCGACTAAAATTGTTATTTTTGGATGGGATGGATGCTGTGTGTTGAGAGTGTTTGACAGGAAATGTATTAAACTCTAATATGATTGCAAAATTATTTAAATCCAGACCACATATACTGTGTTATTTTAGTTTTTCACATAAACCAGGAAACAAACAGAACATCTAAGGATTTAGAGACCTGTAAAATAAAAAATATATATTTCAGATTCTGCTGAAACATTCTGAAATTTAAGAAAGCCTAAAACAAGCCCCTGGTGAGTATCCACCTGCAACCCAGTATGCTAAAAATTACATGTCTATACAACTACTGCATAACTGTGGAGCATAACTGCCAATGGATTATTGTATACTAAATATACAAATGGATTTTGGTATACTACACTATACTATGCCTTTCTGTGTGGAGTTTGTATGTTCTCTATGTGTCTGTGTGGGTTCTGTCCAGGCATTCCTAATACTCCCACTGTTCACAAACATGTGGTTAGGGTTCGGTTAAGGTTAGGGCTAAGTGGTGACTCTATCTTTCCCACATGTGAATGGTTGGTGACCTGTCCAGGGTGCAACCTGCCCCCTCACCCAACAACGCTGTAACAGACTCCAGCATTCCTGCGACACCAAGCTATTCAGCTAATGAATGGATAGATAATAACATCATCATAATGTGATTATGTTGGTTAAAGCCACAAATTACAGTAGCTTCAGTTTGAGTTTTGATCAAGAAATCGTGAAAAATCTGAAATGTCTCTAGTCACCCATTCTCCAAAAGATAGGCTTAGTCTTTTTCACATTTGAATTCAACACAACACTGTTTAACTGGCATGCTAATAGCCACTATCAGATAATTTTCCTATATTTTCTTTCTGAATTATTGATCTGACATTATCAAATGCAGCAGGGACATATCTGAATGTATACATGCCATTGACAGGAGTTAAAAGATATTCCCTGAGCTGCGGACTGGACTGCTGAAGGAGTTGACTTATTAAAACACAACTGGAGAATTTGTTGAAACAGAATCTGCTGTCTGACACCTCAGCACTCAGCTACGTGCAGGTGCTTCCGTGTGAGTGTATGTGTGCAACATGAGCGATTGGATAGATTGACAGAAGAATTAGAGGCTGTCGGTGCGCACAGAAGGCAGGTTGATTACAATCAATAATCTATCAACCACTGCCTGACAAAATGTATTGATGAAAGAGAGAGGAAGACAGGAACATAAATAGAGAAAGATTAACACACACACTTTTACAGAAACTTTCTTAAATATCCCAGAAACATTCCTGAAAAAATCCATCATTCTGAAAATGATTTCAAGAAGCATTTCAGTGTCTAATCATCTTTAAATGCCTTTAAATATTTTAAATTTAAAATATTTTGTTGTTACCCTTGCTAATGTTGCAATTAACCAACCTTCAATTTAAAGTGAATTTGTGACCATGTGAAAGCCAAACCTATCAAGTGAATTGGTATTAAAATGTTAGGAACCATTGATGAGCCGTGACTGTTGACCTCTCCTCAAGACACAAATATAATTATCTTCCAAAATGGCTGCCAGGAATAGAAAGAGGTGTGGCTGTTGATGGTGGAGGGAGGGGCTCCTTCACCTCTGCGCCCTTTAATAGACAGCCTGGTTTAATTCTAAGTCTCTCTGGAATCCATTAAAGTCAATCTGTGATATCCATTACCATCTCATCAACACTCTTACACAGACATAAACATGCATAATTAAGCGCAGCAGCAGAGAGGAATCATCTGCTCTGATTGCACTGCGTGCTTATTTATTTATTTACAACTTCATCCAATCAGAACACCCTTTAAAGAGGTATGAGCTGACTCCTGAAGCAGCATCGACACATCTCATACAACTACACACACACACATACACACACGCACATACACACACACACACACATCTATCTCCATTTCATCTCTCTCTCCCCCTCTCGCTCTCTCGCTCTCTCACATTCTCTCTCTCTGTCTAGAGAGATATTCAATCTTCATTGGTTGCTGCCACTGATGTGTGGAGAGAGAGAATGAGCTGCAGGACTGGTATGCGTGTGTGTGTGTGTGTGTGTGTGTGTGTGTGTGTGGGTGCGTGTGTGTGGGTGTTGATGCATATGTCTGTTTGTCTGTGTGTGTGTGTGTGTGTGTGTGTGTGTGTGTGTGTGTGTGTGTGTGTGTGTGTGTGTGTGTGTGTGTTCTGAATTTCAATGCCTCCCCTCCCGACCCACCACTTTTCCATTTAACTGCTCCAACACTTGGATCTTCTGTTCCCCATACTAAAAAGGTGAACTCCAAACCAAAACATAACTTAATCTGGAACTAAATACAAAAAAAAATTTGGAATGCAACCTGATCTGAACATTAGGTGGCATTTCTCCATCATCTTTCAACTGCTAGTAGCTGCTGTTAGCAAGTTTACTGTTTGAAGCAAGATGGAATCACTGGATATAGTATTGTATAGCCCTTTTAACATAGTAGCCCAGCATCCCAACCTCCCAGGGGCCACTTTCTGGTTGAATGCTCAAAAATATCCATTTAGAAACTAAACAAAGGACGAAAACACTTAAACTGCTAAAATATTCACATCAAACCCCCAAATATTTAAAAATAAAACAAAGGAACAAATAAAGCAGGGCATCATCGGCATAGCTGAGTTGCTGTGTGATGCACAGGCAAACTAGTGGATAATGTTCAGTAATACAACAACACACTAAGTAGCGAAATGGTTACAAAACAAAACAAAACATAGTCAATGTTGGACTTAGGTTCCTGTGTTAAACACAAATGCATCTATAATGGTGTGCAGTTAGGCAGCTAGTTGCTAATATACTAGGAAAAAACAAACAAATAAACAAAAAAAAAACAATGAAACAGTTTTGCTCAATGGCATTTAGATAGATAGAAAGGACACATTCTGCTGAATGAATTAACATTCTGGGAGCTTCTTTCTTAAATTAAATTGTGTAACTATATAACTATGTGTATGTGTGTGTACTGATCCTGATTTTTATGTCATACATTAGCATTAGCATCGCCAGCAGAATCACTACTTACACGAGCACAAATATTAGCATGTCTTCTATGACTTCAGCTCAGCGCCCTTGAGAAGAGCTGACGGGCGTCCTTCTCATTTAACATCTGTTTAAACTGACAGTATAATCTTCACCAGTGCCAACTTAAGGATCGAATAAACCATTATCTTTAAAATAATTTTCAATAAATCATAAATCATATAATACAAGATTTATTATAAATATATGGTGAACATTGTTTTTTCCGTGCTTTGCATTAGATAGAATTTGACCTCTTCCACAATATTTCTTTTATCTATTTCTTGACATGGTAAATATTTGCTATTATTTCAGAGCTTGATCTATTTACATAGTTCTCACAGTTATTTGTGTAAACTGTAAACAAATCACTGCGATTGGTAATTCAACACGGGCTTGTCATTGCTGAAGCTTTTAGAGTTTTATTGGGTGTGAACAGTAAAAACATGGCTTCTGCTGTTCCTTGAGGGAGAAATAAAACCCCTCACCTGGCACAAGAAAAACTTTATATCCTCTGTTCTGCTGCTTTACACTTTTCCTACTTCTGGGACTTTATTCTGGAAGCAGCTTTATCGACTTAACTACACTCACTCTTTGTCTCTCAGCAGCGCTGTTCAAGGTAAATCAGGATAAATGAGCGCTGGCTCTGCATACTTTTAAATCTACAGGCCATCCCATGTGACAAATTAAACGCACCTCTCTGTTTGAATTCTAATCAAAACTGTGGATGCAGAGACTGAGAGGTTAAATGAAGTCTGTACACAGTTGGATGTGATTATAAAATTCTGAATATTTCAGCTTTGCCTGCAACGGACCTGAATAACAAGAAGGATGAAATAACCTGGCAATAAAGTGAGCAAGTAGTAGCAGCAGAAACACTACTGCTAACATTACAGCCCATTACAGCGTTATCAAGACGCAGAATGTCATCAGTCCAAGTCATTTTCACACATATACATATAGGAAACTAGGGCCCCTACTGCCGACCA